>NC_056683.1:110149782-111349782 GCF_018350215.1 Panthera leo | reverse complement strand
CTAATATGAATTCATGTAATCCTCCTAACAACCTCATGAATTGGGTACCATTATTATCCGTATTTCAGGTATAAAGATTATTGAAGCATAGAGAAGCTAAATAACTTGCTGAAAGCCACAAAGGTATAAATTGAACCCAGAGTCTCTGAGATTCTGTTAACCACTACACCACAGCGAGGAGAGGCAATCAAATATTCTTCCATCTTATTCTATCATAAATTCGTAATGTACCAGACATGATACATATTTAATTTTGAATTACACATAGAAGTATATGCTATGTATATTAAATATATATACATGTTTTAAATAAAAATATGTATCGAGACTAAGAAAGAAAATATAGCCAATAATTCTGAAATCCCCTATGTGCCTGCCCTCCCCACATTTTATTATCTCATCTTTCAGGTAGCATTATCATGAAATTGGTGTTAATGAATCCACTGCCTTTCTTTCGTGATACAAATATAGGTGGTCCAACTGTAAGCAATATATTTTGGTTTAAGCTTATATTCTACATTATAAAAATGATTTATAGTTTAGATATTCTTCCATTATTTCTTTTTCTGCTCAAAATTATCCTTTTGATGTTGATCATATAATGTATTTGGCTGCAGTATTTTCATCTATTTTCACTGATGAGTATGACATTTATTTTCCTATCTCCTGTTAATGGATTTCTGGGTTGTTTCCAGTTTTTTTTTGGTGTGTATTTGTGTGAATGCATGAGCACACACGGTATTAGCAACATTACTGTCACCAATATCTTTATATATGCCTTCTTTACAAGTCCAAGAATGACTATAAATTTAGAAAGGAATTTCTAGATGCTAGAACATACAAACCTTCAACATTTTTTAAATGATGCCAAACTTTTTCCTACAAGGTCCTATCCGTCCAAACCCCACATGAGAGGAAGATGATGGGTCCCTCTGCTCCACATCTTGACTGACACTTATACACCAATAATGCACAACAACAACACAACAGTATTCACTGACCTTTTTTTTTTTTTTTTTTTAATCAGCCAGTCTGGTGGTTGTGCAATGGGTTTTCAACATAGGTTTATCAGTTTCCCTTTTTCTCAAGTGCTTTAATATCCATGCATGTTATTAATAATTTTAATTTCCTCTCTTATAAATGCTTGTTCATTTCTTTAGCTCAATTTTCTACTGTTAGTATTTTCATAAAATTTGTTTACATATTTGGAAAAACTTTTTGTTGTGATAATTTTGTTGAAACACTTCTAGGTTTTGACATCGTTCTCTGTGTAAGTCTTGTTTAATAAAAATCTTTTTTTCTTCTAACGGCACAGATATATTGCTGCTCTTTGAAAATAATTTGCATGGTATATATTTTTCTGTCCTTTCAATCTGTCTCCTAAACATTTTTGAAGTTGAGACAGAATATAGCTGAATTTCTAAAAACCTAACAATTCTTTCTATTCACTAGAGAATTTAATCAATATATTATTGTTTTAAAAACTTGCTATTATTTCCACAAACTTGTTTTATGTTTTCTATTTCTTTTTTAAAAGATTTTTTTAATCTTTATTTATTTTTGAGAGAGAGACAAAGTGAGAGCGGGGAGGGGCAGAGAGAGAGGGAGACAGAATCTGAAGCAGGCTCCAGGCTCTGAGCTGTCAGCACAGAACCCGATTTGGGGCTCGAACTCATGAACCATGAGATCATGACCTGAGAGGAAGTCGGATGCTTAACTGACAGAGCCACCCAGGTTCCCCCACTCTTTTTTTTTTAAAAATTGATTGCCCTGGGACACCTGGGTAGCTGAATCAGGTGAGTGTCCGACTTCAGCTCAGGTCATGATCTCACATTTTGCAAGTTCAAGCCCCACTTCAGGTTCACGGCTGTCAGCCCAGAGCCTGCCTTGGATCCTCTGTCCCCCGCTCTCTGCTCCTGTCCAGCTTGCATTCTCTCTCTCTCAAAAGTAAATAAACATTAAAAATGTATTGCCCTATTTGCAAACAATAGAATTTTCCCCATTGTTTTTTATTCTATTTGTTTAGAAAGTTTATCCCTGTGCCTATTCTCTTAATAATTATCTTAGCTATTTGAGAATGCATAATTTACCATGATTTAAATGTAATAAATACCTCTCTTCTCCTTCAGATTATATACTAAGACCTCCTAACTCTTCTTTATAACATATGTATTTTTGTTCGTTATTCCACTCCTTTTCTCCTTCGTGAATTAGGATGATTAGTTTTACTCATTCAATATTTGCTTAGATTTCATATATTTACCCATATTCCTCAGACTATCTTCTTAAATCTCAGATCATCCAAATGTGATTGTATTCCTTCTGTCTGAAGGGTTTTCTTCAGACTTTCCTTTAGTAAGTATGATTTTTTTAATGAATTCTCTCACTTTTTGGTTGTTTCAAAGATTTTCATTTTGACATAATGTTAGGAAGACCATTTTCCTGGATATGGAATTCTAGGTTCATAATGATTATTTCTTAGTAGACTGAAGCTACCAATTTACTGTCTTCTTGTTTTCACTGTTGCTATTGAAAAGTCTGATATAAATTACTGATACTTTTACATGCTATAATTTTTTTCTGTATGTTTTAAGTTCTTCCTTTTGTATCTAGATTCTATAGTTTACTATGATATGTCTAGTTGTAAGTATTTTTTTTAATTTATTCTCCTTGGAACTCTTTGGGATTAGTGGGGTTTAGGATTGGGGTCTTTCAAGAATTCTGTTAAGTATTTCCTCATCATTCCCCTTTCTATTAGTGCCTTTGAAACTCTGAATCATCATAAATAAAAACCTTTCACTTGGTTCTTCATATCTTTTAATCTTTCTTTCTTGTTTTTCATCCTTTTGTATCTGTGGACTTCATTCTGCACTATGATTTTGACTCAGTTTTCCTGAATACTATTTAATATTTTTCTTTATCTAACCTGCTGTAATTAATTAAGGTTTTAACTTCAATTATATTTGAATTTTATTCTACTTGATTTTCTCTCAGTCTGCTTGGTTGTTATTCATAGTCTCCAGTCCCTTGTTAAGGAAACAAACTAAATGCATTTTGTATTTTGTTATTGTCAATCATCTTAAGTCTCTAGAGGTCTGCTTCTCTTGTGTGTCATTTCTGCACATTCTGTCTTTTGCTGTCTTATTTACTTGGTATTTTCTGTAAACTTCTTTTATTCCTTTAACTGAATCGATGGAGAGTCTCTGAAACCTGGGTAGAGCCTAATCCTTACAAAAGGAATTGTATATTTCATTCTTGTTGCTGGGAGAATAACAAACCACAGAAACTTTACATTAAATTCTCTCCTAAAATTCACCTTCTCCCTTCAAATAGATTAAAATGTCATTTGCATTAAAAATTGGCATATAACTCTATGTGACTGAATTCTCAGCCACATAAAGTTTACAGTTTTGATATCAAAGGGTATCTGTTTTTTCTATCTCACACCAAGGCCAAGAAGAGGAAAGTTTCTTTTCTATCTCCTTCTATGTGACAGGGTTTTGTCCTCATTCACTCTATACAAGGAGGCAGTCTTTTGGGTTTTCACTTTTTTGTTGAGATTTCATATTAGATCCTCTACGTTTGGTCACCTCTAGGTTTTAACCCCTACCGTGCATCAGGCAGTCTTTAAAGTAGAAACTCCAGGTCATAAGACTGATTCCAGCATACACTGTCATGATGAAAGCAATATTGGTGCTTACTCAAATCTCATGGTTCTAAGTTCCATTTTATTTCAGTGTGTGTGTGTGTGTGTGTGTGTGTGTGTGTGTGTGTGGTCCCAGCAGTGGATTTGAACAGACTTTTCTGACTACTTTTATCTGGTATTTTATTGTTTCAACAAGAGTTGTTCAGGGCACCTGCGTGGCTCAGTCAGTTAAGTGTAGGACTTCGGCTCAGGTCATGATCTTGTGGTTTACAGGTTTGAACCCCACATTGCGCTCTATGTTGACATGTCAGAGCCTAGAGCCAGCTTCGGATTCTGTGGCTCCCTCTGTCTCTCTGCCCCTCCCCTGCTCATGCTTAGTTTCTCTCTCAAAAATAAATAAACATTAAAAGAAAAAGAAGTTACTCAGGATGCCTAATCCATCATGCTAGTGAAATGGAAGTGAGAGAACCTGGGACGTGAACTTACATGCATAAAACATTTGCTTTAATGATCCAATGAGATAGGATTCCTATGACCAAATCCCCACACCTCTCGCTAAGAAGAGTCTTTTGCCACCAGCAGTCTCTTCTATCCTGAATATGAAGCACATCCTTTGATTGCTTATAATGACATATGTTTTGCACAGCCCATTTACTTTGAAAGAGGAGAAAACAGGTACTTTCATGTCAGGCAAACCTTACACCTGATACTATCATTTTGTGTTTGAAACATACTTTTCTCAGATTAGACTAATCTGATTGTAGAGGTGTTGCAGCCAGTAGAGGTTCAAAAACTGTGACTAATTATATATCAATGGGCTCTGCCCTTATCTCCTCTACTTCACAACACCTTGCCTTTAAATTAGACCAGTCACCTCTTCATTATTCACTGAAATTTAGAACCTGAGTTTGTACCTCCTCTTTTCCTCAAAGCTATTTGCCTGCTATTCTCACTTTATTTTCCAACATCTGCATATAGAATATGATGCTCTGTAGGGACAGTTATGCTCTGAGGTTACATAATGTTCAGCATAAGAAGTTTCCTATGATTTTTTCCCCTTTTCTTGGCCAGTGTTAGCAGATAGATGTCTGTAAACAGATTCAGTTCTTATCTTCCCTCTAGAATTTAGGTCACAAACCCATATGACAAGAAACATGCCATGCACAGCCAAACAATGCATTGTTAATCAGGATTTTGGATGTGCTTATTAGATGCTCAGTGGCATTGCACTAGGATGTCTAAATATAGTATTACTCCTCAATCTACTATGGGAAAATTACATTTACATGTATCAAATTATAGCTAAACATAAAGCAGTTTACATTTGGTTAATGATAAATGTGCAACAGAGACTAAAGAATTTGTGATGGTGTTTGAAGAATAAAGACAAGCCTTAAAAGAAGCTTTAAAAAATCCTCAGGGTTTAATAAGTAATAAGCATAATCACTTACCTCACTTTTGAACTATAACTATATGAGCAAAGTACTTATGAGATGAAAGGGGAAAATCAAGATTCATTTTAAAAAACCCCACAGGTGTACTAATTAACCACTTAACAGTAGAAGACTTTCTTGTACGCAGACCGCTCTAAGTGATCAGTACTCTGGTACTCTGCTCCACAGCCAGGATATCACAACTAAGCGAAAGGCGATTCAAAAACCATTTTTCTGATCACTCCATTTTCAAGATGAAGAAACTGAGGCCAAAAGAAGACAAAATGGTACTTGAAGCCTAATGTATAATTTGAGTACGGAAATTGTAAGAAAAAAAATCTTATTAGCATTTTGTGAACATGATGGCCAATGAACTAAAATGTATTACGGAGCTCATTTCTCTTCCTCCTCCTCCTCCTCCTCCTCCTCCTCCTCCTCCTCCTCCTCCTCCTCCACCTCCTCCTCCACCTCCTCCTCCACCTCCTCCTCCACCTCCTCCTCCTCCTCCTTCTTTTTTCTCTCTAACATAAGTTCACAGGAAATTCTGCATCATTATAATGAGGCAAAGGCTCCAATTTTAGAAAGAGTGGTATCAGAAAATGAGTTCATTTTTATTAAAAAGTACTGTGCATTTATTATTTCAGTTACAACACCTTATACTTCTTTCATTTACTGTAGTAGAACCTCTCTACTTAATTCAATAAAATTAATGGTATATTTAATCCTTAATTCAGGATTCTTGAATTATACCAAAAGAAGACTGATGTCATAAAATCTGGACTCTTGAGTGTATATAAAGCCTATTTATGATAGTTACCCTTAATATATAATTTAATCCACAAAGGGAAGGGGAACAGTAGGTGCTTCACACAAGTGTGCATTGTAGATTCTACCCCTAGGCAATCTTGTTAAACATAGGAGAAACAGCCCACTCTTGTTGTTTCTAGACAAAGAGTAGCCATCCTCCACTTGTTCTTGTGTGTCTTCAAGAAAATCCTCCTTCTACATGACTACAACCCCAAATGTTTTCACATGATCTATCAATACCATCTGATCAGAGCGCTTGCTCAAATTATTTTATATTACTAGAATTAAACTCTCTAGTGTGTGAGGTTGAATAGAAGTTGTAGAAATGAATTAAAATAGTTTAACAAAAACAAACAGAAACAGACCCAAAATACTGAGAACACACAGGTGGTTGCCGGAGGGGAGGTAGGTGGGGAGATGGGAAAAAAGTTGAAGGGAAGTGGGAGATACAGGCTTCCAGTTATGGAATGAATAAGTCATGAGAATGAAAGGTACAGCATAGAGACTATATAGTCAATGGTATTGTAATAACATCATAAGGTGACAGATAGCAGCTACAGTTGTGGTGAGCACAGCATAATGTATAGAGTTGCCCAATCACTATGCTGCATACCTGAAATTGATGTAATAGTGTCAACTATAATTCATTTAAAAACATTTTGGAGCACCTCTGTGGTTTAGTCAGTTAAGCATCTGACTTCAGCTCAGGTCATGATCTCACAGTTCATGGGTTCGAGCCTCACATTGGGCTCTGTGCTGACAGCTGAGAGCCTGGAGCCTGATTCAGAATCTGTGTCTCCTCTATATGCCCCTCCCCTGCTCACACTCTGTCTCTTTCTCTCTCTCGAAAATAAATAAATATTAAAAATTAAAAATATATATATTTGCATTAAACTCAAAAAAATAAAATATATTAGTTTTTTAGTTTATCATTTCTTGTTGTAGGTTAATATCTTTTGGTTTCTTTTCAAAGAAAAAAACATTCTTTTTTAAATGGCTAAACACAAACATACAAACACAAACCAAATTCTGAACTTTCCTCCAAAGGGGAAAAAAAACAATGGGGATGGCAAGAAACAACAAACATTTGGGGGGAATAAACAAATGTTATTCTCAAGCACATTTTGGTCCTTCACTATGTCATTAATAATTACTCATTTGATACATAATTTTGCACCTATGATAGCCAGAATAATGACTCCCAAAATATCCACATCCCTGTCTTTGGAACCTGTGACTATACTCCCTTACGTTGCAAAAGTAGCTCTGTAGATATAATTAATGGTGAGGACCTCAAGGTGGGGAGATTATTCTGGATTCTGAGTGGGCTCAATCTAATCCCATGAGCCCCTGAAAATGGGAAATCTCTCCCAGCTATGGTCAGAGAAAGATGGAAACATGAGAAGAATACAATGACCCATCCATGCTCATTCTGAAATGTAGGGACTAATGTGAAATGTCCTCAGAGAGGCCCTCAGAAGCTGAAAAAAGGCAAATAAATGGACTGTTCCCTTAATCGTTCAGAAAGGAATGCAGCCTTGCCAATACCTTGATTTTGGCTCAGTGAGACCCCTGCTGAATTTTTGACCTACAGAACTATAAGATAACAAATTGGTGGTGCTGTAAGCCATTAAGTTTGTGATAATTGCTAAGCAGCAATAGAAAAATAATTCAGCATTTGATGTCCAGAACAACTTTGTGAAATGAGAGGAAACAGTCGGAGTCACTCTTAAAATTGAGAGAACTGGTGTGAATATCCCCAAAATGTATTGGTTATTGGGTGGTGGTGCCAGGATGCAAAGTCCTGCCTCCTAAATCCAGATCTGCTGCACTGCCCCTCACATTCATCCCTTAATGGAAGAACTGTTAAGGTCATGCTGAACTATTTAGATTACTCCCAGAACACCAGATCACAAAGCTATTAAGACAATGAGGTTGTAAAACACAGACAGGGGAATGAAGGATTTATGGGTTGTGGAAGTAGGCTGATCATAGTTTCAGAAGTGTGAAGAACCATCCTGTTTCAGAGGTGGAGAACCAGATGAGAACCAGGCTGGAGAACCAGTGTCAGTAGTCCTTGAGAAATGGGGGATAAGTAGGTGACATGGATTTACTCAGGCTGAGTGATACTAACTGCCATGTAAACATATGTGCTATATCCAACAGACAGTGGTGAAGCATCAATGGCTTTGGAATAAGAATGTGTCTAATCAAGCATGCACATTAAAATAATCAACTTACTGGCACTGTGGAGAGAAGATTGCAGTAAAAATTAAGAAACTCAAAACTACTCAAAACTATTTCATTAGTTCCGATGAGCTGCAATAAAAACTAAAACTGTGACTAACATAGAGGAAATGATAGTTTAGAGATACAAAAAAAAAGGGTTTGAGAAGGAATGCTGAAGGCAGGGTGCAGGGAGAAATGACATTTCACAATCTGAGATTTCTACCAATTTTCATTTTGTAATGTAATCTACCAGGTACTTTTTTAAGCAGCTTATATAAATCCTATCAGAAGTTAACATTCATTAAATGCTATATTCTGGGTTGTCCTTTAAGTCATGCATTACTTAATATATGCCTCATAAAACATTTATGAGATAGGTACTCTCAATATGCCCCTTTTACAGATTTTCATACTTAGGTGCAGAAAGGATATAAAGCATGCTAATGTTCACAAAATTAGTAAATAATTAAGACTGGATTCAAACTCAGAGCTATATGGGTTGAAAGTATCAACCACTGACCTGTAGACATGCCCTTCCAGTTCCTGACCCAAATGTTGTATTATGCTTTGGTAGAGCTTCAAATTTCAGAGGAAGTTAATTTTATTTCTCCGAATATTGGTTACTAAAGCATCGAAGATTTTTTTTTTACTATGGTTAATCTGCCAACTGGGGGCAAACACAAGTTCAAGCTGGAGAATAATAAGAATTTCTTCATTCTTAACAAATGAAAATAGCCTAGTACCTTGTAGTAGCTGAACTGCAAGATCTGAAGCTAATGAAAGCATAAATACATATATACTACTCCTGTGGCTTCTAAATTCTGTGCTAAATTAAGTCAAAATGCTAAAATTATGTAATTGGCATAAGTTACCAAATTTTATTTCTCCCAGAGTAAGATTCTTTAAATACTCACTAAGCTGCTTAGTATCTTTTGAATCAAAGAACTTTTACAATACACTGAAGTGATAAAATGGGTTGTGTAAGAGCTATAGCAATAAACCACATGGATTAAATGTCTCTCAAAATACTATCAGGTTTAAAAGCTAAGAGAAACACACTTAGATGGAAAAAAGAACATAAGAAAATGTCACTAGGATTGACCAAGAACAAACATCTGAGAAATAACTTGAGACATGTTTCTGAACTAAAAATGTGCTAGCTTATCTCTGACTAATTAATGCACCAAAGAATTGTAGAATTTTAATTAAAATACACTTAAATGATGGAGCCAACATGCAGCAGGAATGTATATAGAGTGGTTGAGTTGTGGATTAAAAAATACTGAGCAATTATATTTAAAATTTATTTAGAAACCTCCATATTGTTTGCCACAGTGGCTGTACCGATTTACATTCCCACCAACACTGTACAAGGGTTCCCTTTACAGCACATCCTTGCCAAAGCTTATCTTTTTTTTTTTTTTTTTTTAATAATCACCATCCTAACAGGTATGAGATGGTATCTCATTGTTTTTCTGATTTGCATTTCCCTGATAATTAGTAATGTCGAGCACCTTTTCATATACCTGTTGGTCATTTATATATCTCTCTGGAGAAATGTCTATTCAATTATTTTCCCCATATTTGGGTGGGAGTTTTTTGCTATCTAGTTTTAGGAATTATATATTCTGGATACTAACCCTTTATCAAATATATGGCTTCCAATTACATTCTCTCATTCTGTAGGTTACCTTTTCATTTTGTTGGTGGTTTCTTTGCTATTCAGAAGCTTTTTAATTTGATTCAGTCTCACTTGCCTTTGTTTTTGTTGTCTGTGCTGTTATTGTATCCAAGAAATCATTACTGTCGAGAAACATTCCCTACTTTTTTCATCTAAGACTTTTATGGTTTTAAGTCTTACATTTATGTCTTTAATACATTTTGAGCTGAAGTTTGCGTGTCGTGTGAGATAAAGGTCTAATTTCATTCTTTTTGCATGTGGATATCCAGTTTTCCCAGTACCATTTATTGAAGAGACTCTTTTCTCCATTGTGTGTTCTAGTCACCCTTGTGGAAGATTAGTTGGACATTAATAAATGGATTTATTTCTGGGTTCTGTATTCTGTTCCATCAGTCAATATGCAATACTTCTGGGTATATTTCCCAGGAAAGTGAAATCAAGATCTTGAAGAGATATCTGCACTCCTATGTTCACTGCAGTATTATTCACAACAGTCAAGACATGGACGAAATCTACAATGAAATGTGACCTTTAATAGTGATGGGAGATGTCATTGCAGTAGAATCATTAAAGATTTTTCTCTATATTCTAAACTTTATTTTAACTTTTTTTTTGTATTTTAAAACTTTCTTGTTTTTATATTACCCTCCTTTTCCACAATAAAAATTTCAAAAAAAAGTCTGTATTCATTGGCTTCCACCTTCACTATTTTCCTAATACTCATGCTTTAACTTATTTTAATCTTCTTTTTCTTCAACTTAATTAAAATACTTTCCATGAAGCATTCAATGACATTAAAATAGTGACTATAATCCATGAGATTATAGATTTTCAATTTTATTTTATTCTTAATGTCTTAGTTAAGTTTGTTATGATTAAAAATTGTTGTCTCCTGGAAATCTCTCTTCTCTCAGTTGTCTTGTATACCTCAAGGATGTCTTCTTTTCGTGATCTCTGCTCCTTCCATTTCTGCCCTCTACCCTTCATCCCTTTACCCCTCAGATGTCCAAAGTCCAAAAATGATGTGGTGCTACTGAACTTCTTTCTCATCTCTGTTTTCCTACTCTGTCATTTGTTTTATCTTATTCCACAGCTTCAACTCCCAGTTCTTTACAAATGACTGTTAAATAAGTCTCTGTGAACATGTTTGCTCCCTTCAGCTATACATTTATTTCTCTGCTGGACATACCTTATAGATGCCCTTATGACACCTCAAAAATCTCAGCTACCGAAGGCAAACAAATCGTCTTTCTCTCCAATACAATCCTTCTTCTGTGCTCCTTACTCTTATAATAACATCATCTTTCAGTTAGTTATCAAGCTCAAAAGAGTAGGAACATTTGAGAATCCTCCTCTTGCCCCATACATTCAAGACACTGATATATTGTCAGTCAAGCTCCATAAGATTTAATGTATTTCAGCCATAATTTCCTAGTATTTTCCCCTTTCTTCATTCATTGCTGTTTTTGCAGAAGCATCCCGCACACCTTGCCAATGATGTACTTCATAGGAAAGCTGTCTTTAAAACACACACACACACACACACACACACACACACACACACACACACAATAACATACATCTAGCATGCTTGGGCATAGTTCTTTCACTAGCATTTTATTAATTTCTTGTCCTACTCTTCTCTTCCACAACGAAATAAAAGATAAATGCTTTCTACAACTCTGCCTCAGCTTGCCAACTAGTCATTCATTCCTTAACAATTTCCTATTGCAAAATAAATTGCAATCTATTTTTTTTCAGGCCCTCAAATGAAAATGTTCTTCATCTAGTTATTACTGACTTCCAGCACAGCAAGTTCTGAATTTTTCTACATCTCACTGCCCTCATTGTTCTATAGTGTTTCACAATGCCAATTATACCTGGTTCCCTAAATTTCATGATTTACCTCCACCACATGTGTTTAGCCACTGGTTCTAACTAGGTTAACATTTCTTTCTTCATAGATTACTCGCTCCTGCTTCATAATGCAGATATGGTCAAAGTTCTTAAATTGGATTTTTTCTGCAATCTCTCTTAGAGATCATCTTTGTATATGTTTTAAACTGGAATGCTTTTGTGGATCGTCCAAAATCTTTCTCACTTTTGAGTGTCAGAGCTGTAATCACAAGTACCTAAGAGACACCTATGCCTTTAAGACACCTTTAAGAACCATAAATTCAACACATGCAAAACCAATTTTATATTCTAGGTCAAACTTAGTATCCTATTGACTACCTATGTCTGTATTTCCATTGTGTATTCCAACACCTCTATTTTTTTCAGTAAAAACTGTTGTCAACAATACCCCAATTTTCCTTGTCTCACACATCCAACTTATTGCCAAGGACTAAGAATATTTATTTCGTATGTCCTTCATTTCCATTGCATTTTCAGAGCCACAACCTATTTTTCCTCATACCAGAGGAATCTTCTAAAAGCACCTTTACATTTGGGGTGCCTGGGTGGCTCAGTCGGTTGAGCGTCCGACTTTGGCTCAGGTCATGATCTCGCGGTCCGTGAGTTCGAGCCCCGTGTCGGGCTCTGTGCTGACAGATCAGAGCCTGGAGCCTGTTTCAGATTCTGTATCTCCCTCTCTCTGACCCTCCCCCGTTCATGCTCTGTCTCTCTCTGTCTCAAAAATAAATAAACGTTAAAAAAATTAAAAAAAAAATAAAAGCACCTTTACATTAATACATCTCTTATCTTTTCAAAAATCCTTAGTGTCTTCCCATTGCTTATTGAATCAAGGATGAGTTTCCACTCTCCAACCTAATCATTCAGGATTTCTTCAAACCCTTTTTATGGACCTCTGTTCAGCATCATTTGAGTCACCTTTTAAACAAACCCCATTGAACCCTGACTTTTAAAATCAAGAGTTCCCTATGGCAACACCCTGATATGTTTAATAAGCTTCCCAGATATCATTCTGGGCATCCAAGTATGGGAGCCACTGGGTCACAATTTCACTCCAATGTATCTTCCCTACATTATTTGCATTATTTCTTAATACATTCTTCCATTCTGGATACTCTGCAAACTCCTCAAGGAGAGACAGGATTAACGTTGCACAATATATGGCACATAGCCTAGTGCCTTATATGTATTAAGTATTTAATAACTGTTGAAGAAAAATGGGATCAGTAGATTTAACCATTCAGTCAGATAAAGTCACCTACAATTAAACATAATCTTTATTAGTTGCCATACCAGGAATACCTTCCAAGTTCTCAATGACAGAGAAAAGAGGGCAATTTACCTAGAAAAAATTTTACAACTACATATTTTCTGCTTCTTTTATGGTTCTTAAACTTTACTGCATTATAATGGCACAGAACAGGCCATATAAAAATGACTCATGGAAAATTAAATAGAAAAAAACCTAAAATTTTAATTCAAAAACTCACCATTTCCACCCAAAATATACAATATTTTCCCTTGCATGCAAACTTTAAAACTGGAGGCCGTGCATCCATAATAAGCTGTATTCTTCATTACTATTATAATATTGCTTCCATAATGAGTATCATCAAAATCTAAACCTTATAAAACTATCAATAAAAACAAAGTAGGGCTGTCTTTAATGCATTTAACCATTCAGTGAGTATAAAGCATACCGATTTTCTTCATATATATTACTTTTTATGAATACATACTCTGCTTTTTGCAAAGCTGTTAGGAGATGAAATATTTTCCAGAAATAAAGTGTAAAAGCCCAAGCCAGAATTCAGCTGTTCATAAGGAATAAACCAGCATGCTTTCTCCAAAAAAGGTGAGGAAAGATGAGCATGTGCTTTCGACCTTCAAGATTTGTAAGCCTACTGTAAGCTGAAGTGTGTGTGTGTGTGTGTGTGTGTGTGTGTGTGTGTGTGTGTATATATATATATATATATATACATATATATATATATATATATATATATATATATATATATGATGGTGTTTGGATGGAGAAAAGTGTTTGAAGAGTATATAACAAAATACACTCTGCCCTTTAAGCCTTGGATAGAAAGTAGAGAACAGATGGAAAATTCCATTGTGTGCTTTCTCTGCCACCTGTCACCATCTGAATGGAGGCCAGCATTACGACTCTACCTTATTAAGCTGCATGATGGAAAGATTGGCACTACTGGGGAACTACTCTTTTTGAAGTTAATGATACTTAAATCTCATGATAAGTATAAAAAGTACAGACTTCACTTATAATGAAAACCTGGCAATTTAATATTCTTCATTTAATCCAAAAAATATAATAAAATATAAAATTTTCTGATTTTTTGTTATAGAATTTGATTTAGAACTTGTGGAGGGCACTGAGCTTAAGTGTACAGAGAGTAAAGCTCACATGGCTAGACCCCATATAAGCTTATCACCTCAGACAGACATTGATGGAAGATGAAGAAAAACATTTAACAAAACTGAACACAAAGTGAATAGTTAACATTTTATCGGTATACACAGAAACATGAATTATATCCATATTGTGTGGTAGCTTCAAAGCTAGGGTCATGAAGGAGTATATCGTACTTACCTTTCTAAGGAATATACGGTACACATAGTAGAATGTAGCATGTGAGAATGTAACTCTAATTAAGCTCTCTCATTATTTCATTTGGAATATTAGTTTTTTTCCCTACCGGACATCACAGTTTTTCAAGATGTGTCAATGACATTAAGAGCATAACTTGCATTGTGCTGGATCCAAAAAGATGATTATCAAAGTTTATGTTAAATTAAATTATTATTTGCCTGAAGAAGGACTGTGAAAGAAATCACATTTTTGGAAAGACTGGCACAAAGGGAGGAAGATGTCATGTTCAGATTCAGTGATGCTTTAAGACAGGGATAATTAGACAAAGCTGATGCTGAAAAGTTAAGTGTGCAAATGCTCCTAAGAGGAAAGAACCAAAAAGGAGAAAAAGCTAGAGAAAGTGGGACAGTTAGGTTGACCTGATGAAGTTCTGGCGTGTAACTGCCATGATCTACATTCCAGGATAACTGTGAGGAAGGAAATGATCTACAATGTTAAGGCTTTGAGAAAAAAGTAAACGATATTAGGAACTGACCACTCAAAAACAAACCTCCTGTAAGATTAAAAATTGAGGAAAATAAAAATAAACAGTGATGCTATCTAAAAGATTTAGGGGTGTTCATATAGTATAGTGAGCATGGTAGGCCTTAGAATATCTCATTTACGTTATTTCAGAATTTTTGAATATGCCTATACTTTTTCTGGCCATTTAGAGTAGACGTTACATAAAAAATAACATAGTCATAAATTACAAAGATCTTGGGAGCATGAGATTAAAATGTATAGAATCAAAATAAATCGTATTTTAAATTTTGAAGAGAGTGAAGACAGCGTGTTTGGACCCATTTTCAATGTTTTAGTATATGTAAGTGTGAATTCTGAGGGAAGGGAGACAAAGAAAAGAAAACAAGCATATTCCTAGCTCCCTTTCAAAGCCTTGGAATGGAGGATGGGTGTCAGGCAGAGTTTCACTCATTTTGCCTTGGCAGCATCAGAACCACCATCAGGGCTCCCTGTAGGGAGCAGAACTACAAAGCGGGGACACCTGGATACACAGGTGGGAGAGAGCAAAATCCATCATCTTGTCAAGGAGGCAATGGATCTGGCCAATTGTGTTTCCATTCTAGTGCAGAAAATGTTATGATGGGACATAATGTTGGTTTGTGTAGAATTCTCATATTTAAAATTTAGATAGAGAACGTCTTCTATTTTCTCTTAAGAAGACAACTTTTCCCTGTAAAATTAGCTCAAGAAGGATCACTTAGAAGAATGACTTTACAACCTAATAGGCAATCTAGAACACAAAGATATTGATATGTGAATACATATGAAATACAATGGGTGTTCATAAGTCTAACCATTTGTTAAGACCAAATGGTTCTTCCACAGGACCAGACTGGTTCCCAAAGTGTCCTTGTACCTCAAAGTTCTTCCCTTCCCTACTTACAGCTACACCCAGTGGTAATTGTAAAAGAATTAGTATGGAAGGACCGTAGTCTCCCCAATTCTACCAAATAACAAAAGGTGTCATAAATTAGTTACAGTGTGGGGGCATTTATATGGTTTCTTGATTTATACAACACGGAGCATGAGAGAAATATTGTGAGAAACAGACTTTACTGAAAGACAGTCGTTATAGTCTCCTCAAACCAAGATTATTTTGCCATACAAATCATACCATTCGTGCAATTGCAATCAGTGCTATTGGAAAATATTTTATGTGAACAAATTTCAGAGAAAAACACATAGATTTAATTGGGAAAAAGAGAAAATATTGAAAGGATAAATATAAACTTTGTTTCAGGATCAGTGTCTCTTAAGCATCAATAATCTCTTTTGCATTGTGCCTCAGCTTCTCTCTAAGGTCTGCTCATTTCTCTCTGCAATCAGCTTATTCTTTCCATTGAATCTCTATATCTATCTATCTATCTATCTATCTGCCTATCTATTTTTCCTTTACCTAATGATTCTGTTTATTTACAGCTCTCTCTTTTTTGACATTTAGGCTTGACATTATTTTCATGGCTTATGCTATATTTTGGCTCTTCTCTATATATTTCCTTCCAACCTCCATTCCTAAAAATAACCATTTCATTCAATTTGCATTGTCTAGCGCATTCAACAAATCTTTTCAGACCAAGCCTTTTTACAGATCATTGAGCAAACCGTGAATGAAATACTCTTGAGCTATCTCTCCACTGAAGTCTAGTCAGTCATACCCAGAAGAAGAACTGGGTCACAAGACTACTTAGAAGAGTCTGGGACACTGGAAGTCTCCATGGTTGGCATGTTTAATACTAAGTTGAGAAATGAGGGAGCGTAAGGGTACAAAATATTTGAATGTTGACAGATTTAAAGAAGCTTGGGAGTTATTGTATAAATCTATATGCGTACAAAAATGGAGCTGATAAGTTTTGATATATGAAGTGTCATGCTGGGGTGCCTAGGTGGCTCAGTTGGTCAAGTGACCGACTCTTGATTTTGGCTGAGGTCATGATCTCACAGTTCATGGGATCAGGCCCCATATCAGGTTCTGTGCTGACAGCACAGATCCTTCTTGGGATTCTCTCTCTTCCTCTCTCTCTCTGCCCCTCCCCTGCTTGTGCTCTTTCTCTTGAAAGAAAGAAATAAACTTAAGGAAAAAATAAAATGCCACATTGTTGTATCTAGTTATCAAGGTTTTAAGAGGGAAGACACAAAAGGTAGGGCATAATTAAGATTGAATAAATGTGTTTCCTTCATGTATTTTTGAACATTATTTCCAGATACATGCTTATTTATGTGTGTATCTTTGAAAATATGTGGAAATAATGTCAACATAATATACTATTCTAAAACAAATTGTAAGATCTTATGCATCGTAAGATGAATAGAATTAAGGCCCAGATTACAGATTGTCCTGTATGTGGTCCATATACTATGAGGACTAGGTAAAGTGAATCTTCAATTTGTTTGAACTTATTGACATTAAATAGCTGTCTGTCACAGTCATATAAATCCATCTTTATTCATGAATCAGTTCATCTTTATTAACTTACACCATGCTTGCATCCCCCATTTCTCTTCCCTTTTGTTCTTCTTCTTCCATCCTCTCTGCTAGTCAGAGGATTCTTATCTTTAAGTAGTCTCATTGGAGCTAGGCTACTGTAGAAAATACTTGGAAGTAATCTGGATACCTCCCTGTCACTACAAATCTTTTCCTAACTTTGTGCCTACTACTACTTAAGAAATACATCTTTAATCGGGCTCTATTTATTACTTGACTAATAATGTTTTATGCTCTCTCATCTTGTAAAATAAAGTTTTGCCTATTAGAATGTCTCTTTCTATGTTTTTGTGATTAAAAGCTGCCCATGGTAGAATGAATGATGCTAGACACAGGAGACCCTGCATTGTTTTTTTTTGTTTTACATTACTTAGCATTGGTGAATAGTTTTAAAATACCACTCAATGTTAAGATTATTTTGTTGCATATCAAAGACTAATTTTAGTGTAATAGTGTAAGAACTGGTAATAGGTCTATAGTAAATACACAAGTAAGTGGGTATAGGAGATTTGCTTTCAAGAATGTAGTACTATTGAGTATATAAGAAATTTACAGATTACAGCAGGCAGGAGGCAGGTAATTGGCTATTACCATGATTAGCCTCCTATCTGAATACGTGGGTGTTCCAGTGCACCCATATTCCCTCAACTATGAGACACTGCATCCCATGATTTAAGAAGCCATAACTGAGCCTGAGTTGGTCACTATGGGGTGGAATGGAAAAGGTGCCTGGGAAATTCGGTCAGCCTAAAACATCAAGTCATTAACAAAGAATATTCAAATGAAATATGAGGCATCTTTGAAAACGTGGGTGGTCTATGACTCTTTATTAGAGGTAAGAATATACTCACTCTAAATCTAAAATTATAAACATTAATATTAATACCACTTCTTTAATTTAAGGGTGTTTGGATCTGCAAATATTCTAAGTGTTTTACAATAAAAAACAGATTAAAAGATAAAACAGTCACAAAGCTTACAGAAACACACAGGCACCGAAATCCTTGGAGAAATGTGTGTAAGTGTAAATGCCAGCTTCAATATTAGAACAGTTTTGCAAAACAGCAAAGTTGTAGCTCTACTTTCTTTTAAATCAAACACATGAACCATTTCATAGAAGAAGCCTCACAAAATCTCAAAAGTTACACAAAATCTAAAATACAGGGAAAAATCAGTCCACAATTGACATTAAAAGGATCCCAATAGAAATGTCATTAAATCTCCCTAAGTGGCATAAATATACTCAGTAAGTAGGTCTGACTTCAGACCAACAGTTTCAGAATATTACTAGCCTTTGTTTTTTGCCCTTCAGGAAAGTAGCAATGGTGAATCTTCCAAACTTGAAGAGACATTTCTCTTGAAGAGCTAAACACACAAGAATAAAAATGTGTGGTTTCAGCAGCATCACCTGTGAAATGGAGGTTATAAATACTCTATTTCTATTTCTTACAGGGTCAGTGGAAGAGCTCAGAGATATTTGCAAAGTGCATCTCACAAAAAGACTGTTGTGTATAAGTGCTAAATTCATCATAAGTAATAACACAATAAATAAAATTAAAATACCTCCCCAAATACCTCCTAAAATGTTACCTGGCAGATTTATTAGCATTACTGAAAACCATTCCTATTTGTTAAAAGAAGACACCACACATTCCCATGGTCACCGAGACTAGCCTGTTGTCTTCCTGAAGTCTAGACTCTAATACAACTATTGGTCAAAGAGGAGATGCAGTAACTTTTCAAGTAAAATAAATAATAATAATAATAATAATAATAAGTAACAATAGAATATAAAGAAGAATTGGAGAAAGAGGAAGAAGAGCAGAGGCTGAAACAATGTAGCAAGGAATTATATTTAATCATCTGGGAAAAACTGCCTTTCAGAACAGTAATGGCAAATTATCTGCTGACAATAATTCAACAATAGAACTCTAACAAGGGGAATACAGGTCTTGAAAATCTGAGAGAAGACGTGTTTAACGTTGCAAAACTGGATCACTTTTGCAGGGGAAAAACTTGTTTTAAAGAAACTGTACCTCTTGTAAATTTGTATATTATGTAAACTATTATGAACAACGATACAAAAAGACTTTTTAAAGTTTTTTTATTTATTTATTTTGAGAGAGAGAAAGGGGGAGTAAGGGAAGGGCAGAGAGAGAGGGAGAGAGAGAAAGAGAAAATCCCAAGCAGGCTCTACTGTGTTGGCACAGAGCCCGATGTGGGTCTCACACTCATCAACCTGTGAGATCATGACCTGAGCTAAAATCAAGAGCTAGAGGCTTAATCAACTGAGCCACCCAGGCGCGCCAACCCCGAAAGATTCTTATCATAAAATACATCAAATTCTACAGACTTGCTACTCAAAGACATTTTGGTTTGGGGGTTCTTTTACAACCTATCAATGTGTTGAACAAATAAATAGTTAGCTCCTGAAAGACTGTCAACTGTCAGGCTCATATAAAATTAATTTTTAAAAAACTCACAAAATATCCACTGCCCTAATAGCTGCATAGGAACAAATACAAAATAAAGGTTATTCCATAGCTTTTAATAGTGAAAAAAAAAAACCTGTGTATACTGAAATTGAGAATGTCCACTCTCTCCTATCATACCTGCCTTATTCAATTACTTTAGTTCTGCTTTCCAAGGCTCCCAACATTTTATAGTAAACAGAAGGCACAAAATATAACTGATGTTTCCCCATCTTTTTTCTTAATAAATGGCTTCTGGTAGAATTACCAGTGTACAAACAGCAAAATAGGACCACTCATCATACATTACACCTTATGACACCAGAGAAAGAGCTTTGTTTTGATAAGTATTTTCTGGATGGTGTGACATAATTCTTCTCATCTCAGAGGTATTTAGGCATCTGGACAAGAAATTCTCCAATGTAAATGGAAAAAAAAAAACATCTCTACAAGCCATTAGATGCTTGTATTTTTATAGGGAGAGAATACACATATGAAAATAACCATGTTCAATTTTCCATGTTCAACTTATTTCAAAACCATTACTTATTTCAAAAACATTATAATAATATATGCTTTATGATGTCACAAATTTTCCAAATTACAAGTTATAGAAAGAAGTAATTTATTTTCTGAACCTTAAGTTGAAATTAATAATTTTAATAGACCTTCTTTGAATGGCAGGGATACCTTAGATACAAATAAAGTTTAAGATGGTTTATTTTAGAAAATGGGAGGAGATAGCAATAATTAAGTAGGAAAGAAACTTTCTTGTGATTTCAGATAATCAAGAAGATTTGCTTAATATGAAACTTTTATAAAGACATGATATCATAAACTGAGAACAAACTGAGGGTTGATGGGGGGTGGGAGGGAAGGGAGGGTGGGTGATGGGTATTGAGGAGGGCACCTTTTGGGATGAGCACTGGGTGTTGTATGGAAACCAATTTGACAATAAACTTCATATATTGAAAAAAAAGACATGATATCATAAATGAATAAGGAAAAAACAGTAAATATAGATGTGCAATTAAAATTTTGCTATGATTGTATTCTATCCTTAAAAAATATAAAGTACTATTAAAGTACATTCATCAATTCTTTTTTGTAGAAGTCTGGCCCTTTAAATAAATGAAAAGTTTTCAAAGTTATAAGTGTTAATTAACAAAAATTATCACAACAAAGATTTAGAAACAGTTTAGTTGAATATCCTATGATTTCATCTCTA
This sequence comes from Panthera leo, assembly GCF_018350215.1. Lineage (NCBI taxonomy): Eukaryota > Metazoa > Chordata > Mammalia > Carnivora > Felidae > Panthera > Panthera leo. The sequence continues at coordinate 111,328,713 of NC_056683.1, read as the reverse complement.
TTTTTTATGAACAGACAGCTCTTAACACAAAGCAATCCATAATGAATGCCCAATAAACATGTATGGAATGAAAGAATAAATAAATGATTAGACAGTTATAGCTACAGGATATGCATATTAGCCAAGAGGATAAGTTTCACTTTCTTAGTTACCTCAGGGACCACAATGCAGTACTTTGCTACAGTAGGTGACTGAGTATAATGAAAAACAATAGTTTATATTTCCAAGTCAGCCTTTATTCCTTTTCAAGGAATGGCCACATCTTAAAATACTATATACCCTACTATACTCAATAGTCACAAACATTTAAAAAAAATTAAAACCGGGGTGCCTGGGTGGCTCAGTCGGTTAAGCATCCGACTTCAGCTCAGGTCAAGATCTCACGGTCTGTGAGTTCCAGCCCCACGTCGGGCTCTGGGCTGATGGCTCAGAGCCTGGAGCCTGCTTCTGATTCTGTGTCTCCCTCTCTCTCTGCCCTTCCCCCGTTCATGCTCTGTCTCTCTCTGTCCCAAAAATAAATAAACGTTAAAAAAATTAAAAAAAATTAAAACAACAATAAAAACAAACAAAACAAACAAAAACCTGTTCAAAACTAAATATCCAGAAAGGTTTCAAGGCTTATAAACACTTCAGAGAAGTGGGGGAAGATACGACTTCTATTAATGCCAGTGATACGTGTCTTAGGGAAACAGTTTTCATATGATGTTAAAAGACCAGTATTCCTTAAAACCTTTGGACAGAAGGAGAATTTAAAAAAACAAAAAACAAAAAACAAAACTTCTGTAGGCATGTTTTTTTTTTTTTCCCCTGGATTGAAATGGAGGTATTTGAGACTGCTTGCTTTTTTTTTTTTTTTTTTTTTCTAGAACAATACTTCCCAGGTAGATATATCTAGGCTATTTCTGGGGAGTTAGTAGTACTTAAAAACAACACAAAAATAAGAAAACATGTAATTCTCAGAGGATTTTTATTGTCTTAGGCTACCTAAATAATAAATAAATAGCCTAAATAATAAATTGTTTCAAAAAGACACCAAAGCAGCCTTCATTAATTAATACATTTTAAATGACTCACTCTAATATATGTTGGCAGAACCATTTTTATGGTAACTCTGCATCAAAGAATTCATTTTAGAAAGGACTATGCTTTGGTACAAATGTGATATTTGGTATATTACCAGCTTTATTTATGAAACGGTTATAAAAAAGCCACAGTTAATTAGTTCAACTAAAAGAAATAATCAGGAGTGTCCTATTCAAAAAATAAAAATATGTACACATGCATGCTCACATATAAGTGAATTACACATATTTGTATGCATATATGCTGATACCTGTGTGTGTGTGTGTGTGTGTGTGTGTGTGTGTGTGTGTGTACACATACAAAAAAGTGTCAGCTCCCCAACAGTCTCCTATTCTTGATTATGACAAATAAAGATTACCAATCAAAACAAACTCCAAAATCCCATACTCCTAAAATTGTAGTTGATACTCAAATTAGACTAACAAAACTATATCCTCCCTATATAAAATCTCATTTTAAACATTTTCCCTTTGCATTCTTTTCTGGCAATGAACACACACAGGCAGTAAACACTCTCACTCTATACTACTCTACAGATCTCAGTATTTTCATTGTCTTTGTCATCTAGCAATAGGTGGTAACTATCCCAAGTCAGCAGATGATTTACTGGAAGCAAATGTTCTAACTAAATCTCAGTAGGGAAGAATGTCTAAATGGGACATTAAAAACAAAACAATGTTGACTTCAATTCTCCCATGCAAGTTGCCAAAAGAACAAACCAAGAAACTGAACTTAACTTTATATTTTGTATAGAACCTTCAAACTGGGCCAAATAGAAGACTGCTTTGAGTCTCATCAGTCAATTTAAAGCCGTAAGTAGAATTATGTCACAGAAAAATAATGAAATCCATGCACATGCCTTTACAATAATAATGTCTTGTAGGAATAATAGGACAAGAGCAAAGAGTACAGGAAGGACAGGGTAGGGGATTCCCAACCTGGTAGGGAGATCTGCACGCTAGACTGTGTTCCTTTTCATTTATTCCAGGACTTTGCTTGAGCAACTCTTTTCTTTCCTGCATCAGCAACCATTTCTCTCTTTACTGGATCTTTCACATTAGCAGACAAACATGCCCTTATTTCTCCCCCAAAAGGAAGGACAACAGCAATAAAAGCTTACTCTTGCGCCTATTTTTGCCTCTAATTACAATCTATTACTCTCTTTCTCCATAGAGCAAAATTTCTCAAACTTGTCTATATTTACTCTAATTCTTTCTTCCTATTCTCTTTTCAGCACGTGTCAGTCAAGCTTTCAATCCTATCATGGAATTTAAAGTGCTCTTCTCATTATCAATGACTGCTACATGGCCAATTGGTCAATTTTCAGTCCATATTTTACATGACTTAGCGGAAAGTGACATAGTGACTCCACCGTGAAACACCCTCTTCACCTGGTTTTGCATACACCTCACTCATCTGAGTTTCTTCTCACCTTATCGGGCCCCTCCCCATCAGTCCCCTTTGTGGATTATATCTTGTCAACCTCACCTCTTAATGTGAGAGTGACCAGAGTTCAGTCCTGTGTGTTTTCACCAGACCTCCAGGTCTGGAAATTTCCTTCACCTATTTCACACATGCCCCCACCCACTTCCCCTCTAGCAAACCATCATTTTGTTCTCTATAGTTAAGAGTCTGGTTTTTGGTTTGTGTCTTTTTTTTTTTTTTTTTTGGTTTTGTTTCCTAAATCCACATATGAGTGAAATCATATGGTATTTGTCTTTCTCTGACTTATTTCACTTAGCATTATACCCTCTAGATCCATCCATGTTGCTGCAAATGGTAAGATTTCATTCTTTTTTGGCTGACATTCCATTACTTTATATATACGTATAAGTAGATATCTATCTATATCATCTATATCTATATCTATATCTATATATCTATATCATCTATTACTATATCATCTATCTATAGATCTTCCCATCTTCTTTATCCATTCATCTACCTGACTACTTAATTTGAATTTGCATCCATACATGCCAATACTTTTTGTTTGTCTTTTCTCTACAGCACTAATTACTGTGTTACACTTTCTCTTATTATATATGTGTATATGTATGTATATATGTATATATATGTACATGTATGTGTGTATGTATGCAACTTAATGATTTAAATTTTAGTTGGTTAGCTTATTGCCCATTTTCCCCAAACTAGAGTAAAATCTCCATGAGGTCAATAATTTATATTTCTTTCTGTTGACTGATGCAACTAATATTCAATGAAAATGAGACAATGACATAGGTAAGACATGATTAAAACCCCACCCCATTCTGGGCACTACAGAGGATTTGTCCTTACACCTTTTCAACATGAAAAATACTGAATTTAATAAAAGAAGGAAATAAAACAAAAAAATCAGTCACACACCACAAGAGTACATTTGTCTTTTCCTTATTGGAAGAGGAGCTCCCTGACAATCAAGAAGAACTCTCCTTACATACTTAGCATGTTTTTCATCTTTTAGTAAGCAAAGTATCTTTATATGATTCAAATATGTAACTGCTATTCAACAAAATGAGATGATAAAATGATGACTATAATAAATAATGCGAACAAAATAAATAGATGTAATAGCAGGAAACCATTAAAAGCGGTGTTCTATATTACTTAAAGTTATGGAAAAACCCTTATGAGACAATGCTAAATGAAACAAAAGACAGTATATACCATTTTTTTACAATCCTCTAACTTTCATTTCTACAATTTGTTCTATATTTCTTTACATTTTACTATATTCTTTAATTTGTTCACTTATCTTTTGTCTTTCAATTAAGGTTATAATTAAGGATGGGGGCACCTGGGTGCCTCAGTCAGTTGACCATCTAACTCTGGGTTTCAGCTCGGGTCATGATCTCATGGTTTATAAGATTGAACCCCGAGTCCAGCTCTGTGCTGACAGTGCAGATCCTGCTTGGGATTCTCTCTCTACTTTCTCTCTACTCCTCCCCTGCTCACTTTCTCTTGCTCTTAAATTATATTAATAACCTTAAAAAAAGGTTATAAATACGATGTAGGGATAAATAGAAATATTCTGCCCTGAATCATTTCACTGATATTGCCTCTAAAACCTCAAAATACACTTTACTTGAAAGTCAGCCTTTAGGACTCACACACCACTTCCTTCCTATAGGTTCCCATAATACCCCATCATAGCAAGATTAATACTGTATTCTTCATGAATATCATTATTTTCCTTCTGCTTATACACTCTACAAATACATTCCTGAATTATAGCATATACTCAATAAATATTTGCTGAATAAGTTAATAAGTTGAAACAATGTTTAAATTCTGAAATAGAATTCTAGACAAGAATCACTTTGCAATCCCAATTTATAACATTACCAGGAGTTATACTTGATATACTCAGACCTCGAAGAAAAAATATCAGATTACATGATTTTTGACAGATTTTATTAATTCAATCTATGACATATTAAAAATAATTATAGATTATGTCAAAAAAGTAAACTCCCTAAAAATGATCAATAAACTCACTGAAATTATCAACCAACGTGATTTCTTTTGTATTATCATTTAGCAATCAGCGGTTGGTAAATTTTTCCCTATTTAATCAGTTATTTTGTTTTTCCACAGATACAGCTCTACGCATTTCATGAAAATAAATGTGCATGGAAAAGGTGTTCTATTAAAAATAACGAAATGTTTTCATTCTTTTTTGTAAAACAAGATATTAAAAATATCACTTATTAGAAAATACACTTAATGAAACTCATTTGCTTCATCTTTATCTGCCTACAAGTATAAACTCAAACTAAATTGAAAATACAACAAATCTTCATTTACAGGTTACTTTTATTGTAATTTTTCATTTTCATAAAAAATAATACTCCACAAAGAGTAAAACAAGTTCCATGTTCTATGTTATTTATCTTTTAAGCCTTAATTATATTTAAATTACTCTTCAACTCTTACTACATTAACATAATTGCATGTCAACTAACAAGATGTACCTATTGAATGAGGTATTTTTAGAACATTCTGCAAGTCATAATGCTTTTCCTTTTTTTTAATATATATATAGATATATATATATATCTATATATATCTATATATATATCATTTTACCAATTATCTTTTACCAGAAGTCTCTCTTTCCCTTTTGTTCCTCTGGAAATGCAGCTTTCAGAAGTTTCGTCCAAGCTATTTCACTATTCTTATTCCACAGAAATAGTGTTTATAGTATTATGTGAAGCTCAATTGATTTAGTTTTATGTATATCTTAGAAACTAATAGCAAGAATATTTAAGTGTAAATTTGAGCTTTGCACACTATCTGCCAGCAGAACGTTGCTAAGAGGCAACGCTGCCTCTAATACATGGCATAATAGGAGACCAAATCCAGTATAATCGTTTATTCAAGCAGTTGAGAATATAAACTGGAATTCTAAAATGAGAAAGTGATCTAACTAGTCATCCTTTCACACTAGCATATATCTAAAATACTTTTGGGGAAAAAGACAAATCAAGAAATCCAAAAATGTGGGGCACCTGGGTGGCTCAGTCAGTTAAGCGTCCGACTTTGGCTCAGGTCATAATCTTGCAGTTTGTGAGTTTGATCCCCGCGTTGGGCTCTGTGCTGACAGCTCAGAGACTGGAGTCTGCTTTGGATTCTGTGTCTCCTCTCTCTCTGTTCCTTCCCCCCTCACGCTCTGTTTCTCTCTCTCTCAAAAGTAAAATAAATATTAAAAAATTTTAAAAAATCCAAAAATGCGTATTTTTATCAGTGTTTAATCTTCAGTAAAAGAAAATGAAATCATGTTCCTTCTTCTAGATGGTTTTTAGTTCACTTTATCTCTATATATCACCAAAAATAAGTAAATAAATAAAAAGACTGATTTCTCTTTTTACCATGGATTTAAATTAAAAAAATAATTTGTGTTACTTGTTACTTTAAAATCTAAAGTTGTTTTAATAGTGTAGTTATGCTTCAAGTTTCAATTTAATTATAAAACTGTTTTTATTCTTTCATTAACTTCTAGCATTTAGTGGAAAATCTAATGTTTTTCTTATTTCTTTTTTTTAATGTTTATTTATTTATTTTGAGAGAGAGAGAGCATGAGCAGGGGACAGGGGCGAAGAGAGGAGAGAGAGAATCCCAAGCAGTCTCCATATTTACTGCAGAGCCTGATGTGGGGCTCGATCTCACAAGTGTGATGTCATGACCTGAGCTGAAACAGAGAGTCAGTTGCTTAACCTACTGAGCCACCCAGAGACCCTTGCTACTCTTATTTCTGATCACACCTGTCTTTGTTTTTGTCTTTGTTTTTTTTTTTTTCCCTATGGACATTTTTAAGATTCAATGGCTCTGAAGTTGCAAAATGATATGCATGTGTAAAACCTTTTAAATGTTGTAATATGCAGCCCATGGAAATGAGGCTCTTCATATTGGAGACTCTTATTCTTCAAATCTGGAACTTCTTTGTGTATTATTTGTGGGAGAATCACTTTCTCTTGTTCTGGCATTTGTTATATAAAATTTCTATAAAGTATATGTTGGATCTCCTTGATCTAATTCTTAAAATGTTTTATCTTCTACTTGTCAACTGATTTGGTTATTTTTTTTGAGAGATTTGTTTAGGTTTAGTTTTTAAATGTTCTGCTGATATTCAAATAATAAATGGCCATAATAATTGAATTCCAAAATGTTTTTCCTGTTTCCTTCGTTATTAAAATGTTTTCTGTTCTATGATTATTTTTTCAATAGCCTCTCTTTCTTGTGTCATGCAAAAATTTCCTACATTTATTTCCAAAGTCTTCTTTCTCTGACCCGAGAGTTTGTTTGATTTGTATTTTTGTTTCTGTCTCATGTATGGAAGGCTTTTTTTTTTTTTTTTCCTGCCCACTTTTGGTTGACTCACTATATTTAAGAGTGAAGCTCCAGGATGCCTAGGTGGCTCAGTTGGTTGAGCCTTGGACTTTTGATTTCAGCTCAGGTCAAGATCTCACCATCAAATATCATGAGATGGAGCCCTGCCTTGGCATCTGGCTGAGCATGGAGACTGCTTGAGTTTCTCTCTCTTTGCCCCCCCTCTCTCTGCCCCTCCCATGTGCAATATCTCTACCAAAAAAAAAAAAAAAAAAAAAAAGAATAAGAAAAAGAGTGAAGCTCCAGAGATTTATTTAGAGCCTCTGCAGATTGGAAAAGGCTTGCTCTTGCAGGAAGGGGATGGGGATGGATAATTGCCTGACTGCTGTAGGCTGGTGGATAGGGGGTGGGGGAAGGAACTTTGCAAAGACTTTCAAACCACTTACCTGTCACTTTCCTACTCTCAGGCCCATTTTCTGTGGGATCAAAATGTATTCAAGTTTTGATCCTTTGTGAGATCCAATTGTTAAGTTTTCAGGAATTCTGCACATTCAGTGCTAAATGAACAATTATTACTATTATTACTATTAAATAGTAATTATTACTATTATTGTTAAATATATTATATTAAAAATAGAAATATGCATATTCAAAATGTTGCAAACTCATCACTTCTTAATTATCTTACTACTATTATTTATATCTATGTATCTGTTGGTAGAGGATAATATATAATAGTGAGTTACTTCACATCTCTTCCCAAATTCACAGTGACATCTCATCAATAGCTCAAAATTGGCCATGGTAGGAGCATTTATAACATGGAAATTGGCAAATGGTACAAATCAAGGTTTAATGTATTGTTTTGTCAATTGTGTAGACTTAACAATGTGATGGAGAAAATTTTAATAATGCAGATTAAGCTTAAAATGTTGGTGTCTCTATAGCATTATATTGTCAAAAAAATTGAGGAAACATTCTTCTGGCTATTCTAACAAAGAAGTTGATCAAATCATACTGAAACAGTTAAGTTTCAACATATGTATTCACTGATTAACTTTCTTCTTATTCATGTAAACATAAATGTCTACCTCATTCATGTTGAAAATAGGTCAATGCATCATCTGCACCATAGATTTGCTATAAATATTATATTTTGCAAAAATCAACAAAAATGTTCTGTAAAAATAAAATTTCTAAATGGATTTTATAAAAATGGCATTATATATTTTATTATTTATTAGTTATTACTAATCATTATATATTATTTGTAAACTATACAGATAAAGAGACCTAAGCATACATACACATGCATTGTTAAGTGTTTAACAGAAACATAGGCACTTACACTGACACTTTCTCCCTCTGTCAGTATGTTATAATATCTATAAACTCCATGTCCAAAAATGTTTTTATCTCTCTACTGTGCTTTCCTTTCTTATCTATTCTCTTTGTTATGGTGGGTGTGGTGTCACTGTTGGGATATTATGTCTTTAATCTTTTTTAAGTTTATTTATTTATTTTTGAGACAGAGACAGAGAGAGAACCAGCAGAGGAGGGGCAGAGAGAGAGGGACAGGGGATCTGAAGTGGGCTTTATGCTCACAGCAGAGAACCCTACATGGGGCTCAAACTCACGAACCATGAGATCATGACTTGAGCCAAAGTCGGACACTTAACCGACGAGCCACCCAGTCACCCCTCTCATGTCTTTAATTTTAATGGAGTTTTGTTAGAGAGGACAAAAATAAAAATGTACACAGCTATATTTAACTAAGAATACTGTAACCAATTTAGTATAGCTCATTCTTTCATTTATTCAGTTACTTGACAGATATTTATTGAGTATCCAAAGTAAATTTATAAAACACAGAATCTGCCCTCAAGAAATCCAAAAGAGAGAAAGGATGGAGGTATGTAAATTGCCATAATGAAAAGTAAAAAGTGATACATGCCATAAGAGATACAGATACTGTGTCATGAGAAACTCAGAGAAGGTGATTATTAACAGCTGGAAGATCATTAAACATCTCATTAAGGATGATATGATGTAAGATCTGAATTTGAAAAGATGGGTAGGAATTTGGATATCGAGAGACAAGGCCCACAGGCAGAAGGCATAATTGCTTGAAGGAGGCTGAATAAAGGCATGGAAATATGCAAGGTTATCTAGTGAATTAAATTTTGAGTAGTTTAATTTCCTTCATGAATGTGCCTAGAGGAGAGCTATTAATAAACTGGTTTTTGCTCTTTCTCTTCTTTAATGATTCACAAATGCCGTTCTTGAAGTCTTCACTACTCTAAATAAAAGCTAAGGCCTAAGTTTCATTATTCTGAGTCTAACAACTAAATAAATATTCTATAAAATAATTAACCAGAAAAGTAAATATAACTTTAAACGTAGCAAAGACAATTATAATTCACGGTCCAAAGCCTCTTATTACATGAGTTTGGCAGAAAAACTGTTAAAATTTGAATCAACAATCACAGAAGAACCTTTTAAGAAATGTCTATATACATCTATCTATCTATCTATCTATCTATCTATCTATCTATTTGAATTCTGAACTTTAATAACATACCAAGATTTTCTGTCAGAGCTGTAGAGATGTAAACAATGACTATGAACGTATACCAATTGTTTGTTACAGATACTGGTCATGTTTCACTGATATCGAATAGATCTGCACAGGGCCTCCCTGTGACAGTGTTCTCTCCAAAGCTGCCAGAGGACGAACCCCCCCCCCCCCCCCGCCAGGTGAGAACACCATAAAGCAAAACTCTCCAATGCTCTATTAACTAATATTATGGAGATATGATTCAAGACTGACTAAATGATCCCAAATATTGTTTATAATGACTGTTTATGAAGCCTACACCATTACTATATTTTAAGAGCATCCATTTTTTCCCTTTTATTTGAAGGTTTAGGTTGAAAATTTAAAAATAATTTCAGATAGAATCATACATTATTTTTTTAATGTTTATTTATTTATTTTGAGAGAGAGAGAGAGAGAAAGAGAGAGAGCCCGAGCAGGAGAGGAGCAGAGAGACACAGAACAGACAGACTGACAGATAGAGATTTTCAAGCAGGCTCCAACCTGTCAGCGCAGAGCCTGATGTGGGGCTCAAACTCACAAACTGTGAGATCGTGACCTGAACCGAAATCAAGAGTGGGACACTTAACCAACTGAGCCACTCATGTGCCCCAATCACACATTACTTTTAAACAAAAATAGTTAGGGGAATTAATTTTTAAAATATGCATAAGATAAAACCACAGATAATAAGAAAGTGGTTACAATGAATGGCTTAGACAAGTTACTGCAAATGTCACCAGAAAACTGTACTAGGTCTAAACAGTTATTTGATTCCATATTTACTTTTTAAAAGCAATGTATTCCCATGTGTATTTTCCATATCTTATTAAAAACACATGGTCATAATCTGTTCTCATTGAATTAACTGATGTTCCACAAAACCAGCTTAAAGTAACATTAAATATGCCATAATAGAAGAAAGTCCACCATGCCAAGAAGTTTTAAGGATGATTAAAAACTGTATTTGAAAAGTACCAATCATGCAAAGAAAAGTGAATATATCAAAGTGATATTTGGAAATGGTGAAACATCTGTACTCTTGGTATTATTTAACTATTTATATCTTCCATTAACATATTTTGCCACTGTAGAAAAATCCAAAGATCAATAATAGTTTCAAATATTAATAACTTTCTCCTCTTTTCACTTATTCCATGTCTGAATTTTTATGTAAATTAAAAGTTTAAACAATTTGTTGGTGAATGGCAATAGGCTAGTGTACCCTAAAACCTCAAAGAAGCCCTCAGTCAATGTGTGATGGGGGCAAAGCACTCCCAGACATTTCCAAGATCTAGGAAGAACATGCCACCAAAAATTTAAAAGAATTAATTAATCTAAAACAAATCCTTATCTTACCCAAGGTAAAACCTGCTATGTAATAGTGTCTGGCAAATATTTAATAATAATATTTAAAAATAATAATTTCTATTATTCCAGAACAGAATTACATTGGGTCAAGAAAATATCAATTTGTCACAAGATATTTTAATGACTTGGAAGATTAAATGTATTTCATTTCTGTAACATTCAGTTCTGTAGCCATAGGGGCTCCATCCCACACCACTGGGGTCACGACCTAAGCCAAAATTGAGAGTCAGACACTCAACCCAACTGAGCCACCCAGGTGACCCAAAGCTGTTTTTAAATGTATTTCCCCAAAGGGAGGTTATTATATCCTGAAAAAAACATATGGTCATTTCATTGGTAAATTTTTTTGGGGGGATGGATGGAGCATACTCAAGGAAATTAATTTATGAGTCTCTCATATTTCAATTGTTCCAGGTACCACAATGATTCTATAATATTCTAAATTATTTTCCCTATTCAGGCAGGAAAATAATATTCCATTCAAATATAATGCTTTAGAAAATCACAAAAAATAAAAAATTAATATATATTTTAACTAAATTTAATACAGGATAAAAATACAAAATAGAGTATAATATATCTTCGATTGTTGCAATTTAATTGTCTATTAAATGGAATGATATAAACCTTTTATCTGTATGTAATGTACACACACACCATTAAGTCATTATGAAGTTTCTATAAATACTAAAAAATCACAAGTAAACATATCAATATATGAAAAGAAGACTAACTTATGGGTAATTCATTTTGTATCTTACTAAATAGGGACTTGTATTTTATTGTTCAGATCTTATCATATCATTGGGCATCATATGGATAATCTAAATGTCTATTGAAGACTTGGGGTATTTGTTAATACAGCTTAATTCATTAACAACAAATCTGATACTACTAGCTGAGTTATATTAGATGCTTAATATAGCCCAGGGACTACATGAAAACTTGAACCCATACAACTATGGGGTGTGTATTATTAATATTCAAATTTTACAGACCAAGAAATGGAGCCCGAGATGCCAACTAAGCTACCCAAGATCACACAGAAAGCAGTCTAGTAAGAATTTGAATTAAGTCTATAATAGTCTACAGTTTGAGCTCCTGTTTTCTATGGTGTATCCTTCACGGTTCAGAGGAAGAGCCAGCCATCAAGACAAAAACTTTACAAAGAATTTTCTGGTATTTTAACTGTAAATTAAGTAAATTACCCAAAGCAAGTATCCAAGGCAAGTCTAATGCTCATTGAGTGAGTCACCCTTTAGAAAACAACAGATGGAATTCTAATGTATATAACACAATTGTTATGTTTAATATTTCATTGTTTACATTTGAAATTGCGCAATGAACAAGCAAATTGTACTATATTCTGTATTGTGTTCTTATTCTATTGTCCTGATAACAAATATTTCTTGACTTTACTGAAATCAAAACAATATAGGGTGTCTTTTATTTAGTGTAAGATAAGTAGTCCTTCACCACTGTTTTTCAAAGAGATAAACATGGTAAGTTATGTAGTTAGGAAAAATCAGTGTTTTTAAATTCATTTACTCATTCATTCTTAAAATATTTGTTGCATTCAGTTATGGGCCAAGTACTGTACAAGGCAGGAAAAAGAAAATTTAAATAAAATGGAGTCCCTGCCCACGAAATCCTCTTAAAATGATAAATGAAGAGGCACCTGAGTGGCTCAGTCAGTTAAGCATCTGACTCTTGATTTTAGCTCTGGTCATGACCTCATGGTTTGTGCGTTCAAGCCCCGCATTGTGGTATGCACTGAGAGTGCAGAGCCTGCTTGGGATTCTCTCTCTTTCTCTCTCTCTCTCTGTCCCTCCCCTGCTCACGCATGCACACTCTCTCTCAAAATAAATAAACATAAAAAGAAGAAAATAATGGAACAATCAAATGAATGCTCTAGTAAAAGGTGAAAGATTTATACGATCTGTAGAGAAACTAGAGTATTAAATGCTCTAATAAAAGTATAAAAATTCTGTGGCAACACAGAGAAGAATATAACTAACTGCATCTAGGGTAATTGAATGAAATTGTTTAGAAACACATTATCTATTCCCCAAATAGTTACCAGTTTCCAAGGAACAAAATTTAGAATCCTTAAACAAAGTTTGAGTATCCTTAAAATTGAGAAGAGATTTGAAAAACTCCTTAATAGATAACCTTTAATAGATTTACAATAAAGTTCTTTATTTTAAAGTGATATTTCAGAGAACATTTTGGGGACACTGGTATGAGCTGGGTTACATGTGTAATCCTATGTCTTTCACTTAATTGGAAATGGGCTCACTGACCACATATATTGGACTAATCCATTTAGCAAAAATCCCAACTTCACACAATTTTCTTAATGGAGAGAGATGTTAGATGTTAATCTCCTGTTTTGTACCTAAAGAAAATATGATCACATATCACATAGAGATTTAATCTACTACTTTTGAGGCCAGAAGCCAACTGGCTAATGGATTGTTAGTCACTGGGATAATTTACTTTCTGTGGATCATTTCTATTTACCATCATTTAAACTTAGCTTCTTTACGATCATGTTAAAAATAGCATGTTAGAAAAAAACTAAAGAAAAAAGGCACGGAAATTTAAAAATATGAGTTGTGACAAGTAGCACTATGACTGAAGAGAAAAAGGGATATAAATCTATGTAAATAATATTTTTTGATACTGTGAATAATGATTCAACTTCAAGGAAAAAGGGCCTACTAATAATAAAATTAAAAATAAAACACAGTGGGGCTCCTGGGTGGCTCAGTCAGTTAAGTGTCTGATTTTGGCTCAGGTCATGATCTCACGGTTTGTGAGTTCAAGCCCCGTGTCGAGCTCTGTGCTGACAGCTCAGAGCCTGGAGCCTGCTTTGGATTCTGTATCTCCCTTTCTCTCTGCTCCTCCCCAACTTACGCTCTCTCTCTCTCCTTCAAAAATAAATAAAAACATTAAAATTTTTTTTAAAAATAAAATAATACTCAATAGTGTTTAAGTTTTTTTTTTTTTTTTTTCCTAAGTTTACTGGAAGCCTTACAACACAACAATAGGAAGAGCTTGTATTAAAGAACAATTTAAGTGTGGCACTTAATTTGTCACTCTGGAGACTTAGTGTATTCCAATCTGGAAAAGTTTCTGTTTTATAAAAGCATCTGTTTCCTAACTGAGAAACTACTTTCAAGCTTGTTTTATAGTCTAAATATTTTATATATTCTGTTGTTTACCATAGCGGCATCAAAGTTGAATGTATCAAAAATAAAAAAACAAGGGGCGCCTGGGTGGCTCAGTCGGTTGGGCGGCCGACTTCGGCTCAGGTCATGATCAAGCGGTCCGTGGGTTCGAGCCCCGCGTCGGGCTCTGTGCTGACAGTTCAGAGCCTGGAGCCTGTTTCAAATTCTGTGTCTCCCTCTCTCCGACCCTCCCCTGTTCTTGCTCTGTCTCTCTCTGTCTCAAAGATAAATAAACGTTAAAAAAATTAAAAAATAATAAAAAACAAAAACAAATATACAAAGAAACTACTAACACAGCATACAGTTAACCACTCGGGCATGGGCTTATGCTTAAGGATGAGGGGTAATCATTAGAAAGCTACACCCTAATGGCTACACTTGACACTGAGGAGTGCTGCAGGTGCTCAGACACACTTGGAAATGTATCGTCTATTGTCCATTATCGTAGTTGGGAAAGAACTGTATGTTCCTGTACATGTGTATGTGTGTGTGTGTGTCCAGAGGGTTTCTAGTCTATGACCATTTACCCCAGGAAAATCAGAGTTAGGGAGTGGTAACTTATTTCATTCTAGCACAAACATTTGTGCTCTTTGTAGAATGCTTTTACATGTATACTAAAGCATGCTATACGTAACATTAAGTCTGTTCTTTAAAAGAAGAAAGGCATGAGACATTAAAGGCAGTTTTTGTTAATCAAGGCAGTTATTTATAATTACTTAAACAAAGCTGGTTCCCCAATGTAGATGGTTTCTTCAGCAATACAAAACTATCCTTTTTGTTACATTTAATGTTCCTCTTTTTGAATTCTAGGTTATCTGATATTAATATGTCCATCTTGCATTTTGTGTTTGTGCTTGCCTGCCTTTTTTTTTTTTTTTTTTGAGAGAGAAAGTACATGTGAATGGAAGCGGAGAGGAGGGGCAGAGGGGGACAGAGAGAGAGAGAGAGAGAGAGAGAGAGAGAGAGAGAGAGAATCTTGAGCAGGCTCCAAACCCAGAGTGGCACCCAACACAGGGCTTGATCCCTGGAACCGTGAGATCATGATCTGAGCCAAAGTCAAGAAAGAGTTGGATGCTCAACAGACTCAGCAACCCAGGTGTCCCTATATCAGCATTCTAATTTAACACATGCTTGTCATTTTATGTGTCTTGTAAATAGCATACAGTTGTAAGATGTTTGTAAACCTTTGTAAAATGCATACAGCTATAAGATGTAAAACTTTGACTTTTAATAGAAAAGTATAATGTATAACCAGATATATTTATTCAACTTACCTTGTTTTCTGGTTTTGTTATTTATTTTTTCCCTTCATGTTTCCTAATAATATCCATGTAATTGGCATATGGCATAGATTAAATAAGCTGATATTTACAATTCCTGGCACACAGGGTTCACTGAATAAATGATAATTTATTTGCCTTTTCTCACCTTTCCCACCTATTCTATGCTTTGGTCTCTGATAACCTTGGAAGGTATCAATGATGCTATAAATTCTATTATAAGTAACTTACACTATAAAATGATATATTTGCTTTGAGTTGAGGGCAAATGATCAATATAGAAAAACTAAGACTAGATACAACTTCTATTGTTTATGTGTTCAATTAATTCCCTTTTCTACCAAAATAATTACTCCAAATATGTCTTTTAAGCTTTTTTTTTTTTTAACATTTATTTATTGTTGAGAGACAGAAAGCGACAGAGTATGAGCAAGGGAGGGGCAGAGAGAGAGGGAGACACAGAATATGAAGCAGGCTCCAGGCTCTGAGCTGTCAGCACAGAGCCCGACGCGGGGCTCAACCTAAGGAACCGTGAGATCATGACCTGAGCCCAAGTCGGACGCTTAACCGACTGAGCCACCCAGGCGCCCCTCCAACATATGTCTTAATATGCAGCTACTTTTGTCTTTTTCCCTGATTTTTTCCTTACTAAATTTCATTGATTTACTACGTAAAACTTTTACAACATGCAGAATGTCTCTTACTTTGGACCTCGTATTTCAGTGTTATGTTGTCATTTGTCTTGAGGCAAATATAGATAATGTGTGAGTCAGCAACCAATTTCTCCTTAATCAGGCACAAGACTGTTGAAGTGCATAGTTCAGGTGCAATACGAACAGTGGGATAAAGATGCCAGGCCAAAAAGTTAAATACATGTTTTGCACTGGATTTATCTTTGTATCAGAGATGTTGCAATGGTATGCTCACCACCCAGTAGCATTGATCTCCTGGTGAATGCTTATGAGTTTATGATTCACTCAGAGGTGAGGTAATCCTTCCTCAAAATCATTTAGCAGTTTTGCACATCTATTAAATTATTTTATTACCATCTTAAAGTGGGTTCAATTTATTACTTTTTGGATATTTCATCTTTCATGATGCTCAAAGCTGCTAACTAAACTGGTTCTTCAAAAAAATGTAGGGGTGCCTGGGTGGCTCTGTCAGGTAAGCATCCAACCTGATCACAGCTCAGGTCTTCATCTCAGGGTCATGAGTTCAAGTCCCATGTTGGGCATAAAACCTTTTATTTTTTTAAAAGTTTTTATTTATGTTTTAGAGAGAGATAGACAGAGAGACAGAATGTGAGCTGGGATCAGAAAGAGAGGGAGACACAGAATCTGAAGCAGGCCCCAGGCTCTGAGCTCTCAGCACAGTGCCCGACATAGGGCTTGAACCCATGAACCATGAGATCATGACCTGAGCAAAAGTGGGATGCTTAACTGACTGAGCCACCCAGGTGTTTCTCTACTTAAAACAAAATGCATAACATTGTGAGTGGTTATGATTTGCCCAGATTTCCTCTAATTCTCACTATGACTTATTCAGACAATGCTTGTCCCACTGCTGTTTGGCAGGTATAACTGGGATATTCTTTGTAATAGGAAATTTCCAGATGTATCGTCAGAGCTGAGCTATTCTTTTAAACCAGTGCACATCACCCCTGTACCCTAATGTCCTTTCTATTTGTGCAGAGTTATTTAGATCTATCCAATGGTCAAGAAAGGGGCAGGGTTTGTTTTAAAATTCTCTGAAGAAAATACATAAGAAAATAAGACTGTTTTCATAATTAATATTTTGATATTTACCTGAGAGCCCCTAGAGGACACACCTACGGGAGGGTGTGCCTTGAAGCCTGTAATGGCATCTTTGATACTCCCATGAAATAGCATAAAAAGAGTTTGAACATGGCTTTCCCAATGATAATGCACGATTTCCCTCTCTTCAGCTATTCTCTGTTCTGTAATCAGACGCTAGATATAACTGAAAATCCCATGGGTGGAGGGGTCAGAATTACAATGCTCCAGAAACCTTTGATCCCTCAGCAAACCAGATTAGCAATCTGTACCATTCTAATGACCATATAAGTATTCATATTCTATAGGGGAACAATTTTACTAACTCATAATGTATTAAACAGACAAGTGAAGCTAAAATTTCATATTGTTTTTACATTTAAAAAGACATGATACATCACATGAAAAAGCTATATGAAGAGCTTACTTAAAACTTGAACAAATATATCACATGCCAATAATATTGTTTTAAATTAGAGATTACACACAATTTTATCACTTTATGCCTCTTGAAGATACCAAAATCACTACCAACGATTATTTCTTTCCATGTCTTCAGCTATGTAAACTGACATAAATCCCACAAGAACACTATATGTAACTACCTCATAAATTTTTCCCGAAGCTCTTATGATTCTTGCTAGGTCTGGAAATATTTTTCCCTCGTTAAGAAGAGCTATCACTTTTTGAGCACTTATCGTGTGCAACAAGGCATGGTCAGGCATTTTAGGAAAAAGGTGTCCAACTCTCCAAGAATTCTGCAAGGGACCATTTTTGGTGTCATTCATTAGATTAATAAAACTGAGATTCGGAGGTGTTAAATGACTTAACGTTTCCACAGCCAATAAATGATAGAATCGGGATCCCAATCGAGGCCTGTCAAATTCCAAGTCTGGACATTTATCCCCTCAGGGAAAGAACTTTCACCCAAAGCTTCTCTTAAATGTAACTCCCTCAAGGATTTACTCTAGGTCAGAATGACAGTTTAAAAGGTTAATGGATGTGTGTTCTGTTACTCATTCAACAACATTGTTAATACTTAATGTGTTGGTCTCTTTTTTAGGCTCAGCACATACAAAAGAGAATCGGACCTGGTACCTTGCCTCTCAGAACTCTAAGCCAGTTGCTGTGGGAACACAGAGAATGTAACAAAGCTGGTCTTGGGAAGAAGGGAAACTTCACAGAGGAGCTGATATCTCAAGTGGGTCTTATAGAATGAAGTAAGATATTGGTGAGTGCTATTGGCTTACAGGATTAATGTGTAATACTAGGAAATAACACATTCTTATTTTTTCAGGGACATTCTAGAGCCCCTTAAGTCAAAATAATGACCCAACAAGTTAAAAGGTCATATTTTTCAGAAATGCATTTTTATGGAGAAGCATATTTCAGTGTTTCTCTAGCTATACTGCTGCCACTTTGCCCACAAGTAAAAATAGCCTTGAATATTTTTTATGGGTAGTATGAAAACTACATCTAACCACACTTGTTGATAAAATACAACCAAACACAAAATATGCTTTTAAAAGCTCAAATGTTAATGTAAGTTTGTTTCCCAAAAAAGCACTAAAGGAAAATTGTTATGCAGAAAATAAACGTTATTTTGTTTAAAGTAATTCTCTCACTTCCATAAAGAATAAGGCAATATACTTTTAGTTCCAAATCGAGAACATTTTGGTGGAAAAAATCACCTAAGAACATAGGCTGATGAGGTAGCTACCATTTGATGATTTTTTTGTTGTTGTTTAATTTTCCCATCTTTGTTGCCCATGCTTGAAAAGATGTGAGAAATAATATCCTATCTCCATGTATGCCCCCAGCAGTAAAGTGTTACCCTTCCAATTCTTCCTAAGTTTTAATTACGAGAGTAATTATCTTGACATAATGTACAAAATATTGTGATATTTCATTTTCAATTATTCAGTTCTATTGGCAGACTAGGGCACACATTACAGATGTGCATACATCCATGTTTGCTAACAATGCACTGTCAAACATAACATTTTTTTATTATTTTTTAATGTTTTATTTATTTTTGAGACAGAGAGAGACAGAGCACGAGGTGGGGAGGGGCAGAGACAGAGCAAGACATGGAATCTGAAGCAGGCTCCAGGCCGTGAGCTGTCAGCACAGAGCGCGACGTGGGGCTCGAACTTACGAACCATGAAATCATGACCTGAGCCAAAGGCCGGGACGCTCAACTGACTGGGCCACCCAGGCACCCCAAACATAACTAAAATTTTAAATTATAGTTAACAACATTAGGGTAGCTAATTTCCCTTAAGTACTTCTGCTAGGATTCTTACTAATTAGAATTGGAGCTAATCTGAATTTCAACACTTACATATGTCTTAAGTGTTGAAGTTTTGGGGCACCTGGGTGGCTCAGTTGGTTAGGCATCCAATTTCAGCTCTGGTCATGAGCTCGTGGTTAGTGGATTTGAGCCCTGCATCAGGCTCTGTGCTGACAGCTCAGAGCCTGGAGCTTGCTTCAGATTCTGTGTCTCCTTCTCTGTCTGTGCCCCTCTCCTGCTCATGCTCTTGCTCTCTCTCTCTCTCTCAAATATAAATAAAAGTTAAAAAAATAAATTTCATACAGTGTTAGAGTTTTATTCTTTATCATAGCAAAGAGTTAATTTATAGGTCACTGTTTTTAAAATTACAACACCTTGTTTCTTTAAAGGTAAACTGTATTGGATACAGCCTTTGATTCGGTGTTGAAAAACAAAAGAACCATTAATACAGATTTATTTTAATTATGTTTCCATGTATATTTAATGTAACATTTTAATCCATCCCCTTGGCATAAAAGTCTTAGTAAAAAATAAGATACCAAAAGAAAAGGATCCAGTTATAAACAGGTACTCGTATATGAAAAGGCTGGTTATTTTTTATTTTGTATTATGCTTATGTAGGTGTATAAATTAGATATGAAAGTACAGTTTAGTCTATGTTTTATTTGAAAATCCCTATAACTTTTCAAAGCACAGACTAAACCAAGAACCATTGCTGACAGCCAACTTTGACCCTGTCCTTGTGATCTTCTTGGCAACATAATTTGCACCCTGTAGAAATGAAGATGACTTTTTCCTATGACAACACTGTGTTCGACACTGGTTAATTAGCACGCAGATGGCAGGGAGGCTGCCCATTTTACCCCCTACTATACAAACCGCACATTTATATGCAGCACATATTGCAAAGTGGAATATGTGCACAAGTCGTATGGCAGTAATCAGGTCCTCACTTTTGAGAGTTAGAACAAAAAAGAAGGTAATGATTATGAACTTCAAAGTACAGCGCACTCAAATAATTGGACAAGCTTCATTGAGAAAAGATGAGGCACAATTTACTGTGCTGTTCTTATAATTTAATTCTTAATTCTTGAAAAAGCAAATGTACATTTCAAATTTATAAACATACAAAGATACTCATAAATTGATTGGCGATGTAAATAAACCACTGTTTAAAGGAATAGCAGAGAAATACCATGTATACTTGTTTTAGGATTGCATTTTGAGGGTTTTACTTGAATATAAATATCTGATGATAATGACCTCATGGCACTTCAAACAAGGAGGCTTCATTGTGAAGTACTTAGACTGAAAAGAAACAGAGCCAGAATCCCTTGCTTACGGCTGTACATTTCCTTTTCCTTACTCCCTCCCAGATGCATAGGATTTCCCCTCAAACTGAATGGAAAATTTTAAATATTTATACTCTTATAGCAAAATTCCTATTAAAAAAAAAAAAGACTGTAGCTACAGTTTGATAAGCATTCTCCTGAGGTATAGGTTGCCTTAGGCAAATGAAAGTAAATAAAGAGGTAGTGAGCTTTCATTGACAAATTATTTATACCTCAATTTTATTTATCCTCTGGATACAATTAATCAAAACTTGATAGAGCTTATGTAAAACAGGAAACATTCAAACCTTGGTTATTTGTGAACAGGGTTTCTTACTTACTGGCTCGTTTTTTACCTAACTTTTCTTATATCTTCTACCCACACTTAAATTCTTAAAATCACTTAAAAGAAAATTTTGGAATGCCAAACAACAATATTGATATAAGATTTGAATTAAGAATATTTATTTCAGGACTCTAGTTCTCCTTGAAGACATATTTATTTTGGCTGAATCACCACTAGAATTATGAAATATATTTTGGTACACAAGGTTAAGAGAATGTTTCAGCAAATAAATCTACAAGAGTTCCTATTTCTTGATTCTATTCAAAGTGTCAACCTAATATTTAGATCATTTACTTTCTCAGTACTGCATTCAAAATGATAGACTCAGACAACCCCACCCATAATATAAAATTTTACAAAATGTTATCTTTAAACAATTAAGTGAAATTATTTATATAGAAATGCATATTAATATTTTTGTCCTTATATTTACTTTTTGCTCCAACAATACCAGATCTTTCTGTAGGTTTTCAAAGACAGCCTCTGGGACTAACTATATCTTCATGCTTCCCTGGCAATGACACTTTTCACTTTGAAGATGTCAAACAAGGAAAGGAAGCATCACATAATTTAGGAGTGAGAATGAATGCGAGCCCTGAGCACTGGTCATCCTTGAAGCAGAAAACTTAATGTGCATTCCAGACAAGAAATCTACTGCAGAGGGCAAGGACATGGGACCACAGCCAGATCTTATATTCACCTTTCATGATTCTTTAAAAGATCACACCATATCAATTTATTTGGGAGGAAACTTATTATTAATGGAATGGGCTTTTCCTTTTGTTGTTGTTGTTCACAATAATTATATAGCTTTTTTTTTTTAATTTTTTGGAGAGGTGCTGTCACTGCTACTATTTGTGGACTGTCATCCAACTAAAATTTTAGGAGGAGGCTTTGAAAAGTAAATCTAAAAGTAGAATATTGATGAAATAAATTGTGGAACTCCCTACTTCATTATTATAAAGGAATATTGCTTAGAATACATTTGTAAGTAAAAAGCAGATGCTAAAGTAATATAAGGTGGAGGATGTGGACTTCCACTTTGGATACAGAAAACTACAAAACTGTTCCCTCCCACCCAATGAAAATAGGCCAGATATTCTTCAAAATGGTAACCTGATTCCTGAATCTATCAGAAAGCTGTAAACATATTGAGACCAAAAAACCTGAATACCAAAGAAGGACAAGCCCCTCCAGGGAGATATAGGGCTCACAAACTGTCTTGCTTGTCAAAGATCATGCAAGGAAGAGGCTTGAGCCCCCATAAAAGTGAGACCCAAAAGAATGAGCTAAAAATTTAACACAGCTCAAGAAGTTTAGCCTAGGGTATCCATTTGGAATAGCTGGAGATCACAGACACAAAGAGAGTTCAAACTCATTTGCATGCTCTCTACAGTAGTGTTCCGCCTGTGCTAAGTGGGAAAACTGGGGGCAAGACAGGAGCCCGAGGAGGGACACCCTAGGTGGATCAGGCAGTCTGGAGGAGATCAGCAGCTGTGGGTTACACAACATACCTTGCACTTCTCTGGACTCTTCTTCCGTGCAAAGCAAAAAGCCTTAGGACATAGGGGAGAGGCAGCAAAGACGCTTAACTATGGCTGGGGAAAGGGTAGAAAAAACAAAACAAAACAAAACAAAACCCACTAGTCTTAGAGAAAGGACAGGAAACTGGGATCTAAGATCCTATACTCATTCAAAGCTTAGATCCCCTATCATGCAGGACAGAACAGAAACTCTCATTCCAGATCAAAGTCAACAACAGATACAAGACAGAGTCTGGGTATACAGTAGTATCTCTATCCAGATTTTTGCTTTCCAGTCTTTTTTTTTTCTTTTTCAGTTTCCCATGGTCACCACTGTACAGAAGCAAATGATTTCCTTCTCATATGTCATCTCACATCATCACAAGAAGAAGGTGAGTACAGTACAATAAAATATTTTAAAAGAGAAACCATATTCACATAACTTTTATAACAGTATATTGTTGTATTTGGTCTATTTTATTATTAGTTATTGTTGTCAACTTGTTACTGTGCCTAATCTACCAACTTTACCATATGTATGTATGATGAATTAGAAAAAAAACATATTATAGGGTTTGGTCCTATCGATGGTTTCAGGCATCTCGTGGGGGTTTTGGAAAGCCTTCTTTGTGGATAAGTGGAGACTAATGTATAAACATACAAGTTGAAAACTGTTTCAAGATTAACGTTTGACAGAACATGGTAGTTGAAGGCTCAGGCTCAGGGCTATAACCTAATCTGTTTAAATGAGGACTGTATCATTTGCCATGAGTTATACTGGCAATTTTTCAAATCTCTTTGTGCGTTAGTTTCTACATCTATAGAACAGGGAATACAATAGTACCCTTCTCATTTATAGAGTTGTTATGATGAATAAATACCGGGCATGCCACCTGGAAAGCGTTCAATGTATGTTAATCATTGCTGTTGTTATTTATGGCTAACATTTTGCTAACATATAGGATGATCACGCATTGTATTTCAGGTTACACTTATTTGAATAAGATAACTATTATTTGTCCAATATAACCTTTTGATTGTCTTAAGTAATCATTGACAAATGAGAATGAGCTAATATTTCAAAAATATGAATATAATAAGGTGGCAATCTCAAACCAAGAAATGAAGTTTAATTATCAGTTTATTAAAAAGCAACAACTTGTCTGAAATCCATAATTATTCTTAGTGACAGATGTGTATATATCTTCAATAAAGAATGGAGAAAATAGGGTTAATCTTGATATTTCTTAAACAAACTTGAAAGTAGCACATTATGATAAAGAAAAAGGAGTAGGTCCTAGAGGCAGCATTTCGAACAGAACCAGAAATGAGGCTGAGAGTGAAGGGAAAGGGAGATGAAAGTGCACACACACACAAATGGCAGTTTCAGGTTATTTAACAAAGGGGCAAATTAACTTACACAACTCAATAGCTCATAGACCCATCACAGCTCTTTGAAGTCATGCAAAAATTAACTCTCCATTGAGATACTGTTATCAAAAGGAAAAAAGAAAAAAACCAAAAAGACTTTCCTGGACCCAAGTCTTGCCCTATCAATGACATCACTATCTTTAAGACAAAAAGAAATCACTCAACAGATTTTGGAATCAGTTTAGTCACATGCAAATGAGAAGTCTTCAGGAATCCTTTCAAGAATATACACTTGCATGTGGAATTCTTAAATGCTGAGTAAGTAAGTGTTCACATGAACATTTGCTGTGTCTTTTAAGCAAGATATTGAATAGGAGCAGAAGCAAAACTGAATTTCTTTCTCATTGTAAAGAGATTCACACTTGAACCCACTTCACTGAGTTATCTGGTTAAAAAATAATAATAATGCAAGTTATTACATTTAAACCTGACAAAGTACTATTCAGAATGGATGCATTCTATGGAAATTGATCTAGTTTTAATGAGATCTCACAGAATTGGACACAATTAAAATGGAACTGTTTTGCTCTATGGTCTTTATGGAACAGGGGCCATTATTTGAAGAGGTTGATTTACCTTAAAAAGTGTTCTTCAAAAATGTTCTTAAAGATAAAAAGGCTATTCAAGGGAATATAATGAGTATAGCAAATATTATTATTGATAATTATAATTTTATAAATATTTAACATTATATGAGAATAGGGCATGAGTAATAAAAATGTATTACCTCTTTTTATACCAGCTAAGTTCTAAATGAAAAGTTCAAATGTAAGACAAATAACACAAAACTTTCACATCTAATTTCCACAATCATGTACACATAGAGTACTTTTATATATATTTTCTATATTTTACAGACATCTTAAAGTATACATGTGCAAAATTATATCCAAGAATTCATGCTTTTCATTCTCTAGTGCACCCTATTCCAGTAAATGGCATGAGAGCTTACCAAAAATTTGAAAGTAATTCTTAACTCCTCTCTGTCCCTTCCATTACATGTGGTAAATGGAACCCCTCTTAGTTATATCTTGTAAATTGATCTAGTAATAGTGCATTCAGGGAAAAGAAGTCATAAGATAACGTGGTATGCTATGGAAATCTCAATCAATACTTACGCCACTTTTTACCTACATCATAGAGAACATAAAATGAAATATACATAAATATTGATTAACCCAAAAGAAGGCAGTAAGGGAGCAATAGAAATAAAAAAAAGGATGTATGAAAATCAAATAGTAACACGTTAGATTTAAATTTAACCATATTAACTAAATGTAGATATAGCAACACTCTAATTAAAGGCAAAAATTTCCAGATTAGATTAGAAAAATAAAACGGTATGCCATTAACAAGAAATGGCCATTAAATATAAAGAAACAAATATGTGAAAAGAAAAAAAATAAAGATGTAGCATATAAATAGTAAGCATTAAAAAATGGTATCGCTACATTAATACTTAATCAAAAAATATTATCGGAGAATATGGAATGATGGGAAAAGTGGCAATTATTCAAGAAGACAGAACAAATTTAAATGTATATACAACTAATAACAGTGCTTCAAAATGTATTAAGCAAAAAACAGATAGAACTAATATAATTATAGTTGCAAACATTAAAAATCCTCTCTCAGCTACTGATAAAACACATAGACAAAAATCAGCAAGGATATATAACATATGAACAATATTGATTATTGTAACCTAATTTTTATTAAACACTACATGCAGTAACAGCAGGATACACATTCTTTTCAAATATACAGAAAACGTTCACCTAAACAGACCATATGTCTGGCTATAAAATAACTCACAACAAATTTCAGAAGTATGCTAACATGCAGAATGTTGTTTGATCAAAATAGAATTTAATTAGGACTTGCTATAAAACCATCATATAATCTGTAAATAGCATACTGTTATATAATCCATCAATTGAGAAAGTAATCATAATATAAAATTATGGAATTATAATAAAAATACAAAATATCAATAATTGTAGGACGCTGTGAAAATAGAGTTTAGAGAAGTGTATAGCTTTCAATGCCGACAGTAGAAAATGGGGAAAAACTTAAAAGCAGTGACCTAACCAGAAAAGAAAAGTAGCTCAAAGTAATCTGACAAAAATAAGTCATTGAGAGCAGAGATAAATGAAGTAGAAAACAAACAAAAAGCAGAGAAAATTAGCACAATAAATGCTCCTTTGTGAAAATATCAATAAATTTATAAATCTCTACCAAGACTAAGAAAAGAATGAAAACGAAAGTTACCAATATCAGAAGAAAGGAAGGAGTACAAATTCAGATCTTATAGATGTCAAAAGATAACAAGAGAATATTATGAACAACTTTAGGCCAATAAATATGAAAAATTATGTAGGAGAAAAACACAAATTACCAAAACTTGAAAGGAATAGAAAACTTCAATAGCTCTATTTATTATTTACTTATTACTTAAAAGTAATTTGATTACTTATTAAATTATTAAAAAATTAATCTGTAATAAAAAACCTTTACCAAAAGAAAATTCGAGGTGCAGAAATTTTTTTCTCTGGAGAATTCTATAGGAATGTTTAAGAAAAAGCAATATCATACACATGTGAACTCTTTAAGAAAAGATGAGGGGACATACAGCTTGACCCTGACACCATAATCTAGTAACGTTTTGCAAGAAAAAAAATACAGATCATCCCTCATGAACATAGACGCAAATATCTGTAACAGAATCCTGTTAATTTGAATCTAGCAATATTAAAAAATGATAATATATCCTGCTCAAGTGTGGTTTATCGGATGAATGCAAAGTTGGCTTCAAAAAAAAGTGCAATTTAACAACACAGTAGAATGATAGAAAAATAATATAATCCTCCTGATTGATTCTGGAAAAGCATTTGACAAAATTCATAGTATACATAAAAAAAATATCAGCAAACTAGGTATGAATAGATGTGAAGTTCCTCAATTTTATAAAAGCCATTTGAAAAACCAAAGGCTAGTTTCATATTTAATGGTGAAAATGCTGAATGAATTCCTGGCATCAATACAAGGATTATATTCTCACAATGTCTATTCAATATTATACTAGAGGTCCCACCCAGAGGAATAAGGCAAGGGGGAAAAACAAATATTGGAAAGGAAAACACAAAACTCTATTCCCTGATGACATAACCATTTCTGTAAAGGACCCTAAGTACTAAAACGATAACAACCAGTATTAATAAGTAAGTTTATACGATTGTAGAACACAAAGTTAATATGAAAAACAACTGCCTTTCTGTAAAATAGAAACAAATTTTTTAAATTAATTATAATAACACCAAAAAATTACTTATGATAAATATAACAAAAAACATGTGAACTTAGAAAACTACAAAACATTGCAGATAGAAATCTTAAAAAGGTCTAATAAATGAAGATTCACACCATGTTTATGGACTGAAAGACTATATTCTATGCAGTTCCAATTAGAATCCTCACAAGCTTTTTTGTAAATCAACAAGCTAATTTTTAAATATTATAATCCAAAGGACTCTAAAGAGGCAAAATAATTTTGAAAAAGATAATAACACTTATCCTTCCTGACTTTATGACTGACTGTAACACTAATGTACAGTATCGGCACAACAATAAATATAAGATCAATGTGGAAGAATAAACAAACCAGCTAAAAACCTACACACATGCAACCAACTGATTTTCAATAAAAATCTCAGAATAACTCATTGCAGGGTAATATAAGAAGAGCTTCAATCCCTAATCGAAAATATTCCATACATGAAATATATCATAAAGAAAAAAAAAAAGAATGTTTGAGTTCCTGAGATAGGCAAAGATTTTTAAAAATGGCACCAAAAGGAAGAAAGGAAGAAAATGATAAATAAAATGAAGAAGAAAAGGAAGAAAATGATAAATTGGACTAGGTGAAACCATCTAGGTGAAAAATAAAGACATAAAAGGAAGAAAATGATAAATTGGACTAGGTGAAACCATCTAGGTGAAAAATAAAGACATAACATAATCATATGCACACAGACTGAAAGAAATTTAAAAACTTACTTTATATATTTGCCAGAATATCAAAAAGGTATAACATTACATATAGCTCCAAAGTTTGTGAATCAATTAATTTATACAACTGTAGTTATATAAAAATTAATTTAACTTTTCAAGTCTTTTACATTAACTTAGATACAAGTTTATTTTTGGAAATTTTTATACACATTTAAAAATGGACACAACTATAAGATCTGTGTGAGAAAATGTACAAAATTTTGATGAAAGAAATCAAAGAAGAACTAAATGAATGGAGAAATAGTCCATGTTCATGGACAGGAAGACTCAAACTTATCAAGATGCCAGGTCTTCGCAGCTTGATCTACAGATTCAATATAATCTCAATCCTAATCAAAATCCAAAATCCCCATGAATTATTTTGTAGATATTGACAGCCTGATTCTAAAAGTTTTTGTTTTTTGTTTTTGTTTTTGTTTTAAGTAAGATCTACACCCAATGTGAGGCTTGAGTTTACAACCCTGAGATCGGGCGTTGCATGCTCTACCAACTGAGTTGGCACCCCAACTCAGGGGTAGAATAGGCACCCCTATT
The DNA here is from genome assembly GCF_018350215.1 of Panthera leo. Classification (NCBI taxonomy): domain Eukaryota; kingdom Metazoa; phylum Chordata; class Mammalia; order Carnivora; family Felidae; genus Panthera; species Panthera leo. The sequence goes on along the minus strand of NC_056683.1, from coordinate 111,299,996 downwards.
CTAAAGTTTTTATAGTGTCTCAGTCCCTTTGTGCTGCTCTAACAAAATATCAACAATTGGGTGGGTTACAAACAATATAAATTTATTTCTCAAATTTCTGGAGAGTGATAGTCCAAGATTGGGGTATGAAGCACAGTCAGGTGAAGGTTCTTTCCCAAGTTGCAGACCTCTTGTAGTCTCATGTGGTAGAAGGGGAAAGAGAGATATGGAGAGCCTTTTCTATAAGGACACTAATCCCATTCATGGGGGCTCCACCTTTAGGACTTACTCACCTCTCAAAGGTCTCATCTCCTAATGACACTACCTTAGGGGTTAGGTTTCAACATATGGATGGAGGGGCAGAGACACAAATATTCAGATCATGGCATATAGAGGGGCAAAAGATACAGAATAACAAACATAATATTGAAGGAGAATGAAGTTTGAGGATTCACATATGCAACTTGAAAACTTACTATAAAGCAACAGAATGATGATGATAATAATAATAGTAGTAATAATCATACAACTTACTATAAAGCTATAGTAACACTGGTATTGGTGAGAGAATAGACAAATAGATCATTGGAACAGAATAGTAGGCCCAAAAATATACCCACATAAATACAGTCAACTAATCTTTTGACAAAAGAGCAAAGATAATACAATAGAAAAAAAAAGTAGTCTTTACAAAAAATTGTGCTGGAACTAGACACATAAGAAAAAAAAAAAAAGGAATTTTAGACAGAAAGATGACCCCCTTCACAAAAATTAACTCAAAATGGGTCACAGACCTAAATGTAAATGCAAAACTACAAAACTCCTAAAATGTAACATAAAAAAAAATCTAGATGACTTTGGATATGGCAATTCTTTTTTAAAAAAATTAATGTATTTTTTTTTTGAGAGAGAGAGCAGGGGATGAGCAGAGAGAGAGAGGGGATAGAGGATCTGAAGTGGGCTCTGTACTGACAGCAGAGAGCCCAACACATGACTTAAATTCACTCACCATGAGTTCATGACCTGACCCAAAGTCAGAGGCTTAACCTGAGTCACCCAGGCACCCCGCAATGCTTTTTAGATACAACACCAAAGGCATGATGAATGTAAGAAAAATTCATAACATTAAAATCTTCTGTTCTGTGAAAAGACAATGCCAAGAGAATGAAAAGACAAACCACAGGCTGGGGGGGAAAATATTTGCAAAGGACACACCTGACAAAGTATTGTTATCTAAAATATTAAAAAATAATAAAATTCTTAACAGTAAGAGAACAAACAATCCCTAAAAATGTGTCAAAGATCTTAATAGATAACTCACCAAAGAAGATATACAGATGGCAAATAAGCATATGGAAAAGATATTCCACATCATATATCATCATATGTCATTAGAATGGCCAAAATCCAGAACACTGACAACACCAAATGCTGACAAGGAACAGGAGCTCTCCCATTCATTGCTAGTGGGAATGCACAATGGTACAGTCACTTTATAAGACAGTTTAGCAGGTTATTATAAAATTAAATATACTTTTATATCATGTAATCCAGCAATTGAACCCCTTGGTATTTACCAAAAAGTGTTGAAAACTTATTTCCATACTAAAAGCTGCACATGGTGTTTAGAGCAGTGTTATTTATAATTGCTAAAACTTGGAAGCAACCTAGATTCCCTTCAGTAGGTGAATGGATAAACTGATAGATTGAGACAGTTGAATGTCATTCAGCACTAAAAAGAAAGAAGGTATCAAGCCATAAAAAGACAGGGAAGAAATGTAATTGGATGTTACTAAGTGAAAAAAGCCAATCTCAACCATGCACTCAAAAGGTACAAGATTCCAAAAGTCTGGTAGGATTCCAACTCTATGACGTCCTGGAGAAGGCAAAACTACAGAGACAATAAAAAACCCAGTGGTTGCTAAGGTGTGGGGGCAGGGCAGGATTAATAGGTGGAACACAAAGGATTTTTAGGGCAGTGTAATTATTCTGTATTATACTATATTGGTGGATAAATGTTAGTATACATTTGTCCCAACTCAGAGAATGTCCAACACCACAAGTGAATCCTAATGTAAACTATGGACTTTGGTCGATGATGATGTGTCAGTATTGGTTCATCAACTGTAATAAGCACACCACAGTGGGACGGGATGTTGATAGTGGGGAGAGAGGATGTACAGGATCTCTCTCTCCTCTCTGTTCAAGTTTGCTGTGAATCTAAAACTGTTCTAAAAAAAAGATGTTAAAAGAAAGAATTTTAAAAAATTACCATGAAACTAACAAACAGTGGGGTGGAGTTGGCAGGGTAGGAGGCGTCAGAAAGGAACTCTAGTAATGTTTTAATCTTACATGTAATTTTTCTTGTCTGACGCCCTGTCATCTGAGAAGACGAATATTTTCTAGTTGCATTCTACACTGAATCACTTACCACTGTATATGCTTATTAACAATCTGGGTATATGTGTATTAACAATTTGCAGCTCCAAAATACATTGCCATACTAAAGATATTTAATGCAAGAGGATATTCAAAACGTCAATTATAGAGCCACTATAAAAAGAACTTATTCTTCCAATAAATGTGTTCAAAAAAGAACCTGCCAGACTAGTTACTATTTGATAAAACATTCCAGTATGTTCAAAACAGTTACATGATGTAAAGTTTCCACAGACAAATAAGAAAATCAGTCTATCATTCAAATGGTTTGTCAATATGATGCCAATCATCTGCATACAAGACTGAATGGTTCGCTTTCATCTGAATGGTTAAAATTCTCTCACGTAATTACTAACATGTGTGTGTGTTTTATAATTTACATAGTGCTTTACATACCTCATCTCATTTGAGCATCAGGATAACCCTCCAATATCTAGTAATTAAGCCTAGTTCCTAAGTAATGGAACTAAAGCTTAGAACAAATAGGTGGGCCTGCGAATTTCACATTACATTATGAATTGGGGATGGTCTCCTTAAAGAAAAAGCTCCCGGAAGAACAGCCCAAGTAGATCTACCAGCCAAAGTCTCAATTGTTTACTATCTCGCCCAGTGACGCAGTTCTATGTGTCCATGTGTATGTGCAGGGAATTTTAAACAAGGAGATAATAGATAATGCATTTCCCATAATTACCATTATTAGGAAACTGGCCCTCCAATCCTCACTGTTTTCAGTAAAAGAAATTATCTCCAAAAGATAATATAGACATCAAAATACCAAGCATTCATAATGTGAAGGCTCATTGCGTTCCTGACATTCTGTTTTACTATGTCTGAGTTGGGAGAACAATGATAAAAAGCTTTCCTCTTTCCCTGTGCAACATTCAAAAGGGCAGTAATTACCACAAAAAAGGAAAGACATGTTTTTTTCTGGCATTTCGCCATTATTAATTTGTCCCAGGGCAGTTGTGTATCAAGTGTTTTGCATTCATTTTAAACATGGACAACCATATTTACAGAATTAGTGATTGTGTTTGCAATAGTAACAGGCAAAAAGAATCTTGGATACAATATGGAGTTCCATTTCTATAGGTTTCCACTTATTTAAGCCATGAAAGGATACAACTGGTTCAGAGCACAAATCCTTCAAAAATTTCTATTTAAAAAAATTAAAAAATTCCTATTTTGACACCAAAAATCATGTTATATACAATAGTGAGTTTATGCTTTGTTATCTGGTTGGTTTCTTATAACATGAAATGTTGTTGTTTTCTCCTTCATGTGAGCACTTTAACAGACACACACACACAAAATTCCTGAGTGCATGCTTTCAGTTGACAGCAAAAATGATGATGTGACAGCCACATAAATCAGCGATATATTGGAAATTTGATACTTAGTTAAAAGGATTCACCTAATTATTATTAATCTTTCAGGAACAATGCTTTTTAACATTTGTCCAGAGTTCTTTGTAAGTAGCTCTTTCCCTTAATCAAGCTGTTATAGGAGGATCAGGACAAAGCTTAAGAGATTTTTCTATAACTGTTAAATATTTAATTATATTGAGCATGGCATTTAAGTATGGATTTTGAAGACTCTGAGAGAGCCATTACAAGACTGGAAACACAGCTATAAATTCTATCAAAACTATTGACCAATAGGCTTACCAGTGAATCATAGGCTTACAGTATTCTCTGGGTGAATAGTTTCCAGAAAAAGGATAAACTTAAGTACCCCAAATGCACAAAAATTTCTATTTAGGAAATGGTTTGCTACAAATACTAATATAGAAGACACTATATCAAATAAACAAAAACATCATCACTGTGATGTGATGTGGTGTTTTGTTTTGTTTTGTTTTATCTGTTAATTTGGCCAGGCTACAGTCCCCAGTTACTCAATCAAATAGTAATTTAGGTGTTACCAGGGAGGTATTATGTAGATGTGATTAAAGTCCATAATCAGTTGACTGTTGTGTAGGGGGATTATTTTAGATAATCTGAGGGCAACTGATTCAATCAATTGAAGGGCAGAGCTGAGGCTTCCCTGAGAAAAGATGTTACCCTGTAGATGAAGATTCAGCCAGAGAGTTGTAGTCTGCCCTTCCTGACAACATGCCTACAGATTTCACCCTTGCCCAACAAGCCCCCACAACCAAGTGAACCAAATCTCTTCGTATGTTTCTCCTACTGGTTTTACTTGTATGATTAAATCTTGATACAAGGTTATAGGACTAAATTCAGGCAAGTTATAGAACCAGTGAGTTTTGATGTTATTATTAGCTCTCAGTTCTGGACTTATGAGGCATTTTTATTTTCTGGAATAGTTATATATTATTTGTATGCTATTTGGAATAAGGTAGAAGAATAAGGTTATTGGATTTATGGTGAGGAAATGGAGAAAGATCTATTGGTTCCATGACACAGGAAAAAAGTAAGCATATGTAATTTCATTTTGACCATGTTTCAGATCAAATTGTATTATTGTTATTGAGCAACAACTTGGTTAAGGAAAGGAAGTAACTAAAACAATCCAGGAAACAGGGATATGTGGCTATTCCTTCACAGAGAAAGAATTAAAAATGACTTCGTGAAAATTCTTAGAGGGAGGAAGAAGAGCAAAAGAACGTTTGGGGCAGAGGAAAACTGAACTTGATAAGGAAGTTTTGTGAAACAAGAGATTTCACATGCATGCACTATGAATAGCAAAATAAGGTTAAAAATGATGAAAGGCAAGTGTCATGATGGTTGATAGAGAAACAGAAATTGAACGAATCTGCTTTGGTATGCAGAAATATGCTTTATGGAAAGTGGTCATCAGACTTTAGAGGGGAAGGGAGTTGAAAATGCAGCTTCCTGTGCTCTCCCATCAGAGATTCTGATTCAGTGTGCCTGGAGCAGGGCCCAGAAATCTTCAGTTCTTAAGCAAATGCAATCGATGATTCTCGTACAAGTGGTGCAGTGATGGTACCTAAAAGATTCACATTTTCATAGTCTCTGCTTCTTTTTTTCTAAGATACAAGGAAAAGCCTACAGATTTCACTTAATTTTTGACACTTTTTTTCAGACAAGTATTTTTACCCATGATCATTATTTTCACATTTCTTCACTGACCTGGAAACATTCTGTGTGGTCTCATCATAAACTATTCTGTCTGCCCATTTAGACGAGGGTTTTTGCAACAACCGAAAAAGCTGCAGAAAGAAGCCAACACTTAACGATGTGACATAATAGTTTTACCTATCCATAAATTGAATACAGCACAGGATTTGAGGATCCAGAATTTAAAAAAATACATTTTCAGGGGTGCCTAGGTGCTCAGTTGGTTAAGCATCTGACTTCAGCTCAGGTCATGATCTCATTGTTCCTGGGTTTGAGCCCTGTATCGGGCTCTCTGCTGACAGCTCAGCGCATGGTGCCTGCTTTATTTTCTGTGTCTCCCTCTCTCTATCTTCCCCTCCCCTGGTTGTGTTCTCACTTTCTCTCTCTCTCTCTCTCTCTCTCTTTCTCCCTGTCTCTCTCTCTCTCTCTCTCTCAAAAATACACATTTTTTTAAAAAAAGTACATTTTCAGATTATGTTGATTTTACTGAATCATCTCCACATTATTAGTGGTGTAAAATTAAATATAATATCAAGACTGGATATTAGGTTACTGAGCTTATCAGTAGCATTAGGTAAAGTACAGTTACATTAAGAAGGAGCTAAAAGTATGATAACTAACTTTAATTTAAATAAAACTTTTACAAAAAGGACTCTACTAAACAAAAATCCAAAACAAAGTAAAAGGAAATAATTCTTTAGGCTTTTCCAGGCATCTACATTCTAATAAAGCTACATGGAAATGTATAGACTAGCCCACACACAACTCTGACAAAGCGTTAGGTCATCAATGCATCTACAGAGTGCATTTTTTTTTTTTTATTTAAAAAATGGCTTTTATTTTTTTAAATTTTTTTTTTAATATATGAAATTTATTGTCAGATTGGTTTCCATACAACACCCAGTGCTCATCCCAAAAGGTGCCCTCCTCAATACCCATCACCCACCCTCCCCTCCCTCCCACCCCCCATCAACCCTCAGTTTGTTCTCAGTTTTTAACAGTCTCTTATGCTTTGGCTCTCTCCCACTCTAACCTCTTTTTTTTTTTTTTTTCCTTCCCCTCCCCCATGGGTTTCTGTTAAGTTTCTCAGGACAGAGTGCATCTTAATAACAAAGCAGTCTTTAAAAACTTTATCTGGTAATTTACTTTTCCTGTCAGCCAAAATGCTTTAAAAATATTATCCTGAAAGGACTTTAAAAAATCAAACTCAATAACATTTAACAGAACAGTTCAGAAATGCAGAGCCGCTGAGTTGGTGGCTCTCACGCTTACATTTTTCATATAGTTTCCAGAGTTCAATATTTCTTATTGCAAAGTCCTCTTCCACCTTTACCTACCTAATAAAAAATACATAGATTCTCCACAGGAGGTATATTTAAAACAAAAATTTAATGTTTATTTCTGAGACAGAGAGAGACAGAGCATGAATAGGGAAGGGGCAGAGAGAGAGGGAGACACAGAATCTGAAGCAGGCTCCAAGCTCCAAGCTGTCAGCACAGAGCCTGACACGCGGCTCAAACCCACAAACTGTGAGATCATGACCTCAGCCAAAGTCTGTCGCTGCTCAACCGACTGAGCCACCCAGGCGCCCCTAGGAGGCATATTAATTTAGCCATAAATAGATATTTTTTAGCATAGTGAATTCAATGAATAAATATCACAGGGTAGTAAACACATACATTTATATCTGATACATTTCCTGAAGATAGACAGATGTATCCTTTCAAATGCTTAATTTGATTGACAAGGACTGTCGTAAATCTTAATAATTTTATCATATTTGTCTTCAGGTCTGTATATACATAACAATAGACATACAAGGTACATATATGAAAATATCACTTTCGTCTTTAGCTCCTCCCCATATGTCAAATGTCTGGTCCCTTTTACACTGCCTCACTATTCCCTCACCCTCCACCACGATCTCTCCTAATACATCCTCACATTCATTATGGAAGCATACAATACTGATGTTTTTTCTGAGCTCCTACTGTACCTATTTCAGACAACAAGCAAATGCTTTAAATAATAGTATCATTATAAGTTTTCTTTTTTGGTCTTTCAATAGAAAATTATAATCCAAGGAGCAATGTCTGCTGTTTGTATTTTTATGTATCTTCTCTAAGTTATTTGACATTACTATATAATGTCTAAAAACTGTCATATAAGGGACTCAAAAAAACTTAATTCCAAACAAGAGGAGCCTCAGTAAACAAACAGCTGGACAACGTTGGACTATCATTAAGAGCTTCCATACATTATACATAAGTAACAGGTATACTTATACACACAAAATGTTTATTTATTTATGTATTTAATTTTTTATTACGTTTATTTTTGAGAGGCAGAGAGAGAGAGAAAGAGAGAGAGAGAGAGAGCATGAGTGGGAGAGGGGCAGAAACAGAGAGGGAGACACAGAATCTGAAGCAGGCTCCAGGCTCTGAGCTGTCATCCCAGAGCCTGACATGGGGCTCAAACCCACGAACCATGAGATCATGACCTGAACCAAAGTCGGACACTCAACCTACTGAGCCCCCCAAGCGCCCCAGAAAATGTTTATTTTTTGGAATTTATAAAGGGAAGACAGCTACATTCATGACTTTTCTCAAATAACTTCCTAAGCAAGTATGTTCATTGTAATAACCACATAGATTACACTTTTCAGATTTGTTATAGCAGCAATTAGTGCAGAAAAAATAAAAGGTACTAGATACAGTCTTTTATTGTTCATTATATAAAGTGCATTTTTCTTTGAGCATAAAGGATATTCTTTGTATCAGCATTTATTTTTACGGTTCAATGAGGGATGTTTTTTCTGTTAAGATCCCTAGGGCTTGTAGCTGACACACATTACTTCCATGACTTCTACAATTTGAAGAATTCCCCAAAGAACTATGGCTCATCATTTTATACTGCATAATGTATAAATTGAAAGTGTTTTGTTTTAGATACAGTACTAATGAAATGAATAATTTACTTGCATAAAACTACTATAGGATAATGATATATCTGAGAGGTCCATATTGTGAAAAAGTTCCATTCAAGTTGAACTTATTAAATAAAGCTGCATTTTGCTGTGAATTTCATTTCTGAAGTCAGAGGGCCCTAGAACAGCCGAAACATAGATATATTTTATATTTAAATGGTTATATTGTAAGCCACTGAACACAAACATAGAGCAAATGATGTATTTCAAGATAGGGGAATTAGTATGTCATAAATTTTAATATGAAGAAAAGGCTTTCATTTGTTCCTTCAACCAATGATAAGAATAGACGTACATTGTGTAATAGTTAATTCAATTTCCTACTAATTAATTCCCTTGTCCCCAGTCTACTGCTTCATCCATTAACATCTATGATTAACAGTTGAAGAAATATAAGATAATTATGTAAGTCTGTATTTAACAAGGATTTAAGTTTATCCAATCCTTTTAATTTTAGGACTAAACAAAGATGCTTTGTTTGAGCTTAGATTTTTTTCACCCAAAATTAAAAAGACCTCTCCTTAGGTTCAACTGTTAAAATGCAGACCTGTATGAGTTGTTTCTTCCCTCAGAATGAAGTCAATTATTTATGAAAGTGGGTGATTATGATAAATCATTAGCATAATCTTATTATTTCCCTCAACACTAGGAGGGTAACCACAGAGTATGGACAGTAAAGGACACAGAATTCTCCACCAAGATACCAGTAGTGAAAGATCAAGGGACCAAGAGAGTCTTCAGCTGGTGGTGAGAACAAAGTAAAATGGCTTATCATGAGGCCCAAGATGACATAAAACAAAATGTTACTGGAAGGAGTTTGAGAGACTAAAACATAGGAAGGTCCTAAAAATCATGAATTTATTAAAGAGATTTGTAAGCACAGGCAGAAAATAAAACGTAGAAAAATGGTTACTAAAAGGGTAGGTAGGGCACCTTTGAGACCCTTAAGGTCCCAAGACTGAAGAAACATGTATTTGTTGAAGGACTAATGGTAAAGATGAGGGGGTGACCATGGAAGCTGAAGAGAAGCAAACATTTTGGGGTCAGGATGCTTGGGCATATCCTGAAGTAGCAGTTAAGTTTTATAAGTTAGATTTCTTTTTACATTTATAATAAAATAGTGTCTTCTTTGCAAACTGAACATTACAAGATAAGAGACAATGACTCTTCATCATTCTGTGAGCATCTGGCCATTTCTTACTGTCTGATGAGTTCTTCTTTTCTTGTTTTGAAGATCTGACAGGATATGCATTAGGCCAAAGTACAAATAAAGTCATTATCAATCTGTATGTGTGGTGGCAGATGTCTGTATCTTCACTATTTCTGCAGTTTTAAATGGCAATCAAACATGCATTTTTTAAAAAACATTTTCCGATCTGAAGGTGACAGTGTAAAATTTCAATCTTGAAAAAGTGACAGGGTTTTCTAATGAGATACACGCATCTGCAAATGAAATAAATCTACCACATTCGGGCCTTTTATAGTTTTGTGGAAACAGTTGTAGGACATGAAATTTCCAAAATGAAACCCAGCATCTCAGTTAATTAGGAAGGATATAAAATGAACTCTTGAAAACCAACAAAAGATGCTACATCAATAATTTACAGTTTTGAAGGAAAAAGAAGCAGTGTTTAAGAAAAGAAATGTTAGGGGAAAATGCTAATAAACATTAACATGAAAATTAATGAGTATCCATAAATTGCTAAATATAAATTTATATTGAGAAAATAATGTGATTATTTTATAGAACATAATAATTATTCTGCCATGCAAGAACTATATATTCCAGGATAAAATTTTCAATTGTAGTTAAAATCCTCAATACAGAGATTGTACTCTAATAATTTACTCTTATACTCATCACATTTCTAAAGCTTGTTAACATCCATTATATCAGCTGTTGCTATGCTTTTATTAGTAATAATGGAAGTATAAAATAAAACATAATATAAGCACAAAGTTTGTGGTAAATATAAAAAAATATTTATATTTGTGAGCATGTATTTAAACAAGATTGTGGGGTGTGATCATTATGTTACTCCTAAATCCACACTTTTCTTATGATTGCGAGTTCTGCTATTTCTTCCTTCTTATTGTATAACTATTTAGCCTCTTTTATCCAAACAAGGCCCATACCTCTCATTACTTAAATCTAATGTGAAAAGCTTCCCAGGAGATTTCTACCTTGACATTTCCCATAGGGGAGAACATCATGACTCCCAATCTACATTTTCCCAAGGAGATAAAGAGCATGAATAAGTGAACTGGTACAAAAATAAAATGATAACGATTAATTCCTCATCTTGCAAAAATATACTTCAAATATTTAATATTGTGATTCCAGTAATGTCTAGACATCCTAGTTGTAATAAAATAACATGAAATCTACTAATAAGTATATTTTGTAAACACTAAGATAATACAGCATATTCACAAACTTCTCAAACTGAATATTTTCCTATACGTATTTTCCAGAGCTACATTTCCCCAAAAAACTTTTGCAATGCTTAGTGCCTGGCAGAAGACGCCCACTATAAATGTTTGTTAAATAAAACATAACAACCATCTGCCATTTGAATTATTTTTTCAAGCAGGCCTATTTGTTTCATATCCAAATATTAATATATGGATTTAGACAATCTTATAGACAGCAAAGTGAGGGGTTATTGGCTACTTCTCAAGCAAAACCACCTGGACCTGAAATTCCCCCAACACATAATATACATAAATCTGATTTTGTAACATTCACTTGGATAGTTACAGTAAAATATATATATATATCAATCCAATTCAGCAAATATTTATCAAAGACCTGCTGTATTTGAAATATTTTACTGGTAATTTCAAAGGATACACAGCTGAATAGGATGAAGTGCCTCTTTAGAGTACAGTATACTAACAATTATCTTGTTGGAATTCATAATGAAGTGGTGTTTTAAAAATATTTTAAATTATAAAGAAATTCATTATTATAAAGCTTAATTGAATATTTTTATCTTACTTAGATCAACCCATGTATAAATCAATCTGCCTACCCACTTGTCAATCTACCTACATATATCTAGTTATCTATGAAAGGAGGAAAAATCACCTGAAAAAAGTGTCAAGCAGGGGAATAAGAAATTTATTCAGAATTTGTGGTTCTAAGCATGGTGCAATATTTAAATCCTTTGCTCCTCTAAATCAAGTAGTGTGTCAAGCTCTCACAGAAAATAAAAGTTCAGTTACTGCCAAAATTAGACACAGTTAATTATTAAAAGTGACAACCAACATCTTCAAGTGCCATCCATTATTTAAGAAGGTTTCCAATTGAGGAGTACTTTGATTCTAATAGAAAACTTCTTTGATGTTTGCACATTGCTTCACAGGAAAAGAAACCAATATAACAGTCACAGTAACAATTCCCTTCAGAAAGTAATACTGTGGATAAAAGAGCCAATATCCGGGGCCTTACCCATGGGTAATTGGGGAAATGGAGAAAATATGCCTAGAGTACCACAGTCTCCCTGCGGTCCCTCTGCTGTCTATCCATTGCCTTTCTACTTCCTTGTTCCCCTCCCTTTGCTCTCAACAGTATTCTTGCAACTTCTGTGGTTCTTGGTTTAAACTTTAATTACCACATTAATTAAAATTACACAGAGTTTTACATTGCTGTCAATTGTTTTTCCACGCCTTTATGTTATTTGATCCTACAATGTAAGTACTACCACATTTTTAAGTCATTAGCTAATTTAAAGCCACTGTATTTGAGACCACTTCTTTCTGATTCCAAATAGAATCAGAACTGCTTACATGTGGAATAGATGGATAAAGTGTTCACTTTTAAATGAGGCAGGCAAGGCTTCCATAGCCTGCATTAAGGAACTTTCACCCTTCTGATATATCCAGGTCTGTGATCCATTAGTCCTCACTAAAATATGCTTAGAAACAATCATAATTTTGTACAGAACTTATATGTGGCCTGACAGCTAAGTATCTTAATCCCTCATTTCAAATTAGAACTCCTGATCTAGGAATGTATTTATTTAGTTTTTATCTGCAAGTTAACATTATATGGTCTTTGCTAATTTTAATCAGGTTGTAATACCTATATGGTATATCAACTATGTTGGGTCAAAGACTAGTATCTGAAGCAAATGAAAGGATGGCACCATACCTTGTAGAGATTATTTAAAGGTCTTGGTATGTACCATATTTAAAAATCTAATTGTATTCATTAGTTCTAGTTAGAATTGTGTATCTTCTGTTTTGATCACATTGTGCTAAAAATATTTCTTATATTACCCTTCCAATCCAAACTGGCCAGTCATACAGAGGGCACAAAGTCTAGAGCCAGACTGCCCACATATGAATACTGGCTCTCTAATGGATTAGTTCTGTGACCTTGAGGTAGTTACTCAACCACATTGTGGCACAATTTCCCCATCCATAACATGGGACTACTGTACAATATCTATCTCATAAGAATAATGTGACAATGAAAAAGGTAATGTATGTAAAACACTTTAAACCATACCTGCTATGCAATATTCCCCAAATAAGCATTAGCTTTTATTATGTTTCCCACTTTTATAGGATAACTGTAATAATGTATAATATATTGGTGGTATATGTCATATGAGTGATATATACTAATGTTATAGCTTTTGTTTTAATAAAAGGTTCTGAAAATCAGTATCTGAGCCATAAGAAGGATGTCAAAGGTAGTCATTTCCAGAATTCAGGCAGGATTATACCAGAAATGTCAGTCTTAAGGAAATCACGTTGAGTCAGGAATTGCCATTCTCTAAACTTACAATTGTCCAGTTTATGCTCAACAGTTTCTGTCTTTCCCTTATAACGAGATGTTTAGACTTCATATGTGAGTAAAAAAACTGCATGGCTTCTATCTATGCTCCTTGAACAAATATATCTCCAAGGATCACTAAAATTGTTCATATAGATTTTTTAACACTACCATCAATTTATGAGTTATAATTGGTATAAAATTCTTCTGTATTGGATTTCAATAGTTTGCAAAATTTCTAAAAATATTTGAGATCAACGTAATATTACTCACTCTTTATTTTACCAAGATAGAATTTTTAAAGAAGGATATGAAGCCTGAAATAATAAAGGATAAGTAATTTTTATGCCACAGAGTTAAAAAACTATATGGAAAAGCATTAAAAAAACTACCAAGATATAAACCACAGTAGGAAACAGTTTTATAAGATATGAGATGGTCAAAGGATAATAGTCATAAGATAAAAACTTGCATGTTAATGAAAAAAGACAAAAACAAAAATGAATTACAGACAAACCTATAAATGAGAAATTAAAGAATACATACAAGAAACATATGAAAGGTATTCAATCTTACTAATTATCATGTCCCAACTAAATTATAATGCAGTATCATATCTCAGTAACACTGAAATATTATTTTGTTTTTAAATTATATGTTAACATACCAGAAATCTTCATGTTTACCCTTTCTATAAAGTTATTATTTATTTTTACTACATCCAGACCAAGGTAGTGGAGATGCTTCCGTTGACAGCACATTTAAAGGCATCACGTTCCCCCTCTCCCTCAGATAAGAAACAAGAAAAGTACACCTGTTTTACCACTGCTATTCAACATTGCACTGGATGTTGTACCCAAAACAAAGAAGCAAGAAATAAAAGGTGTCCAAATTGGAAAGGAAGAAATAAAACAATCTCCTTTTTTTTTTTTTTTTTTTTTAGACCTGACCCTAAATACAGTGAATCACAAAGAATCCATCCAAAAACACTAGGGGAGCAGTTGTTAAATAAGCCAGGAGCTGGCTGATCCTGAAACCCAGACTGTGAACTATGGAATTCCTGGTGAGAGAGGAGCATGAAGCAGTAGCCTTAGTAGTTAAAAGAAAGTTTAAAAAGCAGATTATGGTAACATAAATCCACTTGTGATTAGAGGGCAGGGGAAAGAAGGGATGATATAAACACACTGAGGAGAACATTTTATGTAGAGCAACAAGCTTATTTAGCACACTGGAAAATAATGTTGAAAACAAGAAAATCTGGGATGATAAACAAGTGAATTTGGATTTCATTCTGTAAACAGAAAGAGAAAGATTGGGGACATGGGAATACTTCTATTATTAACTTTTGTATTAAAGGTAATGATATATAAACAATACAACCATCTATGAAGTGAGTGGTCATTGAAATATACAAACTGATCAGATCCCAAATGTAAACATTTCTCATTATCCCTTTAGGTAGTAGCCTGCATTATGTGTAGCCCTGTCATATATTTTAAATGCTTCTTTTAACTTTAAATATGTTTGAGGAATTCAACTATTTAAGTTTACGCCAGATGAATTAAGCAAAACATTTTTTTAGAATATTACCTCAATTGTGTAATATTGCCTTTGACTATTATAATATTCCTTGCCTGAAGGATTATATTGTGATTTTTTTTTTACAAATGGTAATGCCTCTATACAAATATGTGTCCATTATGCAGGAGTGTATATCTGTTACCCAGGGTGAAGGACAGGTTGATACAAGCATTTCACAGTTGTGTTTTAGATGAGAACCTAATAATAACCATCTCTGCATAGAGTTCAAAGTGCAAGGAAAGTTAGTTGTGTTAATACCACTGAGCACCCCCATTTTTCTAACCCAAATTAAAATGACAGTTGAAAAATTTTTCTATTTATTGCTTCAACCCAAAATGGCCTTATTTTAGCAAGTCAGACAGAGATCCTCATAAAGTAAGAGAAGAATCATTATACTAATTGGATGCTTATTAAAATCCTCAGATTTAATTACAAATTCCACAGATGTATGGCTATGCATTTTTACTTAAGTGGTGACATGTAAGTGGTTAAAAAGGGGCCACAGGGATAATCTTCCACCGATGCTAGTAATCTCCAAAGGCCTTGTAGGAGAGACTAATTTATCACCAAACTCATTTTTCCTTCCTCTCAGGCACATTTCGTCACTGTCCTTATTAGTAGGTATGGTCATGTGACCATATTCTGGCCAATCAAATGTGGGAAAAAGAGGTACTTACTTCTTGGCCTGGCCCTTAACTATCTCCTAATGCAGTCCTCCTATTGCTCTTTGCCTATTGCCTAGTTAAATGAACACACCTTACAGGTATTAGATAAGGATACTGTAGACAGGAAAAGTATGCTGGATCCTAGCGCAGCTCTGTAGAGCACAGTACAACACCCGCTCCAGTGTAAGAAATAAATATTTATTAAAGTCACTGAAATTATGGGGTTGGTTTTATAGTACTTAGCCTGTCCTGACCAACACAATCCTGCAAAGTACAAGGTGTATCTTTTTTTTTTTTTTAATCACTATTTTCCCTGAATCTAGATGTATACCCTGGATTTAAGGAAATTCTTGAAGTTTAGTTTAAAATTATGGCTAATCGGGGCGCCTGGGTGGCTCAGTTGATTAAGCGTCCGACTTCAGCTCAGGTCATGATCTCACAGCCCATGAGTTTGAGCCCCGCGTCAGGCTCTGTGCTGACAGCTCAGAGCCTGGAGCCTGCTTTGGATTCTGTCTCCCTCTCTCTCTGCCCCTCCCCTGCTCATGTTCTGTCTCTGTCTCAAAAATAAATAAAAACATTAAAACATAAAATAAAATAAAATAAAATAAAATAAAATAAAATAAAATAAAATAAAATAAAATAAAATTATGGCTAATCCTTTAATCTTAAATCTGCTGTTAGTGTGAAGGTGGGATGGACAATTTCTAAGTTTCCTTCCAAAACCTTCTGTGACATTCTACGAGTTTAGAATTCTAATTACTATTATTATTATTATTTTTTGGTGGGAACTCTTCTATGGATGCTTTCTAAGCATATTTTATTTCTTTCTTTAGCATAGATGTCATCCTGCATGTATCAGATATTTATTTAAATTCTATAAACACCCATGCTCAATTTCACAGTTTAATACAGAACAGATTGAACACTAGAATGTAAAAATGAGAAATAAATACTATAACATAATATCCCTTCTTGGGGCTCCTGGGTGGCTCAGTTGCTTAAGTGTCTGACTCTTGATTTTGGTTCAGGTCATGATCTCACAGGTTGTGCTGGCATCTTGGAGCCTGCTGGGATTCTCTCCCTCCTTCTCTCTCTCTGCCCCTCCCCCACTAGTATGCACACTTGTGTGGTCTCTCTCTCTCTCTCTCTCTCAAAATAAATAGAAACATAAACTTTAAAAAAATTAAGTATTTCAAGAAAAACACATGATATCTCTTCCTGCTTAAAAGGTCCACATAAACAAAACCTCTATTACATAATAGAAATAAATATAAACAGAATCAAATCCTGCAGCATGGAAGTTTTATTCCCTTATTTTCAAAATAACAGCTATCAATTTAGAAACTTAAAATCAATTATCAAGCTATCATGCTCAGCAGAATTTTAAAGAACTGAGAAATGAGAACCACACATCAGGTATGATGCTTATATTTCTTATTCCACTCTATTGCATTAACCCTTAAAAAATAGAAAAAATAAAAATAATAATGATCATAAGAAAGTATTCAAATTATTTCACTTTCTCCATACTTTGATAAAAGAAAATCATACTTGATATGGCTATCATAAAATCAAAATTTACTTAATTTCAACTTCAAGTAGAATTTTAGGAAGAATTAGATTTGTAATAGTGTTAGCAAGATATATCCTGTTTTTGCTCTTTTACAGATTTCTATTTCAAAATTCCCCAAAAAACATATGAATATTTTGCTAAGCACCAACTCATATTTTGTATCCATAACACTTTTTTTGTTGCTTCTGTAAGGCTCAATTTTTTTAAAGACATTTAATCTTCAGAGATGGAGTTTTTGAGATAGGAATAGTTTAGCTCACTTTATAACTGCAATGAGAATATTAGTAAAGTTACTAGAGAGGATTAGTAAAAGCAATTCCAGGAAACACTCAGTCATGTATATTAAACGTAATACATGCAGGGGCTCCTGGGTGGCTCAGTCAGCTGAGTGTTTGACTCTTGATTTGGGCTCAGGTCATGATCCTAGAATCCTAGTATCCAGACTCATGTTGGGTTCCATGCTGAGCATGAAGCCTATATGAGATTCTCTCTCTCTCTCTCTCTCTCTCTCTCTCTCTCTGCCCTCTCCCCTGCTCACACATTGTCTCTCTAAAGAAAAAAAAAATAAAATTAACATTAATATATATGTTATGTATGCTAATATATACACATTGTGTGCTAAATGTATGTTAAATTAATGTTAAGGATTTTAAAGTGAATGCCTAAAAAAGGTTCATGTAAAGGAATATTAAGACTCAACACAATCACTTGTAATTTACAGGCATACCTTGTTTTATTGCATTTCACATTACTATGTTTCACAGATAATGAATTTTTCATAAATTGAAGGTTTGTGGCAAACCTGTGTCAGCACCATTTTTTCCAATAGCATTTCCTCATTTTGTGTCTATCACATTTTGGTAATACTCACAATGTTTCAATTTTTTTCATTATTATTATATTTGTTAGGTGATATGTGATCTTTGATTCTCCCATTTAATTGTTTTGACGCATCATAAACCATTCCTGTATAAGACAACAAACTTCATGTATTTTGTGTTCTGAATACTCTACTTACCAGCTGTTCCATCTCTCCTCCTTAGTCCTCTCTCTTCCTTAAGACACAGCAATATTGAAATTAGGCCAATTAATAGTCGTTCAATGGCCTGTAAGTGTTCAAATGAAAGGAAGAGTTGCACAACTCTCACTTTAAATCAAAAGATAGAAATGATGAAGCTTAGTGAGAAAGGAACATCAAAAGTCAAAATAAGCCAAAAGCTACTCCTATTGTGCCAAATAGGTAGCCAAGTTGTGAATGCCAAGGGAAAGTTCTGAGAAAATTAAAAGTGTATCCAGTGAATACATGAATGATAAGAAAGGAAAACAGCCTTATTGCTGATATGTACAAAGTTGTAATGGTCTACACAGAAGATCAAACAGCCACAACATTCCCATAAGCAAAGCCTAATCCAGAGCAAGGCCCCATCTCCCTTGAATTCCATGAAGACTGACAGAGGTGAGGAAGCTGCAGAAGAAAAGTCTGAAGCTAACAGAGGTTGGTTCACAAGGTTTAAGGAAAGACATCATCTCTATAACATAAAAGTGCAAGGTTAAGAGGCAATTGCTGATGTAGAAGCTGCAGCATGTTATCCAGAAGATCTAGCTAAGATAATTAACTAAGGTGACTATACTAAAATGGACATTTTCAAAGTAGACAAACAGCCTTGTATTGGGACAACATGCCATATAGAATTTTCTTATCTAGAAAGGAGAAATCTGGCTTTTAAGCTTCAAAAAAACAGGCTCACTCTCTTACTATTAGCTAATGCAGCTGGTGACTTTAAGTTCAAGCCAATGGTCATTCACCATTCTGAAAATCCTAGGGCCCTTCAGAATTATGCTAAGTTCATTCTGCCTGTCCTCTATAACTGGAACACTAGATGACAGCACATCTGTTTACAACATGGTTTACTATTTGAAGCCCACTGTTGAGACCTAAGGCTCAGAAAAAAAAGATTCATTTCCAAAATATTACTGTTGTTGACAATGTACCTGATAACCCAAGAGATCACACAATGAGATTCATGTTATTTTCATGCTTGCTAACACAACATCCATCTGTAGCCCATGGATCAAGGAATAATTATGATCTTCAAGTCTTACTGAAGAAATGTATTTAATAGAATATAGTGATGGATAGTGATTCCTCTGATGGATCTAGGCAAAGCAAGGTGAAAATCTTCTGGGCAAGATACGCCATGAAGATGTCATTAAGAACATTCATACTTCATAGAAGGGATTGAAATAGCATCATTTTTGAGAGAGAAAGGGTGTGTGTGCGTGTGTGCGTGCAAGTGCGCGTGCACACATGCATGCAAGCATGTGGGAGGGGCAGAGGGAAAGGAGTGACAGAATGTTAAGGAGGCTCCAAGCCTAGTGCAGAGCTGGACATGGGGGCTCAATCTCACAACCATGAGATCATGACCTGAGCCAAAATCAAGAGTAAAATGCTTAACCGACTGAGCCATCCAGACACTCCAAAATAGCATAATTAACAGGAGTTTGGAAGAAGTTGATTCCAACCATCAACTTGGAGGGTTTGACTTGGAAAAGGGATGATTCAGAGGGTTTCAACACTTCAGTAGAGAAAGTAACTGCACATGTGGTGGAAACAGCAAGAGATCTAGAATTAGAAGTGGAGACTGAAGATGTCACTGAATTGCTGCAAGCTCATGATAAAACTTGAGCAGATGAAGAATTGCTTCCTATGGATAAGCGAAGAAAGTGGTTTCTTGAGAGAATCTACTCCTGGTGAAGATGCTGTGAAGACTGTTAAAATGACAGCAAAAGATTTAGAATATTACACGGACTTAGTTGATAAAACAGTAGCCAGGTTTGAGACCACTTACTTCAATTGTGGTGGGAGTTCTAATGTGGTAAAATGGTATAGAGAAATCATTAGTGAAAAGGAAGGTCAATCGATGCAACAAATTCAATTGTTGTCCTGTTTTAAGAAATTGCCACAGACACCTTAACCTCAGCAACTGCTATCCTGATCAGTCAGCAACCATCAACATCAAAGCAAGACCCTCTACCAACAAAAAGATTATGTTTCACTGAAAGCTCAGATGATGGAAATTTTTAGCAATGATGCATTTTTTAGTTAAAGTATATACATTATTTGTTTTAGACATAATGCTATTGCACACTTAAGACTACAGTATAGTAAAAGCACAACCTTTAAGTGTACTGGGAAGCCAAAAATTCATTTGACTCATTTTATTGCAATATTCACTTCATTGCAATGGTCCTGAGCCAAACCCACAATATTCCAAGGTTTGTCTCTATGTGTAAAGGCTAGTCATGCTTAATGAAAGAGTAAATATAACAAACACAACAGAAATATAAAGTATTATAGGGAATACTATGAAAAATTATATGCCAACAAATTGGCAACAAAAACAGATACACTCCTAGAAGTATATAATCTTGTAAAACTTAATCAGAAAGAAATAGAAAATTCAAAAAGACTAGCAGAAAATTGAATCAGTAATCAAAAACTCCCAAACTCATAGGTGAGTTCTACCAAACGTTCAAATAAGAGTTAATACTTGTACTTCTCAAACTATTCAAAAAATAAGAGGAAGGAAAAAGGAAACTTCCAAATTCATTCTACAAGGTTTAGCATCATTACCTGTATACCAAAACCAGACCAAAACAAAAACAAAAAAAAAAAACTATACAAAAAAGAAGAAAAGAAAAAGAAGAAGAAGAAGAAGAAGAAGAAGAAGAAGAAGAAGAAGAAGAAGAAAGAAACCTACAGGCCAACATCCCTGATGAGCACAGATCCAAATATCTTCAGCAAACTATTGGCGAGCCAAATTCAACAATGCATTAAAAGGAGCACTCACCATGATCAAATGGGATTTATTCCAGGGATGAAAGAAAGGTTCAACATTCCTAAATGAATCCATGTTACACATCACATTAAAAAAGGAGAAAGATAAAAATAATATGATTTTTTCGATAGATGTAGAAAAGCATTTGAGAAAATACAACATCTGTTCATGATAAATCTCTCAACAAAATGGGTTATGAAACATACCACACACAATAAAGGCCATATATAAAAAACCCACAGCTAATATCTTAATGGTGATTAACCGAAAGCTTTTTCTCTAAGATCAGGAACAAGGACACACACTCTTGCCACTTTTATTCAACATAGTACCTTTTATTCAATTTTTATTCAACATAGTTCTAGCTGCAGCAATCGGATAAGAAAAATAAAGAAAAATCATCCAAATTCATAAGAAAGAAGTAAAACTGTCACTGTTTGCAGATGACATGTTATGTTCAAAAGTCCCCAAGGACTACACAAAAGAACGAATGAATTCAGTAATGTTGCAGGATACAAAATTAACACACAGAAATCTGTTGTGTTTTTATGCAGTAATGACAAAGTGGAAGAAAGAATCATTAAGAAACTGTCCCACTTTTAATTGCACCAAAAATAATAAAATATCTAAAAGTAAATGTAACCAAGTAGGTGAAAGATCTATACTCTGAAAATTATAAGACACTGTTGAAAGAAATTTAAGATGATACAAACAAATGAAAAGATATATCATGCCCATAGATTAGAAGAATATTGTTAAAATGTTCCATAATATTCAAACCTATTTACAGATTCATTGCAATATCTATCAAAATATTAATAGTATTTTTTCAAGAACTAGAACAAATAACCCCTTATTTTTTTATGGAATCACAAAGACCCTGAAGAGCCAGAGCAATCTTGGAAAACAAACAAACAAACAAACAAAAACAAAAAAAAACCTGATCTCACAATCCCAAATTTAAAGATACACTTCCAAGCTGTAGAAATCAAAA
Organism: Panthera leo; assembly: GCF_018350215.1. Classification (NCBI taxonomy): domain Eukaryota; kingdom Metazoa; phylum Chordata; class Mammalia; order Carnivora; family Felidae; genus Panthera; species Panthera leo. The sequence goes on along the minus strand of NC_056683.1, from coordinate 111,278,056 downwards.
TAAGATGGTATTGACACAAAAAACAGACACATAGGTCAATGGAACAGGATGGGAAGCCCAGAAATAAATACACACTTATATATTCAATTAATCTATGACAAAAGAGGCAAGAATATGGGGAAAAGACGGTCTTTTCAATAAATGTTATTAGAAAAAAAATAGCTATTGGAAAAAAGCTATTGGAAAAAAATTTAAATTATAAAAGTGCTTTTAAAAAGATAGTGACAAAGCTTCTTAAGAAATTACATGAAATATCCTTCACCAGGATCAAGAGATCAACATTGAGACACTGATTTAGAAAAGTTTATCAAAAACTTACAAGTTAAATATGATGAAGTCTACCAACGAATAATCAGTTTATTGAAAAAGACAAAAGACGTGACTGGGTTAGTCAACTGAGCAAGATAAAGGCATTCTAGATACAATCAAATGTGTATTAAGAACATCCCTGAACTAAAAGGTAAATTGCCCTCTTTGCAATTATACTTTTGTGGTCCGAATGCATATATTGTTCATAAAGTGTGGCTACTTCAAGGCCAAATCCACTATATTTACAGATATCAAAGGATTTTTTTGAAACCTAGAAGCCACAGATCTCCTTATTTAAGATAAAATCAGTTCACTGTGTGAGCAGGATGTGATACAGAGAAATGTTCTATAATGAGTTACTGCAATGCTCTCATTGTCCAACTCTAGCTATTAAATTTAATGATTTTGCCAGGTCAGATAACTTTTGCCACACACCAAAGATCCTTCTCCCTGTACACTTTCTACTTAGTGGAGATAAATTCAAGTTAGGCTAAGTAAAGAGAACTATATATGGAAATGACATAGTGTCTTCTTTTATTCATTCATTCAACAGATATTTCTAGAATACCTACTATATGCCAGATACTATTCCAGGTGTACTGAATAGGGCAAGGTTACTATTTCCATTAAGATTACAGAGAACTGCACAATGGAAAAATAAACAAAAAACATTTAAATAATGCCAAATAGTTCTGTGAGGGAACCAAATAGTTGTGTAGAGCAACAGCATGCAAAGAGGGGAGTGTAAACTATTAGATGATAAAGCAAGGGAACGCCATATTTGAGCTGAATCTGAATGAAATGAGGAAGTAAACCAGGCAAAGATTGATGGAAAGGGAGATTCCATAAGAGCGATAGGGAGGATCCTGAACTCAGAAACTAATTTGGTTGAGTACCCATTCAGGAAGTCCTTCCACCTGTCAACCCTTAATTGACATGGCTACTAAGGACATTGCTTTTAATATACTTGATAAAATTTACAAGAGGCTTTTACTACTCATTTTAACTATTCTGCTTGATTATCCTTGATCTCTGCTTGATTCTCCTTTCAAGATAAAGTGTTGGTATCAGGTCTAATTTCACAATATCTAAGTACATAATAAATCTAACTGGTCAACAAATAGGCAATGTCTATGAAAGTAGTATTACTGAAAGAACTGTTTGCAATAAATAGATACGTAATTCTTAGCATGCAACCACAAATTAAAAAAATAAAACAAACTTAAGAGACTTTAATTCCTGTTATATGCATTGCTTAATATTTTTTTATATAAGAGGAAATTATTTATAACTGATAGGTAACTGAAATTTTAGCTGCTTTTATTTTTTGTTATTTATTTAATTTAATTTTATTTATTTTCAGAAGAAGGGATACAGCACAAATGGGGATGGGCAGAGAGAGAGGGAGAGACAGAATCCCAAGCAGGCTCCACACTGTCCGCACAGAGCCTGATGTGGAGCTCTATCTCACAAACCATGAGACCATGATCTAAGCTGAAATCAAGAGTCAGATGCTCAACTGACTAAGACACCCAGGTGGCCCTTACCTGTTTTTAATATTCTATGTATAGTGCAAAAAATTCTCTTTAAAATCCAGTATACACACAACAGTATTCCTACTACACTGTTATATAATTCTGAACCATGATTTCAGCTAGGACAAATGAGAGTTATTTTAATTCTATTGCCGTCACAACACCCACAACGTACCCACCACACGATTTTTAGAAATTCAAAGTATGATTACTCCGACAGCATCTTTACTGGTCAGCTGCATATGATCTATGTGAGGTCCCCAGTGACCCCCTTTCAGGTTTTATAGTTATGGCCAGCATATATGGCTATAATAAACTGTCGATGATGTAATATAATCTTTTGTGTTATTAAAAATGTAAATGTTCAATTTGCAAAAATATTATAAGGCAGGAAAGATCCTAATTAGATTTTGCTTCAGACTCTTCACTTCTGATTCAAATGTAATGACAAATAATATGGAATCAAGACAGAATAAATGCTTGATTTTTCTTTGAGCTCCATATAGGACGAGGGTTCTTAAAAGATAAGGAAATAGTTAGAAATACATCTCTGTGGTCACATGTACTTTGATAAACATTACCCTGCAGTGTTTCAGGTCTCAAATTCAAGAGGCCAAGCATTTAAATAAAACAAATGAATCTGTAATGCATCACTTTAGTCAAAACACATGAACTGACTTTGAGAGTTGGAGGCTACATTTTATTAACATAATTTTCAAACAACCTACCATATTGAGAATATGTAACAAAAGCGGGAAAATGAATCACCTGTAGAAATATATTCTTTCATATTTCCTCAGCTGCTAAAAGTTTCAATTCAAAGTTCAATATTCTGCCTATAGGCAACATTTTATTAAGTCTATAATTAGTGATTCTAGTTTTTCCTCAAGGGACATTCCATTTCCAATTTGAAACAACTACTACTGAAGAAAGCTTCTCAATATATCTAAAAACATATTTTTTATTTCAAAATGTTTACAAGTTTTATAAGGTCCCCATAAATGCTTTCTGCTAACACCACAAAGAGCCATGGACATAGGGCAGAAGCTATCACTAAAATATTCTTTTTCACTTATGAAATTCTTGGCCTTAAAGAAATAATAAAGGAATCTAAATTTTGCAAGACATTAATGATAATAAGCGACATCTCTAAAACCCCACAGAATCGACTGGAAAGAGCATCTCTTGACCATGAAAGTCATTTAAAGGAGCAATTAAGTTATGGTCTGAAGTCTGATGTTCTGTCACAAATTTATAATGTCTGGGTTCAACCTGTACTTTTAGCAATGTGGGAATATTATAAAGAAGGTGAGATGCACATTGTTGCTTTGAAACAGAAATAAATTTGGAGTGCCTGGGCAGCTCAGTCAGTTAAGTGTCTGACTATGCCTCAGGTCATGGTCTCATGGTGTGTGAGTTCGAGCCCTGCATCAAGCTCTGTGGTATCAGCACAGAGTCAGCTTCAGATCCTCTGTCACACCATCTCTCTGCCCCTCCCCTGTTCACATTCTCTCTCTCTAAAGCAAACATTTAAAAAAAATAAATTTAAAAAATAACAGATTCTCAGTTTTGTGGTTTCACAGTCACGTTTGTGGTGTATATTTTTTTCCACAGTATCCCAGAAACAAAATCTAGTAGTTCAGTGTAATCAGTAGTTAAATCCAAACAACATCACATCACAAATAATTATGGACTAACACTTACTAGACATTTAAAAAAATAATGCACACAAATAAAAGAAAAAATAATACATTTTACTTTGTTCTTAACCACACTCACTAATAGTATATATGTGCAACATTTTAAATATTGAATCTGATTAGACATCACCACCCTTATACCCTTTCCACATAAATATTCCCATGGTATTTGCTTTTTTTCCCAAGAATGACTAAAAACTCAACTTCTCAAAACTAACATTATCAAAAGGAATTATTGTGTCTAATATTAAATCTGTGAACTACCTGGATGTAGTAGCTCATGTGATGTCTAAATTATTCCAGAATTGTTTATAATAGCTTAATCATTCCATTTGTCTTCCTTCAATTTCCAGTTCATTTTATCTTAGTCCATTAGTTGTATAAATATAGACTAACTGTCCTTTGTCTTCAATATTAAAGCTGTCATATAGCTTAAGATCATTTTTGTCTCTTTCCAAACTAAATGACCCTATTTCCCTTTAATCTTCACTCACAGGTTCCACTTTTCATTCTTTTTTTATTATTTTTTAACGTTTATTTATTTTTGAGACAGAGAGAGACAGAGCATGAACAGGGGAGGGGCAGAGAGAGAGGAAGACACAGAATCTGAAACAGGCTGCAGGCTCTGAGTGGTCAGCACAGAGCCCAACACGGGGCTCGAACTCACGGACCGTGAGATCATGACCTGAGCCGAAGTCAGATGCTTAACCGACCAAGCCACCCAGGCGCCCCACCACTTTTCATTCTTTTAATTATTTCTGTTTTTTTTTTCTTTCTTTAGACTATCTTCAATATCACTGAATATCTTCAAGCAATTGATCCTCAAAGAGAATCCATTAGATATAACAGTAAAATTACAGAATGCAGCTTTATGAGATTAAATGAGGAATTAGATATGGAAGACTTCTGTAAGCCAATAAGATGTTTTACCATTTGCACAGATTATAAATATGAAAAATTCCTATGTTAAGATATTTTGTTTAGAATGTAAGCATATGGGAAATTTTTGGAGGATCTCCTATTAGGAGTATAGTTATGAAAACTCTTGTTTTGTAAATATCAACGATAAAAATATAGTATAGTAAATTTAAAAATATACCAATAAGACATTCTTGTTGGCTTTTTGCAAAAGTGACCTTAACTATCTAATACATTTCTTACAGACTCACTTTAGATTCATAAAAAAAAAAAAAAAAAAAAAAAAAAAAACACCAAGTGGCACTCTTCTTTATACTTCGGGCATGTTTCTCAGGAAATCTTATATTGGTTTTCTAACTACAGTATATTTATTCCTCAGGAAAAAAGAAAAAAAAACTGCTTTTAAAATATATTTAGGAGTCAAATTTCCAACTTACTCTAAAGCACAGAAATGGAGTTTTTTTTATCAATGAATATGTAGATTGTGAAGCATCAACTAACATTCCAATATTAACAGTGCAAAGATCAAAGACAGCAAACTTTGTTTGATATATAAATGTGATCAACATTTTAGGAAGCAACTGTATAACAAGGGTAGAATCAGAAAACCAGGAGACTGCAAGCCAGATAGTATGGAACTATAACATAGACTTAGAAAGCAAAGTTTGTTTCCACTAGATTAAAAATATTCCTATTTAAATTAAATAGTAAATTTGTATGCATTAGAACTTTGCCCAAAAAAACTTCATGTCTGGGGAAGTATTACCATATTAGCTGTTCAAACATAAGGAATTCTTGGGGTGTCTGGGTGGCTCAGTTGGTTAAGCCTCCAATTCTTGGTTTCAGCTTAGGTAATTATCTCATAGTTCATGAGACCAAGCCCTACATTGGGCTCTGGGCTGACAGGGTGGAGCCTGCTTGGGATTCTCTCTCTCCTAGCTCTCTGCCCCTGCCACACTCTCATTCTCTCTCTCTCTCTCTCTCTCTCTCTCTCTCTCTCTCTCTCAATAAATAAATTAATTAACATTAAAAAAAAAACAAGGAATTGTTTGTTTTTTTAATTTTTTTAAAAAAATTTTTAATCTTTATTTATTTTTGAGAGAGAGACTGGTTGTGAGCAGGGGAGGAGCAGAGAAAGAGGGAGACACAGAATCCAAAGCAGTCTCCAGGCCCTGAGCTGTCAGCACAGAGCCCGATGTGGGGCTCGAACTCATGAACCGTGAGATCATGACCTGAGCTGAAGTCAGACGCTCAACCGACTGAGTCATTTAGGCGCCCCAAAGCAAGGCATTCTTTAAAATACATCCCATTACTAATAACCCCCAAACGCTACTTCCAGGTTGGAAATTTGCAAGCCACAATGCCCAGCCCTCAGGGTATTTGTTCTTCGCTTCCTATAAACTTCTTTTTAAGACTCTTTCTCTTTCTGATAGGACCTGTGTGGCCCATAGCAATTTCAAGTTTATGATCAGAATTTATCACCTACCTACCACCCTTTGAAATGAACATATATTTCTAACTATTATAAATATTTGAGAATTGGAATACCTGAACTCTTGTGGAAAAACAAGATGGTATTTGTAGCTGGCATACAACATACTTCCTACTCCTTTCTCTTATATACATTCATAGTGCATTTCCTTTATATGGTGCCATATTGATTTTCCCCCTCAATAGGGTAAAAAAAAAAAAATCAAAATCCTTCATCCAATCATGTTTAATACTATCTCACTGATTATCTACTTCTTGATGTCACAAAATAAAAAGACCGAGAAGTTAGATTATAAATAGATGATAAATCAGATAGAGGATATGAGTCCTCCATCATTCCATTCTAAACATCCTTAACCCTATGCAGTGCTTACTATGTGTGTCAGTGCATGCATATATATATATATATATATATATATATATATATATAATAATATATATATAATATATATATTACATATATATATTATATATATAATATTTTGATATATATAGTTGAGATTGATATATACTTGAGTTTGATAATTAGTTGAGATTATGTATATGTATGTATATACATAAATACATGTGTATGTATCATACATATATATACATACATAATCTCATAGGGTCTCATATACAAACCCTCATAGGGTTATGTGGGAATTAGTTGAAATTTTGCATATATATATATATATATATATACACACACACATATATACATGATACATACATATATATATACATATATGTATATATATATATGAATAAGTTGAAAATTTGATGAGAAATGGGATAATTACTGTGGTAGATAGAACAATGACCCCAAAAATGTTCACATCCTAATACCTGGAGCCTGTGAATATGTTACCTCATGTGATAAAAGGAACTTTGCAGATATGGTTAAGAACTTTGGGGTAGGAAGATTATCCTGTATTCTCCAGGCAGGGTCTTTAGAAAAACGAAGTAGAAGAGGAGTTTAGAATAATGTGATGCGAAAGGTATCATCTGCCATTGCTGGCTTTGGAGATGGACAAAGGGGCCTATAAGCCAAGGAATATGGGCAGCTTCTAGAAACTTATAAACATTATAATCAATTATTGTGTAATTGAAAACACTTTTATTTTCAACATACATATATAATATATATACATAATATATACATACACATACATATAGATACATGTATATAGGTGTATGTTTGGGTGTGTGTGTATATATATACATGTATGTGTGTGTGTGTATATGTATATATATACATATATATATATATGCATATATATACATATACACACACACCCACACACACACAATGTCAACTAATTCCTACATAACCCTATGAGGGTTTGTATATGAGACCCTATGAGATATATATATATATATATATATATATATATATATATATATATATACACACACATATATACACACACATATATATATGATACATACACATATTGGAATTAGTTGTGTATATATATATTATATATATAATACATATATACATATACATATGTATGTATATGTATATAATATATATACATACATAATCTCAACTAATTCCCACATTAACCTATGAGGTATATACTTAAAATAACTATTTCACCATGGACATGGATGTTTAAAGAATTATCTGATCTGCTTGAAATGAAGTAAAGGTGTAACTGGAATTTCACATTAGATTGTTCTGACCTCAAGAAAGAAAGATATTAAATGTAATTTTTATATTCTGAGGCTATCTTAAACTTACAGTCTGTGTTAAACTTCAAAGAATTTTAAAATCTATAACACACAGATATGTTCTCTAAATTGGTGTTCTTATATAAACATGGCTTGTGCATGCTTATTTTTCAATATTTCAGTTGTTTTAAACTTTAGGTTTCAATTTATGAAGCGGAAACCTTGGCAACATTGTTATTCCCAATAGCATGAATATTATCATTAAAAACCATTGCAGAAATTTTAAAAGATAAAGTCATTTTGCTTTTGAATTTGTTTTCTATTAATATGATAATTTCTAACTTCATAGAAAGCCAGCTTTCCACAGTCCTTACAAAGTCAATCCAATTTAAAGTTAAAACTACAAATAAAAATAGTTCAATCAATAATCAATACACAGAAATGTTATGCCTAAGAGAGTCCTTACTGAGTGACTTTTATCAGAGTACAGCTGGATCTTGAAATAAAAAAATAAAATAAAATAAAAGGAATTTCTGTCTGTTCATGTGTACTCCTATGGCAAAGCAGATAACTTATAGATAAAACTAAATTTCACTGTGGTTTGATTATAAATTTGGGATTTCAGATATTCCCCCAAACTTGATAAAAACATTCATAGTACATGCATAGGCGTACTTATATAAATCACCGTTTTCCTGAATCTGAAATTTTTAGAGTTGGTAGTTTTGCCTCTGCATAATAAAAATTGCTTTCCTTAGTTTTAACTAATCAAATCCAGTCATTCTAGTAACAGAAATCTATGTAAAAGCATTTGTTTTAAATGCACATTTAGCTTGGACATAGACATGTATTTGGAGGCCCAGTATATATATATATGTGTGTATATATATATATATATATATATATACATATATATATATATATATATACACAGTATATAACATATAATGATGCATATATTTAATGTGGAAGATAGAGTTGTTCCCAAACATAGCTGTTCCAAGAGAAAACCTGAATATATTTCACTGGTAGAATTACTCTTGTACCCTCTTGAGAGCTTGTAATACACAAGTGCACTTGGGAGCGATTGGGTCTTGGCTTGAGCATGAGAGTGGCATTGAGAATAGATTGCTGCTGCTAGCTCTTAGTGTGAAGGGGAAGAGACTGCTGTGTAGATAAAGCAAGGGTTATTTTTCCTACTGTAGAGCTCTGTCCCTTTATTCACTATAGATCACCTAGCCCAAGTGAATAGATTTCCCACTAGGTATATTATCTTGAAGGAAGACTCTTTTCCTGATTGTACTTTGATGGGATATGCAAGCTAGTGTTTATGGCCCTCCCCATCCCCCTGCCAAATGAGCCTCATTGCTTAGTCAGAATAAGCATCCTTGCCAAGCCCCAAGTCCCATGATGGCATTAAGAAGAAATAGTAAGACAGAAAAGGGGGAAGGCAAACACTGGCTGACTGTGGAACACTGAACATTCTTCTCCCATTGCCAAGTTCATGGTTTAGTATTTGCAGCTTCAGAGTCTGGTCAGCTGTATTGCATGATCAGGTTTATTTACGTTTTTTTCCACAGGCATATTTGACAGATAAAAAAGCCTCTTGCTCTTGGGTTTCCTAGGCCCCTTCAAATCCTATGTTTCTCAGTTCGTCAATTTTGATGATTCCAACTCTGAGACCAACAGATGAGTTCTCTATTCAAACTGGACATGACTCAGTTTCATGCACACTTTTTCCTTGCCAAACGTGTACAACTTCTGAGGGTAGGCATTTCTGAGAACTCGTAAAAACAATGTTCACTATAAGCCTCTACTACAAATACTAGTTAATCTGAGTTTGAGTGTCCCTGAGTGATTTTACCACATCCTGCCACAATCAAGAAAATTTTCTTTTGGGTAGAGCAAAGGACAATCGATACAAAAGGATGTTAATCCTCCAGTGTTTGTCCAGAGTGAAATTCAGATCAACTTGCTAAAATTCTGTTACACTAAACCCTGCTATATCTTCCAGAAAAGACCTAAAGTCCTTTTGCAGTATTGTGAGTTTAATGGATAAACAAATATGCGAACACTGATGACAGAAACTGGAATAGAAGTGAGATACTGAGTAAAAGATAGTAGTCTACCATATCCTTGTGTTCTTTTTAAAAATTTTTTTTAAGTTTATTTATTTTTGGGACAGAGAGAGACAGAGCATGAATGGGGGAGGGTCAGAGAGAGAAGGAGACACAGAATCTGAAACAGGCTCCAGGCTCCGAGCTGTCAGCACAGAGCCCAACTCGGGGCTCGAACTCACGGACCGCGAGATCATGACCTGAGCCGAAGTCGGCCGCTCAACCAACTGAGCCACCCAGGCGCCCCGACCTTGTGTTCTTTTTAAAAAGTATTTATTTATTTATGAAAGAGACAGACAGAGTGTGAGCAGGGGAGGGGCAGAAAGGGAGGGAGACACAGAATCCAAAACAGGCTCTAGGCTCTGAGCTGTCCTCACAGAGCCAGACACAGAGCTCGAACTGACAAACCATAAGATCATGACCTGAGCTGAAGTCAGTTGCTTAACCAATTGAGCCACCCAGGTGACCCATATCCTTGTGTTCTAATTTCCCTGAAATACACATGTGTGTCAGGATTGATATCTCCGTCCATCACCTCAATCACCATCAAAACCCTATGTGGTATGTACTAATAACCCGATTTCACAGATGACAAATGGATGCCTAAAATCAAGTAAGCAGCAGAACTGGTATATGAACTCAAGTATCCCTGACCTCCAAAGCATACATTTCTTTCAAACACAGGCAACATGTTGTGTACTTACTATAATAGCTATTAAAGTTGTATCTGATGGGCTAGTTCTATGCAATGCAAGATCTGGGCTAGTAGGACAGAGTGTGGCCTATAAATGAAGAGTGAAATTAAATGTTTTTGTTTTGTTTTGTTTTGTCTTTTGTCCAACTGGATATTGCAAGGTCCTAGTTACTCAAAGGTACTGGAGTATCAAGTGGACTAGTCTTGGAGTTAAATGCTATGGTGCTCTGCATGTCTGGATAGAGAGGGAATAAAACAGCAAATGTTAGTTCAAGTTAAGTGCTTAACTTTGCTCTATTCATCCCAAAACTTTAGAAATTTTAATTATATGGATAGATAATAATAGCATTCTTGGACTGGTAAATCTATTTTGATTTAACATTTTCTTGCACACTGTCATACCTTTAACTTGTTTCATTCCATTTCTCAGTGGGGTTATGGGCTAAATTGTGCTCCTCTCCCTTCATATGTTAAAGGCCTAACTCTGGTAATTTCAGAACGTGACTATTTGGAGACAGGATCTGTAAAGAAGTGATTAAGTTAAAATGAGGTTGTAAGGAAGGGGCCTAATCTAATCTGACTGGTATCTTTACAAAGATTGGAACACACAGAGAGACACCAGGGTTTCCTGTGCATAGAGAAGCCTAGGTGAAGAGGCAGCAAGACAGTAACCATTTCATCTACATGCCAAGGACAGAAGCCTCAGAGGAACCCACCCTGCCAGCGCCTTGATCTTGAACTCTTAGACTCCAGAACTGTTAAAACATAAATGTCTGTGGTTCAAGCTACACACTATGTGGCATTTTGTTATGGAAGCCCTAGCAAACTAACACAAGGAGAAAAGACAGATTCTTCATACTGGATTCTGTATGGGAATTTTGATATGCAGGCTTTTGCATAAAACTTCAAATCTAGGTAGTTTGAGTAAACATGGGCACAAATGGATCACTTTCATCTCTAATTAAATTTGTTCTCATGCTTAGCCCACTTTAAAATGGTAAGCAGGTTGTATTCATTAACATAAAAAATGTAACTACCAGAAGGAAATCACAGCTTAAGAAGAAGTGAAACAATCTCCCACACCCACATTAATTTCCATTTACATTAATGAAATCAACATGAACAACATAAACAATGTGAAATGACAGACAATCCTCTTAGCTAGATTGTTAAAAATAAAAATAAAATGAAAACCTCAAGAGGGTGTTAGAGCCACTAATGAAAAAGTTTGAAAATCACAAGTACATTATCAAGAATGGAGTAAATACAATAGTAAGTAAAGGGAAAAGAGTTGATAAACTCATCCATTCATTGTCATCCCTTCACAGAGATATCAGTTATGAAAGAAAGGAGTTTTAGTTTCAGCAATGGTTCTGTATGCTAAAAACAACTTCACCCATCTTTCAAAAAGAAAACAATAGTTCTACCTCTTATAGGATTAATTATTCCATTTGTGAAGAATGACAGAAAAGGTTATTACACACACACAAAAAGAAAAGGGAAAACACAACTAGTTGTGAACTTTCTTAAATGGTTTTTAAAAACTCTTAATATATAATCAAACTATCAATATATAGTAGATAGGGGCATGCATATAATTGTAATCAATAAGAAAGAAAACTATGCTGGGCTCAGAGAGAGAGTTACATATATGGTTTGTTTTGTTTTCTTATTAAACACAGATCCTATCCTACCCCTATGCAACCTGGTTGCCATTTCTCTAACGTATGTCCCAGGAATATCTCCATGTTTTTTATTACTGCTTTAGTCAGCCCATTATTTCTCACGTGTATTGCTGTGATTGCCCAAGTTCCCTACCTCTACTTCTGCATTCTCTACAAGACAGTCAAATGATTTTTTAAAATGTAAACTGGATTTTTTTCATTTTCTTCTTTAGAGCTTTCCAACAATTTCATCTTTGATTTAAGGTAGAATTCCAACTCTTTCCAATCATCTACAACGCCATATGGGATCTGCCTTACCCTGTCCACCTCTGCAAACCTATGCTGTGCTAGCATTGCCCCACCCAATCTTTTCCAGATACACTGAATTTATTTTTATCCCTAAACAATGCATTAATGCTCTCCAACTTGCCATTTTCTTTGTCTAGCATATTCTCGCCCCCAGATCACTCTATAGTTGACTATTCATGTTTCATGAATAAAGGTCAGGTTTTCAGAAAAGACTCACTTGAGTACCCAATCTAAAGTAGTTCTTAATTGTAAGTCTCTATGGCATCCCTCTATTAATTTTGTTCATAGCAGTTTTTTTCACTCTCAGAAATTATCTTGTTCGTGTGTTTATCCTAGATGGTTTATTTTCTCTCTTTTCTCTTTAGAATGACAGACCTCGTATATCTTCCTCACTATTGAAATCCTGGTACTTAAGACAGTTCCTGGTACTGAAAAGCTGTTCAATAAATATTTACACATGCATGAATCATGGATATAAACCCTCTCTACTCTGGTAGGAGAAGATCAGGTAAAAAGCTACATGAATTAGAAAGAAACATGAAATCCATCCCCTTTATGGTTTTCCTTTGCACCTTAGTCATCCATCAGTATCCCATGATCTACTTCCTCTTCTCTGGTCCCTATCCTAGTTCCTCCAAGTTTCTAAAAACAAATATTTCTCCCAAATAGAAAGCACCTCTATTTCACAATGTCCACCTTGCCAAAAACAGCCTTTTAATCCTATTCAAAAGCAAGGTAATGTCCTTTTGCTCCACTTATTCACCAGATTTGATGTTAGGTTTAGGCCTTTTTCTTCCCTCCTTTGTCCTAATATTTGCATTTCTGGGCTTCTCATTGTTACTAGGGCCTTGTTCAAAGGATCTTGAAGATGTACAATTTAAAACCAAAGGCACTTCGGGACATATGACGTGAGTTCATTTTTTATCTTTGCCCATCGCGTACACTTAAAAATAACAGCTTTAGTAATTGTCCACTCACTATGTGTCAGTTATCTGCTTCTCTATCATCATGTGCCATCACATCAATACTCCCAATTCAGAAGCCAATAGTATAATGTGTTTTTTTTTAATTTTCCTTCAAATTGTTTTTCCACCTATCTCCATATCATGCAATTGTTAAATTATACCAAAATTTCCCCTCACACAGTATAGCAAAAAAGACAACACAAATTATAGGTCTATGCTTTCATCATTTAGAGTAAAACCCTCATTATTGCCATTTCCTGATTTCCCCAATTGGAAATTCCAAGTTCTTCCTTCATCCATCTGTTCATCCTGCTATTCATTCAACATTTCCTAAGCAAATTTCTGCACACCCTGCTCGATGTTGGAATAGCTAACACAAATATAAATATATATTATATATTATATTATATTATATTTTGATCATATATATGCATATATATACATATATATGTAAATACGTATGACCAAAAATATCTCACATACTAGTGGCTTAAATTCAAATGGCTTCTAATCTAGAACAACAAGCAATTTTGAAATGTCAAAACTCAAAACTCATCATGCAGTTTTCAACCTTTTATTTTTAATGTCTGAAACAATCCCTTGCCTGCCATGTGACAAGGTACTGTGCTTCAATATTACAGCTCTGATCAAAAATCTTATTTCTGTAAATCTCTCCCAATTAATACCTTATGACCAAAATACTGTAACAAATAACTTGAAATGCCCATTTTCATACATTTATAACAATATTTGTTTATTATTTTTGGACAGATATTATGTATTATCATCTGTCAGATAATCTTTTCAGTTAAGAATGTGATTTTCAAGGAGGTTCCAGAATTTGACATTAAATCCAAACAATGCAATCCCATAGTGCTCTGTGTATTCACAAAATACACATTTTTCAGTGGTGATGAATATTGACTTTAAACTTTAAAAAGGAGGGAAAGAATCACCTTGCTTATAAAGAGGAAGTAAGAAAGCACGAGTATGAAAAGAACAGAGTGACAGAGTGTTACATTCTCATAATTTGAGACATTTCCTTAATGAATGTCCAGTGACATCATTCATGTGAGGTATTAATAGTTATGGCCAAAGTAAACATTTTATATTTCATGGAACTTAACTAGAATATTATGACCAAGAGGTCCTTATTCCTCAAATAAAAAAAAAAAAAAAAAAAAAGAAAATTTAGGGGCGCCTGAGTGGCTCACTCAGTTAAGTGTCTGACTTCAGCTCAGGTCATAACTTGTGGTTCATGGGTTTGAGCCCTGCATCAGGCTCTGTGCTAACAGCTCAGAGCCTGGAGCCCGTTTCAGATTCTGTGTCTCCCTCTCTCTCTGCCCCTCCCCTACTTGTGCTCTCTCTCTCTCAAAAATAAATACATAAAAAAAATTAAGAATTTTTAATATATGAAAATCAGTGAAGATAATATACCAAAAGAGTAAAAGTGAAAAATTATATGATTATTTCAATAGGTGCAAGAAAATCATGTGATAAAATTCACCCAATCATGTTTCTTTTTAAAATACTTGAAATACATTCCCATTCACATTCTGTCTCTTTCTCTCTCAAAAACAGACATTAAAAAATAAAAATAAAAAGGGGGGGCCTGGATGGCTCAGTCAGTTAAGTGTCCAACTTTGGCTCAGGTCATGATCTCACAGTTTGTGAGTATGAGTCCTGCATCAGGCTCTGTGCTGACAGTTCAGAGCCTGGAGCCTGCTTCAAATTCTGTATCTCCCTCTCTCTCTGCCCCTCCCCTGCTCTCTCTCTCTCTCTCAAAAATAAAATTAAACATTGAAAAAATTAAAAGAAAATTAAAAAAAAACATGGACAGAAAGCAAGAGTAGAGATTTCACAGGAAAAGAATTACAAATGACACTTACAAACATATTTAAAATCCTCAAAAATTTCCATGAATATAATCTGTCTGGCAGGCTTACAGATATAAAATGCTCATATATTTGACCTAGGGATTCAATTTCTAGTCAATGAGCTTACTACCAATATGCTTATACAAACATATAGATACATAAACGAAACATGTTCATTACAACATTGATTGTAATAGCAAAGAAACCCATAATTAATGTAAATATCAATCATTAAGGAACTGATTAACTCAATTGCAGTTCATCATTATAATGGAATTCTATAGTCTATTAGGATGTGGCATAGGCTCTGGGTTATATTGTTAACTCATAAATCAAAGTACAGAGATGTTTGTACAATAAAATATTTATAAAGTAACATGCATTTATAATTTATAGAATGATACACCATTTATTAGTGGTATCCAGAAAATAGATGTGTCTGAGTTTTTGGAGGAAACATTCATTTTAATATGTTTTGTCATGTTGTGTAGGGTTTTTTGGTTGTTTTCTTTTGAAACCATAGACTCTCCCAAGTAGAAATACAATGAACACTGGAAAAGAAAGGATATTTCTGTGCAAGAAACCCAGAATAGTCAAAACACTTTGAAAAAGAACAAAATTGGAATACTCACATATCCTGATTTCCAAACTTACTACAAACCTACAGTAATCAAGAGTGCGTGGTACTGGCATAAAAATAAACACACAGATCAATGAAATAGAATCAAGAATCCAGAAATAAATCTCCTCATTTATAGCAAATTTATTTTTGACAAAGATGCCAAGAAAACTCAATGGGAAAAGAACAGTCTTTTTAACAAATTTGTTTTAGAACAACTGCATAACCTCATGAAAAAGAACAAAATTGAACCCCTATCTTACAACATACACACAAGAAAAATAAACTCAAAATGGATCATAGACTTAACAGTTAATATAAAGTCTCTTAGAAGAACATAGGGGCTCCTGGGTGGCTCAGTTGGTTGGGCGTCCGACTTCATCTCAGGTCATGATCTCACACTCCGTGAGTTTGAGCCCACATCAGGCTCTGTGCTGACAGCTCAGAGCCTGTAGCCTGCTTCAGATTCTGTGTCCCCCTTCTCTCTGCCCCTCCCCTGCTCATGCTCTGTCTCTCTCTGTCTCAAAAATAAATTAAAAAAAAAAAAAACATTTAAAAAATTAAAAAAAAAAAAGAAGAAGAAAATATAAGAGCAAATCTTTGTGACATTCGGTTAAGGCAATGGCTTCTTAGGTATAACCCCAAATGCAGGAATGAAGAAAGAAAGAAAGAAAGAAAGAAAGAAAGAAAGAAAGAAAGAAAGAAAGAAAGAAAGAAAGAGAAAAATGGGCACCTGGGTGGCTCAGTCAGTTGACTGTCCAACTTCAGCTCAGGTCTATCTCTTGGTTCGTGAGCTCGAGCCCCACATGAGGCTCTGTGCTGACAGCTCAGAACCTGATGCCTGCTTCAGATTCTGTCTCCTTCTCTCTGCCTCTCTCCCACTTATGTTCTGTCTCTCTCTCAAAAATAAACAAACATTTAAAAATTAAAAAAATAAATACAAAATAAAGAGAATTTTGTGCTGCAAATGATACCACCAAGGAAATGAAAAGAAAACCCATGGAATGGAAGAAAAATTTGCAAATTGCATATCTGATAAAGGACTTCTATATATAAGAAGATATAAGATATATCTTATAAGATATATATATAAGAACTTTTACAACTCGATTAAAAGACAACTAACCCATTTCTTTTAATGTGAAAAGATCTAAATTGACACTTCTCCAAAGAAGACATACAAATGGCCTATAAGAACACGAAATGATTCTTAACATCTAAGTCAGAGAAACAAAATCAAACAAGACACTATTTCCTATTCACTAGCGTGGCTATAATCAAAACAACAATACCAAGTGCCAGTGAAGATGTAGAAAAACAGCAATCCTCAATCTCAGTGTTGCTGGTGGAAATATAATATGGTACATTCAGTTTGGAAAAGATAGTTCCTCAAATCTGTAAAATAAAGTAACCACAGCAAGTCCATCCCAGTTGTATAGCCAAAGGAAATGAAAACATACCCATGCAAAATCTTGTATGTGAATATTTATACCAGCGTTATTCATAATGGTCAAAAGGTGGAAATCACCAAAATGCCCATTAGCCAATGAATGGATAAACAAGATGTGGCACATTTATACAATGGAATATTATTCCACAATAGAAAAGAATGAAACACTGAGGCATGTATGAACATGTACGGATACTGTGCTAAATGACAGAAGTCAGAAGTCAGCCCCCCAAAACAGGTGTTATATGTTTACATTTGTAGGAAATGTCAGGAACAGACAGACCTATGGAGACAGAAGAGTAAATTAGTGGTTACCAGGCGGTGGGAGAGGAGAATGGCGGAACGAACGTTAATGGATACGAGGTTTCTTTTTGGTGTGATGAAAATGTTCTAATCTTAGATTGTGGGGATGGTTGCCCAGCTCTGTGAACATACTAAAAAGCACTGAATTGTACGAATTTTTAAAAATCAATTTTATGGTATGTGACTTACACCTCCTTAAAACTTATTTAAAATGAGATATTAATTACAAAAATGCAATTTCTCTAATGTCACATCTTATAATTTCATGCAGAAAGTTGGTGCCTAATACAGGTTCTCTAAAAGTTTAAAGAAGTTAAAAGAATGAACAAGTGAAAGCCTTTCCCCAAATATAAACAGGAAGAAGGGCACTTACTCAGAAATCAGAAATTTAGAAGGAATAATTATAGAACATCTGTATCAAATATTATAAACTCAATTCGTATACAGTGGAGCTGCACTAGAAATGACAGAGAAAACTATGTCCAGGGGAAGGATTATGGTGCTATGGGCTTTCATTCTGAGGTGGGAGAGGGATTTTTCGTATATGGAACTATTCACAGACCTTTATATGAAAAAGAAGCACAACTGAAATTTAAGTATTCCATTACTTCAAAATATCTTCCTACTGATAGCTTTACTAGTGCAAGTAATGGCCAATTAAACTGAAGGATTAAAAGGACTAGCTTGTAGAGAGAAAATGAACAAGCTTCAACAGCAAACATGCATCAGCTGAAGATGTTTCAAAATTACCAGAGTTAATAAAAGTCACTTTGATAGCATCTTTCTTTCAGGAGCTCAGAGTGTGTGTGTGTGTGTGTGTGTGTGTGTGTGTGTGTGTGTGTGTGTGTGTGTGTGTGTGTGTTCTCTTCCACAGACACTACCTAATTAAATCTCAAAATATATAAGGTTATATAATCAATTCTCAGGGTTCTTTTGAGAATCCCATTGGAAAAGTAAATCTTTCTTCTGAGTATTTCAGTCTATTTCTCTCCTTTGTTCTAGGCAGAAACTGGATCTTATCACTATTCTGTGTAGGTTTTTTTGCTTCTGCTTCCATATTTGCAACTCATTCATGTACAGTGGAGCTCATTCTTCAGAAGTGACCCTTAACCACTACCAGTCAAAAGTGACACTGCAGCCATCCATAGGTGGAATCACTATTGTCTACTGCTCTCAGGTTAGTAAGGATGACCTGAACACTTACAATGATGGATCTGAATGTCAGGCTTTTCAGTGTATCCTGAATGAATGCACAATGTGCTATAAAAAGTTACAGAGAATGTTTTCTAAAAACCACCCGCATGTTGCATCCTGTGCTAATAAGTAACAATAACATAGTGAAGGAGGTGAAACAGCAAAGTACAAATACACCGAAAGTGGTGAAAAATACAAATATTACCAGGGAAGACAAGACTTTAAAGCAGTGGTTCTCAACCAGGGACAATTTGCTCCCTCTTCCCACCTGCCTATGCTTATTTGGCAGTATCCGTAGACACTTTTCTTTCTTTCTTTCTTAATTTTTTTAATGTTTATTCATTTTTGAAAGCCAGAGAAAGACAGACACAAGCAAGGGTGGAGCAGAGACAGAGGGGGACACAGAATCCGAAGCAGGCTCCAGGCTCCGAGCTGTCAGCACAGAGCCCGACGCGGGGCTCGAACTCACGAACCGTGAGATCATGACCTGAGCCGAAGTCAGATGCTCAACCGACTGAGCCACCCAGGCGACCCTGTGGACAGTTTTGATTTACAAGATTCAAGACTGAAGGGGTGCTACTAGCAGGTAGTGGGTAAGATGCTGCTACCTGTCCTACAATGCACAGGACAGCCTCCCACAACAACAACAAAAACATCCAGCAAAATTTCGATAGTACCAAGGCTTAGAAACCCCAATTTAAAGTATAGCCAAAGAACACTGCAAGTGCTACCTGTATGACCAGCCTACAAAATCTTGAAAGGTATTTCTAGTAAACATGTAATTGCGTGACAATGCTACTTTTTATTGTGAAATATATCACTCACAAAAAGGAACAGATATAACATACATTTGGTGTTTAAAGGATAAAAACCTAATATCACTGTAGCCATCATCCAATTGAAGAGATGAAACATTTACAATACCTTTAAATCCTTCTCACTTTTTCCCCAATCACATTTTTCTCCAGAGCACATTCCTGAATTTTCTATTTACACATTCCCTTGATTTCTTCACTAGTTCTCACATATGTATGTATTCCTAACTAACATATTTAGTTTTGCTAGTTTTGACATTTTTGAAGTGGAATCAATGTATTTTGATTTGTATTTTTGTTCAATATTCTCTTCATGATATTCACCTATGTAGATGTGAGATATTTGAAGAATTTATTTTAATAATGAGTGGTTTTTGATACTTTTTTAAACTTAAAAACATTGCATTCTGAAACCACTTAATCATATATTTGTATTTATGCGCTTAGGAATTTGATAAGTGCTATGAAGACTTTAACGACGTGAGATTCATGGGAAGTGTGTAATGAGATAAATGAAGTAGGTTGAGTCGGAGTCCTTTTCTCAGAATATAGCATAATCAAGTACAGGAGTTTGGAGTCAAGAAACTTTGATTTGGATCTTTATTTTCCAATTTATCTGTTGATTCACCTTGGCTAACTCCATCTCTTTTTCCCCAATTTGTTCATTGATATAATGGAAGAAAAAATATTTATCTACTTCATACTATTGTGATAATGCATATAAAATTCAAAAATAGTAATTGAGAAAAAAATGAACACTCTATAAATAAGATTTGCTATAATTAAAATAGAGGCATCCCTAAATTTATGACCTAATTATTTTTCTTTCTTCCTCCAGGCACAATATAATAAATTGGGTTTCTGTTCTTGAAAATAAGAATCATAAAATCTAAATTTCTTTATGAAAATAATTGAAAAAAATATTAATTCAAACATTTATAGAATATGTAAATTTAACTGACAGCATTTTGATATCCAATTGTGTGGTTTTTCCAGTTAATTTCTCCCTTCTCTCATCCTTTGTTAATAAATACACTACATTCAGGGAGGGCTGATAAAGTAAGAACAGTAATTTCTGAGCTTTTCAACTCTTTAAAGGAGTTGGGAAAGTTTTTAGTAGAAGCAACAAATATTCTTGAATACCATGGTTTTCAATTATAAGAAAATAACTTGAGAGGAAAAATATTGTTGCTGTTGTTGCTGTTGCTGTTGTTTTGCTTTATTTAAGTCCTGGAAGACTTAAAATATAAGCACATCCAAAACATGAAGTGGAAAGGAATTCATTATTATCTAAGAGATGTTTCTCATCAGAAGGTGATAAGAATTTCACCAGAGGGTAGGGAAAGAATAAATGTTTCGTTTACAGGATATGGAAGATTTCTGGTGATGGATCTCAGGGCTCCTCCCACTATAGAACTTCAAAGTGGAGGTGAGGTAGGACCACTGAAACTCCAGTATGTACCTCACTAAGTATCAGTCATTGCGGAGCAGAAGAGTCGTCCAGTATGCCATATGAGGCACTGGAACTCTTTACAGAGAACTTACAACATAGCACCTATGTGTTAGAAAACCATTGTTTGAGGAAAGTGCATAGGTAGGGCCTGAACATAGTCTGTGTTTCCTTTAAGCCAACATACACAGTGAAGGGAGAACAGTTGAGACTTTTGAGAGGTCAAGAGACTTGTCAACTTGGTGAAAGACCAAAATTATCTGAAGAGACACTGAGGTTGGGTCCAAGAAGACACAGTGCAGATGGACCTGAAAATCTGAGGTCACAGTGGGAAGTGCACCTCCGCAGTAGATGCAGAAGGAACAAAGGGAAACATTCTTGATCTGATAAGTCACACTTCAGCAGAAGCCAGAAGTGAGAGGAAGTAGCTAAGAATAAATTGCAAACCCAGTTCCCACACCTGAACTCTAGTAAAATGCTCCTGAACCCAGAAGTTCCTAGAAAAGGAGTGGGGGAGGGGAAGAATACACAAGAAAGAATGGGAAGAATATGAACTGACCATGTTAATCCAAAATTGATTAAAATTCAAACCAGAAACAACTAACTTACTACCAATGATAAAAATGAGCTTTTCTTGGGGCGCTTGGGTGGCTCAGTCGGTTGAGCGTCCGACTTCAGCTCGGGTCATGATCTCACAGTCTGTGAGTTCGAGCCCCGCGTCGGGCTCTGTGCTGACAGCTCAGAGCCCGGGGCCTGTTTCAGATTCGGTGTCTCCCTCTCTCTCTGACCCTCCCCCATTCATGCTCTGTCTCTCTCCATCTCAAAAATAAATAAACGTTAAAAATTTTTTAAAAAAATGAGATTTTCTCCACAGAAAGGGAAAGTGGACTCAGACTCGTAAGCTAAATCGAACTTCCCAACAGTGAATATTTTGTTTTATTTTAAATATATTTGAATTTTTTGACTATATAAAGTTCAAATCCAATGTAAAATAAACTCTTACAAAAATTGTTTAACAGTCTAAAATGTTTAGAGCAAAAAAATTTTTTTTCTTTATAAATCCCCCTGAAACAAGCATAGACAATCATCACTGCTCCCAGAAAACTAAGGTCATAAATCTTGATTTTTCCCCCATTTCTGACTCAGTAAGGGTATATGGATCCTCACATCTTTAAAGGATAAATGCTAGGGGTAGTTCACCTAGTGCCTTAATTTTCCAGGATCCCTTGCTTTGTCAACTCAGTGAAGCATTCACAGCAACCTCACACAGCAGACACTATGACAAGTTTTGTCATACCTGAAGAATCATTCTCTGTAGAAAAGATTATAAAAGCTGAGGTTGTGAGGCTGAACTGCCATAGTCTTGTCTCCATAATATTACAAATATTATTAATGACTTGAGATGTCTCTACAGAAAAAAATTCATTACAAGAATGCCTGATTGGCGGAGTCAAACTAGAAAGATAATGATAAAATCAACTTTATGTTGCAGAAGGAACTATAGATACCACTCTCTTTTTTTAATTTAGGTGGGGTTTTTTTTGTAATTTAAATTTTTTTCTACAATGAATGTACACTATTAAGGTAATAAAATATAATACAGACATAAACACATTTTTGAGAGTTGGATAGGAATGTAATAATAGCTTCAAATGCCTCATTTTAGAGGCCAGTTAATTAAGGTCCAAAGAGTATCCTGGCTATATAGGTCACACTGTTAGTCAATGAAAAGATAGCAGTCACTCTCAAAGTTCTTTCCATTAATCCAGTCTAGAAAGGAACTGGTGGAGTGAAAAAGCAGCACACTTTTCAGATCATTCTTAGAAAGGAAGGCAATATCTCTACAACTGGGCTCATAAACTCCACTGCAAAGATCAATGTCTTTTTCTTTCTTTTTTTAAAGAAAGAAATAAGTTTATTCACTTATTTTGAGAGAGAGAGAGTGAGCGAGTTGGGGAGAAGAAAACAGAAAGGGAAAGAGAATCTCAAGCAAGCTCACTATCAGCACAGAGCCTGACAGGGGGCTCGAACTCACGAATTATGAGATCAGGACCTGAGCCTAAATGTCAGATGCTTAATCAACTGAACCACTCAGGCATCCCTGGATCATGTCTTTTTAAAGTTTTACCTGTATCTGATAAAGGATAGCAAATTGTCTCACAGCAAAAGAATTGTCAACAACTTTTCAAATGATGAATAAATACGATATGTCTTATAAATTCATGCTTTTCAGTCACTAAGAAAACTGTTGTTAGCTTTCACATTATCCTTGGTACCAAAATATGGCTTTACTTGAGGCCGTAGCAACATTTTCGATTATGCAGAAGAAAGATTGAAGGTGAAGATTGAGATCTAATAGTAACATGTGATGCTTCGCTGTTTCATCACTGTAATATTATATTATAACTAGTTTCAGTTTAAAGAATTTCAGTATTGCCAGTTTCCTTCTAAAGTTCCTATTTCTAATGTCAATGAATTTTACTTGTGATACCAACTAGGAAGTGTTGGCTGATTTTCTCCGAAATTCTGTTTGCCAGTGGAAAAAAAAAGGAAATTAATGAGATCTTAACTTTTGAAATTTTGTCATCTTAGGAAAGACAGATATTAAAACTATGCTACATGTTTTGGCTATAAAATTTATATTTTAATAAGCTTTACTGTGACCTCAACTTGCATTTTCCCAGAGGAAGGGAAGAGAATGGAAATACCCTGCTTCTCCCACTCTTCTACATTCTTCAGACTATTTAAGGAAGAATAAGATGAAAACCAATTCAAGGCAATGTCAGAAAAAATATATATAAGAAACTTAAATAGTTGAAAATATCATAAAGAAGATTTTATACATAAATCTCAGAGTAATTTAGTAATTTTGTTTATGCATTAAATTCAATTTTGAACTTTTCTTAATGTTTATTTTTGAGAAAGAGAGAGAGAGAGCACATGTGCACACAAGTTGGGGGAGGGGCAGAGAGAGAGAGAGGGAGTCACAGATCCAAAGCAGGCTCCAGGCTCTGAGCTGTTTGCACAGAGCCCGACGCAGGGCTCAAACTTATGAACCATGAAATCGTGACCTGAGCCAAAGTCAGGCACTTAACCAACTGAGCCACCCAGGCGCCCCCAATTTTTAACTTTTTATCAATTGTAACGGGAAAGTTTTATTTTTTAAATAAAAAAAAATCTATGCCACTTTATTTAGACAGACCATTTTTTTCTACCCCCATTAATTTCTCAAAGTTATTTATCATGCAAATCCTTATACAAAAAATAGTAATATAAACTAGCTTTTAGGTTAAAAACTACCCCTCTCACATAGTTCCTACTTTTTCCAAATTATAATTTGGTGGAGGAACTAATTTTTAAAACCTAACTCAGATAAAAGTTTCTTGTGGAGGATAAAGCTAATGGAATTTTGGTTCAGTTTTAAGATATTCTAAAAATCATAGGGGCCTTTGGGTGGCTCAGTCAGTTGAGTCTCCGACTTTGGCTCAGGTCATGCTTTCATGGTTCCATTCATGAGTTGGAGCCCCATGTCAGGCTCTGTGCTGACAACTCAGAGCCTGGAGCCTATTTCGGATTCTGTGTCTCTCCCCCCACCCCACCCCTCCCCCTCTGCCCCTTCCCCACTGGTGCTCTGTCTCTCAAAAATAAATATTAAAAATTTTTTTAAAAAAGATATTCTAAAAATCATGGAAAGTAAGAACTAGCACAGTTCTTAGTGTGTCTTTGTCAGTACTGATGATCTTAACCAAGCTGTGATAAAACCTGGACAGACATCAAGCCATGATAGGATACTGGTAAGTGCTGATGTACATGTCTCTTGTCACTAACTGAACAAGCAATTAGATTTAGTTGTTTGGGAACTGTCCTGAGTTTACACCCCAGATAATATCATCTATATCAGTTTCTACCTGCCATTACCTGGAAAACATATAATATTGTTTTCTGTACTTCATTTAATTATTTTATATATTTTTATATGAATGCAATCCCAATCTCTATTTTTTTAAAAAATTCTCCTAAAACATACGTGACTATTGCCCTCGAATAATAATTCAAAATTAAAATGAGCCCAAAGATCTTAGGTGCTAGATTTAACACTAGAGATCAACATTCTACAAAAACCCATTAAAAAAATGAATGCAAACATTAATTCACTTTAATTATGGAGTAATGCATTAAAACTGCTCCTGTTTACATATGCTTGGAAATATAGGAGAAAGAGAGCTTATATATATAAAGTTATTTTTAAGTTGGGTACACATGGGAGATATTTTAGTAGAACGTCCTACTGGTTTAAAAGTAAGGAACATTAATTTCAAGTAGGGGCTATAACAGTTTTTATGGATGAGGCTTTGAGGCAGTGTATTTACTAATAAACCTCTTATACTGATAAGTACATTGATGCTATATTTCAGGTAAAAAGGACAACATTATCAAGGTTACAATTCAAAATATGGTTGGGGTCCATATCCTGTGGAGTGAATACCTGGTGCATTTTTTTTCCAGAGTCCTACCACTGGTGCACAGATAATTAATAGTACCCTAATTCTACTTTGAGTAGCCAGCACACACAGTCTCTCTCCTGCCAGAGTCTACTCTTTTACCCCAATCCCTGCCATTCTGGTTAGAGAGGTGAGCACGTGACTAAAGCAGGGCCAATCAGGATTCACCATGGACCTCTGTTAAATCAACTGGG
Source organism: Panthera leo (assembly GCF_018350215.1). Lineage (NCBI taxonomy): Eukaryota > Metazoa > Chordata > Mammalia > Carnivora > Felidae > Panthera > Panthera leo. The sequence goes on along the minus strand of NC_056683.1, from coordinate 111,252,291 downwards.
GAAAAAAGCAATCCTCTTTTCACTGAAATTCAGAGACTAAAATTCATGTAAGCCTGAAGCTGACAGATGCCACCATCATCACAATATCGAGACAGTCAATGTGAAAATAAAGCTTATTTTGAGGAAGGAAAAAACCAATAGATGGGGAGCAACCAAGTTTTGATTCCATTTTTTGTTGTCCTAAATCTGGAATAGTAAACTGAAAAGTCTCACTGAGAGGGAAAGTCTATAAATGTGTAAAACATTACCTGGAAAACAAATGGATTAGCAGGAACCATGGAAAATGAAGGAAGATATACGCTAATCATAAACAATGAAATCTGATTTTTTTCCCAAGTATTCTGATCACAATAGCTTTGTGACAAGATTTTTTCCTGGTGAGTACCAGATGGCAACCCCTGCATGGATCTTAGATGGTTTGATGTAATCTAGACTTTCAGTTATATAAATCAATTATTTTTCATTTTTCTTGGTGCCTTCTCATGCTTCTTGGCTTTGCCCTCCCTCACACTTTCTTCCTTTATTCTTTTCTTTCTTTCCTCACTTTTCATTGTATTTTCACCTCTTGGCAAGAAGAGAATACATTACGTATTTGTGCAACAGACAAGACAAAAAATAACAATGAAACATATGGCTTTTACTGAGAGAATCTGAGAAGTATTAACAATTCTGTTTTAAAGTCAATTAGCCTGGCATCAGATTCAAAACTTGGTTTAGGGCAGTGTGTCTCCAACTGTGGCCACCAGACCAGAAAGTAGTATCAGCACCACCTGGAGACTTGTTAGAAATGCAAATTCTCAGGCCCATCCTGGCCCTCCTGTATCAGAAACAACCACCTGTATTATTTGTGATTCTGATGTACTCTAAAGTTTCAGAGGCACTGTTTTGGGGAGCGGTATGATGGTCAGTAAGCTATTCAGTGATTCTCACGTTAAGGGAGCCTATGCTATTTCAGAGGCAGCAGTGAGTGAGCATTAAAGCCTCAAGAGGAATTGCTAACATATTTTATGCATAAAATAGTTTCTCTCACATCACTGATGGTAATAACATATACAAATGAATGAATGTGAGCACAGAAAGAAGAGCAAGATTAGTGTAGGGTTTAAAGATGAGACAGCACAGTTATTTAAGCTATGTGGATATACTGCCTAGGTTTAAATCCCAACTTTGTCATTTCCTCCCTCTGCTAAATCTTTCTGCCCAGTCCTCTCATGTCTATAATGGGAAAAAATAATAATGCCTACTCCTTATGATTCTTATAGGTATTAAATGAGTTAGTACATGTAAGGTTCTTAGATTAGGCCATGCACATGATACATGCTCATTAAATGCAAGTATAGTTGCCTTATGCTATTCTGTAACCAATAGCTACATATGACAACTTAGATTTGAATTTAAAAATAGTTTTTAAACACTTCATTCACCACATTTCAAGTGCTCAGTGTCCACATAGATTATGGAATATTTTCATCATCAGAAAAAGTTTTACTAGACATCAATGCTCTACGCTATGAATTAGTATGCTAATGACAGAGTCAGAGAAGGGGAGTAAGGGACATAGCTGGTTAGGTGAAAATGACTCTCAGGTCTCTGCCCTGTCCTTACATGAAATGGCAACAATCAACCTCCTCTTTCTCTCTCTCTCCCTCTCTCTTTTTAATTGTTTTTAAGTTTATTTATCTGAGAGAGAGAGACAGAAAGAGAGAGGGCAGAGAGAGGAGGAGAGAGAGAGAATCCCAAGTAGGCTCTGCACTGTCAGTGGCGATGCCGGGCTTGAACCCACGAACCGTGAAATCATTACCTGAGCCGAAACCAAGTCAGATGTTTAACCTGGCACCCCTCGGCCTCCTCTCTTAAAAGGCCTAGTGCCTTCTCACAGGGCCTGCTGTCTCATGCTGGGACCCTGAAAGCCCAGGTAGGCTAACGAGTAAATTCAACTGGAGTTCACTGAGAAAAACCTCCCATCCCGACTAGGTCCGTCCCTCACACATCTCAATGAGGAGAACTTGGATGTGCTCAGGCTTCTACCGCAGTTCAGAGTACCACCTGCCTCAATGCCACCAACGCGTGTTTTTCCTCAATCCTGAAATATGTCACACAAACTCAGTTTGGAAGGTACCAAACAGAAAATCAAAGGAAACATGAATCTAAGCATATCCTATTATAAAATCTCAGATTAAAAAAAAAAAAAAACATACAAATTCATTAGCAGATATTTCCATGTGGACATTCTACTATCATCTCTATTGAATACATCCTGGAATTCAAGGGCATCATTAAGTAGCATCCAAGCTTCCTTTCCTACCATGTCTCTTTCTGAGCTCTTTCATGAAGCCTCTAGCTTAGTCAGACTTCCTTTTTGAACCCTGATTATACCATGCTCCTTTGCATTTCTGTATATTTGACCATGCTGTGTCTCCTGCCTGGAATGGCTGCTTTGATTTCTTTCTTCACGTATCAAAATCTCTCTATCCATAACTGTCCAGTTCAAGTCTTACCTTCTTGAAGCCATTTCTGACTATTTCTTACACCCCTGATGCTGGATAATGTCTATAACATATAGTACATATTTTTATTATATAACATATATCCTCTTCCATATATACAACATGCATATTTCTCTAACTGGAAAACATATCTTAAATCATCTGTCACAGTACGTAAACAGATTTTGATTTTTAAGAAATAACATTGCATTGTACTGCATTTGTCTATTGTTATGGAGGACTGAACAATAACTGCTAGACCACTGTTCTTGAGTAAACAAAGTACTTTCTAGGAGACTTTTGGAGGGAGTGGCCTTCCACAAGAGCATGAACAATTCATCAATAGTAGACTCAGTTTAATCACAGATAGATGTTAAATATGATGATGAAAGCTTGTGGAGGTTTGTGTTAGCCCTAATTTTCTCAGTGAGGCAAGAATCAAGTTGACCAGGAAAGAGGGTACATGGAGGAAAAGACAGTTGAGGTTTCAAAAAAAAAATCAAGAAAACATGTAAGTCTTTTGAATAAGTAGGAAGCAGAACAGACTAGGGAACTCTCAGAGGAGAGAAAGGGGAAAGAGTATTCCCAGAAGATGATGGAAACAGATTTTTGCTAATGACTGATTGGCTTTTGTGTTTTTTTTGCAAAAATGTATCTCACATGTTAAAGCATATAAAATAAGATTCCTACCTTCCTGTACAAGGTTCCGGAACTCAAATATTCTCCCAGATTGTGAACGCCTACTGAAGCATACTGTAGATAACATGAGACTTAGAAGGTAGAAGGGTAAATGTCTCTATTATAAAATTTAATTAAAAGAAATGTTTAATAATGCTGTTTTTATTCATAATAACTGGCTATTTTAAATGGATGGCTCTGAAGGGGAATCATTTGTCCCCTATTTAATTTTTATCAGCTCATACTTCTCCCCACCATCCCATTAGTCATCTTGACTTAACTGTGTTTGCCTTCTTAAAATACAGAGGGAATAAAAATTGATAGCTCATAAACACATATTAAAGAGTAATTTGAGATTTATAGAGGAGAATAAAGAGGAATAGAGAAAGGCCACTGTAGGTAATGGTATCATGTAGGCAAAATGAAATAATCCATACAGTGTGCACCTGGATGCATGTGTGTGTACATGTGCATACCCCCACAGAAAACGAAGTTCTGACTCAATCATAAAAAGCTATTATAAAACCTTTATAAAATACCCAAATATATTTTTGTGTGTAATTTGCCTCTTTATGGAAAGGGCTTTTTTCTATATATTTTACTGTCACTGATGTTTAAAAATATTTAGAATTGACAATCTAGCAGATAAAACATTGTTACAGCTAAAAGATGGAATGACTTAGCTATAGACGTTCAAATAAGGAGAGAATTCTAGTCGCCAAAATCAATATAAATGAAAAAGAATGTTTTAGTTATACAATGGAATAGATACAAGGTGCCTATTATCTGTTACTTGAAGTGCAGAAACTCACTCCACGATATTAGCTCTATTTATGATTGGGGTATGAAAAGAAAAGGCAACTAGAGACAACACTGAGAAGAAAAGCAAACTATAGACAATGATCAAAAGACCCAGAGCCATCAACTTCCACCACCATAATACTCCCAAAGCAAATATCACCTGGTTTTTAACTGAAACATAGTTGACATACTATATTAGTTTCACAGGTACAACACAGCGATTCAACATTTATATGAACTATGCAGTGATCACCATGATAAACCTAGCTACCATCTCTCACCAAAGTTGTTATATTAACTATATTCCTTATGCTGTATATTGCAGCACGCTGTCTTTATTTATAACTGGACATTTGTACCTTTTAATCCTCTCTTTTGCCCATCTCCCTGTTTTTCTCTTCTCTGACAAACACCAGATTGACTGCTCTCTGTATCTTTGGGTCTGTTTTGGTTTTGTTTGTCCATTTGTTTTATTTTTTAGGTTCCATGTGTAAGTGACATCACATGGTATTTGTCTTTCTCTTTCTGACTTATTTCACTTAGCATAATGCCTTCTAGGTCCATCCATGTTGTGGCAAAGGGCAAGATCACCTGCAAATCTTAACTTGGAAGAACAATGTTTACTAAATCATACAGTTATGTGTAAGCGAATTGAAGAAGGAAAAAAACTGATACAAAGAAAGACAAAGATACAAAGAAAAACTAAAAATTATTTCAATTCCATTTTCTGTACAGGCAAGAAATGAGCCTATACATAGAAAGGAGTAGAAGGCATTTTTGGAAATCCACATTCTTGGTTTAGTTAACATTTGTATCCCCTTCTACAGTACAAAGAAAGAGGCTGAATGATTAAAATTGGAAACAAAAAAAAGTTACTATATTAAACTGCAGGACTATTATTCTTAATAAATAATAGATTTATCATTTTGAAATTCTGAATACTTTAGATGATTCAAATTTCCATTAACTGTTTCCATTAATATTGCTTTGTAACAGGAAGTACAATAACTTATATAATCTTTATAAATGACATTAAAACTAAATGATTTGTTGAGGTAACTACTGAAAAAAAGACAATGAAGTTGCATATATTGATAAACAAATGGAGATGCTATAACATCTTTTCTCTCCCAACTAAAAACAAAGATAAAGCACCTTTTCCAGTATAATATTTCAATTAAATCCATCCTTCTTAGAATTAGAAATAAATAAAAATAAGATTAATGGAGTCCATTATTTTTAAAAATTCAATGAACTGTGGACATTTTCAGGACAAACAAGTATGGCAACATCGATATCTGCATCCTCCAAATGTGAAAGATAGTAATAACATAATGTACATGGAGGTCTGTGACAGTTCATCCTAAGTGGCCAGTGATATTGATGAATCAGTATCCTGCATCATGAGAACAACTAGACAATCCAATAATCCAAAGTAAAGTCTTAGATTTCGCTCTCTCAACATCTCTTAACATTGATCAGGCAATCAATTTTGTCTTAAAATGCAATGGCATCTCCTTGCAGTTTTGAGTGTTTTTGAGTCATTGGCAATATACAGGAAAGGATAACACACACTGAAGAACTCAGTCCCTGCTATTAGGTTCTATGTAACCGACAAGTCAACTTTTACTTATAGCATATGACTAGGACCACAAAGTCATTATCAGAAAATGAGAAGCTACTCTCTATATAATGTGTCACAGTCCAGTATCAGAAAGTGATACTAAATGGTTTTTCTCATCCATTGCTTGATGACTGATATATAATCTCTGAAATGAGAGTTTTAGAATTTGCTATAAATGTTAAATACAAATCCATGCACAAATCTCTTGATTTCCATAATATATCTAGGGTGTAATATCAGAAAAAGAAAAATCATGAGAAAAGAGTAATTTAAAAAACACTTTACGAAAAACAAGAGTTAGCTCATCTTTATGTACTTGAACTCTTTTCTGTCTCCTTTTTGAGTATTCCTACTTCTTCCTCAGTAGCTTTCTCCCTCCCCAACATAACCATGTTGCTCTAAGAGCCTTCCCTGTTTCAAACCCTCCCATGTTCTACATTTCCACCCCCTTGTATGGGCCAGGCCATAGCAGCCTTCTAGCAGGTAGTCAGTCATGCATTCACAGGGCACCTATTATTTTGCCCAGTGCCACAAATGGTCAAGCTAAAAAAGAGAGGAAGTTTATTTTGAAATATGTTGCCTGATAGTTATCAAAATGGAGCTTAGAATCATGGGCCCAGTGATATGAACTATAAATCACTTAGATTCATTTTTAAAAGTTCTATGCAATTATTCTATTTTTTTTATCATCAGTGTGGATATCAGATCCTTTTGGAAAGAAATGAATTATGATACTATGGAAATTTCTTCAAAGACAGAGGCTTATGACTTGAAGAGTTTTATCAATTAGGAATATGCTTATTGATCTTTAAGGACTAGAAATGGTCTAGAAAACATAAGTTTAAGGATATTTCTGAAAATTTGAAATTACAGGGAGTCACTAAATTTTCCAGAAATACTACAGAATTTTGAAGTGTTATTATCAATTATAATTAGTACAATTTAATTTGTCCAATATGCAAATATATGCAGCCACCTGAGCTCATGGTATTAAAACATTACAAAATATAATGGAATGTTAGGGCTCATGGTATTAAAACATTACAAAATATATTGGAATATATGGTAATTAGGTCTACTTTCCTCTTGCTGAGTTTTACACAGCAATCGATTTTCCTTAAAATTATAGGTTATACGACTCTCCTCTCTGAAGTCAGTCTAATAACACAGATGAACATGAGTCTAAGTTGGGTGAAATATTTTATTAATTCCAATTATTGAATATGTGCTTTCTCATCTACCCAGATAAACATTTTTAAAGTGACATGTTCAAGGTGTCCATTTTAAATGGGAAATAATTAAAGTTATACCACACAATCTCAATTTTATGTGAAAAAAATTATAAAGACAAAAAAGACTAGAAACTTTCAAATTAAGTAGTTATAGGTAGATGTACAAATAGGGGTGGCTTAAGTCATCTTTTTTAAACCAACATTTTCTAAGTTGATTTTAATTATCATAAATCATTTTCAGAACCAGAAAAATATATTATTTAAATTTTTTTTCTGGAAGATAATCATGTTTTGATTTAATGGAATAATATGAACATTTAGGCATGGTCATGAATTCTTCAAATGGATATCGCCCTGTAGACATGAATGGAAAAATATTACTCTGAAAAACTCACGGTTAAGATATTTGTGGGACAATATAATAAGAGATACCTAATGATGCCCATCCATCTTCAGTACCTGTAAATACACCAGAGGGACAAATAAGGCATGATTAGAGGGTAACCCATTTAAAGGTAACCCCAACTAATTCAACAAGGCTTTGAACTTGACATGATTAAGATCTCCTTAAATAAACTTCACAGCATGCTACAATCTCAGTTTGCTTCCCAGATACACCAACCCCTACCCTTAAGCCAGCCACCTGGAACTGATCTTCATCAATTTCTCTTTTTCTATTATTTTATCACCCCCCACATTAGATTAGTCTGTAATCCATTAATTACATCTAAGCCAGACTCTACCACAAAATACATTTGAACTGATATGGATCCTAAAATCTGAATGTCTTACAAAAATTATAATTGCAAATTTGATACATTGTTTATCTTCTCTGATAAAAGCTTCCATTACATTAATGGTGTATATAACAATAGTATCTTGGTATTAATGAAATGCAACATGTATATGTTTATGTTTGTGTATATAACTATACACTTAAAACTAATAATATTTCAATAAAATAAAAAAAAAATAAAACTAATAATATTTTATTATAATTTTGTGTATTTGTTTCCAATCTACTGAAAAGAAATGTCTCCTGTCTTACTGACCATTCTTGGACCTCGATAAACATCTTTTCAATACTCTCACATTTTTTCCCTTAATAAATTGGACATTTGTATCTGGGGCAAAATTATACACAAGACTCCACGAAAAGGGGAATAGTGATGACAGAAACAAGGGGAATTTAAGCGTATCTATTTCTTTATTAAGAAATAAAGAAATTTCTTCTTGCAGAGAAGATTTTAGGAACATTAAATTATGAGTAGATTTTATTGATCTTTCTTGGACTTTATTGCTTCAAGTAGGGAACAGTTTGGGGCTAATCAGTACCTTCAGGGACTGATATAAGTAATCTGTGCCTTAATTGTTCCAGGGGTATCAACGTCTTTAGAAAAAAAAAATCATTAGATCATATAATATTTTAAAACTATAAAGTAGTGATGTTTCAGTACTCTTTTTAAATTTTACTACAATTCTGTGAGTCTACCACATTAGCTTATACATGTCCTGGGGCACAAAACAAGCAAGTGAAAGATAACATAGACTTTTCTTATTAAAGTTTTATGATAGTAAAAAAAAAAAATAGAGTCATTCCCAATAGCAACTTATTGTTATACATATTTATTGAGTAAAAGAAACATGGCCCAAGATCACACTTATTTAGATACAACTTGGGGGGGATGTCTTCCAACTGTCACTGCATTTAGCCAAGACAACTAGCTAAGAGTGAGAACTAAGGGTTTCAGCTGCCTTACATAATTGCTATGTGACTGTTAGCAAATTATTTAGCCTCTTTATGCCTAATTTTCATCCTTTGTAGGATAGGAATAAGACAAACCACTTTAAAGGATTTCTGTAAGGATTAAATGAGATAATCCAACAAAGTACTTATCCATTGCCTACAAGTATTCCATTAATCTTGTCTGTATTACTATTGATTATTATTATCTAGCAATGTTATAAAGTAGGTTCAATCATCAGGTAATCAGTAAATACTATTACTACTATTAGTATTACTAATGCTAACAGTGATACTATTTCAGTAGATACTACTTGCAATGCATATATCTAGAATGTTTGTCTTAAAACTACAAATTCTATGGAGATTTTTAGAATTGTGATGGCAAGGTTTCCCAAATCATATTCTATGGGAATAATAGTCAATGGTGAAGTAGAAAACTAAAGGATAACTATTTCCATTTTTTTTAGTTTTTAATTCAATTATAGTTAACATACAGTGTTATACCAATTTCAGGTGTACAATACAGTGATTCAGCACTTTCATATATCACCCAGTTCTCACCACAACAAGTGATGAGTAGTCATTAATCAAATGAGTACTGCTTAATCTCCATCACCTATTTCACCCTTTTTTCCCCCCACCCCCAACTGCCTCTGGTAACCATCAGTTTGCTCTCTAAAGTTAAGAGTCAGTTTCTTGGTTTGTCTTTTTTTTTCTTTTGCTCACTCGTTTCTTAAATTTCACATATGAGTGAAATCATATGGTATTTGTCTTTCTCTGACTGGCTTATTTAGCTTAGCATAATACACTCTAGATCCAAACAGGTTTTTGCAAATGGCAAGGTTTCATTCTTTTTTTTTATGACTGAATAATATTCATATACATTTATCGGCTACTTCCACAATTAGGTTATTGCAAATAATGCTGATGTAAACAAAGGGGTGAATGTATCCCTTTGAATTAGTGTTTTTGTATTTTGGGGGTAAATACCGAGTAGTGTGATTACTGAGTCCTAAGACCCATTACTGGGTCTATTTTTAACTTTTTGAGGAACCTCCGTGCTGTCTTTCACAGTGGCTGCACCAGTGTGCATTCCCACAAACAATGCAAGAGGGTTCCTTTTTCTCCATATCTTGTGCTGTTGATTTTGGCCATTCTGACAGGGTAAGGTGATATCTCATTGTAGTTTTGACTTGCATTTCTCTGATGATGAGTGATGTTTAGGATCTTTTCATATGTCTGTCGGCCATCTGGATGTCTTCTTTGGATAAATATCTGTTCGTGTCTTCTGCCTATTTTAATTGAATTATTTGTTTTGAGGTATTGAGTTGTACCAGTTATTTATATACTTTGGATATCAACCCTTTACCACATATGTCATTTGCAAATACCTTCTCCCATTAAGTAGGTTCCTTTTTAGTTTAGTTTTTTTTTTGATGGTCTTCTTTGCTATGCAGAAACTTCTTATTTTAATGAAGTCCCAATAGTGTATTTTTGCTTTTGTTTCCCTTGCCTCCAGAAACATATCTAGTAAGAATTTGCTACAGCAACTACAGCCAATGTCAAAGAGGTTACTACCTGTGTTCTCCTCTAGGGTTTTTATGATTTCAAAGTTTTTATGATTACGATTTAGGTCTTCAATCTGTTTTGAGTTTATTTTTGTGTATGGCATAAGCAAGTGGTCCAGTTTCATTCCTTTGCACGTAGCTGTCCAGTTTTCCCAACACCATTTGTTGAAGAGACTGCCATTTTCCTACTGGATGGTGATTCCTGCTTTGTCAAAGATAATTGACCACATTCTGTTCTATTGATCTATGTGTCTATTTTTGTGCCAGTACCATAGTGTTTTGATTACCACCACTTTGTAGTATAACTTGAAATCTGGAATTGTAATACCTACAGTTTTGTTTTTCTTTTTCAAAGTTGCCTTGGCTATTTGGAGTCTTATGGTTACATACAATTTTAGGATGATTTATTCCAGTTCTGTGAATAATTATGTTGATATTCTGCTAGGAATTGCAATAAATCTGCACACTGCTTTAAGTAGTATAGACAATTTAACAATATTTGTTCTTCCAATCCATGAACATGGAATATCTTTCCATTCCTTTGTGCCTTCTTCAATTTCTTTATCAATGTTTTATAGTTTTCAGAGTCCAGGTTTTTCAGACAGTTTCTATATTTTGTTGTTAATATCAATTCAAGAAATCTGCAGAGTATACTCCTATCTTGGAAACTAAAACTATAAGTTAATATATTAAAGGATAATGAAATGTTCACAGAAAAGACACCTGGTTTCTTTGCTTCTTTCAGCATCCCTAAACTTATTTAACCACAGAATTCTTTGACCACAAATATCCTATTAACTTCTTGACTTACATACTATCTAAGACACTACTCTCTGGAGTCCTAACAAGAACCATGTAGGTAACACAATCAATTAAGTAGACAACATACAGAAAAATAAAAAGAAAGATATAGACAAGGTACCAAGGAGTATATGTGGGGTTTTTTTGTTGTTGTTGTTTTTTGTTTTTTGTTTTTTCTGGGCACTGCAAAAGGAATACAGCAGAACAAGCTGGATTATAAATGCCAACCAAGCCCAGCCGGAGCATCAGGGAGACAGGGTGTGCTGGTGGGGACTGTGCAATCTGGAGTCCACCTGCCCTGCTAACATGGACAGCTCATCGTGTCCATTCAATATTACACATCTAATGCAGCTAAACCTTTTCTTTTTTCTTTTCCCTAAAATCCTTATTTTCATATAAAGTCACCATCTATTTTTTTTTTTCATATTAGCATTCCAGATACTTTAACAGCCCATGTTTTGCAGGGCCAGTTATACATTTCTCTATGTTGGATACAGTCCCCTGGCCAACAATTTGAGACTCCTAGCATAGACTTCAGTACACAAACTATTATCTATTAATTAATAAATTAATCATTCAGCTAATAGCTAAGTATTTTGCCTCATAACAACCCTGTGAGAAAAGAATTATTATGCCCAGTTTCCTGATAAGGAGATCAAATTATAGACAGATGAGGAAACTTGATCAAGTTCACAGATCTGGCAGGTGGAAGAGCCAAAGCAATATCTGGCCATTCCTGGGTGCATAGTTATTTATTAGTACGCTTCCCATGTCCCACATATGGATATACATTTATTCTTATGTAGGATGTGGAATTTGGTGGGGTAGAAATATTGCCTGTGTTGCCTCTACTCACTTACCTTCTCTTATTCGGAGGTGAGGTAACTTTGGTTAAATGACATTTATTTCTCTAGATCAGGAGTTGGCAAAATATGATTTATGAACCAAATCTGGCTAACTGCCTGATTTATGAATCAAACTTTTACACAGCTTCACTCACCCATTTACACTTTATTTTGGCTGCTTTCATGCTGCCATGGCAGAACTGAATGGTAAGTGATGGAGGCTAGATGGACCACAAGACCAAAAATACTCTGGCCTATAGAAGACAAGATTGTCAACTTCTGTTCTAGATACTGCAATATTTTAATTTAGGTACAAAATCAGAGTCCTTTGTCCTTAGAGATCACTCCTTACAGACCCTCATACAATAACTTTTTACTGAGTCCGTGTTTCTGTCACCCACAGGCCTACATTAAATGTTGATAATAAGAAAAACGCATACAATGATTTGTGCTGCATTCACTGGAGAGGTATTTATTGAGGATGTTAAGCTCATCACAGGGCTCCCTATGGAAACAATATATCTGTAGTTGGAGTACAATAAAAGATCTTTTTTCTTTTCCTCATGAGGAATTAGCATTAATCACATAACCACTTCAAATCTTATAATTTGTTTTCTCTTTCCTTTAAAAGCTAGAAACTTTAAAGCTAAAACTGCAATCTACTAGCTTCCATCACTGAGCACACCTTCCAATTTAGTACTTTACCCTTGGTTTCATTTTAGTTCCTGTGTGTTGCTTCCCTTTCCCTGTTTTCTTTATTCACTTTACATTATTATATAATGTATACATTATTTTAGCCATATCGCATCTCTTTTTAATTAAGATTGGACAGAAAGGAATGAGAGTAGTGGTTACATAGAAAAAGAACTGAAAGAAAAGATGTTTGCACCTTCTGCCCCTGTCACAGGAATCTATTCCTAAGATTGCATCATTCCCTATCCCTGGGGTTCAGTTTAAACCTCTGGAAAATAAGAAGGAAAGAGAATACTCTGACCCCACAAAGACCTTATCTAAAAAAATCTGCAGTTATGTACAGGGCTGTATCTTGAGAAGAAAGAGAACATTCCCATAGTTAGACAGAACACCTCCTGAGGTATGGTCATCTCATCCTGACAGTTTTAAGTATTTTTATATACAGATCTAATGAGATTTAGGACAGAGTACCTACTGTAATGGCAGCTTTTCATGGCAATGCTACATACAGGGGAAGCAAGGGATACTAATATAGAATTATAGTGGTGCTACTAAAATCAGAATAGAGTAGAACACAGGCAGATGTTCGGGTCAACTCTCTGTCTTACTGCCAAATAAAACATGCAGGATGGTGCTGACCCTTCTTCCCTGCTACTTGCTTCCTGGGAAATTCGAAGTGTTGAGAGAGATCAAATGCCTCATAGAGATCCCCTAGGAGAAAGTACTGCACCTTTTGCTAAAACATAAGTAATCAGGGAGCACGTGGCTGGCTCAGTTGAGAAGCATGTGACTCTTGATCTCAGGGTTGTGGGTTCAAGCCCCACACTGGGTGTAGAGATTACTTAGAAAAAGAAAATCTTAAAAAAAAATAAGTAATCAGTATTGCTGAACTTCATTCTATAAGCCTCACTATGGCATGAAAATATATTGACATTAGATTTTCCATTATATCTAAACTGGAGAATTTTTCTATGAAATGCTTTTCTACCTTCACAAAACTGAATTCACTTCTAATTCAATATTTGAAGAAGCAATTGACTCATTCTACCTGCACCCTAAACCCTATATCATAATGAAAACATAAAGAATTGGAAAGGTAAATAGTCCTAACCCAGAAAGCATTTTATACTTACTCATTTTAAGAAATGAAACACAGCGTCACAAGAAGTAATAATTAAGAAGTAGTAACTGATAAGTTTAAAGAATACCAAGATCTTTAACATTTTCCTTTATCTGTAGACATAGGTATATAAGCGCTATGGTTACTATAGCTGGCATTCAGTAATTAGAAAACCATCAAGCTTACAAGTTACCACATGTTTGGTGTTAATATCTGCTTGACAGCTGCTTCTTGAAATGCTACTTCTGTACCCTCCACTGAAATTACTAATGTTCAAATTCAGCTTTCTACTGAAAAACGTAAAAAACAGCGCTCATTCAACTGTACTTTTACAGCCAAGTGTTTAGGGTTCTTCATAAGGGAGCCTGAATTAAAGTTAAAACATCCTGATTTCAGCTATTTTTAAATGATAATGCACTATTACCACATAAGTTACAGCACGTCACATTAATCAACATTACACAGACATCTCAGAAGCGTGCTGTTCCCATGACAGTCTAATATAACGTCAAGGAAGATCTCTTAATAATAAAGATGGAATGTGCTGACAAAATCCATCCGTAGAAGGTACAAGAAGGGCATGAACTATTTTTCAACACAGCCAGAGGGACTTCTTCATGGAAACTTGCTGACAGCACTGTAGATGGAGTATTAAAGATACACAGTTTTCTCTAACATATTCATTATATAATCTCCATTTTCTTATTAATGGGGAAAAAAGGCCTCTGTGCAACAAGTGAAGGATAATATTTTGCTTGGATAACTGATATCAGCCTAATAATAATTTTGTCACTTACGTGAAAGGGTTAATGTACTAAAAATTATTTAAGGAAAAGATAAGGCTATCCTAACAGTAACAAAAATATGATTTTTGTATAAAAATGGATTTGATATTCCACCAAAAAGTATGTATTTTCCATAATGTATTTCTATGTCAGTTTGGAATAGTTGAAAAATACATACCACCTTAAGACACCATTATTAAAAACAGTAAGTTGAGAAATTATAGTATACACACACACACACACACACACACACACACACACACACACACCCTATATATATATCATTAATATAAGCTAAACTTTTTTTCATATTTTGACATTTCTGAAATCATGACAGGTCTTAAAAGTGAAGGCCTGTCATAGTTTTAATGGTGATTTGCTACATAAAATGATGGTATATTTTTAATTGATAGTTTCTTAGAATCTATAAAATTTAAGTCTTCACCATAAAGTTAACTCCAGTTTATTCATTTTCCATAATTGTAAAGGATTACATTACTGATGAAGCAGTGCTATGAATCATTAAAATAAAAAAAAATACTGCTGTTCAAAAAGGGATATCTCTACATTTTCTTTTCTTTTAAATTTTTTTAATGTTTATTTATTTTTGAGAGAGACAGACAGACAGAGCATGACCAGGGGAGGGGCAAAGAGAGAGGGAGACACAGAATCTGAAGCAGGCTCCAGGCTCTGAGCTGTCAGCACAGAGCCCAATGCAGGGCTCGAACTCATGAGACGTGAGATCACGACCTGAGCTGAAGTCAGATGCCCAACTGACTGAGCCACCCAGGTGCCCCTATGTTTTCTTATTACTATTGCTCAAGGAAGAATATTAAATGCCACTCAATTGTTTTTCCTCAACTTCTCTTTCTTAAGCGACAGATATGAGAATGTCTGCTTGCCAACACTATGATTATGTGATACTGTTTGAAATTCTCACAAAAGAGGCTCCTGGGTGGCTCAGTCGGTTAAGCACCCTACTCCTGGTTTCAGCTCAGGTCATGATCTCACAGCTTTGTGGGTTTGAGCCCCACATTGGGCTCTGTGCTGGCAGCATGAAGCCTGCTTGGGAATCTCTCTCTCTCTCTTTTTCTCTTTCTGCCCCTCCCGACTCGTGATGTCTCTCTCTCAAAATAAATAAACTTAAAAAAAAAATCTCACATGCCCCACCCAGTCTCTTGTCTTTTGATATGCTGTGTAGAATAAGTAAAAGAACATGGTATTTAAATATTGCTTACCTGTGCTAGTAACATGAAACAGTCTTCTTTTTTTTTTTTTTTTTTCAACGTTTTTTTTTTTTTTATTTTTTTTTATTTTTGGGACAGAGAGAGACAGAGCATGAACGGGGGAGGGGCAGAGAGAGAGGGAGACACAGAATCGGAAACAGGCTCCAGGCTCCGAGCCATCAGCCCAGAGCCTGACGCGGGGCTCGAACTCACGGACCGCGAGATCGTGACCTGGCTGAAGTCGGACGCTTAACCGACTGCGCCACCCAGGCGCCCTGAAACAGTCTTCTTTATTTGGGTGCTATTATTTAACGAAGATTAAAATGAATTATGTTTCTGGAAAATTGTTCCTGAAAAACTTTATTGGAAAACATTATTGATAATCTAATTGACAAACCCTTGCTTTTCTGCTCACAGATGCGTTCCAGTAAGCATCACTGAAGTCTCCCCTTCCACTACTGTTATGTCTAAGTCAGAGTCTCCCAAGGAACCTGAACAGCTTCAGAAGCTCCTCATCAGAGGTTTGAGCTTTGAAACAACAGATGGGAGTCTGAGGAGCCATTATGAGCAATGGCAAACACTTACAGACCCTGTGGGAATGAGAGATCTAAACACCAAATACTTCAGAAACTTTGGGTTTGTCATATATGCCATGGTGGAGGAAGTGGATGCAGTCATGAATGCAAGGCCACACAAGGTGGATGGGAGAGTTGTGGAACCAAAGAGGGCTGTCTCAAGAAAAGAGTCTCAAAGACCTGGTGTCTACTTAACTGTGAAAACTATTTTTGTTGGTGGCACTAAAGACACTGAAGAACACCATCTAAGAGATTATTTTCAACAATATGGGGAAATTCAAGTGACTGAAATAATGAATGACCAAGGCAGTGACAAGAGAGACTTTGCTTTTGTAACATTTGGTGACCCATGACTCTGTAGATAAGAATGTCATTCAAAAATACCATACTGTGAAGGAAGGAAAGCCCTACTAAACAAGGGATGGCTAATGCTTCAACCAGCCAAAGAGGTCGAAGGTGTTCTGGAAACTTTGGTGGTGGTCATGGAAGCCATGGTGGAAATGACAACTTAGGTTATGCAGGAAAATTTGGTGGCTTTGGTGGCAGTCAAGGTGGTGGCAATGGGGGTGGCTATAATGGATTTGGTAAAGATGGAAACAGCTTTGGAGGTGGTGGAAGGTATAATGATTTTGGCAATTACAACAATCAGCCTTCATATTTTGGACTCATGAAAGGAAGAAATTTTGGAGGCAGAAGGTCTGGTTGTTATGGTGATTGAGGCCAATACTTTGCCAAACCACAAAACCAAGGTGGCAAGTCCAGCAGCACCAACTATGGTAGTGACAGAAGGTTGTAATTACTGCCATGAAACTAAGCTTAGCAGGAGAAGAGAGACAGAGAAGTGACAGGGAAGCTACAAGTTACAACAAACTTGTGAACCCAGCCAAATATAGTGGTAGCAGGGCCTAGCTGCTACAAAGAAGACATGTCTTAGACAATACTCATGTGTATAGGCAAAAAACTCAAGGATTGTACTTGTGACTAACTGTGTAACAGTTTATTTTAGTTTCTGTTCTGTGGAAAGTGTAAAGCATTCCAACATAGAGTTTTGATGTATTTTTTGCACCCATGTTGTTGATTGCTAAATGTAATAGTCTGATCATCACACTGAATAAAACCAAAAATAATTGACAACCCCTTATTAAGTATGCAAGTCAAGTAAATCCATTAAATTCTGTATATAGGGTTCAATGTAAAAATCACAATTTCCCTGGTGCATTCAGTATATTAGACTGAAATTCAAATTCAGAATTTCATTTTTTCATCTTAAATGGCATGTTGATAGATTCTGCCTATTATTCTGGCTTGTCAAATAATAACTTTTCAACCTTTCCCAATTGTGTATCGATCATTTGTTCCAACATACTTCAAAACACAGTGACCCTTCTACCCCTTAAACTTTCTTTCTGTGACCTTGTCCTTCATCCTCATAAAGCCATTGTCCCAATGGTCAATTTCCATATGTTTCCATTTACTAATATCTGGAATCCTATATACCACCAGTTTCAAGCATTTTGCTCTCTGGCCACCACCTCCTGTTCCCCAATACCTTAGCTGCACCAATCACTCTTTCGGCAACATTGGGCACAGTCCATCACTCCTATCTATTGAAGGCTCCTTTCTTGGGTTTAAGAGTGCCACAACTCTCATACATCTCCTCCTTCCTCTTGGACTGCTTCATTTCATGTTCAGTCTTGTCTGGTTTCTTTTAATAGATTTGATTGTGGAGGACTCCAGTGCTTAGTACCTAGAATTAATCTCTGTTCCATTTACATGTATTCTATAAGTGATGTCATGAAACCCCATTGACTTGGTCATCTATATGCTGATGACTTCCAAATAAACCTCTCCACTGAGCTTATTAAACTCTTATGGCCAAATTCCCACTTGATACCTCCACTTGACCTTATCTAATAGAAATATCAACATATTCCATACTAGATTTTTCATAGTTCTCCCCCTCCTCCCATCTATTCCTAGTATAGTAATCCCCATCCCAGTTACTGGACAATACAGCTTCCAATTAACTGAGTCAAAAATGCTTAGAGTCATCTTTTACTCTATTCTTTCTCTCATAACAATTTCCAAACCATTAAGAAATCCTATTCACTCTTCCATTTAAAAAAATCAGAAAATTCTTTTTTTTTAATTTTTTTAACATTTATTTATTTTTGAGACAGAGACAGACAGAGCATGAACAGGGGGGGGGGGTCAGAGAGAGAGGCAGACACAGAATTCGAAACAGGCTCCAGGCTCTGAGCTGTCAGCACAGAGCCCGACGCGGGGCTCGAACTCACGGACCGCGAGATCATGACCTGAGCTGAAGTTGGACACTTAACCGACTAAGCCACCCAGGCGCCCCCCAAAAAATCAGAAAATTCTAATTAACCCCAGTGAAATTCTACTCTGCATATATTACAATTGCTAATGTTTTTAAATTTATTTATTTTGAGAAAGGGAGAGTGCATAGGGAGAGTGCATGTGATGGGGGAAGGGGCAAAAATAAAGGAAGAGAGAGGATCCCAAGTAGGTTCCACACTCAGCACAGAGTCTGACGTGGTGCTGGAACCCATGAACTGGAGGACATGACCTGAGCCAAAATCAAGAGTTGGACACTCAACCAACTGAGCCATGCAGGCACCCCACAATTGCTAAGATTAAGAACACTGATAACACAACATATCACAAGAATGTGAAGCAACTAGAAATCTCATGCATTTTTGGTGAGAGAGTAAATGTTAAAGCCTTTTGAAACACTGGAATATTCTTAAAATATTAAATATATACCCACCCTGCCCTAGTATTCACCCAAGAGAAAGAAAAATACATCCACAAAAATAATTGTGCAAGACCATTTGTAATAGCTTTATTCATGGCAAACATGTATGAACAACCTAAATGTCTACCAATAGGAAGATTAATAAATAAATTGTGACATAATCCACACAATGGAATACTACTCAGCAATGAAAAGACAGAACTACTCGTATCCACAACAACACAGATGAATCTCAAAAATGTGATAGTAAAAGCCAGAAATAAGAGAGTACAAAATGACTGATACTACACACACACACACACACACACACACACACACACACACACACACACGAATGTACAGAACTAACCTCAGGGGAAAAATCCTAACAGTGGTTCCTTCTGGTGGTGTAAGGATTAACAGGAAAGGTGGATGAGGAAACTTTGCAGGCATGGTAATCTCCTATAACTTCACTGGATAATTGCTTGCCTAAGAGTATTGACTTGCCAAAACTCACCAAATTATACAACTAAGATTGGTACACTACACAGTATATAAATTTTACCCCAGTAATAAATATCCAGAAATTTAGCATAATTACTGCTAACACAACCTCTTGCCTGAATTAATTATTGAAGTAGATCTCTGTGCTTCTACAACATATTTTTCCTACACTGTTTTCTACCAGTTGACCAGAATCATACCCTTTAAAAAACAATCAAGTCATATAACAGTGCTGATCCAAACCTTCCAATAACTCTCTCTCAGAAGTAAAGCCAATCTCTCTTAAGAATTTACCAGGTTCTTCAAAATTGGGTTCCATGCCACACCTCTCTGATCTCACATCTCACTGGTTCCTTGCTTACTCAGCTCCAGCCACACTTGATGTTTCTTGCCTCAGGACCTTCACATTTGCTGTCTCCTTCGCTCTGCTCCATATTTCTGAATAATATACTCCCTTACCTGTGAAGTCTTTGTCACATGTCAGCTACTCTGTAAGGCCTTACCTGGCAACTGTACATAAAACTGTAAACCCTCAACACTTTTTATTTTACTTCCTTCTTTCAGTTTTTACATAGTACCTACACGAATGTACAAATAAATGCCATTTATTTGTTCATTTGGGGATTTTTTTTTGTAGAACTTGTAGAACTTGTCCCACATTTAAAAAAATACTTCTTTATTTTTGAGAGAGAGACAGAGTGTGAGCAGGGCAGGAGCAGAGAGAGAGCGAGACACAGAATCGGAAGCAGTCTCCAGGCCCTGAGCTGTCAGTACAGAGCCCGACATGGGGCTCAAACTCATGAAACATGAAATCATAAGTTGAGCCAAAGTCGGACGCCCAACCGACTGAACCACCCAAGTGCCCCAAACTTTTCCCACATTTTAATGTAAAAATTTATGTGGCAATGACATTTTTGATTTTGTTCACTGCTATATTGAGTAAAATAGTACCTGACATACAGAAGGTACTCAGTAAGTATGGATTAATGCACAAATGAATGAATGGATCTATAAATATGATTACTCTTTCTTCAATGTCCTCATTCTGTTATTTATTAAAATACTGAGGTAGACAGAGTGAAGGACGGGCATAAAATATATCACCAGGGAAATTTCCCTGCTTTACTTAGAAAGAATAATCAGCATTTGTTTTGGATTTATTTGCCAAGCTTAAATCTTTCTGCCTTTCCTAGCATAACAAAGTCAACCCTGTAAGTTTTCATCAAAGTAGAATTTTCATCATAGTACAAAGTCAAAGCATTTATTGGTTGCTGGATTGATACCATTAATTGAGTTTAGCTCAACATATTTTAGATACAACCCATAAGTGGTTTCATTTGGTCTTTAATTAAAGCATGTTGCAATAGTATAGGGCATTTCCCCAACAGCTACAACAAGAAAAATCATAAACTCTTTAAAATAATATTGTCTCGGTGTTTTCAACGCTTCTATTCATTCTGTCATACGATCAATCCACAGCTGATAGAACCACCAAGTACACAATTATATAACTAGTGTCACTGTAACTTGGGACCATCATTACAGAGCAGGGAAATTCATATGGGAACTTGATTTAAATTATTTTAACATTCAAAAAGTACAGTATATTTGTTACTAAAGCTCAAAGAAATATGCCATTTGACTTCCATATAACATGTTCCGGTGTTACATATTGTTCCTAGTAGTGAGTTTAACTTGGTTAAGCACACACTTGGTTCTTTTTCCACCATTTGCTAATTGTGGGATCTTCAGCAAGTTACTTAACTTCCTTCTGCCTTAGTTTCCTCATTTATAAAAAAAAAATAAAATGATGACTTTCTCATAGGCTATACAGATTATAAAGTGGGATAATGAATGTAAACTGTTCAACAGAATTTGCTATTATTATGACTTACATGTCATTGTAAAAGAAATAGCACAATTATGTTTTCTGTCCTTATAACTTTCCTTTTGTAACCTGATAACTTGGCTTGAAACAATATTAAAATAGGAAAACAATGACAAATGCTGAATGAACATATGTGAGTTAAATAATCTTTATGTGATTGGGTTTATACTTGTATTAAATATTTGGCTGCCAATTTTTAACACCAGAGAGGTTTGACCGTGAGCACCTGAAATCCTTATCATAAAGCATGAGTCTACTTTGTGACACAGATATCAATATGCCTCTCTATAGATCAGAGAGTCAAGATTATAGCATAAGTGTCTCTCTGCCCAACTAATTTTAACAAACTATAGTTTTGTTGATCACTCTGCCAGACACAATGCCAGAGAGTCACTGATGCAAAGGCCTTTGTCCCTGCTGGGTTTCCATCACTGTTAAAGTAAAAATACTGACATTATAATTATCCCCTTCTAACCAAATCAGAGCTCCATTGCTGGCCTCAGTATCTTGATGCCACTCCTATATCCTAAAGATCTCTGTCCATTGGACCAGGCAAACACTGCTGTCAACCAAGCCCATGCCACAAGAGCCCCTCTAAGACATAAATACGTTCTGCTGTTAAACCTTAAGAAGGTTTGTTTGGGCCCATTCCCAGAAAATGTGAGATTTCTTTTTTCTTACTCATACACTTATATCTGTCTGGGTCATTGTACCTGTGGTCAAATACAGCTATACCAACCTGCTGACTATGTCACACTTCATTCTTTACAGAGAATGTTGCCCTGTCTGCTACCTTGCTTTGTGCATAGTGCCTCACAACCACAGTGTATAGGATACGTTTACACATATCCAAACTCCAACTATGGACAGAAGTCACGTCTTTTCCACTGCCATAGGTGTCTCAGACCCCATGTTAATCAGGACACCTAAATGGATTTTAAGGACGGAATGTTGCCTAACCCTATACACTAGCTACATGTGTCATAGCTTGGGGCCAGTGGGATACTCTGTTACAAAAGAGAAAGTGCTATTTTCCTTGACTATTGCAAATTAATACTGTGCAATAATATAAAATTGAACAGAGATAAGAAATTTCATTTAGAACAATATTAAGTTCTCAGGTTGATCATTAGTACGAACATTATCTTTATTCATGAATCTCTAATACCATATTTTCTTTCATTTATGTTAGAGGCTTTTAAAAAGAAAATAAGTGTTCTTTTTTCTTAACATTAACAATACAGATGTATACTGCATTCATGTATATGTACACAGGAATTGTGGTAATTTAGAAAATATATATAAATCCCAAAGGAAAATGTAAAATACCTTAGTTCCCTAATCCATATATAACCACTGGAAATGATATCTCGTTCCTAACTTGAGATGAAAAATTATAGAAACATAAAAAGATGTCATTCTTGATGAGGCAAAAAATTCAAATGAGCATTTAATTATAAGTTTTATGACACCAAAATATCATCATCAGCACCATCATCAACAAACTCAGCAACCAAAAAAGAGCACCCTCTAAAAACCTCAGGCCACATGAAATGATATCAGAATTCAAGCTGAATTCAAAGCTTTTTTTTCCGTGAAGATAATGAATCTAAAACTCAGGCAAGAGAAGAAGGAAATTAAAATTTGTATGAGAAGCATTCCTTCATTGCTTCATATTACTACATCTATAGAAAAGAGGGAAGTAAAAGACTGAACAGGTAAGTTACAGAGTTTTGTTTTGTTTTGTTTTGTTTTGTTTTGTTTTAAATCATCACATGACTAAGAAAAGAGAAAGTGGCTTAAGTCACTTCTACTTTATTGCATTGTTTACCACATTAAATATTTAAAAAGGGACACTTCCATGCCTCATAGGCAACAAAGACTTATTTCAAAATGTAATATAATCCTGTAATTCTAAAATTGTTCTATTGAATAACCATCATTCAAATAAGTTGGAAGTCATTATTAGAAAAATAATTCCATGAATTACAGGGTCAGACGTTCTTTAGCTCTATAATAATGCCCCCCTGATAGTTCTAATTAGCTGAAATTACTAAGGATACTGATAGTAAAGTGCTGTGAACTATTAAATTAATAGACCCTAGAAGACAAATGTAGATACAGCTTTTCATACTGCACAGGACTGCTCCATAGCTCACTCGTACACCAGTTTTCTGGAAGAGTAGATGTGAACATGTATAAACTCTTCAAAATAAATCCCATATGTTGGTAATATTTATGAAAATCCTTTTATTTCATCTGCAGTATGTTCTTCATGTAATGAAATTGCTGTGCATATTATATTACATGACATTAGTCAAACTGGGACTAGAAGCAAAATCTGGTTTCCTCTCATTGCAGTCTACCTAGACACTGAAATAAATTCTGTTGCATATATGAGCAATTTGGATCACAGTTTATGGCATTTTTTACCTTATAGATAAATAACCTAGTAACCATTTGCTCAATTCATACACAAATTTATACAGAATTAGGATTAGACTTTTAGTCTAATTTTTTTAATAATAGATTGGGTTTCCAATCTCCTCTTTTCTGAATGTAATGTCACACAGGAAGTAAGTGTTTCCAGCCAATGTGCCAGAATTCTGCAGATGACTGATCAAAAAACAAAGATATTCTGATCACATGTTTAGGCTACCACTGTATAAGGTCTCTCATGTGAAAAAACAAAAGCAACAGGACAGCTCTCTCTACCAATGGTCTAGAAAGCAAGAGTCACATATTTTAAACAATTAGACACTATTAAGCAAGAGCTGTTTAAATGCTCCATTACATTTTTCCAGCTGCATTACAGAATTTTTTTAAAAGGAAGCAATCGATGTGATGTGGAATAGTTATAAAAGGCTCTTTGAAAAAGCACAATGAATTCACAAAAGAGGACATGCTTCAGGGAATTGTCCTGTGCAAGGAGTCACATGCTCCTTTTGAGCATCACTATGGATCTCAATACAGTTGAATCTAAAACAAACAGAAGCCCACCAACTCCCTTAAGACAGTGCACCATGTTGGGGATCCTAGGTGGCTCAGTCAGTTGAGCAGCAGAATGACTCTTGCTTTTGGCTCAGGTCATGATCTCACAGTTTGTGAGTTTGAGCCCCGCATTGACAGCTGACAGTGCAGAGACTGCTTGGGATTTTTGGTTTCTCTCTCTCTCTGCCCCTCCCCCATGTACTCACTACCTCTCTTTCTCTCTCAAAATAAATAAACATTTAGAAAAAAAGAAGAAAGTACTGTGTGTTGTGACCACAACCTTCCCTCTTAGGGTGCTTGCCAACACTCACCCACGGAGAATCACTCCTACTTCTAGACTCTGCCTTCCTTAACACCTCCTATTAATTCACCTTCTTGTTCAGGCCATTCCCAGTTTCCAAAAAGGCAAATATCTCCTGAAAACCTCCACATCCAGCCTCCTAGGCATTCATTTCTGATGGGAGCTAGAGTCTGGAATGAAGTTAGATTTCCAGATCTGGGCGTGAGGAACTCAGGCATGGTGACTGGCACCAAGAATGTATCCAGGCTTCCTCATGGCCAACTAAATCATGGAAGTTGATGCTAAGGTGACCCAGGTGGCCTGTACCATTGAAGTGGCAACATTCCCCAACGCTGTATTGTGTTTTTCTGACCCTGTGCCTGTGCATCTTCATTTCCTAGGTCTGAGAGCTCACTTCCTTCTCCACTCTACCCACTACTTCCTGTCAGGTGAGAGACTGCCTAGCATATGCCAGTTTTCTCCCTTGAAGTTGGATCTTTTACTAAAGCTGTCAAGTCTCTTGATACAAGTCTTGCTACCTGCCCGGACCACAAGTGTCAAGGCACACTTTGAATATTCTCCCTGCCTACTCTAATATCCTGGTACTGACAGCTTCCAGAATTGGGAATTCTGGATTAGGGAAGTTTTGCCCTACTGAACACTCATGCAGAGACTCTTTGGTGGCCATAGGCTCTGTGGCCAAGTCACCTTCTTCAGTCCTTGCCCTGCCTTGGTGAGTAGGATTCTATTCAGCTTATTTGTCCAAATTTGGGACCTGTACTTGAGGTTGAGGGCTCACCATGCCTAACACCCAGGTCAGCTTGACTCATCCTAAATTGGTCACTCACTTTTGATACACGCACCTATCATTGTGCTGCTGAGTGAGTTAGTACTCCAGAACATAAAGATATATGCTTTCTCTCAAGACACGAACACATTTTAGTTATTTCACCAACAGATACAAAGGCAGGCTGGTTCTTAGTCCCAATGTACTAAAGTAGATAGAAAAAAAAAACTGCTTCAAGAGGTATAACAAAAAATTAATAGAAATAATGACTCTGACATTCTGTGCCCAGCAATCATCTAGCTAGTTGAATGTCTGGTGAATTCCTGGAAGATCTACTCTTGAGCATTATCTCTAAATGATAGTCTTTCCTCCAGTCAGCTTCCTATCTAATATGGAATGGTGACCAGCATAGCCTGGCTGGATTCTCCCAGCACTTTTCCTCAGGCATTCAGTAGGGCTTCTGAGATCACCAATTTTCAAGGACAACCACCACTTCCCCCTCCTGACTTCCAGAAGGCTGCATCGGTCCTGTATACTCTAATGTTTAGGTGGTCATCTAGGGAGCCTAAAATGTCAACCTTTAAGTCTAAAGGTCAGTTCTTTCACAAGTTGGCATTGTCTACTCAGTTGCTTTTTGAAATACACACTTACGGCTCCCCTAGGCATTCTGGGGGTATTATACAATAATTGAATGGCTTCAGGATAGGCCTCATTGTATCAATGGGGGAAACAGATATAAAATTTGAACAATTCTGTTATACCAGTAAATATATTACCTATGGCAGGATAATTCATTCTGATATAACCTTGTCATGTTCTTCCAGTATTTTGTCTGCACCTCAAATTCCAAAAAGACAGCCACCAGCCTCTTTGTGCTTCTGTGCCCGGGTGAGGGCGGGGGTGTGTGACACTGGGCAGAAAGCAGAAGTTGCAATCAGTATGCTAGAGAAGAGTGTGTGTGAGTCTGTGTGTGTGTGTGTGTGTGTTAGGGGGACAGAAGAGAGGGGATGGTTCTATAAATCAAAATGGGCCAGAAGTCCAGGGATCCCCAAACTGTCAGAAGCCTGTGGTTGAGTTTACTAGCTCCTTCTCAAAAAAACCAGAACAGTCTAAATTATCACATTGTGATATCAACAAGCAAGAAAGTTTTTTTCCACTTTTAAGGAACAGCACAAAGTAAATGAGTGACAGAAAAGTCTTCTTTTAAATTAACATTGAAATAATCATATCTTTAAAAGAGTTGTGTCTCTATTTACAGATTTATATTAACATTCACATAAACTATTTGCTGCTGAGTACTTTGCCATTTGAAGATGTTGAGAAATACGAGTCTGTTGGCTCTTCATAAACAATAGGCACTAAATAAATGTTAAATTCAATACATATCAATGATAGGAATTACATATATATATATTTGGAAGGCAAAAGTAAATTTTATATATCTGTCCCTACTTTTCAAACATGATCAAACTAATTTTTCTAAAGAATAGTATCTTCCAAACCATTTTTCTTCTACACAAACTTCATTAATAGTATTCTTTTTAGATTTAAATTACTTTCTAACCTCATTACTTGTCCTGCATAAACTCTCAAAAATCTGCCAATTCAAAGGAAGCACTCAAGCATCCCTTTATGTCTGAAGGATCAGGAAGTCTTAAGAGAAACAATAAGTGGCTTTGTCAGGTAGTGAATAAGGAAGAAATGTCAGCAGTAAGGAATAAACCATGTTCAATTTTAACATGTAAAAGAACATTTCTTCAACTTCCACTTGATTTAAAATCCAATCACTAGAATGAAGGTCTTTAAAAATTAAGATGTCTCTTCTAGAAGATCAGTATCCTGGAAGGCAGCAATACTGGTAGTAATTGATCTTTTAACCCTAGGGAAATTCAAGTCAAAACAAATGAGAAAAAAAAAGAATCCAGTAATGTGTAGGTTCCATGCAGAGGCTTTAAGTCAGTTTTCAGCCCTCAGACTATTGACATGTAGGGTCAGATATTTCAATTATTTGTTGTTGTGGTCTAACCTGTGTATTCAAGAATGTTTAGCAGTATCCTTGGGACCTACCCACCAAATGCCAGTTGCTCCTTACCTCCCCCTTCCCACACCCTGTGATAGTCAACAATGTTTCTAAATACACTCAAATGTCCCCTCAAAGCAAAATTCCCACCCCTAAAACTACTGTTTTAATCTCATTCCGTTCTAGCTAGTTTCTCAATAGCATTTCCTTCATGCAGCTGTTTATTAAGCAAGAAAGGATTTGATTTTTTATATTTATAAAAGTAAAAAGGTGCAAAGGCTGAACAATGCATTTATATTGGTATCTGTAACTAAGGAATGAGTGAAATCTAATGTCATGAATTTTTAGGGGGCTTCTTTCAATGAAGAGAGAGTGTATTTAAAGGAATGTTGGGGCTTTAAGATCACTGAGGTCAGGCAACCTAAATTAAAATTTCATTTTTAACATTTAGAAGCTGTGTGACTATGATTAGCTTAAATTCTGGACACCTCTAGTCTTCACATTGAAAAGGCAGATAACAATATCACTACTTTACATTACTGTAGAAATCAAATGGGATAACACCCAAAGGGGCTGGCCACATTTTAGATAATCTATTATCTTATGTGTATAACCATGAAGATATAAAAATATTATGTATATGTTCTTTTTTTCCCCTCAAAATAGCATATTTTTTTCTTCTAGCTTCTTAATAATTAAACTAGAATTACATCATTTGGAACATCCTCTAGATCTCTAAAATAGTGAAATTCAAATTTATTTCAGTTTGATTTTATGATGGAATAAGGCAATAGAGTAAGCATAACTTTAATGGTTATTTCATCTTTCACCTCTAAGACTGGCTGTATATAAATAAGTTTGAAGGGGGGGCACAATTGACATAATTTAACTGCACTAAAGAATTGGACTGCTGTTTCTTACAAAACCATCCTGAAACCCATTCATCCTAAGCACTTGTCTAAAGCCAATGAAATGCATACTATTGATATTAAATAGACATATAGTGTGATACATTACTCAATATTATATTCCAATAAGAATCACCTGCAGCACACTATTTTGTACACAACAACTGAAACTGTTGAGGCTCCTCTCATGAGAAACTCCAATCGAGCATGATTCCTGTCCTTAAGAAGCTTACACTTCCAAAAATGAAACTCTAATAAATGCATATTAAGTGTCTGGAAATAATCAAAGTAGAAACAATATTGAGAACCTAGTCATCTTTTCCAGGATGCATGATCTCCTCAATTTGCTAAAACATTCCCTTCTTCTTTCTCCAGGTAACAGCTCCAGAAATGCTTTGTTCTCTTACAGAAACTCATGGGCCCAGTCAAATCATTCCCCACTTCCAGGTGACACCCAGGAATGAAAAATGATGATATCGTATAGTCCATCACTCAGCCAGATTGAAATACTGCCAAATATTTTCCAAGATATCAGGTCTCAGCTTAAATGTTAGATCCACAGGATAGGCTTCCCTGACCTTGCCAACCGGACTAGATTAGCTCCTTCTGCAGTAAGATTCCTTTCACCTTATATTTTTGCTGTGCACACTTTACATGAATAGAATATGTTAATGTTTAGAAAGATTTGTGTCCAAAGCATAAGGCTATGTCCAATATATGAGCCGGCATTTCCAGGTATAGGATTATCAACATCTCATTTGTTCCACAGTTTAGCCGGGCTGCTGACCTCATCTAGCATTACTGCTCACAGTTCTGGTTTAAGGATATATATTTACTAACTCTACATAGATAACAAATAATTGAACAATCAGTTCACTTATGAATAAATCAAAACTCAAGCAAGTAGCAAAAATTACAGGCTAGTTATCTACTAGGCCTATGTAATTTGGAAAACTGTCCAGTTTGCTATCAAAAACTGAAATCTACATTTATTACAGCTTGTATTTAATTTAATTATATTTTAGAAGAAAAAAGATACTTTTATTGAAATTTCTTGCATTCTCCTTGATCATGAAGGCTTCTATAATCTCCAGTATAGTTAATTATTAGTAACAAAACATGCTTTTTTATTTAGTTATCTTATCAGAGACTTCATTTATTTTCCTAAATCATATTCAGTTCAACAAACATTTCTTCCAAGTCTAAATATGAGTAAGAAACTTCTCTCAGTGACTAGCTATAAAACCCAGTGGGAAAAAAAATAGATCATAGGTCATTTTAATAATATAAGTAAAATGTACGGGAAAAAAATATATCTACAGCCTAACCTGAAGCTCAGTGAAGGATTCCTGGGGAAGCTGAACATGGCGTAAGCCTTAAAAGATAAGTAAGAATTTTTAAAAATAAGAAGATAAGAAGGATTTTCAGGAATAATATGATCAAGGCTGTGGAACAGCATGGTGTTTAACTGTAACTAAAGACAATTCAGAATTAGGAGAGCCTAGTGTGAGGAATGAGGGTCCCAGAACAGAGAGGTCTGAGAGCCATTCCTGGACTTGTTCATTAAAACATCAAAGCATCATGGTATCCAGATGTGTATCACTTTGAAAGAGAACTTTTCTAACTAGGCCACGGATGGCCAGACAGATGTCAACAAGCTAAAGGAAGAGAAGAAAACGGCTACTCTTTGACATTATCATTTGATTAATAACGTTAGGCCATCCTGTACAATATTTTGGAGAAGTCCCATTATAGGAAATGCAATGAAAATCCTGTAGTTGTAATATTTCACCTCAGCTCTTGTAATCAAACAGACTAGCAAATAGATGCTGCAATTACTAATTCATGTGAAAACTATTATTCACTTCATTAGATCAATGTTTTCTTGTTCCAAGGTTTTCCTACGGTTTTGCTTTCCACTCTTCGCTTCTTGCTCACAGAGGAATAATTTGTCTGATCTTCCTAGGTAAATAAGATATTCTCCACAATCAGTCAAAGCAGAGAGATCCCTAGACCCAGGGAGGTATACTTATACACTATCACTTGCATGCATGGATACAAAGACAGTGCAACTTCACATTCTGATTTCTAACCATTAGCTCAGTTGTCAGAACAGTATACTTAACAGTACCCAGGGGAATGAGTAAGCTTGATGTTTAATGCAAACCAGCTTATTGAAAAATAGGATCACTTCATATTATATTATAAAGCAATAAAATAAAAAATGAGGCCCCAGGGAGATATTTAATGTATATTCACAGAATTTATCTCATAGGGGGTTGGTTGTATAATTACCAAGGTAAGTGGAATATAGTATTAGAAAAATTCTAAGCCTAGGATTTCCAGCAAAATTATTTAGAATATGAAATATATTTTTGCATAACTTGAATATAGACCATATTAAAAGTAGGCTTCAATGAAGAGCAAAATCCACATTCTGATTAAATAATTCTATACATCATATATACATCTATACGTATATACTTTTGAAAGGTGGTATAGATATTTTTTATAATATAATTAAATGAACGTTTAATTTAAAATACCTGAATAAATACATATAATGTGCACATTTTAAAGTTAGAATAATAGGCCTTATTTAGATTCAGAATGCATCATAATGATTATACGTAGGGCCCCTGATCAACTGGGAGCTACATAGGCCTTATTCACAAGTGTATGCTTGTAACAAGGAAAACACCCAATGTTTATAGAATTAGATTAAGTAATGTTAAAACTGACAATTCATTTAGACAGATTAAAAAGTTTAAAGTCACCTAGCCAACATGTTTTTTAGTCTATAATGACTTTTTAATGGAACTGTTGAGTTGACATGACATCATAAAAGTCAGAAGTTTTTCAACCACACTGATCATCTGAGACTACTTTAAAAATTTTTTTTAAATATGAAACTTATTGTCAAATTGGTTTCCATGCAACACCCAGTGCTCATCCCAACAGGTGCCTTCCTCAATACACATCACCCACCCTCCCCTCCCTCCCACCCCCCATCAACCTTTAGTTTGTTCTCAGTTTTTAAGGGTCTCTTATGTTTTGGCTCCCTCCCTCTCTAACCTTTTTTTGTTTTTTGTTTTTTCCTTCCCCTCCCTCATGGTCTTCTGTTAAGTTTCTCAGAATCCACATAAGAGTGAAAACATATGGTATCTGTTTTTCTCTAAAGAAGACTCTCTAGATTCTTCATTACACTTATTATAATAGGGCTAATGCTATGGAATAAATGTGTTCCTCTAAATTTCACATGTTGAAGTACTAAATCCTCCAATATGATGGAATTTGGAGACTGGGCTTTTCAGAAGTTACTGCATTTGAATAAGGTCATGAAGGTGGATCCCTCATGATGACATTGGTGTCCTGATAAGGGACCAGACACATTTAATTATGCAATTGGAAACCAGCTCCAGTGGTTCTTGCCCAATTAAAGTTGAAATTCTAAGAAAGTTCTCAAATCTGATCTGTGATCTTTTTTACCTGCTTTCTCTCTTTCTTAGTCCTCATAAAAAAACAGAAACGCCTAACATATAGAGTTCTGTTGATTTTTTATCTCATGATTGTCCTAGGAACTAATACAAAGATAATTTCTGGAAAATAAGAAACAGTAAAGACACAATTACAGGCCTTTTTTTTAAAGTAAGTGTCATGCCCAGTGTGGAGGCCAACATGGGGCTTGAACTCAAGACCCTGAGATCAAGACCTGAGCAGAGATCAAGAGTCAGATGCTTAACCGACTGAGCCACCCAGGCGTATCCAGGCCATTTTTTTTTTTTACATAAAATATTAACTAAAAAGTACTCCAGAACTGGGATAAGATATAAAAACTCAATGAGATAGAAGGCTTCAATCCTCAATTTTTAATCTACATGAGGAAATAAAACTTCGTATATGAAACGAGAAAATAAATCTCTAGTTCTCTGATAGAGTGGTAAGTGGTAGAATGTTAGTAGAGGTACTGTAAATATTCACAAGAGGAAAAGATAAATTTTTCTTAAGGCTATGTTGGTATTGTGTGCCATCAGTTCTGACAGACTATAGTTCTGTCCAGACATACCAAAGCATGAGAAACACAAAAACCCAGTTCCATATATCAAATGACTAGCTTGTTGGTTAAAGTCAGGCCCTTAAAATCATACAAACAGTGATTTCTGTATTTCAATTAATTTCTTTTAGACAAAAAAAAAATCTCAAGAAAATAGATGATGTTAAATGTAATCCTTTTCCTCAATGTTCTCTCTGATGTGTTCTAAGAGATGCCTTATATAATGTAGCAGAAATGAGGCTGTGGGTGTACTTTAATAGCTATAGCAGCCCTCTTTATATAGTTTTTCATGTCCTTATTCTTTAGGGTGCTTATAGGCAGAGAAATAATACACCAATATTCCCAACTTATAATTTTTTCTAGAACAATGGATTTTATGTGAAACTTCATTTATTTAAACTAATATTGGACAAGTATACCAAAATATACATATTTCTGAATCTTGGAGAAGTATGCTATCTTCCCTCTCTCTATTAAAAGGATTACTCTAAAAATACTTTTAATACATTAATAACGCCAAGTAACATTTGTTGATAGCTAATTATGCACTAGGTGCTCTTTTAGTTGCTTTTCCATAATTATTTAATTTAACCCTCATAACAACCCTATGAGGTAAAGGTTAAGCATCTTGCTCAATGTCATAGGAAGCAGTGGATCCTGTACATGAACCTAGGAGTGTGATTTTAGAGCTTATATCCTATAACTACTTTATTTACCCCAATTATCTTGACAGCATCGTTATAACAATAAGCTGCTCATCTGAAAGGGCACAGGAATCCAATTCTTCTTGCACTTGGACTGTACATGTATTTTTCTAATCTTCTATGCATGCAGGTTTCCACAAACATATATACCAAATCGAACTTGAGTTTATAGATTTGAGGGGGGGAAATTTCAATGTTTTTAAGTAAGCTTTTTAAAAACATGCCCAGAGGGAATCATGCAGCTAAGATCTGCACAACATTTATAACATTTAAGCAGATGAGAATTAGCGACTATAAGACTTTAAAATTCATACTGGCAGGAAGCCGCAAGGAGTGATGATAAAAGAAAACAAAATGATGCAAATTTAAGTGGATTAAATAGAGAGAAAAATCAGTGTGTGTGTGGGGGGGAATCTTTAATCAAGCCAAAGTGCTGAAGACAATAGGAGTTGATGATGTAGAAATGGTTAATAGTTTTATATCTACTGAGATCAGCCCTATTCAGGTGATTTTTTTTCAGATTTTCTAGTTCTTGATAACTTACTCTGGTAAGCCAAGAACATGTAGTCTGGTAGGACTGAGATGAACTCCACCTAAAGAAAGAATTTTATCTAAATAGGCTCAAAATTTGAGAGCTAGGAAGGAGTTTAGATATCATCCAACCCCATCAGGAAAGACGTGAGACCAAAAGAGGTTAATTAAGCTTTCTCAAGGTCACTCTAAAGTTGATTAATGTAAGCTTGAGTAAGATAGTTATGTAGTGGCAGAGTCCACAGTGAAAACAAAAAAAAAAAAAAAAAAAAAAAAAAAAAAAAAAAAAAAAATCTAACATGCAGTGTTACACAAAGGAAAAGACTACAGAAAAAAAATCTCCTTAATATTGCCTTTAAGTCCTTTTGAAAATCAGCATCAAAGACATTATAAAAGATGGAAAATTATAATGATCATTAAAATACTTCTGCAGATAAATGTCCCTTATATATTTTCTAAACTCAGATGATCTCTGCACGTTCTCAATGTATCTGGAGATTAAACCAACCACAAAGTTGTTCTTCTCAATTTCTCACCCCCTGGGCAAGATGTAAAATATAAAATATAGGCAACTGAGAATTTTAAGTCTCTAAATGCTATTTTGCTTCCTTCAAATAGTACCTGAGGATAAAGGGTATATGGCATGCAGACATCAAGAAGACTAAACTGTTTAAAAATCAAGACAATGAAATTAAGGTTAACAAAGCACACTACAGGAGGAAAATTAAAATGCAAAGATGAGAACAGTTTTAGGTGGGAGGGAATATGATGCCCTGAGTCCACACTCTAAACTGTGGACTAAAGCAGAAATCCCCTGGTGAAAAGGAATGGAAGACTGAGATTTGGCTGTGGTAAGGGAAGGAAAGAGTAAGGGGACAAAAGTACAGAAGGTAGAAAAGATGGACTTCAATGCATGTGATAGAGGGAACCACTGAAATCAGTGGTGTGATGTAAGCATGATTTGTGAGACGTGGCCACTGAAGGGAGGCTGAAGTGTGGGAGACTACTTAGCAGGGGAAACAAAGCTCCAGCTGGGTGCTCATCTGAGAGAGAACGGGTGACTGGCTTGTGGTAAATGATTCAGAACTTGGTAATGATATTCTGGTTGACTCAGCCAATATTTAGAAAAAAAATATTTTCAGATTCTCCGCCATCTTTGATGAAAAAAAGAAAAAAAAAACGTTTAGAGACTATGTCTTCATGAAACTCAGTTTTCCCATTATCTAGGTAGTTTAACCAATACTCATATTTTTATCAATGAAATTTTCTCTAACTCAGAAATTCACATTCTTTGATATGGGTAAACCAGAATATGGCATTAAAGGAAGAGTCTTGCAATCATATCTTACATTTTCCATGTAGGACCTCAAGTGATTTTGCTCTTGTTTAATAATCTTCCTAATTTGTAGCCTTGGGTTACTCTTGGTCTGGTGGACTATAATGTGGTCTCAATGCTTTATATAGGGTATGGCTTCCTTAAATCTCACAATGCTTTGCTTAGGACTCATTTAAAATCAATTTAATGTGTATTTCATATTCAATTTGTTAGTCTTTTTACCTTGAGTTTGGTCATATAGACCATATCAACAACCACAGCGATATAGCACAACAAGCACAGTGTGGTATACTAATTTCCAATTCAAAAGTTTTTAAACTGTAATAGGCTATTAAATTCTTATGACTTAGATTTAAAGGAGTGTGCAATTGGAAGAACTTGTGGATGCTTACCTGATGATATAATGGTTTATGGGTGCCATTTATTTACAGCTTACTACTTACCAGGCCTAGTGGTATAGGTCTTATGTTCATTACCTCACTCAATTCTTCAAATAACTCTGTGAGGTACTACATACTATTCTTCATATCTTATAGGTAAATAAACTGAATTGTTATTGTTCAGCAAGTAAGATGTATAGGCAACATGCTGAGCACTTTGAGTGCTCTGTGACCTAATCTTAACAAAACAAACAACAACAACAACAACGAAACAGAGGTAGGCTGTATCTTTACCCTTTGTCACTGAGATGAAGAGAATTTAAGTAGCTTCCATAGTTTTTAAGTGGCAGGTCCTACCTCAAAGAATTACAGTAGCTTTCTGAATATACAACAGAGCTTAGATTTAGAAAGATGTATACTAACTTAGAAGCTCTGATCTCAAACACTGTAGCAATTGTCACTTAATCTGACTCTAGATGGACAATTTCCAGAACATCCAGAACAGGGTTAAAACTCCGCTATTAATTTACACAAGAGATATTATAACTTCCTATAACTATTATTCAATTATATCAAAGCCACAATTTTAGTCAGAGTTTATACCGACACACACTAAACTTTTCCTGTTAGGATTAAACACCCTGAAGCCATTTTCTTTCATACTGAAGCTACTCTGACCTCTTTCTCTGTCCTCCTACCAAAACGTTGATTTTAACTGAAGGTTCTAAAACAAGGTTACGTTTAGAAGAGCTGAAGGCAAAAGCAAAATTTTATAAATCTCTCAAAACAAGAATACCAAAGCATTCTTATAAGACATGACACACTTGTAACTTGTCTACTCGACAATGATCCTGCAAATATTTACAAAGCATCTCTTAAATGGTTAGTATTTCGAATGCCATGGATATAAATACAGTTTCTTAACTTTAGAAAATCAATATTGAGATGGGAGAACAAAGGTATAATGGAATATACACATGCAACTGCCTATAATGCAGTCTGTATAATAGCAAACTGGTTAAGAAGGAAGACTGAAAGTGAATTCTTAAGTTGAACAATGAATGACACAAAGTCATGTTACTACCTGGGTAAGACTGTGAAGTTTACATAAACTATTTCAGGTTACTCATCTATGAAATGGGGATAAGAATAGTGACTGTATAAGGCAATATTGAGAATTAGACAATATAATGCCTGTGCCTCACAGTAACTAGCTAATATGTGTTACTTATTATCATGGAATGTGCTAAATTGTATGAATAAAGTTCTATGGGAACCCAGAAGAAAGGCCAACCTATTCTTTCTAGGGGAGAGAGGCGGGCAATTAGGGAATTTTTGGCAGAGTTCTACATTATTCCTCTGTCCTGATTCAGTTGCAAGGAGAAGAAAGCAGAAATATACTTTAGAGAGAGGTAACCACCTAACTAAGGGAATGAATGGAAATGTATGGCCCACGGTGAAGTGGCCAAGCTCCAGTAAGACAGAAGATAGGGTTTTGGGTTAAAATGGTAGGGTTAGAAAGGGAAATGAAAGAAGTAGTAAGAGACTAATTATAAAGAGAGAACTAAAAGAAAGACAATAAACATGTCTGCCAGCAAGAATCCTCTAATGTCAACTGAGTTAGTTGGTGCTAAACAACTCAAGGGGCAAGGCCATGACTCTTCAAGCCTAGCACTAGTTTGTTAGGTAGAATTGTGGCTTCTTTAAATTAAGTATTCAGTAAATGCTTATTGAATAAAATTGATAACTTTTTAAAATATTTATTTATTTATTTATTTATTTATTTATTTATTTATTTTTGAGAGAGAGAGAGAGAGAGAAAGAGAGAGAGAGAGAGAGAGAAAGGGCAGAGAAGAAGGAGAGAGAGAATCCCAAGCAGGCTCTGCACTGTCAGCACAGAGCCAGACACAGGGCTCAACCTCATAGATGGCAAGATCATGACCTGAGCTGAAATCAAGAGCTGGATGTTTAACTGACTGAGCCAATCAGGCACCTCTAAAATTGATGAATTTTAAAGTGACATAAGAGAATCACCAACTTTGTCATGTAGCTTCTGCTGAATATATTCTGAGAGCAACAAGTGAGTGATAATACCTTGCCTTTATTTGGTTCATTCTGTTACTAACTTCACAATTCTATGTTAAGTACACAAATTAATACTTTAATTAGATCAACAAAGAGTACTTTTTTTTTTTTTTCAAATACTCTTCCACTTGAAGTGGGAGAGAGTTCATACATTTCTTATAAAAGCTCATACAGCATTTCTTTCATTTCAACTTAACCATCCAAATAGTTAAGCAATCTGTATTTCTGCTAATATTCAACATAAAGGCATACAATTTATTTCAAAATAAATAATATAACGTATCCAATGAACGTGGGGCACCTGCATTAGCATGGGTAATAAGTGGGGACGTCAAAGTAATTCATATCATTCATTATATATAGCCCATTTTGAAGAAGTTGGCTACAACTATGCATTGCATTTTATTTAATCAAGAATGGTACATATTACTAATTCAGTTGACAGTAACTTTCCTGAGTGTCCAATTTCAAAAGAAATTAGAATTGGAATAGATGACATATCAACTCAGTGGTGACTGTTTTTTATTCAATCAAAATTGTGATACAATAATGAAATCCAACGATTTTAAATGTAATCTTACTAAACATTTTTTGAAGATGTAGGGAATATTATTCAAAAGGTTAAAGTATTTGCAAAAGTCCTATAGGTAATACTACAGCAACCCTTCCTTCTTTTATACTAAAATGAAATCATATGAAAATGAAGTTTCCTAATGTTACTGTAGAATACAATGTATTCAGGTAGTTATATGTAAATTTTATGAACTCAAGAATGGTATACATATAAGTTCAGAAGATTTTAACACATAAATTCTACCAGATACTTTTGCTAAACAGAAACCAATGGTAATACATAATGTGTCCTACATAGATCAACTCAATATCTTATGTAGCTAATCAATACATAAATATTGTTTTCTTCCTATGGACTCTGCTTACATCATTAAATCCAATGAGTATTTTTTCTAAATTTTTCATGTTTATTCCTTTTTAGAGACAGAGACAGAGTCTGAGCAGGGATGGGGAGAGAGGGAGACACAGAATCTGAAGCAAGTTCCAGGCTCTGAGCTATCAGCACAGGGCCCGACGTGGGGCTTGAACTCACAAACTGTGAGATCATGGCCTGAGCAGAAGTCAGATGCTTAACTGACTGAACCACCCAGGAGCCCCTCCAATAAGTATTTTCTAGATTTCTGTTTTGGTCAGGTTCTACTACTCCTACAGAAAGCAAGGGTACTGAAGATGACTATATTGAGCAGGTAAAGTTAAATAGATCATTTTTTGGAATAATGAAAACCTTTTTAGTAACCAAACTGCTAAGTGGGTGAGTTAACAAGTGACTGATAAAAGTTGACCTCAGAACCAAATCAATTTTCCATTTCCCAAGTTGAGTTACTTGTCAATGTTTTGAATTGTTATTTTTGTAGCACAGACTTCTGAAACACTGTCTTCTGCAAATAACTGAATTTCTTTTTCTGTGAGATACATTTTGTGCCATGCAGACCTTTGGCAACTTCATGTTACTCATCTGCTTTATTACAGCTGCTTTTAGGGATGTGTGATTCTACCATAAACTATTTATTCTGCAGGAAATCCTAAAAGTGCAAGTGAAATTGTATGTGATATACACACTCTCTAATAATTGTGGTAAATACTTACGCTGTACAGTTTGGGATTCTATAGGGACATCACAACTAAATAGATTCCACTGAAATACAATCTACAGAGCGTTAACTGACATTCTCAGTTGTGTACGTTCTTAGACTATAGCTAAAAAGTTTTCCCGCACAGGTGGTCAGTAGTATGCCAACTATTCATGTCTACCAATACTAACAAGGTATGCTAATTTGGTTAAGATACTCAAGGTAAACACTGTCTATAGGATTTTTATGTGGAACTCTTTCACTACTATTACATAAGCAATTACATTTTCTCTCTTGTTTTTT
Organism: Panthera leo; assembly: GCF_018350215.1. Classification (NCBI taxonomy): domain Eukaryota; kingdom Metazoa; phylum Chordata; class Mammalia; order Carnivora; family Felidae; genus Panthera; species Panthera leo. The sequence continues at coordinate 111,212,938 of NC_056683.1, read as the reverse complement.
AGAATTTCTTTTTTTAGCACAGCTTTAGGTTTGCAGCAAAACTGAAATGAAAGTACAGAACGTTCCCATATCCCCTCTGTTCCTACACACATACACACACACACACCTCCCCCATATTAACTCCTCAAACCAAAGTGGTATATTTGTTGCAATCATTGAACCTACACTGACACATCATTATCACGCAAAGTCTATGGTTTACATTAAGGTTCACTCTTAACATTATACATTCTATCGATTTGGACAAACATATAATGAGATGTATACACCATTACAATATCACATAGAGTAGTGTCACTGCCTTAAAATTCCTCTGTGCTCCACCCAATCACCACTCCCTTCACCCAACCCCTGGTAACCACTGATCTTTTTATAGTCGTGACAGTTTTGCCTTTTTCAGAATGTCATATAGTTGGAATCACACATATGCAGCCTTTTCATATGCACTTCTTTGACTTAGTAAGGTGCTTTAAGGTTTATTTCTATCTTTTCATGCCTTTATAGCTTATTTCTTTTAAAAACTGAATAATATTCCGTTGTTGGAATGTGCCACGGTTTATTCACCCATTCAACTATTGAAGAAAAATTTGGTTGCTTCCAAGTTTTGGCAACTATAAACAAAGCCACCATAAACATCCATATGCAGATTTTTGTGTAGACATGTATTTTCAGCTTCTTTGAGTAAATCCCAAAGAATACAATTGCCGGCTCTTATAATAAAAAGCATGTTTATAAACTGACAAACTGTCTTCCAAAGTTGTACATTTCTAAGTTCCATTTTTAATTTTTTTTAATGTTTATTTATTTTTGTGTGTGAGAGAGAGAGAGAGTCAGAGTGCGAGCAGAGAAGGGGCAGAGAGAGAGGGAGACACAGAATCTGAAGTAGGCTCCAGGCTCTGAGCTGTCAGCACACAGCCCGACGTGGGGCTTGAACTCACAAACTGAGATCATGACCTGAGCCAAAGCTGGATGCTTAACTTACTGAGCCACCCAGGTGCCCCCTTTTCTGCATTCATACCAGCAATGAATGAGAGTTCCTGTCTCTCACATCCTCTCAAGTATTTGGTGTTGTCAATGCTCCATATTTTGGACTTTCTAACAGGGGTGTAGTAATACCTCACTCTTGTTTTAATTTGCATTTCCCTGATGATATATGGTGTAGAGCATCTTTGCATATACTTATTTGTCATCAGTGAATCTTCAGTGAGGGGACTGTTAAGATCTTTGGCTCATTTGTTTAGGCTCATTTTTTTGAATCAAGCTTTTCCTTGTCTTACTGTTGAGTTTTGAGTGTTCTTTTGAAAACATTTTCTCCTAATGTATGGCCAGATTTTCATTACCTTCACACTATCTTTCACAGAGCAAAAGTTTTTAACTTTATTATTATTATTATTATTATTATTATTATTATTATTATTATTATTTTCTTTTAGAGAGAGAGAGGAGGGTCAGGAGAGGGGCAGAGGCGGGGGGCGGGGAGAGAGAGAGAGAGAGAGAGAGAGAGAGAGAGAGAGAGAGAGAGAGAGAAAGCAAATTTTAAGTAGGTGCCATGTTCAGCACAGAGCCAGACGTGGACTCAATCCCACAACCGTGGGATCATAATCTGAGCAGAAATCAAGAAATGGATGACCAACCGACTGAGCCACCCAGGCGCCTCAAAAGTTTAACTTTAGTGAAGTCTAGCTTAATCAATCTTTTTTTTTTCCGAAAGATCTTACTTTGATACTGTTTCTAAAAAGCTATCATCATTTCAAGGTCACCTAGATTTCCTCTTATGTTATTTGCTAGGAGTTTTACAATTTAGTGTTTTCCTAAGTCTGTGATCTATTTTGAGTTATTTTTTGCAAACTGTGTAAAGTCTGGGTGGGTCTAGATTCACTTTTTTTGCTCCTAGATGTCCTGTTCTTCCAGCACCATTTGTTGAGAAGACTTTCTTTGCTCCACTGAATTGCTTTTGCTTCTTTATTCATGTGAGTCTATTTCTTGACTCTCTTTCCTCTTCTATTGACCTACTTCTCAGTTTTCACTAATATCACACCATCTTGATTACTATAGCTTTATAGCACGTCTTGAAGTAAGCACGAGTCTGCTGACTGTTGTTGAATACTGTGTTGGCTATTTTGGGTCTCTCTTTTTAAACTTTAAAGTCAGTTTGTTGGGGTGCCTGGCTGACTCAGTCAGTGGAGCATGTAACTCCTGATTTTGAGTTTAAGCCCCATGTTGGGTGTAGAGATTACTTAAATAAATAAAACCTTAAAAATAACTAACTAACTAACTAACTAAATAAATAAATAAATAAATAAAATCAGTTTACTGACACCCAAAAAATAATCCTCTGGAATTTTTATAGAGATTGCATTGAATCTATAGATCAAGTTGGGAAAACTGTTATCCTGACAATACCTAATCTTCCTATCCATGAACATTATACTTTTCTTCATTTTGGGGTTCCTTGATTTCTTTAATAAGAGTTTTATTATTTTTTCTCATGTAGATGTACATATTTTGTTACATTTATATCTAAGTATTTCATTGTGGGTGGTGTTAATATACCCACAGTGGTACTGTGTTTTCAATTTTAAATTCCATTTGTTCATTCCTGGTATATAATTTAGTGATTGGCTTTTGTATATTAACCTTATATCCTGCAACCTTGCTATATATAGTTGCCTATCAGTTCTAGGCTGTTTTGAAGTGTCGGGGCTGGGAGGAGGGGTGATTCGGATTTTGTATATAATCCTCTGAAAACAAAGGCAGTTTTATTTCTTCCTTCTCAGGCTGTTAAATTTGGTTTTCCTTACTTTACTACATTAAGTAAAATTTCCAATATGATGTTATGAAGAAGTGGTGATAAAATACATCCTTGTCTCATTCATGACCTTAACAGGAAACCCCTGAGTTCTCTCCAATAAGTATGACATTTGCTGTAGGATTTTGCAAATGTTCTTTATCAAGTTCAGGAAGTCCCCGTCTATTTCTAGGTTGCTAAAACTTCCTATTATGAATGGGTGTTAGATTTTGAAAATACTTTTATGCATCTATTATTATGATCATGTGTTTTTCCTTCTTTTACCAGTTAATATGATGGATTGCTTTACTGATTTTCAAATTCTAAACCATTCTCGCATACCCAGGATAAATGTCACGTGGTTGTATTGTGTAATTCTGTGCATACATTTATGGATGCATTTGCTAATATTTTGTGGGGGATTTTTTAAAAAAAAATATTTATTTTTTTGTGATAGAGACTGAGTGAGTGAGCAAGGAAGAGGGGCTTAGAGGGAGAGAAAGAGAGAATCTTAAGCAGGCTCCACACTCAAGTGTGGAGCCCAATGTGAGGCTCAATCCCATGTCCTGGGATCATGATCTGAGCCAAAATCAAGAGTTTGACACTCAAATGACTGAGCCACCCAAGCACCCCAGGATTTTTACATCTATGTTCATGAGAGTTACTGGTCTATAGTTTCCTTGTACATTCTTTGGTTTTGGTATTAGAGGATGCTCAATCGCAGAATGAGTCAGGAGTATTTTCACTCCTTGTATCTTCTGAAAGAAATTGTAGAGAATTCGTATTTCTTAAATTTTTGGTAGACTTCACCAGTGAATCCACTTGGGCCTGATCTTCTCTAGTTGTGAGAGTTGTTAACTATTGACTCAATTTTTTTTATAGATACAATCCTCTTCAGGCTGCAAATTTCTTCTTGTGTGAATTTTGGCAAATTGACTCTTTCAAGGGATTGATCCATTTCATCTAGGTTATCAAATTTATGGGAATAGAGATCTTCATATTACTCCTTTATATTCATTTTAATGTTGACAGGATCTTGCCTAATGTCCAGCAAATTTGCCTTAACTATACACCTGGAAATCATCATCATCCCCCCACCAACAAAAAAGAGGGAAAATATCTATAATTTCCACATGAAGTAAAATAAGAAAAAGGAAACAAATATCAATGCCTAAAAAGACATATTGCTTATGGTCTGTTTTACTTATTTATCTCTCACTAGCTCCTTATTGTCATGTCTAATATCACTGGTTTCTCCAAGAAATCAGGAAGCAAGACCATGAATATATATTCAGAAAATATGATCTACAGTTTATTAGTTTCTTTTGTTAAATAACTCTACAGTAACCAGCCATAATTCAAGCACAAAATTCTAATCATTACCATCATGAAATTTTTATATGAGCTGGGTACAAGACAACACTTGTAGTAGATGTGAAAACACCTGTGATAATGAATAACTAAAAATTTATTGAGCTTTTTAAGATTGAAATATTTTTGAAATCTGAAGTAATTGGAACAATATGGCAATAGCAATCTACAATAAAGAAAATTCTTATCCTCTTTGAAAGCAGGGAACTGAAAGTTATTTTTCTTTTAATATACAGGACACTGACAATGTTTAGTATGAACACAGATTACCTGGAAGGAAGAATATGATACCTTCAGTTTTGTACTTGCATCTAGAAAAAGAATTTTAATTGAGAAATATAGGAGATGTAGGAGAGTTTTTCAATTGCTTTAATACGGTTTCCCTTCATAAAAGTAAAAGAAGATTTGCTAATTCTTTATCACCTCTTATTCACAACTAAAATTTAGTAAGCTTTTATGTTGGACACTTTGTAGAGCTCTTGACATGTAAGATCTCCAGGATAACAGGTATCCTTGTGTATTCACATAAGAATCATAAGTAGCACCTGGCAGGGTCAGCTGGGAAGACAACAAAGTAGGGGGACCCTAAGCTCACTTTGTCCCAGGAATACAACTAGATAACACACACATCAGCATTAATAACCCAGTAAACAACCCAAAGATTGGCAGAACAAACTCCAAAACTAAAGCTAGGGAAGAGGCCACATGTAAGAAGGTAGGCATGGCAAAGACCCAGTTTGGAAACAAAAGGGATGGTGCCCGTCCACAATGTAGAGGGAGCCAGTGGTACACAGAAGGGCAGAAAACAGACTTTCACACTGGAGAGTGCACAAACAGAGGGGATGAATCCCCATGATATTTGTCTTTGAAAATGGGAGTGGCCAAAATTCATGGGTTCTGGGAGAGCATTAGACAGGAGAATCATCACCCTTAAAGAGACAGCAGGACAAACCTATGCAGATACAGCCTAGGACAAGCAGTTTGAAAAATGCTGGGGGCAGATGGGAGAGAGAGTGATTTGCTAATCTTAGAACATCAGCCAGAGAGACTGGGATCACAGGAGAGCCCTCAAGGAACAAAGGAGCTAGCAGATTCCATTTTCCCACCCCCAGCATAAACGACCACCACGTTCAGGAATCAGCAAGAACATACCTAACTGGCTTGCACCAAGCTCCTCCCCCCACCCCCACTTTCACAGATCTGCTCTTCTCAGTCATGCTCCCCTCAGTCCTGATGCTGCAGACTCCTCCCTTAGAAGACCAATGCAAACACTACCAACACATCTCCTCACCCTCACACTTTGCAGGACCTCACTTCCAGTGGTGGTAGGTCTCCTTTAGCAAGCAGACCACTGCACACCTTGTTAAAATGTACCCCCATCCCTACTGGGGACCAAACACTGCCTACAACAGGCAAAGAGAGCCTTTGCAGGCAAATGGACTGAAGTAAAAGGAGGACAAGACTCAAGAGCAGAGCACACACAAAACACATAGGAGATGCTCCCTGAAGCACGAGGCCTTGAAGAACAGGGGACACTGCATGCAGAGCACTACTGGACTTCTTCTTCATAAGGTTCTTATCACTTATCAAGAGAAGTAGCTGACTTTCTTAATACACAGAAACAGACCCAGAAAGTCAGACAAAATGAGGACAGAGAAATATCTCCCAAATGAAAGGACAGGGCCACACCACAGCAAGAGACCAAAGCAAAACAAATATAAGTAATAATACCTGATAGAAAATTTAAAGTAATAATCATAAAGACACCCAAGGGACTTGAGAAAAGAGAAGAGGACATCAGTCAGACCGCTAACACAGAGATAAAAAAGAACTAATCACAGATCAAGAACACAATAAATGAAATTAAAAATACACTTCATAGAATAAATAGCAGGCTATATGAAAAAGAGGAATGAAGTCACGACCTGGAAGACAGAGTGATGGAGAATAACCAAGCTGAGCAAATGAGAGGAAAGAAAATTGTGCAAATTGAGAATAGTCTTTGGGAGCTCAGTGACTCTGTCAAGCACAATAATATTAGCATTATAGGAATCTCAGAAGAAGAGAGAAATAAGGGGACAGAAAATGTTTTTGAAGAAATAATATTTGAAAACTTCCCTAATCTGGAGAAGGAAACAGAGATCCAGATCAAGGAGGCACAGAGATCCTCCAAAAAAAAAAAAAAACAACAAAAAACAAAACAAAAACCCTCAACCCAAGGAGGTCCACAGCAAGACACATAGTAATTACAATGGCAAAAAGTAGCAATAAAGAAAAAAACATTAAACATCAAGAGAAAAGAAGTCAGTTACATACACAGGAAACCCCAAAAGGCTATCAACATATTCTTCAACAGAATGTTGGCATATCAGAAGGGAGTGACATGATATATTCAAAGAGCTCAAAGGGAAAAATCTGCAGTCAAGAATACTCTATCCAGCAAAGCTATCACTCAGAACAGAAGGAGGGATAAAGAGTTTCTCAGACAAAAAAAAAAAAAAAAAAAAAAAAACTAAAGTAACTCATGACCACTAAACAACCCCTACAAGAAATATTAAAGAAGACTCAGAGTGGAAAAACAATAAATGAGACTGTAAAAAAAAAGCAATGAAACTGAATATTTCTGTAAAAATCAGTTAAGGGATTCATAAAATAAAATTATGTAAAATATAACACCATATATCTAAAATGTGGGTCAGGGTTGGGGTAGAGGAGTTAAGAATGGGTTTAAACTTCAGTGACCATCAACTTAATATAAACTGCTATATGCAGAAAATCTTGTATATAAACCTAAAGGTAACCATAAATCAAAGACCAGTAACAGATATGCAAAGAAAAAAGAGAAGGAATTCAAATATATCACTAAAGCCAACAAACCATGAAAGAGAGCAAGAGAAGTGGGGGTGCCTGGGTGGCTCAATCAGTTAAGTGTCTGACTCTTGATTTAGGCTTACATTATGATCTCATGATTCAGGAGATAGAGACCCTGCATCTGACAGCACAGAGCCTGCTTGGGATTCTCTCTCTCTCTCTCTCTCTCTCTGCCCCTCTCCTGCTGTCTCTTTCTCTCTCTCTCTCTCTCTCTCAAAATAAATAAACTTTATTTTCAAAAAAAGAGGATATAACAATTATAAATATTTGTGCACCCAACATGAGAGCACCCAAATACATAAAACAATTAATAACAAACATAAAGGAAATAATTGATAATAATACAATAATAGAAGGGGATTTTAACACCCCACTTACATTGATGGATAGATCATATAAACTGAAAATCAATAAGGAAACAATGGCTTTGAATGCAACACTGGACCAGACAGATTTAACAGATATGTTCAGAACGGCAGCATACACATTCTAAAGAGCATCCTAAAACAGTAGCATACATATTGTTTTCAACTCCACATAGAACATTCTCCAGAATATACTATATATTAGGCCACAAAACAAGTCTCAACAAGTTCAAAAAAATGTGTCCTACTATGCATCTTCTGACCATAATGCTATGAAACTAGAAATCAACCAAAAAAAAAAAAAATCTGGAAAGAGCACAAATACATGGAAGTTAAATAACATGATACTAACAATGAATGGGTCAACCAAGAAATCAAAGAAAAATAAAAAATTACATGGAAACAAATGAAAATGAAAACACATAAGTCCAGAATTTTGGGACAAGTCAATACTCCTTCTTATCAAACTATTCCAAAAAATACAAGAGGAAGGAAAACTTCCAAATTCATTCTATGAGGCCAGTATCAACCTTATAGTAAAACCAGACAAAAAAAAAAGAAAGAAAGAAAGAAAGAAAGAAAGAAAGAAAGAAAGAAAAGAAAAGAAAACTACAGACCAGTATCTCTCATGAATATAGATGTATCCTTAACAAAATATTTAATGTAGAATCCTACATTAAAAACAATCATACACCACAATGAACTGGGATTTATTCTTAGAATGCAAAGGTGGTTCAATATTCACAAAACAACCAATGTGACACATTACGTTAATAAGAGAAAGGATAAAAACCATAGAATCATTTCAACAGATGCAGAAAAAGTATAGCTTTCATTCATGATAAGAACCCTCTGCAAAGTAGGTCTAGAGGGAACATCTCTCAACATAATAAAGGCATTATATGAAAAACCTACAGGGGGCCCTGGGTAGCTCACTTGGTTAAGTGTCCAACTTCAGCTCAGTTCATGATCTTGTGGTTCATGGGTTTGAGCCCCAGGTCAGGCTCTGTGTTGACAGGTCAGAGCCTGCAGCCTGCTTCGAAATCTGTCTCCCTCTCCTTCTGCCCCTCCCCCACTCTTGTTCTGTCTCTGTCTGTCAAAAGTAAATAAATGTTAAAAAATTTAAAAAGAGAAAAAAGAAAAAAAGAAAAACACACAGCCAACATCATACTCAATGGTTAAAAAAAAAAAAACAGAGCTATTCCCCTAAGGTCGGGAACAAGACAAGGATGTCCACTGTCACCACTTTTATTTACTATAGCACTAGAAGTCCTATTAGACAACATAAAGAAATTAGACAGCATAGCAATTAGACAACATGAAGAAATAAAAAGCATCTAAATTGATAAGGAAGAAGTAAAACTTTTACTATTTGTGGATGATATGATACTATATATAGAAAACCCTGAAGGCTACAAGAAAAACTACCAGAACTGATAAATGAATTCAGTAAAGTTGCAGATACAAAATCAATGCACAGAAATCTGTTGCATTCCTATAAACTAATAATCAAGGAACAGAAATTGAAATTAAGAAAATGGTCCCATTTGCAACTGCACCAAAAACACTAAAATACTTAGGAATTAAACTTAACCAAAGAGTTCAAAGGCCTATACTCTGAAAACTACAAAACACTGATGAAACAAATTCAAGACAAAGAAATGGAAAGCCATTCCATGCTCATGGGTTGGAAGAACACATATTGTTAAAATGTATATACTACCCAAAGTAATCTACAGATTTAATGCAATTCCTATCAAAATCCCAACAGCGTTTTTCACAGAACTGGGATCAATAATCCTAAAATCTGTATGGAACCACAAAATACCTTGAATAGCCAAAGCAATCTTGAAAAAGAAAAACAAAATTAGAGGTATCACAATTTCAGATTTAAAGTTATATTACAAAGTGGTAGAAATGAAAACAGTACAGTACTCACAAAAAAATCTAAAAGATAAATAAAACAGTATAGTACTGTTAAAAATAGAGACAAAATAGACATAAAAATAGACACATAGATCAATGGACTATAACAGAAAACTCAGAAATAAAACAAAATTATATGGTCAATTAATCTTTGACAAAGGAGGAATGAATATCCAGTGGGAAAAAGACAGTCTTTTCAACAAATGGTGTTGGGAAAACTAGACAATTACATGCAAAAGAATGAAACTGGACTACTGTCTTTCACCATACACAAAAATAAACTCAAAATGTTACAAAGATCTAGGGACATCTGGATGGTTTAGTGGGTTGAGCATCCAACTCTTGATTTTGGTTCAGGTCATGATCACACGGTTAGTGAGTCCAAGCCCTGCTTTGGGCTCCATACTGACAGTGTGGAGCCTGCTTGGAATTCCCTATCTCCCTCTCTCTCTCTATGTCTTCCCTTGTTCATGCTCTCGCTCTCTCTCTCTCTCTCTCTCTCAAATAAATGAATAAACTTTAACAAATAAATATAATAAAAGTTTAAAAAAATGTGTCAAAGACCTAAATGTGAGACCTGAAACCATAAAAATCCTTCAGAAAGAATAGGCAGTAGTGTCTCTACTAGATATATCTCCTGAGGCAAGGGAGACAAAAGCAAAAATAAACTATTGACACTACATCAAAATAAAAAGTTTCTGCACAACAAGGGAAACAATAAAAAAAACTAAAAGGCAACGTACTGAATGAGGAAAGATAATTTGCAAATGATGTATCTGATAAAGGGTTAGTATCCAAAATATGGAAAGAATTGATACACCTCAATGCCCAAAAAACAAATAATCCAATTAAAAATAGGCAGAAGACATGAGCAGACATTTCTTCAGTGAAGACATCCAGATGGCCAACAGACACATGAAAAGATGCTCAACATCACTTATCAGGGAAATGCAAGACAAAACTATAATGAGATTACCATCTCATCCCTGTCAGAATGGCTAAAATCAAAAACACAGGAAACTATAAGTGTTGACAAGTATGTGGATAAAAAGGAAACCTCTTGCACTGGTGGTAAAGCCAACTGGTGCAGCCAGTGTAGAAAACAGTATGGTGGTTCCTCAAAAAATTAAAGCCAGAACTACCCTATAATCTAGTAATAGCACTTACTTTGTATTCAACCCAAAAATACAAAAACACTAGTTCAAAAGGATATATGTACCCTTAAGTTTACAGCAGCATTATTTATAACACCAAATTACAGAAGCAGCCCAAGTGTCCATCAATAGATGAATGGATAAATAAGAGGTGGTGTATGTGTGTATGCGTGTGTATACAAACAAACACATACGTGCGCGCGCGCGCGCACACACACACACACACACACACAATGGAATATTATTCAGCCATAAAAAACAATGAAATATTGCCATTTGCAACAACATGGCTAGAGCTAGAGAGTATAATGCTAAGCCAAATAAGTCCATGAAAGACAAATACCACATGATCTCACTCATATGTGGAATGTAAATAACAAAACAAAGAAGAAAAGGAAATAGATAAACCAAGAAACTGACTCTTAACTATTGAGAACAAACTGATGGTTACCAGAGGGGAGGTGGTAAGGGGAAGGGGATTAAAGGGTACACTTATCTTGATGAAAATAAAAATAAAATGATACAGAAAATAAAGTAGTGTTTAGCCCACAGTTGTCCCTCAATATATGTCTGTTGCCTTCATAAATAATTTTTTGCATTTAGTCCTCTTAACACCATATAAATTATTACTAATCCAGGTTTACAGGTGAAGAAATAGAAGCCAACAAAAGTGAACTATGTGCCAAAGGCATCAAGCCGGATATCAGCATATCTGGGATTTGAGCCTCAGTCTGCATCTGCCGCATGCAAAAGGCTACCTAACCCCTACCTATTCTTCAAATCTGCCTACTTCTCCACCCAATTCTGCAATAGAGATATACATAGATATTGTGACCATATATATACTGTATATATCCTTTGATACAATGATTTTTAACTTGTCATTCAATGCTTTTTTGTTAAATGCCAAATTCAGGGTTATTTAACTTCTCTTTAGCATAAATTAGAGTTCTCAAAGTTCTTTAATAAGTAAACCACATGGAATTTTATAGATTTTAAATTCAGTAATTGCATTTAAAATCCCAATTGTCACATAGATATAAATTCCAACTGATGAGCATAAAATAATTTACTGAACTGTAATCATAATCCATTAAAAAAAAGCTTTTTCCTGAGTTTACTTTCACATATTGAAGACAACACTGTCAGTTTTTCACTGCAAAATACACTATTTACAACATTTCCAACTCACTTATAAAATGCATGCAGAAAATTGACATGTAAGATCCTGGTGTGAGCCTCCTTTTAACAAATTTTAAACTCTTTAAGCAAATATCATCATAGCATTTACCTGCTGTGCACTGCTTTTTGATGGAAAATGCTCTTTGGGTTTCTCAGCAAGAGTAGCAAATTTTTAAGCATAGAGATATTTTTCTTTTCTATGAAGACAGGAGAAATTCCTTGTAAATCCTGTTTCCTTCTCTTCAAGTAAGCTTTCTTTTTGACCCAAAAAGATTCTTACATGATTATAGTACAATTACCTTGACTTCAGTTCTAGACATGACAATTTGTATGTGTTTAATCTCTGAGCTTTGGTTTCTACAAGGGGATAGAGAGAGTTCTCTCCTTTTTTCCATACATAGTAAATCATGGATGAGATGAAGTAACACATGTGGAAGCACTTTGCAAACTATCAAGTTGTGTAGAAATGTAAGATAAATATTATTCACAGAAGTTATAGGAGAGGATACACAGTTTTGATCTGAGATACAAGATACATGATGTCCAATCCCAAGGGTGTTGTTCATTTACTCCACCCAACTCCAATTTATTCCATTTCCTTTTTCCTCTCATGTAAAGGACATAACCACCATGATAACCAAGCCAGAATCCTGAAGCATCTAAACCCACTACATCTACTTCACTCCAGATACAACTATGCTAACCAGCTAGTAAGCCTCTCTTCTCCTCTACATCCTCACATCAAGTTTTACTCCTTAGCATGTTAATCTATGCCTTCATCACTTCTCATGAAGATTATTATAATAATCTGTCTACTGGCATCCCTGCCCCTTTAGTTCGGAATCCAGTGGCAGCCAAAATGGCCTTCCTAAATGGAAAATCTTATTTTGTCATTTCATTGCTTAAAACTTTCAGTGGGTACCTGCTGCTCTCAGGATCAAGACTGCTACTAATTATAATCTTTTTCTAGGGTCATTTTGGATCCCTCTTTAATTCCCTGCTTTTCAGCTACGATACAGCCATACTGGAATTTGCAATTCTGTGAAAACATCATGCTCTCTATAATCCTGAGGCCTTTAAAAATACCATTACACTCATGTATATCACAGAGATCTGGTTGTTGTTAGAGTCTCTCTTAGATTGAAGAACTATTAATTAGCACATTTGAAAAAAATATTTGTTCATTTTTTGTAGATATTCTAAATACAAAGATATGATCCACTGCTACAGATTATTGAGAATTGGTCCCAATTTGAATTTGGCATGGAATGAAAGAGTCAAAGACTATGTTAAACATTATAGATTGATTTCAAATCTAAGCACATGGATATCAATTAAAAATTATTCTGAGCACATAGGAGCATATGTACTGATGAAAGAACCATTGCTAATTATAAATTTTATGTCATGAAAATTAAGGGAAATATGAGATACAGAGAAAAATAAAACAGCCATTATTATCTTTCACCAAAAGGAAAAAGATATTTACATATATAATATTTACTGATAATATTTTTATGTTTAAAAAAGTAATGATGGCACTGATAACAATGACAAACTGGTTAACATTTATTGAGCATAACTCTGTGCCAAGCTCTACTAGATGTTTTACATGGATTATTTCATTTAATTCTTGACACAGTATTATAAATAAATTCTATAAATATCCCATTTTACAGATGAATAAACTAATGTTGAGATGTTAAATAATTTGCCCAAGGTCACACAATTAATAATAAAAGAGAATCTGAATTCAATTTACTATTATCCAAGATCAATCAAATACAAATATTATATGCTTATATAATATTAACTTCCTTTTCGGATATAAGGGCTCATAAAAAAGTATATATAGTAGTGTGAGTTTATTAGGAACCAAAATAAAAAGCAGTCCTATTTTTTTCCACATTTGGAAGACCTTTGAGATACAATAATTGACATATATGAGAGGCATAATGATCACTTACTATAATAAATGCTAAATAATAATGTTAATTTCATTTGCATAAATACCTACTACTTGTGAAAGGACCTTGTAAAAACCTACATATTTGGGAGTTGTGTGTGTAAATTATTCAATTTTCAAAATTAGACACAGTTCTATTTTCTAAGATCCAACACAGATACAATACCATAGAGAAACCTAAAGAATCTGGCTTGTAAGAATTCATTTGAAATTTGGATTCTAAATCTTGTGACTCTGGCTCCCTAAATTTGGAAGAATTCTAATGAATATCTTATTTTTTTTTTATTTTGGCCATTTACTGAAAGCAAATATTTGAAGCAGGCATATAACCTATTTTTCTAAATGTTTTATGCTTTAGTAAAACAGCTTTTTAATCCAAATTTCTATTTCTCAATGAATGAATAATAAAAAGAGCCTATTAGGGAAAAAACAAAATAAAACCTTATAGATTTGTCAACAGTATACAAGTCCACATCAGAAACAAATATTCTATCTTTTACATCAATTTATCGCACGCAGTAGGACCTACCTTTAAATAACTCTGAAATTAAAGAAAAGTGTACACTTATATCAATAGCCTGTGATGTTAAGTAACTCACACACACACAGAAAAAGATTTACTAAATATTTCATGATAAAAAAAGTTTTGTTTCCATTGATGTTTAGCATAGGACTAAAGTGGAAAAACCACTGAAGACTAGTGTCTCAGTACCAGTCCTTGCCACTAATTTATAATCCAGAATCCAGCTTCAATTTCCCTTTCTCTCTCTCACCACCCATGGCCATGGTTCCAATATGTTACCCCAGTGTCTTAGGCTGCGTTCTTTGCCCCTTTCTGTGAATTCCTAAAACATCTTTCCCATATCCTTACACACACTTGACATCAGCTTTATTTCTCTTTTTCCCATGAGGTACGGAGCTGGATCATATCTACCTCCGTGCTTCATTTGCCTAGCTACAATACCTTCATAGGGCTGGCTAATCAAGATGCTGAAGAGGCCCAATTTTTAATTTAGAATAATTATTAATGATATTTAACATAAAATAATTATATTTGATCCAATGACCACTGTCATTCAATAAAATGTCATTCAAAAATTTTGGACCTTATTATCCTCACATTGTAACAGAATGTATTTTAACTGGATTTTCTAAAGTAAATTCTGGTCCTCAAAGTCAATGGTTTCACATTGCAAATTGTCCTTAAAGAGTCAGAGTTATTGAAAATACTAAAAATTTACTCTGTATTACATCTCTGCTATAAGATTCAACTCAAGTTTACTAAATTATAGCATATTTTACTAAAAGTAATAAGTAAGTATCTTTGAACTTCCCTTGAGTTCCTTTTGCAAAATATATCTGCAAAGGAAAATAGAATTTATGAGTAATTACCAAATTCTATACATAAGGACTATACTTAGACACTCTAAAGATAACACTATTTAATCCTGGGAAAGAGCAGAAACAGAATACGTTGTATAAAAATGAGTGCAAATCTTATGTAAAAGCTAAATGAATGAAATATGAACATTTTAGTTAACCAGTAATATAACCTTATCTCAAAATGTCATCTGATTCCACTAATTTCACATAAATTGATTTCATTACTATATATAAAAACCATACCTTGTGTTTTCTACAGTTATGTTGGCCAATAAGGTAAGTTACTTAGTCATCCAGAGTTGGTTGGCTGATAAAAATGTTTAAAATAGAGGTGCCAATTAAAAGTTACATACAGGAATATCAATATGCAATACGACATTTTTTTTAATATCAGATGAAGTGATACTATTTTAAGACTAGGAACTTTTTTTTTAAATGCTTATTTATTTATTTTGAGAGAGTGAATGAGCAGGGGAAGGGCAGAGAGAGAGGGAGAGATAATCCCAAGCAGGCTCCATGCTGTCAGCACAGAACCCAAAATGGGCCTCAATCCTACAACTGTGAGATCATGACCTGAGCCAAAATTAAGAGTTGGATGTTCAACTGACTAAGCCACCCAAGCACCCCAGGACAGGAAATTTATTTTTATTTATCTAAACTATCAAATACCAATAAATAAATAAATACTCAAAACTAACTACCCTGCAATCCAGTTTTATTACTATGCGATATTTACGTTGATGTCAAGTTAGTTTATGACAAAAAATTTAGTCCACAAGGGTTTTTAATTTCTATGACATTTTTGGCAATTTGACACATCTGGCAATATTAGTACCAGAAAAATGTTAAGAATTTGTATTTCCAGAATTTCAAATATGTTTTTCTCATTTATAGAAATACAGAAAAGATAAGAAAGTATAAAAAAGGTCTCCTATGGGGCACCTGGGTGGCTCAGTCTGTTAAGCATCTGACTCTGGATTTTAGCTCAGGTCATAATGTCATGGTTCATAAGTTTGAGCCCCACCGCAGTTCCGTGCTGAGAGCATGGAGGCTGCTTGGTTTTCTCTCTGTCTCCCCCACTCTTTGCCCCTCCCTCACTCACTCTTTCTCTCTCAAAATAAATAAATAAACTTAAAAAAATAGTTTTCCTATAATGAGCTGGGAAATTGTTTTTGCTAGTAGCTGTGTGTGCTTGAGAGCAAAGCTAGATTCAATCAAAGAGGGCCATTAAATTAAAGTGCTATTATCTTCAGTTTCATTGTAAATAATATTACTGAGTCTATCTGCATATTATATATAAATTGGAAATTGATAAAGTAAGATACACAAGAATTTAGTAAAAAGTGGTATTTTTTAAAAATATCAATGACCATCAGAAGTAAAAAAAAAATGAAAAGTGTAACTTGAGTAGATGGAGAATGATATATCTAGAAGAACTTGCAAAAAGACAAACTAACTCAATTCTAACCTAGAAACAATACAGCCTTCATGAAAGATCTTGAAATTAGCCAGGACCTGTGGCAGATCTTACAGTATCTGTAATTTACAGATGTGGAACTCCAAGGAGAGATGGAGAAAATGCACCCACCTAGGCTGACTAAGACAAAAGCTCAGTGTAGGGAACCACCCTGGAGGACTAACTCTCAGAAGATGCTGAGCAAGCCTCTAGTCTCCACTTCTGCATCACACAGGTCCGCCATGAGCAGTAATCTATAGTCCACACTTCCTTAATCCTTTGATGCCCAAACTTCCTTTCCCCTCAAGGTCTTCCCACCATTTCTCTCTGAGGACAAAATTTTGTATCTTTTTTTTCCCCAATCTTAGTATCAATTCTGTCCTCTTTGCTCACTACCCTTTAATTTTGCCTTGAATAATTTCTTCTCCTCTCAGTGACAGGAGAAAGGCAGGTTTCCTGGGTCACTTTAGGGTAAATAATGCTTTTATTAATACTCTCCAGTGCTACAGGCTTAGCAAAATAAATAGCATGCCCAGAACAAGAAGTTTTAAGCTGACATAGTCTGTTATCTAATTTATATGCCAACTTAGTGGAATTGCTAAGCAGAAAGGAAGAAAGGGGAAAAAAAAAGATGGTTACAAGTCGGTAAACCATATCTTGCTTCAGCTATATGAAAAATTAGAATACTATTAATTTTTTAAGTGATCACATTATTATCTAAGGTTATAAATACTGTCAAAATTAAAATATATCCCTATTTTGCTCTCACACACACACATACTAAGAGGGAACAAAATAAACTGTAATACATACTTTCACATGGAGAGCAGAATAGAATTCAAAACAAAATATTTTTCCAGTGATTTTTACCTTACACTGAAGAATCTTTCCCTAATTCCACTAAGTTTTGTCAAAACTGGCTAATTTTAAGTTTGGCCATTTTTTTGCCCCTCTCCAACTGCTAGTGCTTGATAAAGACCTACAACTACCAGGAAATAACACAGAGATCAAAAGGAAAGAGGAAAAGAATCCAGGATATATTTTTTTTCTAAAATTGCTAACACAAGTAACTTCAACATTGTCATTAAGAAATGATGAAATAATTAGGAATATAAAATTTAAACCTATAATCTATATAAAAGTAAATGAAATCTCCATTTTACTTGGTTTATAACTGTACACACACACACACACACACACACACACACACACACACACAACATGTAATCATCCATGGTTTGTTCACTTAATGTGACATAGGTAAAATAAACACCCTATTTTCAAAATCATTTCAAAATCAACCTAACATTATAAGAATTTAAAAAAAAACAATAGAACTTCTTTAGACTAAGATTACAACTAAGATCACAACATGGAAGATAAGAGCTCTTCAATTGCTTTTCCATGCAGATAATTCACAGGCTGGATTAAGTGCATGGACTGTAGGGTTAGACTGTCTGGGTTCAAATCCTCTTTTTCCATTTATGAGATGTGTGACCTTTGTCAAATTGCTTAACCTCTCTGTCCTGTAATTTTCTCATCTGTAAAATGGGCTCAATAATAGCATCTATTTCAAAGGGCTGTTGTAAGATTCAATGGGTTATTTGTAAAGTGCTAACAACACTGTCTGGCACATAGTTGGCATTTTCATAAGTACTTGTCAGATTTACCTCCCTCTGTGCAAACCATAAGACTCTTAAATACAGAGAAAAATCTGAGGGTTGATGGAAGTGGGTTAAATGGGTGACAGGCATTAAGGAGGGTACTCTTTGGGATGAGCACTGGGTGTCATTTATAAGAGATGAATCACTGGGTTCTACTCCTCAAGCCAAGACTACACTGTACGTTAACTAACTTGAGAATAATACAAGAAAAAAAAAAAGAAAAAGAAAGATAAAGAAAATGGTGGGAGGGGCACAAAAAATAAAATATATGCTTTCAAAAAAAGAAAAGCAGATTTAACTGCCACTTCTGCATAGCAAATCTTTAAGAGATTATTTTTAGATAGGCTAAATCTTGATCAAAAGCAATAAATGCAAGAGTCCAAAAATATAGAAAACAGTCCATTTGTGCAGAAAAATTACACTAAAATGTTTAACTTTCTATGTGAAGAGTTGATTCACATCTTCAAGGTCCAACCCTCAACACCCCCCCTTTACTAATGTTTATTTATTTTTGAGAGAAAGAGAGAGAGTGTGTGCATGCAAGCAGGGGAGAGGCAGAAAGAAAGAGGTACAGAGGATCCAAAGTGGGCTCTGTGCTGAGAGCAGAGTTTCATGACTTGAGCCGAAGTTGGACGTTTAACCATTTGACTGAGGCACCCAGGCACCCCACTCCCATTTCAACCCCATTTTAAAAGGTACTACACTACAAACCTGGTAAGAAACAAACCATATTCCATTCCCACAATACATATCCTAAATAAAAATGAAATTAAGAGAACTGAGGCAAAAGTGGAATTAGTGATAGCATAGAATAAAATGCAGACTAAAAGAAATATTAACCTCAATGCTAATGTACTTTCCATAACTCAACTTTCAGTTTTTCATAATGAAATATCATTAAGAATTTTAAAATTTGGTGTATGATGTTCATTTCACTAGCCATGAGAAAATCAAACTTTCTCATTGTACTTCATTTGGCTACTACACTGATAAAACCTAGGAATTAGTCATTTTAAAAGGCCACTGAAAAGACCAACTTGATGTCTCCTCACCCACCTGAATCCTAACTGAACTTCTCACCTCCTTCTTTTGACGTGGCTCATTCTGAGCTGCTCCATATTTATACCACGTCTCTTAATATGGTTTCCAGTCTAATAGCAGTTTATAAACAGCAAAATAAAAGGAGAAGATGGATACAAAAAACACTGACGAAAGTAAACTACATGCATGAACAAATAATCGTTGAAAAGATTAAAAATGCTACTGGGTATGTGTGGGTATGTATGGATGTGTACACACAAAGTGTCCTAATGTATTCCAGCAACACAGGAGGCCCTGGACTCTGCCGCAGCACAAAACAATAGCTGATGCCCAGAAGGATGGCTTTGAGTCATCAAGCTTAAGGGGTCTCAAGTATATTCCATTTAACAAGGCAGGTTACAACTTACTGTTATTTAGTACTTGCTAAGTGCTTATGTGTTAAGTGCTTTATATACATTCATTTAATAAAGGTGCCTACTAAGCACTTATTTCATTGAATGTTTGCATGACCATATCAGAGATGGGTTTATAATCTCCCATTGATGAAAGGTGAGACAGTATAAAGGTGAGGTTGCTAGCGAGCTGCTCAAGCAGCTAGAGAGGTTCTAGATAGTAGAGCTAGAATGTGAACCCAGATCTCTGAATTCCATATGTATGCTTCTAATTACAGAAATGTTCAAGGGTTAAGCCTAAACGCAGAAAGCTTGGTTTTCCGATTACCATCTCACATGTAAGAACAACTCAAGTGAAGTCTTAAGGCATTTAAGAAATATCAGTAAAGGAAAAACTTCTTTCATTTCTATATTATATACATCAAGTACATTAAATGATCCGTTTTTCACCTTCAGGTGTTCTGTCCGCAGTACATATAGAAATAGCAGAATAGGGTGGATTTACTCTCCTTCACCTCTTCTTGACTTTCTCTTTGTTTAGCAGTCTGCTCACAGACAGCCTAGCAAGACAGAGACCTTCAATCCAGTCATTATCTATGCCACCAGAAAAAGCCTTTGAAACAAATACAAATGAAAAGGGCCTTTGGGAATGTCAATCACCTCAACTCTTTTCCATTCTTTCTCAGCCCCTTTACTGAGCCACTCTTTCCAGCTCCGATGGTTGACATCTGCCTCAACTTTTTAATATTCTCACTCCTGGAAAACTTGATGTTGCTGCTGATTTCTCGTCCTCCTATCCTCTCCTTCAGGTATAAATTCTTTCAGAATGAACTGTTTCTAATCAAAACTGTGAACACTAGATTCAGGTAATGTTTTCATTCCTAATGTCTGATGGCCACCAACGCTGGCAGTTACAGAGACCACCCACCTGCAACTTTTTCTAGCACCTCTCGTGTTAATCCCACATGGAGCCTGCCTGTTGAATATACGATAAGTAGACTGTCTTTTTTTGTTTCTATCTTTTGTATATATGAATGAATATAAAAACACAAGCATGTGTATATGCTGAGAGTGGCAGTTTTAAAGTGCCATGCTTCCTCAAGTTTTATGGAAGCAATGCATGACACATCTTTGAGTCACAGAATTCTCAGTAGGGCCACCTGAGTTATAGCAGACCTTGAAATAGGTCTTAAAATTATGACAATGAAGTTAATAATGCCCATTTTAATAACAGATTTCAGAGCTTTCTGAAATTTTAATAAAATTAATCTAACTCTGATTAATGTCAATTAGGATATCATGTTTATATGCACAGACATGGAAAATAAATAAATGTTATAAGAAGAGAGAAACACGGAGTAGCTTCCTCCTTATGGCATACACAGCTGCATGAAAATCTACCAAGCTTCTCATTAGCAAACCCATATAGGTCACATAACTTCCCTGTGTCTCTAATGGATTTTTTAATTGATTATTTGGTGCTAAGGGAAACTTCCTAGACGTCCTCCGATAGGTTTAAAGCCCTGAGGAGGGACAATAGCAGGTTTTCTCTGATACCGCTGTACTATTAATACTGTTATTTAACACGTCTCAAAATTAAACCTAAATATTTAAATTATATCCACTGGAGGACTCACTGTAGTCCTATGGTAACTGCAGTCATTATTAGTGAGTAACTACATCATTCGACAAGTATTAATGTAAATCTGCTCTGTGGCAGCCCTGGGCATGGGAGTACAAATGTGAAGAATAAACAGACTTTGCTTTCAGGGGCTCAAGTCCCATGGGGCATGGAGGGACGCGATTAACTACAGTATACTATGCCAGGTGCTATGATAAGAAAGTTCAGTTCACTAGGGGCTCAGAGTGGGTAAATCAGAAACAAAGGAGGACGAGGACAGGACACCTAAGCTGAAAGCCAAGTAAGGAATAAGAACTTGATGAAGAAAGAAATATGAGTGGTTCGAGATAAGAGATGAACACATGAAAAATCAAAGATGAGCAAGAATCGAGTTAGTTTAGGTACAGAAAGGGTCTCAGTATGGCTGAAACCAGAGAAGCACTTACTACTGAAGCTAATAAAACTTCAGCCTCAAGCCCCCTCACGTGCGTGAACCCTTTCCAAGGCTCTGGAATGAACCTAGCAATAGGTTCAAATGTTTACACATATACAGGAAAGAGTTAACCTAGCAGGCCTGAGACTGGTATCCTCGGAAAGGCCTGCTGTCCTCAGCTGGCATCTGGGATCTTAGATTTCAGGAGGTCCCCACCATTCCAGAAATGAGAAGAGTGGCTTGCGGCACCTCAACTGTTTGTTACAAACAGCATGGTATATGCTGAACACTTGTTTCCCTTCTGGGAGTTGGTAATTTTGGTACATGCTAGACAGAGGGAGTCTACATGACCAGCTCCAATAAAAAACCTGGGCAGTGAGTCTCTGATGAGCTTTTCTGGTAGGCAACATTTCAGACTCGTCACAATCCATTGCATAAAGAATTAAGCATGTCCTATGTGACTCCACTGGGAGAGGACTCTGCAGATTTGTACCTGGTTTTCTCTGGACTCTGCCCAATGAACCTTTTCCCTTTGCTGATTTTATCTTGTGTCCTTTCACAGTAATAAGTCATAGCCATAAACTTGTAAGTACAATTAAATGCTGAGCCCTATGAGTCTTTCTAGCAGATTACCAAACCTGGGAGATTTTGGAGGCACCCAACACAATATTCTTTATAAGATGTTCACAGGTAAGAAAGGTTTGTATTCCTTTCCTGAAAGAGGATCCCACAATTGTCTAATCTTTTAGACCCACAAAATCTGGATCCTCCTTTGGCACAGTGGGGGCCAGTAGCTCTAGTGGGATGTGTAATCAGACATTAAAGTAGAAAGAGACACAGCAAGATAACCACTGAAAAGATCAAAACATATGGTAGAGTAAAAAACAACAAAAAAAAATCACATATGGTAGAGAGACAGAAGTATCACTTTTTTCTATAAATATGCCTCAGGTGATTTTGGACATAAGTTAGAATAAGTAACTGTTGCTATTACCTTAAAAACAATAGAATATCTCCTGTAGGAAAACAGCTGAGAGAGGAAAAGGCAGAGAAACATGAGGTCTTTTGTGGGCTGTACAGGTTGTGGCCAAACTTGTATATAGAAATTGGTTCCATAAAGCCGTAGAAGTTGTTAGATATTTATGAATCATTTTAAATACACTTGGGTAAAATAGTCATGGAGCCTTGGTCATGTCTGTCTCTGTCCTAGTGCAGTGGACATTGTAATGTGCCTCGCCAGCCTCTCTTCAGGGCTGAAACACTCTTTCCCCAGCTGCTGCTTGGCAGTGTTGGCTGCTGAGACCTACAGTCTGAGTCCCTCTTAGAACTGCCTGGTCAAAAGGAGTTGCTTTTGCCAAGGTTACAAATCCGTCTTGGATGCCTTCTACATCCAGTGTCTGGCCAAGAGGGGAGTGAACAAATCCAGCTTCTTTGCCTCAATTTGGGGAAAATGAAGTTCAATTTTTCCCTCTGCTCAATTCTGCTTTCCTCTCCCTCAATAGAGTTGTTTCCAAGAGGACTAGTCAATCTACCTGCAAGAAAATCTCCATTTCAGAGTTTATTCCCTGGGGAAAATGATCTAACACAGCCAGTACAAATGGACTAAAAAGAACGTAGACTGTGCCCCAGTCTTTACGGAACCTACATTTTAAATGGGAATTGAGGTAAAGCAAGAACGTGTGTTCCGTGAAACCGGCGATCAATGAAAAAATGAATGAATATGTAACAAAGTAGATTATGAAGTAGAACGAAGTACACAGGGCAAAGGATGAAGAAATATGCTTCATTTGGTGAACAAGAAAATGCTTCATAGAGAAGGTAGATTTTCAAGTATTCTTTGAAAATTTAGAAATTATTAGCACTTTCAGAAAGTGAGTCTGCTATCTAGGCAGGAAAGACTGGGGACAATGTGAATGTCTTAATGATCTGGTATATGGTGGGACGGATGAAGGGAAGGAATGGTGTAGATGGCTGGAAAGGAAGGTAGTGGCAAACCTGTGGAGGCTCATGAATCCTACAGGACAATTAAATTTCTGATAGCCCCTGGGAGTCATTTGTAGGTGTTTGAAAATAGGTGTGATTTATTCAGATTAGGCTTAGAGGAATGGACAAAGCTGGAAACCAAACCACAGCAGTATGCCTCTAGAGCCTTCTCAGTTCTAATCCACTCCGGCACTCCCACTCACGACAGGACGCCAAGAGCTAAATGCCAAGGATTCTTAGTACAGTTACCAGCAGGCTCAAGTGAGAACAACTTACACTGGTTAGTGATGTTTCTATCAAAGCACACTGAGATCCAGAACAAATAAACATATTTAAGTTTGAGGACTAAAAACAAGTTCAAGGAGCTTAGTCAGGTTGGAAGTTGATGCCATATATACAGGATTATATACAATATCTGGCTCATGGTCAGCGGCTGAGTATAGCCTCGAGAGAAATGATAGGTTGGAAGAAATAGAAAGGGATGAAGATCTGTAAGTCATTCTCTGGACAAAAGCAGACTCATTGGTCATCTAAAAGGTGTATACAATCAGTAGAACAAAAGCTTATAAATGCCTTAGCTGAAGGCAGGCAGTGAGCATTGTGGCTGATGCAGGTGGGAAGATATAAATGAGATGTCGGCTTTTAACCTCAAAAAACAAAAAAAGTCACATTCTGACGGTAGTGTGGCTGAAGGGAAAATATAAGCAGATGCTAATTTGTTAGGTTAAAATAATAAGTCAATGGTTTCTATGTTTCCTTATCCAGGATTCAAAGCCAAGTTGTACCAGGGAATTGACAAGTATGTAGAAAATGTCATAAATGGCAGACACAACTGTGACTAGTTATTGCCTTACCCCAGCATGGAATCAGAGGTCAGCTTCACAAGAGACCATCTGGAATTTAGTTTGAGTGCCAGAAGGGGAAGAATGCCTCCTGGCTGGCCACTGAGCTACCACGGCCATCAGTGATGCTCTTGGTTGAGGCAGGTGGCACCGGCTAGTAGGACTCAGAGTAAAAATAGCAACATCACCTCTAAGCATGGCTCTAATCCATTTACCCACACTTGAGCCTTATCTCCACAGGGAAGCTGAGACTGAGCAAGCCACAGACCCAGTCTGGACGTGCTGCAGATCATCTAATTAGACACCAGGAGCTTCTTCTGTGCTAGAGCTCGTCTCTCCTGCCACCCCCGACATGTTCCTCTGGACCACATACTGAAAATGCACATGCAGTTATAAAAATGGAATGGGGTCGCTTTCCTGAATGACTTGAATCCAGGTTAATTTTGCATATCCTTGATTGGAATGACCACAGCAGCCAGACTGACTGACCAGCTGCTCCAAGTGGATGACTCTTGTAACTGAAGCAGCCAGTATCACAGTCTCTCACTTAAAATTCTCCTAAAACTCGGGATTTTTTTAGCTGAGTATTCAGACGAAGCTATGTTCACATGTGAAATTTTGCTAGGCCATTGCTCTGTGGGATTGAGCTGACTGTGAATTTCTAAGAGAAAATGTTAAAAAAGAGTAATAAAATTTAATAGAACCTGAGTACTAAAGATGAAATTCCATATGCAATAAAATAGAGACAGATGATGTGGTGGTCAACTGTGTTTGCAGAATGGTTAGTCAGAATTCCTGATACGTAAAAAGCAGACAACCAAGCAGGTTTTCAAAATGCAGTGCTCCCTAGATACATAACAGAATTTTAAAAGAAAACAGAGGGGGGAAAATGCTGTGATGTCAGTTGACAGGAGCTAAAATCATTTTGAGGAGGGCTCACTGCAACAACAAAGCATGACCAACCTATCGGCTCTGCCCTATGGTATTCCAAGTTTTGTCACAACACCAGGCCCGTGAGACTAGATAACATGGTTGTCCACCCTCCACTCAACTCTCAGAAGTTCCCTGCTCAGTAAAGTCTCCCTCATTTCAACGCACCCCCAGTATCAGCCATGTCATCACTTGGAAAACAATAATTGGCTTATGTTGATCCTTCTCCCGAAGAATTATAATTAAGTTATCCTTCCAAGTAAGTTCAAAAGCTCAACAGGCAAGAAAATGTTCTTTCCCAGGCTGAAATTCCCTACAATCACCAATACGATGAAAAGAATGGAGACCAAGCTCACTGAGTAGTCTTTTAAATCACTGGCAGGGATAGAGCTTAGCACGTTGACATACACATGCCATATGTTACCTCAAATTCAAGCTACCAAAAATCAGGAAAAGAGGCTAACGCTTATTAAATACCTACTGTATATCTTGTACGCTATATCGTCTTCTCTAACTTGAATGCTTCTGTAAGAAACTGCTTTTCTAGTTCCTCATTCACTTTGCTCTAGTACAATTATTATTAACAGTGTTTAAGAGGTTAGACGGTAGACCAGATCACCTAGGTCTGTATCCTTAACCTTCCACTTACTAACTACATAACCTTGACTAAGTCACTAACACTCCATATACCTCAGTTTTCACACATGTAAATTGAGTATGATAATGGCTGTTTCATAATGTTATGTTATGGGCTGCATGAGTCCATGTGAATATTTTAGAAAAACTGTGTGGCACACACTACCGTTCTCTTTATATGTCCATTTCCCCAACCTCATTTTGTTCTATCCTGATTGTTACCCTGACCACAAGATGTTATATGCCTGCTACAAAAATAGTTGCCCAATAAACACTTGGATAAGTGGATGCATTTTATTCGCACATTAGCTCTGTGAAATCATTATCATTATGTTTGGACTATAACTGAGGAACTTGTATCTTTAAGAAAAGTACATATGGAAAACAACATCAAGGATCCTCAAAAAATAAACAGACTACCATATGATCCAACAATTCCACTTTTCGGTATATACCTGAAGGAAACAAAATCACTCTCTCAAAGAGATAGCTGTGCCCCCATGTTCACTGTAGTATTATTTACAGTATACAAGCCACAGAAACAACCCTGAGTGTCTGCTGGCAAGTGAATAGATTAAGAAAACATGGTGCACAGATCTACAATAGACTAGGATTCAGTCATAATAAAGAAGGAAATTCTGCCATTTGCAACAGCATGGGACTGAGGACATTATGCTAAGTGAAATAAATCGAAGAAAGAAATACTTATGAACTCACTTATTTGTGGAATATTTTTTAAAAATTCCTAGAAATAGAACAGATTGGTGGTTGCCAGAAGCAGGAGACGGTGGGTGGGGAAAAGGAGGGAAGGCATCAAAAGGTCAAACTTCCAGTTATAAAACATGTAAGTTCTGGACATGTACTATAGAGCATGAAGAGTATAGTTATACACTTCACTGTTCATCTGAAAGATAAGATAGTAGCAGCTTGGAAGTTCTCATCACAAGAATAAATATTGTAACTACAGGAGGTCATGGATGTTAACTTACTGTGATGATCATTTCAGGATGTATACTAGGTAAAATCATCATGTTGTATACCTGAAACTAACATAAAGATATATAATTTAAAAAGAAATGAAGCTAATTAGAAGGGAGATTTTAAATCAAGGGTCCACGTTTCCCTACTGTACCACACAGACAAATTGAGAATGACAAAAGCCTTGCTTTTTAAACAAAACAAACAAACAAAAAAATCCAACTGCCTGAAAGCTTCACTTGGAAAAATGTCCAACAAATATAGTTCAGTACAAAGTATTTTTATGTTGCTTCATTTTAGATATTGTAATTAGGTAATTAGATATCTCATCCTTAGACTTCTATTTCTAGCATTTTTTCTGTCGCTGTAATGAGTCCATCCAAGTGAAGTACAGTGAGAATCAGGGTTTCTCATAATGGACTGTGGTCAAAAAAAAAAAAAAAAGGCTGAAAGTGAAAAGGAAGGGCAGGAACAAAAGGAGACGAATATAGACAGACTTAGGAGAATGGTCTTCACAAAGTGGCATGATAACATGCTACCCACAACAGTGTTTTCCTTAGAGAGCATTGAACATGAGAAAGATGTGTGATTCAAAAATATTATCCATGCTGGGTCTGTTCTAGGAAGAATGCCCAGCTGTCACTAAAGTCCAACCTGCTCTGTCGGTCTGCCTCAGGCTCCAGAGAGAACTTGGAAGAGGCTGAAAGGAGCTGAGTAGCTGACAAGAAAACAGATTAAAAATATAGGGAGAAACCTGCCATGTGATGCTAATGGAGAGGGCCCATTACAAGATGCCTCTGTCACATTTCACACATCAGCCAAAGAAAGGATATTCTCTTCTGGCCTAAGAAAGCTTGCTTAGAGTGACAAATAAAGGGCATATTGCATTTAAGATATTCTCAAGCTGGGAGTTTGAGTATTTGCTGCTTTTAACACAAACAAAAATACAGCACAGTTGAAATACACTTTCAAGTTGCATCAGTGTGTTTTGAGATAGGATCCTTACAATATGTTCTGCACTCAAAGGATTATATGCTTTCCTGCTTATTAAAGTGGTTACAGAAGCAAAAGGAAACCCATTCTAAATAACAAGCTTTTTACATATAAACACATATGGCCAACTCATATGTTATAATTTTATTTTTACACTTAAGCCCGGCTGCTTCCAGTTCTTAAATTTATAATGGTCTTAGGACCTGTTATTGCTGAGAGGTCATTAACATACTATTTGTAAGAACTCAGTTCTAATTCTAATGTGCATATGCATGTATGAGCTATGAATCACGATCCATAACTCTATTCTAATAAATCTATAGCTCCTGCTGGAAGTGCACTCTAGGTAAGTACACTTTACTGCTCTGCCGAAGCAATTAATTAGCTAAAGCTGTGCATATTCCTGCCAGTGCAATCAGGAGCCACAGCCAAACAAGGAGGGGAGACGTGGCAAGAGCAGAGAAGAGCAAAAGACTGCCACATTAATGACACAGCTGAGGAAACAGAAAGATACAAAGTGCTTAGGTGCAGGCCTCAAATATACCTATAATTCGGGAAAATGACATTCTAATAAAGTGATAGGGAGTAAGTCACACCCTTATGCACCGTTCTTAATGGGACAAACCATACTCCTGGGCACCGAGACCTGGAGAAGGCAGTGAAAAAAAAGCTGAGCTGATGCAGTTAGCACCGTGCATCACCTCAACGTTTTGACTGCCTTCTCCACAAAGCGAAGTCATATATAACTTGATTCAGATTCTTCCTCACTTCTACATGGGATACCTCTCGTCTAGACATCCTCCCACACTCTCACACATGCTCAGGAAGTTGTGTAAATGCTGTTACATGTGTGCAGATGTATGCCTAGATATATTACAGACACACAAGTATATAACCTATGCGCACTTACCTTATTCATGGAAACTACGAAAGCTTTTTGAGATATGCACTTGGTGTTTAAGAACTTAAAAGTGTGAGGTAGGTTCTCCTGGGTGGCTCAGTCAGTTAGGTGGCTCAGGTCATGATCTCATGGTTCATGAGACAGAGCCCTACGTCAGGCTCTGTGCTGACAGTGCAGAGCCTGCTTGGGATTCTCTCTCCTCCCTCTCTCTCTGCCCCTCTTCCACTCACACTCAATCTCTCTCTCAAAAATAAATACCTTAAAAAAAGGAAAATAAAAGCATGAATTTCAAATTAACAAATATGCAACTGTGCATACCATGACAACTGAGTTAGAAGAGAAATTATATATGTATATACACACAATTGTATATATACAATTAGTAGGCCAGGGTAACGGGGGGCTTGTGTACATGATGTTGTACATGGGAAAGCTGCTAGTGAGCTCTTATTCTGAGTAAATCAAATGGAAGTCACTGAAGTTCTCAGTTTCTGAGTGTCTTGTGTTTGTGTGTGTTATGTTTGTGTGTGTTAGAAATGAGAATGAGAGATGAAGAAAAGAAAAACCAGGTGGAGTAAAAGATGAGGAAGTTAGGGGCACTTGGGTGGCTCAGGTCATGATCTCACCATTCCTGAGTTCCAGCCCCACGTCAGGCTCTGTGCTAACAGCTCAGAGCCTGGAGCCTGTTTCAGATTCTGTATCTCCCTCTCTCTCTGCCCCTCCCTTACTCACTCTCTCTCTCTCTCTCTCTCTCTCTTTCTCTCTCTCGCTCTTAAAAATAAATAAAGATAAAAATTTATTTAAAAAAAGATTAGGAAGTTAAAGGAAATACTGTAAAGATCTTTTGTAAAAACAATGAAAGACTGTATTTTGTACAAGATTGTAAAGAGAAGTGTCTAAAATAGAAAATAAGAACACGTAAGTCTGTGGGATTTTCATGGTTAGCTTTCCAAAACTGGCTCACTTCTCTTGTCCATTGAACAGCACAACTAACTCAAGACCAGGGCTACCAAGTGTTGAAGATGTGGACAAAACTCCAGGGCAATGTCCAGAGACAGCTAATTGGTCAAAAGCAGGCAGATAATTGAGTATGAGCAACCAAAGTTACAGGTGCAACATCATGAGCACCACCCTGTGCACCAGAGAGAGAAAAGAGGGGATATGATAAACCAGGTAAAAGAGTGTTTCTTCATAAGCTGTTAACACTAGCAGCTGTTTTAAAATTCTAGTGACTAATATTTAAAACTGTAATATCTGGGGTGCCCGGGTGGCTCAGTCGGTTAAACGTCCAACTTCAGTTAAGGTCATGATCTTACAGTTTGTGGGTTCAAGCCTGGTGCCTGCTTCGGGTTCTGTGTTTCCGTCTCTCTCTCTGCCCTCCCCCACTTGTGCTCTGTCCCTCTGTCTCTCAAAAATAAATTAATAAGGGGGCGCCTGGGTGGCGCAGTCGGTTAAGCGTCCGACTTCAGCCAGGTCACGATCTCGCGGTCCGTGAGTTCGAGCCCCGCGTCAGGCTCTGGGCTGATGGCTCGGAGCCTGGAGCCTGTTTCCGATTCTGTGTCTGCTTCTCTCTCTGCCCCTCCCCCGTTCATGCTATGTCTCTCTCTGTCCCAAAAATAAATAAAAAAACGTTGAAAAAAAAATTTAAAAAAAAAATTAATAAGTGTAAAAAAATGTTTAAAAGTAAAATAAAACTGTAATATTAGCAGCAAACCTTTATTTAGTGTTTACTAGGTGAGTGCCAAGCATTTCTAAGCACTCAAATACAGTAATTTTTATCCTCATAACAATCTTGTGAAGCAGTTATCGTTTTTGTCATTTCATGGGTGAGGAAAATGAAGCATAGAGAGATTATGTGTTGTACTGAAGGTTCACACGTATTCCTTCCATGCTATGCTGCCTACAGAAACAACAGTGGTTGAGCACTTACTTTGCGCTAGAATCTTCTCTGAATAATGTAATCACACAATTTCATATTTTCTTGCTACCCCATGAGAAAGATACCTCCTTCTGTGCAAATCAGAAATTGAGGCTTAAAACCCACCAAGGTAATACATCTAACTGCCATTAATTAGACTGAAACCAAGGTCTGCGAAGCACCCAGGGACCACCAGGGGACACATGTCCCCAGTCTTTCCATTATCTGCATCAGCATTCCTCCTCTACAATTTGACTCAGACTACTGACATCTTCGTGATCTCAGTTAAAACACTTGCCCCACCTTAGGCTCGCAGACCATTCCTACTGTTCTGTCACCCTAACCACATACATACCGAGACTCATATGCCTGAAGACTCATGAAATAAGGTATACATATACTTCATTCAATCACACGTGGTTGATTTCCACACATTTCTCCCCGGGTCTCTGCCACTTATTGACATTTATTTATATTTAAGGTATTTATATCCAAATTGAAATTCTTACTTTGTCCAGATGTCAAATGTCACCTCCTGGAGATAACTTGAGAAGAGTGGATTTCTTAAAATCTAGAGAATATTTTGACATCTTTCAGTTTATTGATGCTCGGAGAAGTGGATTTAGAGATTTCATTTTCTAGTTTTCACTAACCTCTCCTTCAAATGGCCTAAAATATTTCTGCAAAAAACCCTGCAGATTGAAAGTAATATACATAAAGTTGGTGAAACCAAATAATGAAAAACAGGGAAAGGAGGAGTTCCTTGCCTGCCAGAACACAGGGTAAAAATTATGATATCTAATCATATTTGATAAGGCTCTTATGAAATATAATTTTTAGCAAAAACAAATATTTTGTAACATTTTCAAATAAGAAATCATTTAAAATATCATTTTACATATAAAATTAAAATAGATTATATATGAAATACATATGTCAATTTGTTTATAAGTACATGTTAGTACAATATAAATAACTATACATATATTTGTGTTTTCTAAAGTATATTTTATTGTCAAGGATGAGAGATCAAAAAAGTTTATAATATTCTATTTCATTTCATAATTTACATTATGTTAGTTTATCTTATTATCAAGAGCAATTATATATAAAATAAATACATGAACTAAGATAGATTTCCTTTTATTTTTTTTTAATTTTTTTTAACATTTATTTATTTTTGAGACAGAGAGAGACAGAGCATGAACGGGGAAGGGGCAGAGAGAGAGAGGGAAACACAGAATCGGAACCAGGCTCCAGGTTCTGAACCATCAGCCCAGAGCCTGACACGGGGCTTGAACTCACAGACCGCAAGATCGTGACCTGAGCTGAAGTCGGACGCTCAACCAACTGAGCCACCCAGGCACCCCATAGATTTCCTTTTAAAAAGAAATCCGGTGGCATAAAAGAAAAAAGTGAGCCCGATAACGTCATTTTGGATTTTTGTCTTAATTGTCTCCATAATTTAGCTAAAAAAAATAACAATAATAAAAGCCCACCATTCATTGGATAGCTATGATCCATGCTTGACACTGGCTAGGGCTAGTCCTTCACATATATTAATTTTGTTCCTCACAACAATCCCATGAGATAAGAAATCTAGCAGGAAAAAAAGAACTGGAAAAAAAAAGGTTGTCACTAATCAAATAAATGATAGTTAAATAACAAAAAGCTATTGTTTTGTCCATTACATTTGCAAAAATAAATTGTGATATATTTTGTCGAATATTAAGGAAGACATGGAAACTAGTATTCTTATTGCCACTTGCTAAATGTGCAACCTTGAACAAGTTAATTAACATCTCTGGGGTAAAATTTCTTCAAATTCAATTCTTCAATTTCTTTTTATATAATGAGAGCAACAATACCATATATCTTAAAGACTGGTGAGAAATATGCTAATTCATGTAAAAGTTTATTCACAAGAATGTCCAACACACAAGAACCAATAAGTGTTAATTCTCCCACATTGCTGATGACAAAAATTCTTTTGGAATATAAATTGAAATTATGTATCAAAAGCCACTGACAATATTCCATTCCTGGAATTCACTCTACCCTAAGGAAACTATCCAGTATTCTGCATAAATACACATTTATGCAAAGACACAAAGCTATTCATTATCATAATATTTATAATAGCATTAAACAAGGAAATGCCCTATGCTAGGAAGATTATATAATATTTTTATTTCCTTCATTAGAAAGATATGCTAAATAAAACTAATAGTGATATTGATCTTAAAGACTACATAAAATATGGAAAACAATTTAGGCCATAATCTTAGATGAAAAAAATAGGTTAGAAAATTTCACATGCATATTTATGCTTATATTTATATTTACATATCACCCTAACGGACAGAGCTACTTCAGGTAACAGATTGGAAAGAACATAATTCAAAATTATGTTGGAGGGCACCTGGGTGGCTTGGTTAAGCGTCCGACTCTTGACTTTGGCTCAGGTCATGATCTCATGGTTCATGATATGGAACCCCATGTCAGGCTCTGCACTCGCAGCACAGAGCTTGCTTGGAATTCTCTCTCCATCTCTTTCTGCCCCTACCCTGCAAGTGCACTCTCCCTCTCCCTCTCTCTCTCTCTCTTAAAGTTAAAAAAGATAAAAATAAATAAAATTATGTTGGTTTTATTTGGTGGTAGAATAAGTGTGATTGTTTTCCATTGCCAAAGGGGTTCTAGTTTCTGCCCTGTTTATGTTAAAACACATGGTGATACATCATATTAATTTCATTACTCTCTTCTCTCTAGGCCCACTGCACTTAGCTTAAGTCTGATAAACTGATGAAGAGTTTTTTGTTGTTGTTGTTTTGTTTTTTAAGGCTGGGATTAAGACATCATTTCAAATTTGTTCTCCACTGAATGAGTAGTATTATTTGTAAAAGATCTGAAAATAATCTTTGACGATGTGTGTTTATGGACTCACTTCTAAGGTTTTTGTAACCGATCTCTTCTTTGGCAATAGCTCTTATCATCTAAGGTTGCTAAGTAATGGGGGCAATATGAATAATTTGTGCATAGTGTTTGGGGATACTACATCTTCCAATATTTAAATCACCTTTAAAAAAAATTACAACATGAAAGAATCCAAAGAGTAGGAAGTGAAGGAATATTCAAAAAATTCTCCATTTACTTTCTTTGAATGCCAAGACTGTTTTCCTTTTCATAAGACACTAATAGTGTGAAGGTTTTCATCATTTAAATTACATCTCAGTTAATGGAATCCCCACTACAGAATCACATGCATTATCTAACTTTTGACAAAAAGAAAAAGATTAAAGACTTTTTGAGAAAATGTTGAAAAAATGCCCTGTTTCTACTTTCCCCATAAAATAGCTACAGAGGTTAGTGATAAAGATTATATAAAAACATTTTAAGCTGTTTAGTAACAGATCATTAGAAACACCTATGAGAATGTCATTACTATTGGGAATACTTCCCCCTCATCTTGAGCATAAAAATAAAAATGGTGTTGGATTTCTACTTGTCTTCAGGATGCATGTTTATTCAGACTTGTTTCTTCAATACCCAAATATGCAACAATCAGAAAAATATTTGAAGCAATCTCCTTAATACTGCATTATTTACTATCTCTCAAAGGTTGCAACTCTTTAATCAAGTCACATGAACTTTTATCTTCAAACATGTTATATATGCTGAAAGCTTTCACTAGAACTACATGTACTTACAATAAAAAGCCATATTTTCATTAATCATTACAGCAATGCCCTTTTTTTTCAACCAAGTTTTTCTCGTATTATGTTGTTTTTCCATTGCTGGATGACATTTTGTTTTTAGTGGATGAATATTTTCATGCCAAAGCATTTGATAACATCCCAGAGAGAACCTTGTGCTGCATATTTTCTAATTCTTCTACTGTTAAGTTTCATGTTTTTTAAAGCTCTGCTTTGAAGAGTTTTATAATTAAACATTGAAGATGAAATTTTAGTTTTATTTACATACTCTACTAAATTTTACCAGATGAGTAAGTAAGCAAAGAAGTAAGAGTAAAAGTCATTCTTTAATGCAATAAATATCGAATCCCTACTGTTCTAGGCACTGGATTGATTTAGCAAATAATATGTTTAATAAGGAAGACACACTTGTTCTCATGTAACTCATAGTCCAGTCAATGATGTCCAGTTCTCTTTTTTGGAAACTCTGAAGTTAGGTGTACTGTTAAATGTGTGGAAAATGGACCACAGGTGATCTTGCCTTGGCTACAGTTGGAGACCGACCGTACTGTTCCAACCTGCATTTCTTTCTGCTTTTCCTCTTTTCTGTGTAGCCTCAATTTGGGAAGAAGGAGAGAAAAGTAGAACAGTGCTAAAGCAGGTCATGGAGAGAACATGACTGCTGGTTGATGTGTGAGCTGGAACCAGACAGGGGGCTCCTTACCCTCTCCTGTCCTGGGAATGTACATGGTGCACACCATTCCCACACTAGGAGCTGTTTCTAGGACATAGTCTTGAGAGCAATAAGATCAATCAATATGTTGTTGAGACCATCTGGATGGTGTATGTGCCTGAAGCAAGTTAAGACCTCTATACAAACTTGTAAGATTCTGGAGGGCAGATAAATCTACTCATCTTATGGATGCTAGGACAAGCCACATATGTAAGTTCCCTTGCTTATTAAATCTGCCACCTACCAACCTGGAATGATCTGCCTCTTTCTTTGGTCTCTCCTTGCCCTCTGTGTATGGGGGCCAGTTTTCAAATCAACAAACAGGAGAAACTATTTCCCCCTCTTTGCTCAGGCTCCACAGTTGACTACTAACAACTGCATGGAGGCTCATATGCTGTAAGGCTGGCTTCCATGAGCTCCAAAAAGACAAATGGATCACCAACTTCACAAGAATGAAAATGAGAGAAACCTGTGACTGGCACAAAGGCTAGGGGTAGCAAGATCAAAAGAGGTCTCTGAAAACCAAATGGTTTTAATACCTTCAGCTATTATGTTTTTCTTGATGTTGATTACATTACTTAGAGGGTAACAGAGCTAACTGTACTCTTCATTCACATATATTCCTGGAGCAGACCCCTGCCTGCTTCAAGGTTATGCTGGATACAAAGAAGTACAGTTTAAAAGTTACAGACTCTGCCTACAAGTAGTTTAAGCCCTAACCTTAGAGACTGAGACTCTCGTAGACCAAAAAAAAAAAAAAAAAAAGTGAAAACAACACAGTATAAACTCAAAGGAAGCTACTTGTTTTGCAAGGTGCCCTGCTCGTCTTTATTCCATGAGAGATATGAACAATGAATAAACAAAGCCAGACTCTGGAAGTGCCTCACGTGACAGAAAAGTGGGTCTCAGATATATACATAAATGAGCTTAGATAACACACACAAAATATGAAAATGGCACAAACAAGCCAACCAAAAATATATTCCACCAACCTAGGCCAGAGATCTAGACTAAAACTTGTGTAAATGCCAAACTATGCATCTCGAGCCAAAGACTTATTAGAAAAGCAGGATGAGGAGAGCAGCCAGTGGAACCACTCACCTGCCCACCACAGGAACTGCAAGGAGGCAACAGAATCAGAAGGATGTATTCACATAGACAGAGGACCCATTCTGTGCCAGGACTGTGGTGGACACTGCAGCTAGCCACAAAGGCCAAAAGACAGGAAAAATCCCCACCACAATGGAACTTACATTTAAGTTTTCTGATAGTGGTGGTTCTAAGGAGTGAATAAAATGGAACAAGGAATGGAAGATCATGCCAGTTTAAATAGGATGAGGGCCAAACTTCCAAGTCTGGGATAGAGCATTCCAGGCAAAGAGCCTTACAGAAGCCCTAAGTTAGTGACTAGCTTACTAGGTTACTGGAACAGAAAAGTCGGTCTGACCACAGCACAGTGAATAAAGGGGAAAGCTGTAGGAGAAGGTGTCCAAGAGGTAGGCTTGGGACCAGATTACATAAGGCCTTTTACAGATGGAGTTTAGGAATCGTTGGTAGATTTAATGAAAGGAAAGAAACAAAGACCTACATTTAAATCACCCAAGTTGCAATCATTTCCATGAAATGCCACATCTCTTCATCAGTTTTTTTCCACCAAATACAATTCTGATATGTTTATTTATTATTGTACATAAGAAATATATTGAACATGACTGTACTTACTGGCTTCTCCAACTTATGATTCTAATATCCTCATTTATTCTCAAATGTGTCCTGGTTTAGACCAGGATTGTCCAACTTTTTATGTCAAAGGTTAGAGAGAAAAGATTTTAGGCTTCGTAGGCCAGATGGTCAGGACACTGTGCCACCATAGCACAAAAGCAGCCACAAACAATATGTAAACTAACGAGTGTAGTTGTGTTCCAATAAAACGCTATGAACACTGAAAACGGATTTCACATAATTTCAGTGTGTCACAAAATATTCTTTTTTATTTTCTCCAGCCATTTAAATATACAAAAGCCATGCTTAGCTCACTGGATAACACAGGTAGGTAAATATAGGTAGTTGGATTGGGTCCATCGGCTGTAGTTTGCTAATCTCCCTGTTAGATGACAAATTAGATGGCAAATTAGATGGTGACCCTTATAGCAACTTACAGGGCTCACTATGTACCAGGTAGTCCTTGCAACAAGCCTATGAGGTACAGACTACTATTACATGTGTTTTTCAATATAGAAACAGAGGCATATCTAAGCAAAGCTCCCAAGATCTCCACAAGAAGACATGGCAGAAAGCCTATGTGTGGAGCCCCTATTCTTAACCACAGGGCTGAATAGTATCCTAATACATTCTCATTCTCCCCCTCCTCACGGCATTCTTCCTTCTCATCTTCTATTTATGGCATATTTTTAGTCTCCTTCTCTTTCTTCATTACCCTTTCTGGCTTTCTTTCTCATGCCCTCCTTTCCCATCCTCTGTCAAAATTATAAGTGAGTTATATTTCTAGGACCAGAAATAAACCAATCAAAAGTTAGATTATACAGAATAAAGAACCAATGCTTTCAATCTCTATAATCACTAAATACTTCTAATTTTCTTTAGAAATCTTACACAATTATTCCCTTAATATTCCTCTAATGAAACCTGTTTTCCCTCTAAGCATCAGCTTTCCAGGTAGAAATATACCTATTATCTAATTTTATTGTATTTCTCTTTCAACAATCAGTATAGTAACAGTTCTTGCTTTTGAAGTTGACAAATCTGTAACCCTACCTCTCACTTATCTTGTATTTACAACAAAGTGGTCTCAAGTTAAAGGAGAGCTAGATAAGTTACTCCCCATTCTTAAATCTATGATACTCTATAGTCCTAGTGCATTAAACTAGGAATTCTACCACCATATTGATGATCTGAGGTTCTATATTTCAAACAATTCTCTTTACAAATGAATTCTTGGAACATAGGTTGTTTTTAAATTGGAGGCTTTCAGTATACGTCTGCCACTATCCTTCATGGTTTTAAAACATTTGAAAAGTGTTTATTTAATGTGGCTGTCTATTTTGGTAGTACAGATAGATAAAAAGAGGAGGGTACTTAACTCCAGGACCACTTCCATTGTTGAAGTTTCTTACCAGCAACAAAGCAGCAGTAAAGTTCAAGCAGTTTATTAATGTCAGCAAAATCCCATGAACAAATTACTGCCTGAGTCATTTGTGTGTGTATGTGTATTTTATTTGCAAAAACACACTTTTTAAGGGAGGAGGAAAACGATACCATTTGATTGCTGAGGTACACTACCATTTTCTACTAAATTGTTTTTTAACAAATAAAATAATCAAGTTGAAGTTTCTGATTTAAGTTGCTCGTCCCATACCAATTTCTGAAAATGTTAGGATGGCATTAAAATCAAAGATACATTTAAGGAAAAACATACTTAGTTTTGAGGGATGAATGAGAACAACCTGTTTGGTTCATATTAAGCTTGCAGATTTATCAACACTGGGCACACAAGGGAAAGACAGACCAAGTGTTTATGAGCTCTCCAAAACGATTGATTTTTACAAGGCCTTGATTTAGCTGAAAGGGGTGCCTATATATTTAGATAGCAAAAGGGTTAATGGATTCAACCTTTTGAAAAATGTCCTTCCTTACATGCGTATAACATGATGGATAGTTAACTGAATGCACGTAGGTAAACATAGGTGAAAACAAATTAATTGGAAGGTATAGGGTTTATTGTTTATTTTTTCTTGATAGATGGATCTCATTATTTTCCTTGGGCAGACAAAGCCATAACAGTTTGCAGAGAAAGGAGAAGTGACAGCTCCAGGAAACTGCTTACAGATGGACAGCCAGCAGGCTAAAAATATTACTTGTGTCCACCTCATCAATAAGCTGGCTCCATGAAGAGTGGCAATTATTCTTTTCCTGCTTGTGCTGCCCTTTGAGAGGCATGAAGACGATTATTGATAACTAGGTATGTAGAACAAAATATATACAGTAACACAAACTCATTTACTATGGCAAATCCATATCAGAGAGCACCAATGCCTTTCATGCCATTATTTACAGTGGCAACATGTACTCATCAATGTCTTAGAGGATTATGCTGATACTGTGTTTTGTTACAATCCTATTAATTATTAATGATGCATATTTACTATTCACCTATATTTAGAGAGTCTGTATTATGCACTACAAAAGGGGGAGGAAACGTCACTGAGTTGAGGAGGGTGAGTTCTCAATCTTGCATGCATATAAATGTCATAAGACTTGGCCTTCATGTATTCTTTGTACCAAAGAGGATCTTTAAGTTTTGTGTGACAATACCAAAATAATGGATAAAAAATAAATTTTTACATGAATCACAAACTATCCATGCTTGTTAAAAAATCAAGAAGCAAGATACACAACTTTTATTCTATTTACTATAAGAAAAGATGTAGTACCAATTAGTGTGTGGAATTTAAAAAAAAAAAAAAAGCCTTCTCAATTAAAGGCACCACAAAATAAATGACAGTTTCCAGGCATCAGCACAAAGCTAAAGGGATTTCAATGGCCTCATTACTTTTATTACCCTGCATTGCTTAGCCAAATCTACTGCAAGGCTGTGTTTAGACATAGGATCTGTCTCATACTTCCAGAAATGTGGACAATGGATCAGCTCACCTGGAATCAGTAGAACAAACATGCAAAAATCATAGCATAGCAAATGTCATACTTAGTTAACCTGCTTTATACATATTGCAGAAAAGGATTAACCAGGAAGGAAGTTAACAGAAAAATGGAAGACCATTTCAACCATAATAGTCAAATTTTGACATATTAGATCAATAGTTGCAGGCATTTCAGGCTATTCCCACTGCATTTCTTTATTGAATATCTTATTTCCTGTCATATATTATAAAATAGATGAAAATGATGCATTTTTGTTCATTTCAAGAAATGACAGAAAAGCTAAGTGATTTTTTAAAAATCAGTCTCAATGAGAGAACATGCCCCATACTCTGTTCAAGTTTTCAGATTCTTCTTGGACTTGAAGGTCATAGTGATTAACTATTCTGTGTTATTCTACACTTGAACAATTATCCAATAATTAGGGATTCCACCCAGAGCTGCCATGACTTGACTAAGGGGACTCTTGTTCCCAGTTTTCCTAAATGTCTAGTCTCTGAGGACTAAAGAGAGGAGTTCATTCAAAGGTCAACTGTCTTGCTGAGTTTTAAAAAGCAGTGGATAATTAGAAAAAAGCAGCTACAACTAAACATCCTCCAGTTGGTTCTTGAATTACCTGCCCATTTTTAACTTCAATCTTGCAAAACTAACAGATATTTCAGTCTATTATACAATCATCGTTTTTCTTATTTACAAGATTCCCAGGGCACTAGTACCTGAAAAGAAAATATTACTCATTCAGTAATATCATGGTGTTATTATATTTTAAATGATGCATTTTTTATGCTGTCTTCTGTAATTTCATGTAAAATCAACTAAATGCAGTGGTATTGGGGTGATGGCTACTAAAATCTTTGTGGAATTTAGGATACATATTGTTTCTCTCACCTCCCAATCATAAAAGAAAATTATCATTTTGTTCAAGTGGCAGGATTTTTTTAATGGGCAATATGTAAGACCATCTAGGTGAAATAGTATTTGAAATACAATTCCCTTGAATTTAGCCCAAATTTATAAATTATTCATTCTAGCAAAAAAAAAAAAAAAAAAAAAAAAAAAAGCTATCATCTAATGGCAATTAAGACTATTTATCTTTGAATTATATTGAAATATTTCATCAAGAAAATGTTTTGGTCATTTATCAGGGCACTTTTGGTCACAAATGACAGAAATTCAACAAAACAAAGGGGAACTGTTGGTAAGTCTAATCAAGCCAAGGAAAGGGTAATGATGGAACCAGCAAACTGGAACCAAGGCCCCAGGGACATGAATGCAGTCAGCATCCCTTCTCCTTACCTCCCATTCTGCTTCTGACAGCCTGAAAGGAAAGCCTGGTGGGTGGGTGTAGGTATATTCCTAGGAAGTTACCTTCCATAAACAGCCAATTTCTTCCTTGATTTCTGTGACCAGAGATCTGAGTCACAGGGAATTGGGTTTGCTGAAAGACTAGATTTCCCATTCTGACCCTTTGGCGAGGGGGAGGGGGAGGCGAAGGGGAAGAAGTTGCCTGGAACTTATAAAGTGCCATTCCTGGAAGTCCTGGGCAGAGAAGGCACTACCTGACACAATTCTCTGAATGTTACCAATGAACTAAACACAGTCAATACCAGTATTTTAGATTTCTTCTAAATATAGGCTAACTACTCTAGCACAACCATTTGTCCCAACAATATTATGAACATGATTACATGAACCCAGTAATACTCCTGCAATATATTCACCATTTTTAAAAATGCTTATTTATTTATTTTAGATAGAGATAGAGCACAAGCAGGGTAGGAGCAGAAAGGGAGAGAGAGAGACAATCCCAAGCAGGTTCTGCACTGTCAGCACAGAGCTCCATGTGGGGCTAGAACTCCTGAACAGTGAGATCAAAACCTGAGCCGAAACCAAGAGTCAGACACTTAACTGTCTAAGCCACCCAGGTACCCCTACATACTGACTGAGTAAAACTTATACAATAAAATCCATTTGCGTGGACATATTCCTCAGCTACTACAACGCACCCCAGGTCTAATTCTGGAGGCTCTTTCCCCATGTCTGCTCTTATCGTAGGGTTACGCACCTCTGACCACATACATTCATCTGTTCTGCCCTCCATCTCCAGGCCTCCCCTAACAGTATGCCAGTCCAAGGACATAGCAGAAATTCCTTACTTGATCTCCCACCAGTAACCCTTCAGTAACTTTTCCTTAAGAGGCAAGGTGAAGTTATAGAAAAAACAAGGCTTTGACTCGGAAGACCTGTGTCTTGAAACCTGTCTTTCCACCTATACCTAATGTGATTTTCTCTGAATCCTAATGATTTTCTTAGCTTGACTTCTCTTTGCAGTACTCTTGAAGACAACACAGTTAACAGATACAAAATGCTTTACCAAATATAAATATTATTTCTACTCATGCTATTGCTTTGTTATTCTTTCTTTCCTTATAATGAGACTGTACCATGTCCTAATACCCTTTGTTTTTATTTTTTTTATTTTTTTTTTGTTTTTATTTTTTTTTAATTTTGTTTTTATTTTAGAGACAGAGCATGCCAAAGTAGGGGAGAGGGGCAGGGCGGGGAGAGAAAGAGAGGTGGGGAGGGAGGGAGAGAAGGAGAGAGAGAAAGAAAGAGAGCGAAAGAGAGAGAGAGAGAGAGAGAGAGAGAGAGAGAGAGAATCCCATGCTGGCTCCACACTTTGAGTGGAGCCCAAAGTGGGACCTGAGTCCCAGGATTCTGGGATCATGACCTGAGATGAAATCAAGAGTTGGATGGTCACCCGATTGAGCCACCTGGGTGCCCTCTAATACCCTTACATTTGTAAGCATCAATTTTATTCTTGTTTTCTCCATCCTCAGGGACTTTGAAATCTGGAAGGATAACAATTCTAGGACACTGAACTCACCATTCCTACAATCTCATAACTGCCAGAGTAATCAAGATGAAATTTTCTTGACTCTTGGATATATTTTTTCTCCTCAAGACATTTAAATACTCTCACATGTTCATCCCGGCACCCATTTCAAACCTTACCACTGAAAAGAGACAATCTTCTAGAACACAAAGTGATTTAATAACTCAGTAGACCAAATCTATTCCTGAATAAACTGGTCTTCATTGTGCATGAGGAGCACACAAAGGATGAAGCTGTGAGCATTGTTTAAATAAACTGCTTCTCCTTGAGGAATTACCAGGATCATAAATTGTCTTTGTCAAGGACTTTAGGAACTTAATACGATGACTCTGCCTTAACCTACTGAGGTAGAGCAAACAGCCCATTGCCAAGGGTTCTAGTCTAGGACAGGCGGTATTTAACAGCCAAAGAAATGCTGAGACTGAGAAAAAGGTATGACTAAATTATTCAGTCTGTTGACTTCAACCAATATTCCACCTCACATCTTGAGATGCAAGCTTCGTCCTCTGGTTTGGCATTTTTACCAACCTGTTGTAGGTGTTACACATGCTGGCCAGGGTCCTGGATGTTAAATTTAAATAGTTAATCCTTTTTGCTCCTTTCCCGACTTGTTCACTCAACTTCTCTCCCTCTGTCTCCCTTCTCGCTTCACCCCATCCCTCCCCCTACTTACTCTCTTTTCAGTTTGCTTCCTTTCTAACTTCCTTTCTTTGCTTCCTTTCTTATTTTTCCTC
Organism: Panthera leo; assembly: GCF_018350215.1. NCBI lineage: Eukaryota > Metazoa > Chordata > Mammalia > Carnivora > Felidae > Panthera > Panthera leo. Next base: position 111,169,412 of record NC_056683.1, on the reverse strand, counting down.
TTCTACTTCCGACATTCAGATCACTGGAGTCAGAAATGAATCAATGGATTTAAGCCCTACATATAAAGGCCTATCCCACACATGCCTTGTCTTTATTAGAAGACTTTGGGGCACCTGGCTGGCTAATTCAGCTCAGTCAGTTAACAGTCTGACTTTGGTTCAGACCATGAAGTTAAGTGTTCGACTTCACGATCTCACGGTTCATGAGCTTGAGGCTCCCGGTCAGGCTCTGTGCTGACAGCTCAGAGCCTAGAGCCTGCTTCAAATTCTGTGTCTCCCTCTCTCTCTGCCTCTCTCTCTCTCTCTCTCTCTCTCTCTCTCAAATAAATAAACACTAAAAAAAGAAGACGTTTATTATGAAGACTTTCCTTATCCTCATGTTAACTGAAAATGGTCTTTACCATTCTTTGAATACCTCTAAATACTTTTTGATGGATAATTTTGGACACTTACCATATTCTGCCATCTGTTACTGTCCCTCATACAAACAGCTTATCCTTTTGGTATAGCTTATCTTGTAAAGCTTATAATTTTCTACCATGGGCAAAAGTGTTTTATTAATTTGTAGGTTTTATTAAATTTTTAAACTTTTGCATTAGACTGTCCTTTATCAATAATTATAATTTATTTTGGTTAATCATCTAATAAAAATCCTCTATACATTTAGTTTTTACTCTAGAATTTTTTCTAACAGAAACATTAAAAAGCACTCAAGTAAAATCCTTAGAAATATACATATATGTGTGCATATGTAAAAAGTCTATGTTCCTCAACATTGTTCTCCTAGTAATTGCAAGAATTTTTCACATTCTTGAAATATTTGCAAAAGGGCCTGGAATTATATAATCTGACAGCACCCATCACAAATAAAGTAGCTTTTGGGGGTTAGGCATGAAGTATTAGGATGTAATTCTAACCCTTTCTTCTGAGATCAATACGCCCATGGCTTATGACATTGTGGGTAAGACCTATTATTTTAAAAGATGATAATGAAAATAGTTATCTAAACTGCTATTCATATGGTTACATAGACTCAGCCTGTTTGTAAATAAAATACCCATGTTTAGGTTTTGAGTTTTGCCTGCAAATTATGTACATAGTACTTTGTGGATTCAATCAAGGATAAGCCTCAGTCACACAATCTCATCATTCATTAAGTTAGGACTTACTTTGTGTGTTCCCTTGATCTCTCCACGCTCAATTCCACATTTCATGGACTATTACTTTCTGTATTTAATATATATCCTCCCCATATCCCCATATTTGTGCACTTATATTTACCTATGAAAAACACATGTACTGTTATTTTATGTATTTTTGTGTACATTTTATATATACCTTTGAAACTACAGAGTTGAGCAATTCATGTATTCTTGCAAAATTTGACAAAAATTTACATAACATCCATGCATGTTGATTAAATAGGGGTGTAATTAATCCCTTCACATCTTATTATAGGATTTTACCATGTTTTGCCAATCCATTAACCAAATGATAGATATGGATGATGAACATTTCACCACTGCAGACAATACTGAAGTGAATACCATGGCATAGGTGTTTTTTTTGTGTACATTGCTTTCTTTGTGAAATTCTTTTCAGTTTTCCCTTTTTGGGCATCTTTTTATTTGTAAGGGTCATTTTATTTATAACACTTCATGCTCTAAAGGGTAAAATGCTCAAACAAATTCAACTGAAAATGAGAATATGCTGCTTTATTTTATCCATTAATAATATATACCTGGTGTTCACAAGGATTTACCATCTGAACATACATGACAGGAAAAATGTGTTTTTTTTTTTTTCATTATAAAGGGCCGTAAACTTAATAGTGACCTCCAAGAGAACCCGACTGCAGATTTTACCAAGGAAGAACTGTAAATCAATCAGGACATGTGACAAATATAATTAAACAATTCCCACAGTAATATATTCAAGATGAGATGATACAATAAATCTATAGCTATTTCTAATGAATGAGTTGCAGAATAAAACAGTGGAGTACTATTGAGTCAGTAGGTCTCAAAGGTAGTTGAACTACACTGAGAAAGTAAGACTTTCTTGTAAAACCAAGGTCTGGGTAGTGCTATCAGAAAGATGTTAGTGAAAATAAACAGATAATAACCCTGAATATGTCAATAGATCAACTTGATAGTTCCACAACCTCACATTACTACTTGTTATAGCTTACACAAATGTGGGCTACTCTCCTCTGTGTATTGTAATGAACACTCCACTAGGATTAGAAACCCATCTTTTGTCTCTTACATTAAATTATTTGAGCATTAGCTTCTTCATCTTTAAAATGGGCATAATAGGGGCGCCTGGGTGGCTCAGTCAGTTAAGCGTCCTACTTCAGCTCAGGTCATGATCTCATGGTTTGTGGGTTCGAGCCCCACATCAGGTTCTGTGCTGACAGCTCAGAGCCTGGAGCCTGTTTCAGATTCTGTGTCTCCCACTCTCTCTGCCCCTCTACCACTCGCACTCTGTCTCTGTCTCCCAAAAATAAATAAACATTAAAAAAATTTTTTTAATGGGCGTAACAGTATCCTCCTGGGATGCCTGGGTGGCTCAGTCAGTTAAGCCTCCAACTCTTGATTTCAGCTCATGTCATGATCTCACATTTCATGAGTTTGAACCTCATGTAGGGCTCTGCTCTGACAGTACAGAACCTGCTTGGGATTCTGTCACTCCCTCACTCTTTGCCCCTCCTCATCTTGCACACATGCAAGCTCTCTCTCTCAAAATAAACATTAAAAAAATTAGTACCCACCTGGCAGAGTTGTTCTGACTTTCAAATAATGTGTGTGAAAGTTCTATAAAATTTGAAGTCCTATGCAAAGAAAACTATTCTTGAAATTGTTATTATTACATTTTAAATAGAACTTAAAAGAGATACAGACTAGAATATACTACCTACTCTGGTAGTCTACTCCTCCCTTTCTCCAAGCAGCCAGTAGGAGTTAAGAGTGACTTACTGTCTTCTACTACTTAACTGCTTTGAGCTTCCTCCTTCAGTGACACCACATCCACTGCCCCTTTGCCTATAAGGAACTAAATTCTGTAAGATTTATCTGCTTTTGGCCTTTTATTGGGTACCACTAAAGCAATGCTTCCGGTGAGGCCAAGGCTAAAGTCATTCCATTTGCCTAAATGAACTTAACCAATATGATCAAATCATTTTAGTCCCTCTCATTTCATCCTGTATCTTGGTTCCACAAACTCCTAGTTTCTTCCCAAAGATATCTAATGGAGAAAGAAAAAAAAGCGACTGGCTTGTTAACAGAATGACCACTTGTTAACAGCATACAATGCTATTTCTCAAAGGCATTTAAGAGTCACTATTAATAAAAACTGCTCTTTCTGAACTTTCATATAGCTGTCTTTTAAGTCAGTAATAATCATTTTAACACAATGCTTTATTCTCTTTCTCCAAAAAGCTCTAAGCACCTGGGAAACATTATCTCATTAATCCTAATGCATGCAGAGAGGCTCTGAGGGGGTGTTTAGGCAGACAAAAAAAATGTCTATAAAGTTCACCATGACTATCATTAAAATATTATCTGTTCAAATGCATGTACAAAACACAAGCCTTCAGCCACAAGAAATCATTTAAAATAATTTAAATTGCTTGTAAAATAAAATGGATCTCTATTCACAATTACTATGTGTTACAAATTTAACCTGTTAAAACAGATTATTTCAAAGGCATTTACCTGTTACTTAAGTTATTTTGACTCACATGCACTTCTCTTCCCCCTTTACAAAAGGGAAAAAATGTTTAAAGTACTTGATCATCTGCAAAACTCATAAAACTTCTCACTAATTCAATAGGGACAAATAATTCCTGGTCTTAACTTTTAGACTGTGTGTCATTTGAAACACTCAAGTTTTAGAAAGATAGAATAAAATTAAATTCAATACATTTGAAAGCATTTTAAGCAGTAAAGAAGTACTATCTAAACTAAGAAATAAAGAATATTGTAAAAATAAATAATTTTAGCCTGCTTTAGACATGCTAAGGATAAGGGCACAAGATAACCATAATTTAACTTAGTTAACCACATTGACTGGAGAAAGTCAGGTTTTAGGTCACAAAATGGACTTTATTTGCCAATCTTTTCATATGGCAGTTTCCCTATGAAAGCCAGTGAGCCCAAGACAGGCTGAAAGGAACCTGCTGACCCATCTTTCTCAGTAATGTAATGCCCTGCTCAGTTAGACTAAGTGAAATCCCTGGTTATATGTTCCATTAGGAAGCTAGCATCATGAATTTCTTATTTGACAAGACTCCTCATACTTGTAACCACTGCCTCAATGTATGAATGAATGCTCCACAAAATTACCAACTCCATTGGGTCAAGGATAACATTTCACTTTTCAGTCCCCAGTTAGCACACTGTTTAGTATATTATTTAATATATTCTAAGAGGTAGATGGAGGCTTTGGTAGATATTTAGATGAAGTAGGTACATTTATTGATTTTGCCTGCAGGTACTCTTTGAAAGTCCCGGAGATCTGAAATGGCCGGGAGAGATCTGAAAGACCAAGAAAGGAGAGGTCAAAGGAACTTCCAGGATCTCCCATGCATCTTAGGGTACATATTAGGTAATATTTCTATACATTGTTTTCAGCTGAGGTTGCATAAGACTCTGATTTTCTTTCTTTTTCTTTTTTTCTATTTAAATCCAAGTTAGTTAACATATAGTGTAATAATGATTTCGGGAATAGAAGTTAGTGATTCATCTCTCACTTACCACACCCAGTGCTCATCCTAGCAGTTGTCCTCCTTAATGCCCCTTAACCATTTAGCCCATTACCCCCCCACCCAACACCCCTCCAGCAACCCTCAATTTGTTCTCTGTATTTAAGAGTCTGTTATGATTCATCTCCCTCTAAGGCCCTGCTTTTCACAATGAATTAGTATTCATTTTTTAATGATTTTTTAAATGTTTGCTTATTTTGAGAGAGAGAGAGAGAGAGAGAGAGTGCACATGTGAGCAGGGAGGGGCAGAGAAAGAATGAGAGAGAGAAGCAGGCTGCAAGCGGTCAGCGCAAAGCCTGAGGCAGGACTTGATCTCATGAACCATGAGATCATGACCTGAACTGAAATCAAGAGTCAGATGCTTAACTGACTGAGCCACCAAGGCGCCCCTTAGTATTCATTTTTTAAATACTTATAACATGTAAGAAACTATTCCAGGCCATGAGTGAATAAGAATATGACTCCAAAACAGGATGTATAAAAGTTCTTCCATGTAGTTTTAAAGATTGAGACTTCTATAATTATGAAAATAAAATGCAGACGATTAACTCAAAAATTTCCAATGCCGTGACAACTTAGAAATCAATGTTGACTGAATTAAAGTGTGCTTTAAAAATTAGGTGATCGGGCGCCTGGGTGACTCAGTCAGTTAAGTGTCTGACTTCAGCTCAGGTCATGATCTCATGTTCCTGAGGTTGAGCCCCGCGCCAGGCTCTGTGCTGACAGGTCAGAGCCTGGAGCCTGCTTTGGATTCTGTGTCTCCCTCTCTCTCTGCCCCTCCCCTGCTCATGCTCTGTCTCTCTCTGTCTCAAAAATAAATAAAACATTAAAAAAATTTTAAAAAATAGGTGATCTTCTAAATAGAACTACAGTCTACACAATAAGCACATTAAAAATGTTTTCAAACAGATCCTACATATGCTCTTGAAGAACATTTGATAAATGTATACTATAGGTCATTTTCAATTCATTAAGACTTCCAGCTTTTAATGATCAATAGAATCAAGAATATAGACCTGCTATGATTGAGAGATGCACTTAGGAAAATTACTGTAATAGCACTAAGTAGTATGTTCTATTATCTCCAAAAATATTGCTTTTCCTTTCCTTTCCTATTGGCAGATCAACTTTCCAATAATTCTGTACATCAAAAATAAAAAAAGCTTTCAATCAATTGATAAGCATCACAGAGACTCAAAAATATTCCCAAGAATTTAGAGCCCAGAGGCATTTTATTCTCTTATGCATTTTCAAAGTAACTGTCAGTCTTGTATAGATGCTGGCATATTTTCCACTACTAGAAGGAAATATTTATCAGTCAGAAAGGCATGTTTATAGATACTGTCTGAACAGTAGTCACGAAGAAAGTCTTCCTGAATATTTAAATCTTCCCCACTCTCCTTATATCGGTCCTAGAAAAGCCTGTTTAATTGTGTACACACAAAGCAGGTGATCTCCAAGGCTTGGTCTTGTCTTTATTCTCTTCTAATGTAGTACATTCAGGAAACCATCTCATCACCCTAAAAGCATCTTCTACCATCAGGATAATGATTACTTGCAATTCTCAAACTTTGATTCAAATCCATATTATGCCAGACAGAAGTCTCTATAATCTGAACTCAAATGATTTTAGTAGTGTGACCACTGTGCCTTTACATTTACAACTTTAAATATTCCAACTGCCTCAGTTCCTGTAAATCACAGGCTGCTTCCTTCTCTCTGCTTTAATCGTACACAGTCCCCTCTTGGAAGGTGTTCTCTCACCCCAGCCAACTGGCAACCACACATTCATCTTGAAGAGTCACTTCCTTTTCTAAGGAGTGTCTCCTTCCTGTGATCATTTTAAGACAGAATCAGAAGTCTAATAGTTAATTTTTGATATTTATTTTTCAAGATACCAGATAATATCAGTGTTTTCATTTGTCACATATCCTGCTTTGGGTCTCTCTTCCCACTTCAGTTTTACTTCCCTGTATCAGAGAGCATACATTCTGAAATATGCCATTTCTCCCTTCCTCCTATACCTTTTTCATAGCTTTTCAACACTTCTCGATGAATTTCTAAGTGCCATGATGTAAATGAACCAAAGACAAACTGGCAATGGAAGGTAGGCCCATTAGAATTATAAAAATGAGGGGAGCCTGGGTGTCTCAGTAGGTTAAGGATCAGACTCTTGATTTTAGCTCAGGTCACGATCTCAAAGTTTGTGAGTTCCAGCCACACATCAGGCTCTACACTGACAGTGTAGAGCGTGCTTGGGATTCTCTCCTTCTCTCTCTTTCTGCACCTCCCCCACTCACTCGTTCTCTCTCAAAAATAAACTTAAAAAAATTAATGAGTAAGGACTGAATGAAAGGGTCGATCTATTCTTTTATGAAAAACTCAAGTATTCAAACTATAAGTCAGTTTCTTTTATACAGTATTTTGAATAAGCACTCCATTTTTCTTCACTTAGAGCTCTTTTTGGCATAAGTTGGGAAAGACATAAAACTTTGTATTCTTCAGCCATAAAAGAGCACATAAATCTAATCTGAATATTTGTCACATCTTTTCTGATCTTGCTTTTGAGGCTTTTCTAAGTTCTAGACAGCTAACAGTCTTAGTGTTCTTACTACTACCTTAATACAATCTCCTATTTCTTCTTTTCTTTATAACCTAATGAAAATTCATGACTTTTATTGAGAACTTAAGTACTTAGTAGACATCTATATTTAGTGTGTATACTTTACTTACTTGCTTTAGTTTTTTTCTGCAAAGTAACAGTGAACTAAGTACTACAGTTTTAAACTGTCAAATTTTCTTGTCTATATCATCAATGCAAAGATTTGCTCTGTAAAATTTCTTTGCAATAGCTCTAATCAATCTCAATATTTTTTTAGTGAAAATCACTTTATCTTCTGGAATTATAAAGGTTTCAAAAGTGTTTAATGCTTCATGTTACTCAAAAACTGTTTAATGTTTGGGGTGCCTGGGTGACTCAATCAGTTAAGCTCCTAATTCTTGATTTTGGCTTAGGTCAGGATCTCATGGTTTGTGGGATCGAGCCTGTTGTCAGGTTCTGCTCTGACAGCATGGAGCCTGCTTGGGATTCTCTCTCTCTCCCTTTCTCTCTGCTCCTCCCTGCTTGTATGCCCTCTTTCTCAAAATAAATAAACCTAAAAAAAATGTTTAATGTTATTTAAAAATGACTTGTGCCTATTATTGTTAAACATTTATCTTTGAAACATTTATAATCCAACCATTCACTAAACCTGCAGAAATCTACATAATGTTTTGACCACTGATGGTAAATGATGATTCTGCCAAGTCTCTTACTGCATATTCGATAACCAAACAATATAACCATATGCTATTTAAAATTTTTTTAGCATTCATTTATTATTGAGAGAGAGACACAGAGCATGAGCAGGGTAGGGGCTGAGAGATGGAGAGACACAGAATCTGAAGCAGGCTCCAGGCTCTGAGCTGTCAGCACAGAGCCCGACACAGGGCTCGAACTCACAAACCGCAAGATCATGACCTGAGCTGAAGTCGGACGCTTAACGGACTAAGCCACCCAGGCGCCCCAACCATATACTATTTAAATACACTACTTAGCGTATGTAGTATGACTTATACTAGGTATGAACTTGCAATTTAAAAATAAATAGATTATAAACACAAATATTACTAAATATAGTCTAATCTTTCTTCAATGATTCACCAGATTCTTCAGGCTCACACTGCACTTTAGAGACATCATTAGGAACATCAGTTAACACTGAAGTGCATCCATACAGTGGAGATAATAGATATTGAAAATCTATCCATCAAGATTCAATATGAGAAAACACACAATGCATAATATTAAGAAAAGGGAATACAAATATGAATATCATATTTAAATATACACAGTATGTGAATTTGTACACAGAAAAAAGTGATAGGAAAACAACCCAAATAGTAGTAATCTCTGAACAATAGGAATAGTATATAAAAGGAATTTTCTTCAAGTCTGCAAAAGAGGCAATTAAAGCATCAGGTTTGCTTGATATTATAAGAGGCAAGAATAAGAACTTAGTAGAGGCCACAAAAAAACGTTTGATTCCTACAATCAGAGTGTGGCTTAATATTCTTTAGAGTATCTTGGAAAATATCTCCTTACAGAAGCAAAAATTAAGTATCCATAGACAGACAGTGTAGAAGTGCTCCAACAGGGGCCAGGGGAGTCAGAAGACGACACTGGAAGCTACTGAGACAAGGGTGTCAAAAAGTCTGATGTTCAAGCCTACAAAGCTACCAATAAAGCCCAAGTCTAAAGCAATATAATTGATAACTGAAATCCATGGCCATATCGCTCTGAAAGTGATCAAACACATTCAAAGCACAAAGTCCAGCTAGACTTAATAAGAACTAGATCCATGGGCCTGGGATCTCAAGAACTGAGAGATGTTCTGAGGTCTAGAAGGAACACCCCTTCTTAGGTAAGCCACTGCTTTGATTCATGTAGCAAGAAGGTAAATATTGCTAAATGCCAAGAGACAGACCAATCAAAGGTATTCACTCTCTTTATCCTTGTTAAATTCAGTGCCAAGAATTAGCTGGGTATTATACACATTGCTCCTGCACTCTACTTAAAGAAGAAATTGGTCACTATCCAAAATATCTTGGGCGCCAGGGCTGGTATTACTCACTGAGTCTTTAAGGGTGGATGACAAATGGATTGCCTGGATTTACAGCAGAGCCTGGTAGCCAGAGAAGAAGCACTATTTCTCACATTGCTTTCTTGCATGAGAATGTGGGGCCCATGACAACTCTCTTAACCTCACTAAGATCATGCAGTTTGCTCTAACTACACATTTATGGAGTACATTTTTCCCACTCTGTTATTTTATTTTACTCTCCCCACAATACTGTAGATACATGAAAAGCAGGCATAGATTGATTTTCACTTTTGGAGCCTACACATGGGGTCTGTGGATGATCTATATAGTCAGTTGTTACAAGTACAGCCTAATTTTAGGAAAGGGCAGAGATCTGAGAGGCTCCACATTGAGTAGTGTGGCCACAGTCCTGTGAGAAGGAAAACAAGTCACAAGGCAAATGCAAAGACCTCCCACCCCACAAATTAGATTTACCTGAAGGTCTTCCATGACAATAATCAGATTGTAAATGGTTAACTAGAAAGTATCGTATGAGGTAACAGAAGGAGTGCAGGTATTGGCCTTTCACTCCAAATTTAAGATTGGTCACAAGTGCTCTTATCTGACATATAGACTGAGCTTTTATAAAGCAGAAATGGCATTCTGAATAGCTTGATGCACCCTGTCATCATGACAGACACCACAGAACTACCCTACTCTACTCGTTGACAGCTTTTCAGCAAGCACTTCATAGATCAGGCTGTAGAACCCACTTATCGCATGCAGAGACTTAAAAGCTCAAAGCCTGCATTCCCATGCTCAGGTAGCGGAATCTTTTTTCATAGCATTGCACCTGTAGACTCATGGTTTCCAACATTCAGTATTCCTCAGAACCACGTGGGCAACCTGATTAAAGCTCAGGTTGCTGGGCACCACCCTCAGTTAGATTCAGTAAGTCTGGGATTTTGCATTTTTAACAAGATCCCAGGGGATTCTCATGCCGCTAGCTCAGGGATGTCTTGAGAAGCACTGCTATCGACAGGGTTTGAAATTTATGTCTTGGTTCAGTGACTACCTGACCCACATATTACTTTGACCTCTATTTCTTTCCTCTCTCCTTTCTTTCTTTCTTTTTTTCCTTCTTTCTTTTTCTTTTTCTTTCTTTCTTCCTTCCTTCCTTCCTTCCTTTCTTTTTTTGATAATTATTTATCTTTGAGAGAGAGTGTGTGAGTGGGGGAGGAGCAGAAAGAGATGGAGACACAGAATCCAAAGCAGGATCCAAGGCTCTGAGCTGTCATCACAGAGACCAATGTGGGGCTCGAACCCACGAACTGTGAGATCATGACCTGAGCTGAAGTGGGATGCTTAATTGACTGAGCCACCCAGGCACCCCTATCTTTCCTCTCTCCTTTCTTTTCTTCTTTCTCTTTCTCCATAAAATACTTACTTGGAAGCTGTGTTCATGACACACAGTTGAATAAAAAAAACACTCTTCTGTTTTTTAGGGCAGTGAAAATACATTTTATGATATCATAATGATGGACATGTCATTATACATTTGTCCAGACCCATATAAGATGTACACCATCAAGAGGGAACCCTAAGGTAAACTATGGTCTTTGGAAGATTATATGACATGTCAATCAGTTGTAACAAATGTACCACTCTGATGAGGGATGTTGATAATGGGGGAGGCTACATATGTGTTAAATGGGCTAATATGCAATACTACTCTCCAAGAAGTAGTGACAGTACTTATTTACAAACATTACCTCTTTATGAAATCCGTTTTGGGTGGAACTCTAGTATTCTGGGAATACAATCTGTAATAGCATGATTTTCTCCAATGATTCAGGTAACTGAACTGACAAGCTAGGTAAGATAATTTTTCTTTTAAATCTCTTTAAAAATTTTTAACGTTTATTTATTATTGAGAGACAGAGAGAGACAGAGCATGAGCATGGGAGGAGCAGAGAGAGGATGAGACACAGAATCTGAAGGAGGCTCCAGGCTCCGAGCTGTTAGCCCAGAGCCAGACACAGGGCTTGAACTCACAAACCATAGATCATGACCTGAGCCCAAGTCGGACATTTAACCAACTGAGCCACCCAGGCATCCCTCTTTTAAATCTCTTAAAAAAGAAAGATATTGGGGTGCCTGGGTGACTCAGTCAGTTAAGTGTCCGACTTTGGCTCAGATCATTATCTCAAGGTTCATGAGACTGAGCCCCATGTCGGGCTCTGTGCTGACAGCCTAGAGCCTAGAGCTACTTTGGATTCTGTGTCTCCCTCTCTCTCTGCCCCTCCCCAGCTGTGATCTGTGTCACTCTCTCTCTTTCAAAAATAAATAAACATAAAAAAGAAAGAAAGAAAGAAAGAAAGAAAGAAAGAAAGAAAGAAAGAAAGAAAGGAAGGAAGGAAGGGGCACCTGGGTAGCTCAGTCAGTTAAGCATCTGAATCTTGGTTTCGGCTCAGATCATGGTTTCACGTTTAGTGAGTTTGAGCCCTGCTTTGGGATTCTTTCTCTCTCCCTTGCTCTCCACCCCTCCCCAACTTGCTCTGTCTCTCTCCAAATGAATAAATAAACTTTTAAAAAAAAGGTAGTATTTGTGTATTAGGATACTCCACATATGTGTAAAAAGATTGATTAGTTTTTAAGAAAATAAATTCACTATAATAGATTTAAGATCTCAATTGAAATCAAGTTTTTTTAGACCTACTATCAAATGTAAATTCCTGAAAGCCTGCAGAAATAAAATATGAAATACATTCTCTTCTTTTCTTTCTTTGCAACTGGGTATTATTAGAATGTCTACAAATTAAGTTAATTTAGTCTATTTGATGGTTAAACCAAAGACTCACAAAAGACAAGTTTCAATTTCTAGACAGACCCATTTCTTAAGCCAGATTTGTAGATTTCATAATTATTTCAATTTAAACTCACACATGTTTCTTATATAAGAAGACCATTAAACTATTAAGTTAAACATTGGATATTTACTGAAAGGGTCAAAGATTGATAAGGATTACTGTTTATAACCTTTTAAAACCAGAATGTATCAATTTCAAATTATAGAACATGGTTTACATGTCACTTATGCATTGAAATAAGCTGAAACACATAATCACCATCTCCATGAATCACCACTTAGCTTCATTCCTAATCCTCTGATGCAGACAAAGGTTACTAGGCTACAGCCTTGTTTTCTTATTTGATGAGCATTAAGTGCTTAATTTTGAGGATTTCGATGATCTCTTAAACAAGGGTAGACACAAATTGTTTTCTAAATAAGAGATTAAAAACTGTATTTATAGCCACATCTGTAAAGATTTCCTCTCTCTATGTGTGCGTTTATTAACTATAAATGTAAATTCAAGAAGTTCTTATCTCTTTATGTGTCACTACATGAATTCCACTACATGAATGACTTTGTGGGTTGTATTTCTATGGCAAGAAGGCATGCATTCTTTCATTCACCCACTCATCCATTCAACTAGTATTTATTTAGCTCCAGTGATACTCAAGAGAGGATAGCAGACCAGAGCAGAACAATGACAATAACAACAAATCAGAAACATAGAGAATGGTTTTGACTGAAAGAAATAACTATATATAAAACTGAATAGTGCCATAGAAGAGAGAACTCCATTAATGGAGAGACAGCTTTTTGATGAGCCTACAACATTATCTCTACTGGATAATTCCAGGCACAGAGATAAAGCTAATACTCTTCCAAGGAATCAGAACACCCAGTTTAGTCTGCTGGAGAGAGTCAAGGTGGGGTGAAGACTGAAACACTTCTTTTCCTTACAGTGATTATGTGTACTCTACTTTAACTTTACCGATTAAAAGGATGTTTCTCCTAATTTTGTTTATCGCAGGTAAGGAAATTCCACCCTTAACAATCTTTCAATGATAATTGAAGATGTTGCAGAAAATACAGATAACTGATCAGCACTCAGGAGAAAGGTTAGTATTCTGCCAAAGCAATTGACCTGCAAAGTAGGAGGTCAAAAAATACCATTTAAATTCTGTCTAGGTGCATGACCTTGTATAATGCACAGGGAATGAGGAAAGAGCACTGAGAGAGCCCTAAAGGGGCCCGAAGGCCTGGCAGTATATACAGAATCACAGCACTGAGAAGAATGGCTCCAGCAATCAGAGGGAACTTCCAGTCTTCAGGACTGGTCACTCACAGCTCCAATACTGACAGAGTGGCAGCAGTTACCGAAGGGAGAAAGTACTTCAAAAGGCAGCTCCTGATGGTTCTGAGAGAAAATGGACATTTTCTGAGATGGGAGAGCAATGAGGGTATAGTTTGGAGTAATCCCAACCCAATGTCTGTGGAAACCCCTTCTATAACTTTTAATATTTGGGAAATTTTACTGCCTTCTTTCGCAGAAGCCTTAGAACTTTGCTATGGTTTAAAATGACTACTTTTGCTTTGGTTCTAAAACTAATTCCATCATAAATGGTAACTATTTAAAATAGCTGGGTCATCTTGCAAAAGCCTAGTAAGTAATAATGAGTAACTGCAACATCAGAATCTGAACATTTTACAAGGAGCCCTGGAGACATAACTTCTTCCATTGTAGTGTAAGATACCAAGGCTAAAAAATGTTAAGTAATTTCCTAAGGGTCACAGGTAGCAGAAAAAAGACCAAAAACAGCGTTTGAATCACCAATCCAAGTCTCTTCCTACCATAACCATGGTGACTCACTAGAGGATTACAACTAGAACACTTTTCAATTTGCCAGGGAAGTCAGTGTTTAATGATGTGTATGATCCATGGTTATACAAACCCCACACGCATTGTCTCCTAATAAAGAACACCTCATTCCTCCTTATATCAGTGTCCAATACGATCTCAAAATAGATTTGTCTAAGAGTTGAACATTTGAGGAATATAAGACAGCCTGCTAAAAAATCATCTTCAAACTCTGTAATATTTAAAAGCCACATTTCTAAAAATTTCTTATGTTTATTTATTTTTGAGCGAGAGACACAGACAGAGAGTGAGAAGAGGAATGGCAGAGAGAAAGAGGCAGACACAGAATCTGAAGCAGGCTCCAGGCTCTGAGCTGTCAGCAGAAAGCCCGATGCAGGGCTCAAACCCATGGACCATGAGATCATGACCTGAGCTGAAGTTGGACACTCAACCAACTGAGCCACCCAGGCACCCTGCCACATTTCTAAAAACATATGATCTCAACCACCATCTAGTTGTTTGGTCTGAAAGGTATTTTAGCATGTTCTGGTTTTAAGAGGTATTATTTTAAATATTCTCAAATGGATCTTGATTGCCAAAAGACTATAGGACACCTTGTTTATTGTGAACTTAAAAACAAATTTCTTTTTTTTGTTGTTTACCTTTATAAAGAGGCTTGTTATCTATAGAAAATAAAATTTTTAGAATAGTTGCTGTCATACAGGGTAGAATGTAGATTGCAGACAGCTGGGAAATTTCCTAAATTAACACCTCTTCAAATAAATACCCTTTAACTATTTACCTAATGTTATAATAGGGATAGAGGAAAAACAGATCCTTCCATTAAAAAATGTTTAGGGGTGTCTAGATGGCTCAGTAGGTTAAGTGTCGCACTCTTGATTCCAGTTCAGGTCATGATCTCATGGTTCGGTTCATGAGGTCAGGCCCCACATCAGGCTCTGCATGGAGTCTGCTTGGGATTCTCTCTCTCTTCCTCTCTCTCTGCCCCTCTTCTGTTCAAGTTCTTATTCACCCTCGCTCTCTCTCAAATTAAATAAACGAAATAAATAAATAAATAAATAAATAAATAAATAAATAAATAAATAAATAAATAAAAACTTTTAAAAAAGAAGGGGGCACCTGGGTGGCTCAGTCCATTAAGTGGCCAACTCTTGATTTCAGCTCAGGTCATGACCTCACGTAGATGGAGACCCACATCAGGCTCTGTGCTGAGCATAGATCCTGTTGGAAATTTTTCCTCTCTCCCTCTATCCCTCTCCCCCTCTCTCCTCCTATGTTTGCACACCATCTCTCTCTAAATAAATAAATAAATAAATAAATAAATAAATAAACAAACACTTTTTAATGTTTGATTATTCATCAGAATAAAGGAATTATTACATGTGCTAAATATATCAAAGAAAGTCATTCTATTTGGAATTAACTTCATTCCCATAGCATTTTTCATTCATCCAGAAGAATATGGGAGATCTCTCACATAAAGAAAAGGCTAACATGCATGGATAGGACTTTAAAACCTTTTCCAAAATATAGTTTTTCTATATTTCACTTGGACACTTTAGAGGTATTTGAGTTCATTTAAAAAAATTACACTGATTATCAATAGGATCTTAAAAGATTAAAAATTTAGAAAATAGCGTATACAATGTATTCCTGTTAACTAGATCTACACTACGCAAAATATTTCTATGAGCTAATACTGCCAATTTCAGCTGCTTTCAAGTCTCAAAATTAGTGCGAGGTCTATTGTTATACCACTAGATTTGCCAGGATAGAAAGATAGTAAGTATACTCTTCAGAGATCAATATATGGATTGTTCTTCCCCTACCAGGAGTTAAGTGAATACTGAAACCAATTTACATCTCCCAAGTTATGTAAGAGTAGAATGAGGAAATGAGTTAACTGGACTTATATTTTCTAATTAATGCAGTGACATTTTGGAGCCCTGGCCAGCTACTGTTGGTCACACATTAATGTGGTTCTTTTGTCATATGCTCTAGAGCTTTAGGAACCATATGTTCAATCAGGAGAGGTATTAATACCTCTGCCAAGTGCCATTCTTGTAAGTTTCTCTGACCATGTTTCTTTGTATTCTGGATCCAAACAACCAGGTCAGGTGAGACTCACTGTGCTATTGATCACATAAGCAAGGGCACAGGAAGAGACTGGGGGACAAGTGAAGCGTCTTTCTGTTTCATTTAACAAACACACTGGCTCAGTATAATTAATTAAGCCATAATTTGAATCCAAGCTTTCCTTTCTAATAGTAAGACCAGTATAATAAAAACCAGTCCCTTTTATTATCACTGTGGGATTCCCAAATGTCATTCAGATGGTGAAAACAAAGAAATCCACTCATTATTCCAGTTTATCTAGAATTGAGTAGTAGTAATATGTTTTTTCCAGTTTATTCAAGTGAGGAAAGGCACGGACACCTTATTTCTTCTTGCAAATGATTTAGCCAGCTAAAAAAGGCCAATTTTCAGAAAACAAGTTAATCATTAGGAGAATCACATCAATGAACACCCACTGAATAGATTAAAAATTACCTTAGTTTTATTAAATTATGTTTAAAAGCATTATACTTCGATGACTTCATCTTTACCCCAATTTGGAAGACTGTGAAAGCAAACATAAATGCTTTCTTTCGCTTGTTTTCCATTCTCTGTATCGCTATAAGAGCCAACATCTCTTCTTTACTAACAGTAAAAAAATATTGTTTTTATTGTCCAGCTTGTGTTTTATAACAAAACAGTAAAGTGAGCAAACTCCAGTAACAAATATAGGAATTTTCAACCTCTGAACTCTGATACTGTGGTAGAGCCTCTCCCTAAGGAATGTGCTGCAGGCCTTCTCTGAACAAAAGGAGGCAAAGTGCTGCGTGGCCCAATCAACTCCTGTACACATATGCATAGCTCTGACACCACGCTGTAACTTGGACTGTGTCCAATCAGACTCTATGTGTCACCATATGTGGGAGACAAAGAGGTGGAAATCGCATAAAAGGCTACAGTCTGCTGAGCTGGGAGCTCAGCCTTTTTGGGGTCTTAGACCGCTGAACCCGTGCCAGCACAAGTAAAGTTGCTTCCTGGACAAAGAAAGCCTCCGTGTCCCATGTCTCTGTGTGAGAATCCTGCTATCATACAGTAACCCCTGCTTTCTCAAAGAAAGTTCATGTTATGCCCCTTCGCTTTTATGAAAGGCCTACATTAGTACAGTGACTTCGAACTGATGAAGGTATGTCTTCTGTAAAAGAGAATTGGCATGAAGTGAATTTTCGGAAAGCGCTTTCCATCATTTCAGCTTACAAAAGGCTTCATAGGAATGCTCTACTTTCAGATAGTAAGGGAAACCTGTGAAATCTTTACGTCAATTTACTTGGAATGAAACGGATCTATTTGAAATAATGTTTGTATTTCAAAGCAGGAAAGCACTGCTAAAATGTTGAATGATAACAAATCCATAAGAATGTCAACAGGATAAAATTAACAAAATGCAAATATGTGCATTTAGTTTGAACAAACTCAATCTGGCCTTAAGTTTTCAGGATTTCTGCTTATCCAACACAGTGTTAAAAGACAGAAGTCTACTTTATTGTTTCAATTTCTATATCCCAAAGTCAGCAATGTCCTCACAATAGATGATATGCAGATAATTACCATGAAAAGCATAAGCCATTCAGTTGCTAATATTGACAGGAGTGGTGCTTACCCTCATGAATCAAAGGTGAAAGAAAGCACAATAGATATTTCAACAACAATAAAGGAGAGGATGTTCCCATAACAATAACTGAATCAAAGGTATATTCAAGTGACTTCTTAGAATGTGGCCTTGTTAGTGCACAATTAAAAATCCTCCTGATTGTGAGCTACTCAAATGAATAAAATTTATGCAAAATAGCAAACTAGGAATGGAGTCCAGCAGTAATAGTCAACATAAAGTAGAAAACAGTGAGCACTGGAATCAGGCTCTATTCCTCTCTCCACTCTTTGACTCTAGGACCCTCGACAGATGCTTAATCTTTACCACCCACCACCAATAATAGTTTCTATGGCAATCACTTCCATTATATCATTTAATTTTTATGTTGTTAAAATAAATACCTCCCTCATCTCCTTTTTAGAGATGAGAACACGAGATTAAAGATGTTAAGTGACTTATTTCTGGTAACTAGACTTAAAAAATTTGAATCCAGGAAGCTTAAGTCAGATAGAGCCAAAGGCACGATCGGGGTTCCAGAGTCTCTGAGCGCATCTACATCATAGTTGCCTGGGGAGCATTCACTGATATAATCAAGCAATGGCTTAGCCTAGAATTTGGACTTAGGTAAATATTTAGTAAATACATACTAATATTAATAATGAGGCAGAAGCACTGGCAGAGGAGGAAATCTATTAGTAAGTTACATGTATTAATAAGTAAGTGGCCAACAAGAACCTGATTAAAAAAAAAAAAACAAACAACCTCTTATAACATAGCAACACTTGGATACTTGATTCAGATCGTAAACACATACTTGTACTTAGATGTATGAGCTAGAGGGGAGGGTGAGGATGAGGATGTGTGTGTGTGTGTGTGTGTGTGTGTGTGTGTGTGTGTGTGTATCAAAAGCCAGAGTAATGAATAATAGGAAGTATTCTTATCAAAGTAAGGATATCTACTAATATAGTTGTTTGGGAAGTATCATTGCAACCAGGCAATAGAAAGAAATAGAGAATGGAAAAAGATAATTTTGTAGAAAGTGGGAGTATGGGTAAATTACAGCCTAAAGGGGCAGCCAAAAATGAATTGTTTTCCAAAAGTTGTAATTTCAGCGAAGAACAGGTTTTACAATTAATATACAAAAAACAATCACTTTTCTAAGCTAAGAGAAGAATTGCCTCTTCTCTACAATCAAATGCTCAATTTATGGAAGGCACTTAGTAGATGTTAATGGAATAAGTGAATGATTAACTATAAGCAAAAACAAACATACAAAAAACTTCTCAATTAATGATAGCAACCCAAACATGAAATATGTAGGCTTAAGGAAAAAATGCATCCAGTCCAGATGAAGATGTAAAAGAATAAGTGAATAAATGAAAGACCAAGTTCATTATTATAAACATATATAAATATATATGTATACACTTACATATATGAACATAAGGCACTCCCAGTAATGAAGCAAAATATTCTGTAATTGCAAAAACAGTTGGCATTGGCCTTGATATTTTAAGTAGAAGACTGTGGAGGACTATTGCCCTGTCACATATTAAGTAGTCTTCTAAAGTCACAGTAATTAAAATAATATGATCCTGTGTTGCCATAGAACCTATGTATTGGTTTAGTTATAGGTGCTGGTATTTCAAATTATTTGTATTGGTAATATTTAGCAACTTTGTTTATATTTTTAAAATAAGTATGCAATTAAGTAAATACATTAAAATTTCAACAGATGTTAAGACTTCTTTTTTTTTAAGTTTTTTTTTCAAGTTTATTAAGAGCACAAGTGAGAGAGGAACAGAGAGAGAGGGAGAGAATCTCAAGCAGGCTCCATGCTGTGTCAGCACAGAGCCCCACAAACTGTGAGATCATGACCTGAGCTGAAATCAAGAGTTGGACACATAACTGACTGAGCCACCAGGTGCCCCAACAGATGTTAAGATTTCTGAAAGAATTTTTATTTTGGTTTTTTATAAGAATGTCCTTTTTGCATAGGAAACAGACAATAAGAATAAAAAGGCTCCCAACTACTATCCATGACCATGAAAACTCATCTGAAAAGAGATTTCGATTTAAAATTGTCAGAGTTGTCACAGAGTTACAGAGTTAAAACACCCTTGATTAGGGGCACCTGGGTGGCGCAGTCGGTTGAGCATCCGACTTCAGCCAGGTCACGATCTCGCGGTCCGTGAGTTCGAGCCCCGCATCAGGCTCTGGGCTGAGTTGGAGCCCCGCGTCAGGCTCTGGGCTGATGGCTCGGAGCCTGGAGCCTGTTTCCGATTCTGTGTCTCCCTCTCTCTCTGCCCCTCCCCCCTTCATGCTCTGTCTCTCTCTGTCCCAAAAATAAATAAAAAACGTTGAAAAAAAAAATTAAAAAAAAAAAAAAAACACCCTTGATTCTAAGGACAGCAATTTATAAAACCCTGAACTCTTCTGTTAACTTTCTTCTGATGAAACTAGAAAGTATCAATGTGTACACAGTCCTAAATAAAGTTGCCAAGATTTTATGTACCCACTCATTAACAGGAAACTTCCTGGGTGCATTTCATTAATATCCTATCAGAAAAATTGCCTTTTGAATCTATGATCTGAGCTAGTTGTGATATAGACAGAATTCATATGTGGTATGTGCATGCACACACATGCACACAAGGATGTGTGTGCGTTGTATTTGGGAAGAACGGGTGGGGGAAGGAAGGAGACTTGAAAATTCATTATCAATTTATTTTTCTAAAAATCATGATTCTGTATCCTGTGATTTCTTGTATTTTACCTAAAATCTTATAATATAAAACATAAAGTTATTAAATACGTCAATACCTAGATGCAGTCCTTCTTGAGTCCCCTATTTCCTTTTGAGAATATGCACTCTAAGTATCCTGGTTAGTTTCAGGTAGAAGCTGGAATCTACAGTGATCAAAAATGAAATTTCTCACATTGCCAGAATTGTGGGCCAGCTCACTAAATTACACCATCTTTTAGCTTCACCTAATTAACATGAAATGTGTGCTCAGTGTGGTTGATTTCAAGATTATAAAATGAAGGGATCTCTTAAAATCCTATTTTCACTGTCCTCAATTCAAGGAAGCACACGAATCTTGTCCCTTCAGAGGACATATGCAACCAAGGCTCAGGCCTTGTGAAACCACTCAGGAAAAGCCAATGACCCTGACTTTCACAAACAAGTTCTGCTTTAAAGTACATTCAGCTAACCTTGCTGGTTCTTCTAACGTCTGCCCAATCATGGACCTTTCACGTACTTCACCAGTCTCATTGAGCACAGGGCTCATGCCAGGTGCTTTTAGACTTTCCAGGTTCTTAGACCTTTAAAGTTGTTGACTTCTGCTCCCATTACTTTACATAAGTTTAGCTATCTTCTCATAATCCCAGAAAATTATAGAATCCCAAAACCCAGTTGGCTATTCTAGTCTTTGGATAAATATCACTGTAACGGGACACTCAAGGATCAACAAAGCCTCCAAGTAAAACCATGTGGTTTCCAAATCCACCTCAAGATTCGATTTGATGCAGAGGAAGAGAGAATTAAATCACATTAGACCAATACTATGATTAAATTTAATGTGCCCGTATGTTTTTGTTTTTGGTTTTGTTTTTTTGAGGAGAAGACTGAGAAATCTCAAATTACACAGGTATTCAGGAACAAATAACTACAAGGATTCAGAAAAATATAACATCTCTGAAATACTATGACAGCAAATTTCACTGGTGCTAATTTATGATATTCAGGAAGAGAAAGACTATTGATATAAAATCATCACTGGAATGTCTAGTGTCCAGTTTTGGGTTTTTTTTTTTCCATTTCAGGAATAATTAAAAACAGCAAAAAATTAAGCCTCCTTCTTTAGGTAATATAATACAGCAAAAATGTTTCCAAATTTGAGTTTTGCGAATCTACTTATCTCATCATGTATCTCTTCCTGCTGGTAATTTCTGTGTGACTCTCTCCCATTATATTAACTGCAAAGCAGTGCTTTCACTTTTTGGAAGTGAACACTGCCTCCCTTATCATCACAGTGTGGGCACCCATCTACCTGCACAACAAGTGGAGAGAGAGTTAACCAGCGCAGGTAAGCAGGCTTGTGGTGGAGAAGAAAGTGCATTCTAGTTTGAAAGTACCAGACACAGACTTGTCGATGATAACCTGACTGGTGTTCTCTCAGGAATACTGAGCTGCAAGATAAGAACGAAGCTTTGATAATCCAAATGCACTTTGATAGAACATCAACTGAATTTAGCAGCGAAGAGCAACATTTTTAAGGTTCTAAATTTTAGCTGGAGGCAGAGGGAATACCAGAAGGAAAATAAATGAAAGCTGCTCACCACTTCAAAAGCTAATCTTTGTAATGCTTTCATTAGCAGTTTAAAAAAACCACATACACACTTTTGAAGTAGAAAAGAAATGATTTTGATGCCTGATTGCTATAGGGTGTAGTTTAACTTCCCAGTCTTTCAAAAATAGGCGAGGTCAGGAATTTCTTTTACTGCTATTGGGCTTGTAAAATATTTTGTTTGTGAAGAAACCAAAATAGATATATAAGAGAGAGATTAGCTGATGAACTGCTCATTTAGTTCCCTCAATAAAAGATAAGTATCTGTTATAGTCAGTGAAAAAGGAGAGAAAAGGTTCTTCTCTAGAGAAACTATCCCCTTAGGCTGGGTGTAAAGGCACTATTTTCACATTTAAACAAACACAGTATAAAAATATTTGGACTAGACTATAGAGAAGTTGCGAGAAGAACAGCAACTAGGAGAATCTACAGTCTCCCTTAAATTTCAGCAAGGGGTAGGGTGAAACAAGTAAAAATATTCTTAGTCAAGTTGAATGGGAAAATATGTGTGTATGAAACCAAAATACATCACTCAAAGGCCATACAAGTTTGTAAACATTAAAACAGGTGAAGTCAAGATCATGTTCCCAGTACCAATACTCTAAATAAAAGATTTTCTACTGGAAGGTGTGGCCTTGGGAAAATCCTACCTTCCAGATACAATGTGGGGTTTGTGGCTATTGCATCAAAGATACTATGGATATAACATGTGGGCTGAGGTACAACAGAGAATTCTTAATTACACAGTATCTACAAGATATCAATCTTAAAAGACAATATTCATTATTTATTCTTTTAATACTAAGTAATTCTGAGGTGTTTTTATATTATCACAATGGCACACTTTTCAAAACATTTCTCGCATCTTTGTCATTTTCCCTCCAGCATTGCCATCAAACATTGCTGTTGACAGTTACTTTGGGACATTCGGCCTGTCCTTTCTTCTAGCACAGAGGAACCCTGCATGTTATTTCTAAATCACAAGCAGTACTAAGATACAGTGAGTTTACCATCTTGATAAATACTAGCATCAAAAATGCAGTCTTGAATTTCTTGCACACAATGTCAAATAAAAAATGTTCTACTATTGGGGCACCTGAGTGGCTCGGTCAGATGAATATCTGACTCCTGATTTTGGCTCAGGTCATGATCTCACAGTTCATGGGTTCCAGCCCCACGTGGGGCTCCACAGTGACAGATCCTGCTTGGGATTCTCCATCTCCCTCTCTCTCTGTCCCTCCCTCCCTCACTCACACTTTCTCTCAAAATAAATAAACTTTTTAAAAATGTTCTATTATTACTTAAAAGTATGGCAAGGTTTGCATGGTGGCAAGTAGGCTGTGGGGCATTTGTGGGAGAAGGAGCATGAGTCCATCACAGAGGTGGGAATGAAAATAAAAACACTGGGTGGTAGTTACTAAGCCCTTGTGTATCAGTTGCTATTATTTAGACCAAGTCCTAGACAAAGCAAAAGGGCACAGGGATGAAGTGACTTGCACAGAATCACATAGCAAGTGGGGTAGCTGGGAAAAGAGCAGTGAGTGTCTGAAGAAATAAGCATGGGGAAACTGGAGGAAAGTGGCTCGGGATAATTTTGAGGGGAGATCATGCAGGGCCCTGAATGCTAGGATAAGATGAAGATAGTACTTTTATTGTATAGGTACTAAAAAAATATTAAACATTTGCTTGTGCAAGCTAAGGAAAAGAAGGTATGCCTCAAGATAAATGTGCTATATGCAAAAAATGCGCTATAATTTAACATCAAGGCTTTCTTAGCCCATGTGAGTGTTCTTAAACCCGTAATTTAAACATTCATTTATGGTCAAAATATTGATTTTATTTTGAAAAGATCAAACCCTAAATTATGAACAATAATTTTATAGCTAACTTCCACTTCAGGTGTTTGTAGCCTCTTGCAGAAAAGGCCCAATGTCATCATTTTCTTACATTTCTATAGATTTGAATCATTATAAGTATTTATGAGAAAGTAGTATTAGTTAAGTGTCTTCACGTATTTGTGGTCACTATTGGGGGTTCTATCCTTTTATCAGAAAGCTCTTCTTAGAGATAATATAGTGGAGATAGATCCTCCCAGACCTCTTTCTAAGAAACAGTGATCCCAGAACTCTTTCTAAATAGCAGTGATTAGAAAAAGGGGTCATGGGAATTTGAATATGGCTAATTAACACAAAACCTCACACAACTGCTGGAGAACTTGATCACAGTGGGTCAGTAACACCTTATCCAAAAATGTACATAGCACATACTGTTATCAAAACACAAACTTCAAACCTCAGTCGTGAAAAAAATATTTTCCTTTTATAAGTATAATACTCTATCCCTAGAAAAACATTTTTATTACTACTATATCAACAGAGGGGTATATACAATTAAGCTGGAAAAAAGGTTCCTATCCATTAATGTTACTTTTAAAAATTCCAGATCAGCCATTAGACAATCAAGAGTAGCAATGCTAAAACCATTTTTCAAGAATACTATGCATTCAGTTGCATTATTTCTGTTTCCCTGACAACCTGCCAGCATTCATGACCCAACCAAATTCCCAACAGTGTTACAGAACAGGCTTTTAATAATGCAAAGGCCTTTCTTTCTTTTGATGGGATGTTCTCTTTGTGAGAATGGAATCACCCATCAACAATCTGCTCATCAATTTTCCTTTCAATGTCCCAAATGTGATTTAACCTTTGTTAACTAATTCTCAAATTATTTTACACCGGATGAGAGTTAGAAAGTACATTTATAACTGTGGTACAATGGATGTCCAAGGGCTCTGAATAAGCAGCCGCTTAAAACACACTGATTGGCTTTCTTTCACCTACTCGTATATTGCTAATCTATTTTAAATAATATCTTCTAAGTGTTATGACTAATAAGAGAAGGGTAAAATAATCTTTACTGAGATTTTTCTATCATGTATTTAAAAACTTAACTGGTTTTTACATAATCATCCAAGTTATTTTAAGACATTAATGCAACACATTTAACTCTACATAATAGAGCACTAATTTTCATCCTTTCTCAAGTCCCTGAAACCAGACAATATGCTATTCCTGAATACTTGTAAATGGCTAATGCATCAAGTAATTTAATGTTTTTTTTTATTTTTTAATTTTTTTTTGCCTTTTTATATTGTGAATCACTTGCCTTTCTATTCCCTACATTTTTCCTGAAAGAAAGAGAAACATGCTTGATATCCTTTAGCTCAGAATCTTATATAAGAAAGTGTCTACCACACTAGCAATAGGCAGAGTGGTTCAGTTTACCAAAACACGTAGGCTGGGCATTGTTAATCAATGGCATTTTACTGATTTTTTTTTTTCTGAAGAATCAACTAACACATAAAGTATTATATACAAAAATAGGGCAACAGGCAAGCAAACATTACCAGAAAGGAGATAATGTTCTACTATGGCTATATAACCTTCATTAGTTTGCAGCCATGACAATACAATGAAGGAATAGCTAAGGAGATATATTTTTCAAATAAATCATGCCTTTGAATGTTCTGATTTTTAAATTTTTATTTTTTAACTAGGAAAAAAATCAAATGATGTTAAATGTGTTCTTATTCCACAATTCACTAATATTGCAATCCTGATCACTTTACATTGCTTTTGTAGTCTCTGCCCTGGAATAGTGCCTTTCCCCTTAGGCTTTTAATGAATATTCAGTATGAATGAGTTATCTACTTACCTACTTACTTGTGTTAAAGAGTAAAAATGACAACAAACTGGAAGGTATGTAGAAAGATTACTTTCACTAAAAGAAGTTCTAAAATTCCACAGGTAGATCATCAATTTCTTCCTAAAGACTTTTAAAAACATGGGCCCAACACTATTTAAAGACAGGTTAGTGAAGATCATAGGGGAATGATGACTTCCTGGTCATCTCTTGTTGTCCTGAAACATATTTCAGTATAGTAATATTGGCCATCTAGAAATCTGAACATTTGGCATTATATTTGTGCTTCATCAGTCTTTGTTACTTTGTTTAAATCCGACCACATCTATCTACCCCTACCCACCTTTCAGCTTCATCTTTTGTTCTGCTTTTTCCTGAAAAAAATTTAAACTACCACTTTGCATTCTGGCTTCCTGCCAGCTCTGTCGCAACATACATTGAAGAATCTGGTTGGTTTCTCTTAAGGAATACACAACAACATCTATGTGGCTAACAATCGCTTCAATGGAGCAGGTGGCTCTTCTCCATTGTGGGTAGTAGTAGTGTTGACTTCCAGTTTAGTTTAGTTGAATAAAGATTTAATGAGCACTGAATTCATTCCAGGCACTAAGCTGGGCTTGGAGAGTACAGAAATTCATCAGAATATGTTCATGCATCCTATGTAATGTATATGAAGTTGTCTGACCCCAAGGCTGGTTTTGACAGCTAACAGAGTTACTTCTTTATTGGTATCTCATCTTAAGTGAGATCGATTTCTAAAGAAAGCACATTTGGTACATTCCTTAAATTCCTTAAATCATCCATGAAAGCCAGTATATATCTTGCACACTAATGCTGTCCTAACGATTTGCATTCAGTGAGAACCACCGAGTAAGACTCAAGAATCAAAAACAAGTTTTTGTGGAAATGACCATATAGTCAACATTTTAGGTTCACAATTAAATTATCAAGTGAGCAGGAAATGAAAGATTTTTAAAGAATCCCTACTTATAACCATGTTTACTTGATTATACTTTAATACAAAACCTCACTTTAACTTAAACAAAGCTTTATTTTTGTAAGGTTTAAACATGATAATATATTTTAAAGCATGGAGTTAAGGTCTGGTACACAGTAGCTACCAATAAATGTTCGCTGGATTTGATCTAAATTTTTATCAGATCTGCAATGCTGAAAAATATAGAGAACCGGCCATGTGCTTCTTTGTCTTCCTAAACTAGTGTCACTTACTGGGACCCCACTTAATAACCATCATTCTCAGCTCTGAATGCAATAAGTCAAGTCTTTCACTCTTCATTGTTAGATTCTGAAATTGGCATCTTACATTAAATGTGAATATGATGTAACCAACTGCATGCAAAGAAGAAAAATGCTACAGAGATTCAAAGAAGAGGATTTTAGGCTAGACTGAGACCTCAGTGAAGGTTTTAAAGACTGAATGAGGCATACATAGAATCTTAAAGGATGTATATGTTAGACTGGTAAAAAAAGGAAGGAGAAGGTATTCTACATAGTGCTAACAGTAAAGCTATCAAGTCGTGAAACGTCACGGTTTGTGCAGAGAACCAGTACATCTTCCAGTGCCATTCCAGCCTAACTGAAATCCAAAGATATCGTTAGGTAAGAATTGGATAATGGGGAACTCTATGTTCTATGCCTTTATTGGCCTTTATTCTATAGGTATTTGAGGGGCATTTAAATATTTTAATTAGGTGAATAGCATGGTTACATTTTCGTTTAAGGTATATTTTTCTTTACTTGCAGCAAAGAGTACAAGGGCAATAGAATGAAAAGTTAAGCCCCTAGGCAGGAGGTTACAAACCTTAACTTAGGGTAGTGGTAGAAAGATACAGAGAGGGAGAACAGAATTAAGAGCTACTGGGAGTTCATTTGAAACCCAACAGTTGGTTCATTTGGGGTGAAGGCAATGGTTGAAATAAAGAGTGACAGCTAACGCTTATGTCTAGTTGATCCAGGCTTGACTAGAAGATGACCAGATCCTCTGAAGAGTAGAATATAGGAGGCGTGAATGTTACATATGTGTTTCCTGTGGGTTATGTGGGAACATATGGCCACCAGGAATTTTGATATACAAGACTAAATAAATACCACAAGAGGCTAAGGTAGAGGATATAGACTTGAGGGTCTTTAAACCATAATAATGAAATCCCTAAGAAAGACTGACAGATGACATGTAGAGAGTAAGACCCAGTATAGGTCAAAGACATCCCAGAGAAAACAACCGTCAAGGGCAGCTCATGAGTCATCAAAAGACAATCAAGAAGAGAAATGAAGAGACAACAGGAGGAAGCAGAGGAAGAGTACGAACCATGAACCCAGTGGCAGGAAGATCAAAGCTGAATGGCAAAGCCTCCAGATTACCAAAGATTTGCCAACACAGCTGCTGCAGCAGTAGACACAGAAGGCAGGTCACAATGGGTGAAGCCATGACAATGAAGTGGGGAATTTGGGACAGCTAGTGGAGACACTCTTTCAAGAAGTTGAACTGAGGGAAGAATGGATGAAGGGACAGTAACTAACAAGGTGGGCTCAAGGCGTGCTGTGTTTCAGGATGGGAGTGTTTAACATGCTGATAGGAAATGGATAAGAAACGAGTCTGTGTGTGCTGACACTGATCAGTATTAGCTGTCTGAACACAAGGTCAGGAAAAACTAGGATGCTTAGAAAGTCAGTGAGTGGGGGAGGGGGGCAGTGATTGATGAGGAGTGTGTGCTAAGAGTAGGAGAGGGGATAGTGGCATGGATATCCTAGATGTGCCATTCCTTTATAGCTTTACCCCAAAAATCTAGGGTTATTCACAGATAAGTTGCACATCAAACATGTTCTTAGACATTATAGCTTTCTGATTAGTGAAGGAAAGGAGAATTGAAGAACAAGGTATTCTTGGGAAGGAGTTAACTGAACAATCAACTGAGCTGCTATAGAAATAAGCTTCCCCAGGATTCACTAAATTGGTTACTAGAATAATAAAGAAACAAGCAAATATAAAGGCATTATTTTACTAATTAGCAATGTATTTGAAGGACTGACCTTCAAAAAAAAAAAAAAACAGCAAGAAAAGGGACACCTGGGTGGCTCAGTTGGTTAAGCATCTGACTTCAGCTCAGGTCATGATCTCACAGTTCATGTGTTCCAGCCCCACATCGGGCTCTGCTGACAGCTTGGAACCTGGGGCCTGCTTTGGAGTCTGTGCCTCCCTCTCTCTCTACCCCTCCCCTGCTCATGCTCTATCTCTCTGTCTCTCAAAAAATAAATAAATAAATGTTAATTTTTTAATAGCAAAAAAGAGAGAGAGAGCGAGCACTACCACTCCCTAAGGACATTCATTTTTTCTGGGGTTTTTGCATCATTCACTTATTGGATCATGTCTAGACTTCACTGCAAGAATCTGGGAGGGATTCTTTATGCTGTTGTGACATCGCTGTTTCTCTAGAGTTATGACTTCCTTGAGCTGGGACAACAACAGGTCCTCATGCATCACAGATCTCAATCTCCTACTGCATCAAGTGCATGTCCCAGCCCATCAATACATAGGATCTGTGAGGTGAGCACTGGAAAAAATGACAGCTACCTCAAATCCTTAAACCTCAGAAACAAAGAAATAGATAGAAAATGGGTATGCATTAGTCACTTGAAAGCAGAATCCTTATCAAGAAATTTTCCTTGAATTAAAAAAAAACAACAAATTTCCCTGTACTCTAGATCTACTATACACACAGTTACAAGGCAGGTTCTCTTTAACACAGGCCATTTAGAAAATGGATGCAGACTAGTAATGAATTATCATAAAATATACTTGAATAATTAGAAAAAGCACTCTGTTGAAGTGGCAGAGTTGTAATTTTTTTATTTTCGTAATTATTTGATAATCAGGTATAATAGCACATAAAGAGTTGATTATCTTAAAGCCTGCTTTATCTAAGATTGATGATTTCAATATAAAAGTCAATGACTGTATATTAAACAAGTCCATATGTTATCTCCTTGCGTTAATTTCTTAAGTATTCATTTTGTTTTTCCCCTTTTCAAAAAAAAATTTTAATGTCTGTTTATTTTTGAGAGAGAGAGAAAGAGACAGAGCATAAACAGGGGAGGAGCAGACACAGAATCTGAAGCAGGATCCAGGCTCTGAGCTGTCAGCACAGAGCCTGATGCAGGGATGGAACGCACAAGCCATGAGATCATGACCTGAGCCAGAGTCGGACGCTTAACCGACTGAGCCACCCAGGCTCTTGTTTTTCCCCTTTATTTTTAAAAAATGCATTCTCAGGTGGTAAAGGACTTGTTTGGACTACACAATAAAGCATTGGGAAGTGCTCACCTTCAACAGGTGTTCTAGGGTTCCCTTCATATATTCTCTTTCATTGTCTATCATTTTACAAAAGCCATTCAATGTTAAAACACAAGTGACCTAGATGGATACACTCTTATACCTAGTAAATTTTTTGAGAGCGAATCTGAAAGGATTAGATTTAATATACATACTAAGTGAGGTGTTTAGCACTTCCTGAATTGAAGAAATATTGACTAAAATAAATGATACATCATACACACACACACACACACACACACACACACACACACACACAAAGACAGAAAATGTGAAACTTTCTTCTTGTACTAAAAGTCGTTTGGACACCATTTGAGTGCAGGACATGATTCCTCTCACTGACAAATCACCACTATCCCATTTTTTACAAATTATACTCTGTAATTCCAATTTTTAAATCTGAAACATTTTAATTGTTTCCTAACAATTCTTAAGGATGGTACACTTTTTTTTTCTATTACATCCCTAAACATGAATTTCAGATGGCTTTTCTATATCAATCCTTTCCTTATCCCATCTGGCACTCCACTAATAGAGGTTGCTTCTTAACTCTGGAAGCCACACTTCTTAATTTTCCTCGGTATTGCCTAGCCCAAATCCCTCACCTATTTGGCTTTACATTTTGTAACGTTTCAGTTGCAAAAATGTAATAGGAACATGTAAGTGTCTTCTTTGAGGGCACAGTGCTTGGCAAAATAGCATCTGCATTTTAGCAGAAGTAATGAAAAAATCAATTTAAAGTTAATCTATCCTGCAATAATGAGAAATTCTCTGCAATCTCAAATTCTTTAAAATATATTACTGATAATGCTAGCATTCTTAAATAATGTAACAATGTATTAATAACATCAATGAGCTAATATTTCAAAGATACATATGGATACAAAAATGAACGAAAGTACACTTAAAAAGACATAAGGCACAGCACAGGAACATTTAATATTTGAAAGGTGGAAGGGGATTACTAAATTAAGTGATAAGGGGTAAACACTCTGAAAAATAAAGAACTAACAGCATGCCAGCAAACTGGAGAAAACATAAATAGAAAAAGAGTAGTTAGGAAAAGGTGAGCCATAAAGGTGAGAAAGAAAAGCAAGCAATCAGAATATCATTTGGAATATGGCTATGTATGAGTACATGCATGTATATACTCATACATATACACGTATGCCCATTATATAATACACACATATACATTTTGTAACAGGTACACATATATACATAACACATGTATATATGTACACACGTGTATATACACACACATTTCTAACATAAACATGTGTATGTGTGTATATATACATATATACATGCATACGTATATACATATGTGTGTGTAGATACACACACACACACACACACACACACACATATATATATTTGCTAATATATATGTATGGGCAGCGAAACCCCTAGAGCTGCCTCAGGTATAATAACTGTGTCTGTTTTCCTTTCAAACTCCACTGACCTAAAAACCTCCCCCTCTGCTCCCAGGAATTCATGCAAGTCATTCACACTCTGAAGCCTGTGGGAGGGCAAAGGAAAGAAAGGATGGGCAAATTAGCTATAATTGGATCTTATTAACTTAGTCATTTAAATTGCTAATCTGTTTCCAAGTAGGCTCATTTGTAGATAACTCATCTTTAGCTGACTGAACTTGGATTTCTAACCCCAGCTTGTAATTGAAAAAGAATGGAATATGTTGTCATTTATCCTATTATTTCATTTTAAAAACACATGGTCAAAAATGTCTACACTCACTAAAATTGGAAATCCATTCCTTCCGTCCACCTAAAGATTATGATTATGATAGGACTAGATTTTACATGTAGTCAATGAACTTCCATAGAAATCTCATGAAAACCTAGATGTAATTAAAAGGTAGTAAACATTGGGGAAAAGGGGAGAATTCCCAAATAAGTTCTTCAGCAAAGAAGTATAAAATATGTGCCTGTACAGCAAACCTATAAATCAAAAAGTTTAAGAATTACTTTTTTTTCTTTAAGAAACCTTTATGTGATTCAAAATTCCATAAAAAAATGTAAGGTTGAAGAGTATAAAACTTTCTTCTCTTTCTGGATCAGTTCTAGAAAAGAAAATTTCTGATGATGAGAGGATAGTATTCATAGTATATAGTATTGAAATACTGCGATGGGGCCATCTGGGTGGCTCAGTCAGTTAAGCATCTGAGTCTTGATTTCCACTCAGGTCATGATCTCATGTTTTGTGAGACTGACCCTCGCATCAGGCTCTGCACTGACAGTGTGAACCCTGCTTGGAATTCTCTCTGCCCCTCCCCTGTTCATTCTCATTCTCATTCTCTCTCTCTCTCTCTCTCTCTCTCTCTCTCTCTCTCTCTCTCCCCCCCCCCCCAAAAATAACTAAATAAACTTGAAAAAGAAATATTGAGAGATGTAATATGGCAAATATAGGTTATAAAGATTGAAATGACATAGATAATAATTCTGAATAGACTTTAAGCTTATGAGAGGAAAGATGGTCTTTTTTTTTTCCATCCTCAGGACTAATTGTATCTAAAATATAGTAGGCACTCAAGTATTGGCTGAATGAATGCTCTTAAATTAATTCATTTAATAGTCAATATAAATATCTTTATGTTTATCTACCTTCCTTCAAAAGATTAAATATCTTCTTATATAAGAACATACCATATATATACATATATCAAGTCCTTTCCTGAAATATATAGAAGTGGCAGGAAACTTAACATTTTATTTTACTTCTATTTTAGCCTATTCTGAAGACACAAACACAAAAGTTAGAACACTAGGGAGTGTTGTCCCTGATCTCAAGTTTTAAATAGCTTGCATAGAAAGAAATGATGCCAAAATAATGAATCCAATAAAAAGTCTCAAAACTCTGTTCTGATATTAATATGCAAACGACATTGATCAATGATATCTATTAATTTTTTCAGGAAAAACATTACTTCTTCACCAAGAGAGAATGACCCATTTTCACCTTGGCTTTTGGAAATACAAAGAACAAGTATGGCCAGTATGGGTACAGATGTATACCTCACAGGATCGCAGGGAAAAAAAGTCATCTCTGCTTCCTACTGCCTTCTCTATTCAAGTATTGTGAAGAGGGAGAGAGAATTCACTCAAAGTAATGATTCTTCAGGCTGAAGTGAACAATAATGTTAAAGAGAATGAATGAATAAGCAATAAGATAGATGCCTATCTTCCATAGCACCTAGACTATTCAAGTTGACTAATAAAAATAGTCACTAAAAATTATACTTTAATGACTTCCATTGAACATTTTTTCATCAGAATGCATTTCAATCTAGATGTAATATTTTTAATGTGTTTTAGAAGTCTGTTTAGTTATAATGAAAAAAAAGTGGGTATCCTCAACAAGGGGAAGGTAAGGGGTAACTGATTTTTTACTGTGATCATGCTAAGAATTGGTTAAGAATTTTAGATACTATTAATGCATTAATTTATCTAAATGCAGATGACAAAACAACTAAATTTCCATACCTGAGATACACAGTTCTCTCCAAATAGACACCCTTATATTTACAGTTATCTAAAATATTTATCGCTTCTGTGAGATTATCTAGAACATTTACTAAGTTTTTACTAAGATACAAAACTGATGACATCAGGTACAGGAAACCAAGAAGAGTTTATTACTATAGAAAACTGACTCATAAAGACTTAGAAGAAAATCTGATTTTGAACCTGACAATTCAAATTGAACTTCAAGATCAAAGACCCTTAAAACAAAATTTCACAGATTTTCATGATTCAAATGCCAAATAACATTTTAATTTACTTCAGTATGCTTGCTTTCCACCCCCACAGTGAAGGAGGCAGGAATTAGGCTCTGAAAAGTCAAGCCAATCTCACTTTAAATTATTGTATTTTAAGAGTTGCACATTAAGATAGGAATGTTAAAGGAAAAAAAAAAACATGCACTAATTGGTTACATTTTAAGGCGGTGAGAAACTGTACAAGAGTGGGTCGGTGTGATGTTTTGACAGGCATGTTGACAGTCTGGGGGTGTCTAACTCGAACCCAGCATCGGGCATTTGCAGCAGGGCAGACCTGGGTTCAAATACTTACTCCTAACACCTACGTTAGGCAGGCCAACGTAATTAAAATCTCTGGTCTTTGTTATTTCTCTTACTTTGCAATAAAAACACCAACCTCACACAGTTGCTGTTGAGACCATAACAGAAAAGGAGATAAAGGATTAAAAACTGTACCGGGAGCAAAACAGATGACCCATAAGTCATCCTTATAGTTGAGAGGGGGTCATTGCTCCTGTCAGGCTGGCTAATGTATGTACATAGTCAAGGCCTGTGGTCTAGGAAGCAGCTTCGGAGACAGTGAAATTGTTTGAGGGAAGAAAGTTGGGCAAAGAAAATATCAAAGCCAAGTTAAAAAGGTAATTTCAGCTTCTTCAAAACTGATTAGCATTGTGGACTGTGGCATCAGTCTATTTTAAGTAAAACTGATCACTGCTTTCGGGGAAAGCATGCACTAAACTGCCAAGGTAATCAAGGTGCATCAAGCACTGTATATAAATGCTTTTTTTTTTAATTCGAGCAAGTCAGATTATGTTTATAATTAACTCATTCTTGACAGTATGATTTGTTGATGCTTGAACAAATTTCCTCAGGACTTTTAATTATGCAAATATTACAATAAAATCTGCCCATGATTCCTTGGTCTTTTATTAATACTGACAAAGGAACATTTGCTTTCTTTGCACACATAATCCTCTCCAGAGAGAAGTCTTATATTAGCAATTTTATCCTATTTATTAAGTGGTAAGTAATATTCCCCAAACTGTTACCTTAAAATTTAAGTTATAAAATTTTAAATGTAAAAATTGGAAAAGATCTAAATAGTTTTCCTGCAGCTTTTTAAAATTCGCAATGTATTCTAAAAATTAATCATTGAATCCACAGATCACAAGTGAAAATATCTAGAAAGAAAAAAAATTATAAACCAGAAAGATACAAGATGGGGATTAGAGGAACTTTAGCAGCGTAGGTTGATTGCACACTGAGGGTTGGTGGTGGAGAAAAAAAGAATGAGAAAAAGAGAGAGAAAGAAAAGGGAAGTCTGCAAGGTGTATTCTAGGAGAGAATTCTACTAATCACATCAATCCCTAGTGCTGATCACCGTAGATGGGTAGAATATCCCCCAGGGCACTTAAGGGTTGGACTAAAACTACATCCAGTTCGGTAATTCAAAGGAAGAGCTCATAAATACTGATTGTTATATGAGATGCATAGAATGAAATGAACTGAACTTCTTCAGACTGATGTATGTTATCAAAGGAGATGTTATCGTTACTAATGACCCAGTCACAGCTAATGATTTTATGGCTAACCAGAGGCCTGAGTAGTTATGCTAAACTTACAGAACAGCTTTGCAGCACGTCATGGTGGTTTTTATTCTCAGCTGAACCATTTAAAATGTGGTTCTTTTAATGAGCTATGAAATGATCCAATAAGATCCTCTCAAGCATGAGGCACACTGTGTGACTTCCTGGTGATGGGATTTAGAAGCCAGGACTCAATTTGAACATTTAAAGGAATGAGAAATTAAAACTTAAACTCTATTAAAAAAAACCATCAAATATTGATAAATATAATTTGGAGAAAGAAGGAAAAGTTCACTGTATCTCTTTTTAAGAGCAAAGAAAATTTTTGAAAGAAGATTCTGGCCAAAACTGGTGATGGTTCCATCTCTAAAACATTCATGGACAAAGGAAAGAGGATTAAATACAGTCGGTTATTACACCAATCAGAATTTACACTCAAGAGAAGGAAAGTATTCCTTTCCTTAAGCTGTAGAAACCCAAATATAATATGCATTCTATAGGCAAAGAAAACAGGAGAAATGGTTTTGGCAGGCTGCATATACCTTCACATTCTGCTAGTCATGTTCCAAGTTAAAATTTCCTTGAAGACAGTCTGATAACATGAATTTAAGTCCTTCAAATTACATATATCATATTGGAATAGGAAATTTATTTTGAAAAATTTTACAAGATAATAATCAGAGAAAGTACAAAAAAATATTCCTATAAGACCATGATTTCAAGAATACTTAAAATACCACAAATATCCATTAGCAGAAGCTATGTTAAACAAATAATGGAATGTTTATATGGTTGAGTATGCAGCCTTTCAAAACAATGACAAAAAGGACAAAAACGTTGATAGTTTGTTAAACAGGCATACTAAAACTTCCTTTTATGTCAATGTGTGCTCTCAAACAAAAATCTAAGATGTTTGATAATAAAATGTTAACATCAAGAGTAATTGTTATTTTCTTATATAGATTTTTATTTTCTAGAGTATCTTAATAAATTATACATTTTAATTAGGTAAAAATCTGAGAAGGAGGAAGGAAAGAAACTTCTAAATATTAAAAGGCAACAAACATAATTTTTATAATAACAATATTGAAAACAGTGTTAGTGTCCAACACTAGAAGCCTTATTGGGAAATCTAAAGTATGTTTATTGACCTAGAAAGATGGTTACAACATACCGCTGAGTGAAGGAATAAGTTATAACATACATTTGATTGGAACAAGTAAATTACAATACTGCACATATTTTGTATACTGCCATTTTTAAAAATTTTTTAATATTTATTTTTCAGAGAGACAGAGACAGAGTGTAAGCAGGAGGGGGCAGAGAGAGAGGGAGACACAGAATCTGAAGCAGGCCCCAGGCTCCCAGCTGTCAGCGCAGAGCCCAATGTGGGGCTTGAACTCACAGACCATGAGATAATGACCTGAGCCAAAGTTGGATGCCCGACCGACTGAGCCACCCAGGCATCCCTGTATATTGCCTTTTTTGTTTATATAAGTAAACATGCTTATTGATCTATCCTAAGACCAACAAAGATTCCCTGGACCACAATTAAGTGATAAGTAGGGCTGCATTCCTTTTTGGACACTCAGAGACACTTTTCTGGCTTCTAGAAGCCACCTGCATCCACTGGCTTGAGACCCCTCTTTTATCTAAGCTAACAAGGTTGCATCCCTCTAACCTTTTTTCTATGACTGTGTTGGTCTCTAACCTTAGACAGGAAAGGTTCACTGCTCTTAGTTCTCATATGTTTACACTAGGCCCATCTGAATAATTTTCCCATCTATAGTTCCAGAACCTTCATCACACCATGAATTCCCCTCTGCCATATAGTCAGTTTCCAGAGATCAGTGAATGGACAGTCTTTGATAGACTGTTTTTCTGCCTACCACACAAATTATCAGGGATTCCTGTTTTCACTCTGGTCTTTACTAACGAAACTTTAATTTACAATGAAAACAACTCATTCAGCATGTCCTCACCTTCTTTCACCTTAGATTTCTCATATCTTAACATAAATGACATGAAAAATGATGAGCATATCTATGTAAACCTTGAAACTATCAAAACTTCTGGACAAGAAACAGAAGATAAAACTTTTGTAATTCTGCGTTAGACAAAGATTTCTTGAATAGTAAAATGAAATCTATAAAGAAAAAATAGGTAATGGTACTTCAGGATTAAATACTTGTTTTTATGGGATACCTGGGTGGCTCAGTCAGTTAAGCGTCCGACTTCGGCTCAGGTCATGATCTCACGGTTGGTGAGTTCAAGCCCGGCGTTGAACTCTGTGCTGACAGCTCAGAGCCTGGAGCCTGCTTTGGATTCTGTGTCTCTCTCTCTCTCTCTCTCTCTCTCTGCTTCTCTCTCTCTCTCTCAAAAATAAACATTAAAGATTTTTTTAAAATAAATACTTGCTTTTATGAACACCATTCAAAGAATAAAAAGAAACAGACTCAGATCCTATTTTCAAATGTATTTCATAAAAGACATGTCAAACACATAAAGAACACTAAGTTTTATAATAAAACAAAATTTCTAATTAAAAATGGAAAAAATATTTTAATAGATGATTCACCAAAAAAGTTATACAGCAAGAATCACATAAGAGATGTTCAACCTCAGGGAAATGCAAACGAAACCACAATAAGATACCACTACATACCTATTTCAATGGCTAAAATTAACAAGACTGAACATCTCAAGTGTTGGCAAGGAGGCAGAGTAACTAAAACTCTCATGCACTACTGGAGGGATTATAAAATGTTACAGTCACTTTGAAAAGCAGTGTGATGGTTTCATCAAAAGTAAAACATACATCTACCATAAGACCTAGCCTTTCATTCCAAGGTATTTACTCAAGAGAAAGAAAAGCATACATCCATATGAAGAATTATACAAATACACATTAAAGCTTAGTTTTGTTTTGTCTTTAATGCTCAAACTGAAAACAACCCAAATGTCTATAAATGGAATACTATTTAGCAATGAAGAGAAATGAACCATTAATATGCACAAAATAAAAGTGGCTCTTAAATTGTTATGCCAAGTAAAGGAAGACAAAAGAAACAGCAGTATTATATGATTCTACTTATATAAAATTCTAGAAAATGGAAAGTAATCTATAGTGGCATAAAGGATATTAGTCATTATCTGGGGTGGGGCTTGGACAGATGAGAGGGTAGGAAAAAAAAGGGGCACAAAGAAACTTTTTGAAATGAGAAGTAGGTCTTTCATCTTGATTATGGTCATGGTTCCATATGTCATGGTATACATATGTCAAAACTTACCAGATAAGTATACTTTATGTTCATGTTACTTCATGTCAATTACACCTTAATAAATTGTTTTTAAAAATACAGGTTGTCTGTATGAATAGAAGAAAGGAGTAGGTGATGAGATGGTAAAGCTGGACAGGTAAGCTATGGCTCAGACTGCTGTACAATGCGTTACAGGTTTGAATTCTGTCCTATGTGTAATGAGGAGGCAACTGAGATTGATAAAATGGGAATGATCTGATCAGACCACTAAAAAAATATATACCTTGAAGCTAGCAGTGTGGATTGTGAACTTAGATGGCAAGAGTCTGGTGACAGGAACATACTAGTTAGAGATATTGTAAAATTCTGTAGCTAAAATCTGATCAAGGCCCAAACTAAGCTGGCCCATGAAAAACAAGGAGAGACTAATTTTATGTATAGATGTAAAGTATAAGAATTCAGTCTCTAAGAATCGATGTCCCATTAAACGTGAAGTCATTTGGAGAGAGTTACGTAAAAGATGAAGCAAGCTTGGGAGGCTCAGTACATGATGACACCACTAAGACAGAGGTATAAAACAAGTCTGAGGAAGGAAGATACTCACTTAGGTTTGAGATGTGGACTATGAGGTGCACGGAAGATAATCAGGTGGAGACTAGCAGTCAGTTGGAAACATAACTGTAGAATTTTTAAAAAGTGATATAAATTATGGAATAAATAGTTTATGATCATTCAAAATAAAAGGATGAACGGTCTCACTCACATAGAGTGTGTAAAAAAAATGCAGGAGGACTTCAGCTGGGCCTCCAGAAAATGACCTCAAAGGTGATGTGTGATTGGAGAAAGGCACTAAGAAGGATGACCAGAGAGAAAAAGAAGAACAGAAGGAGGAAGAGGTACTCAACAATGGCCAGTGTGAAGCCAAATAATTGTGAATCAAAGTCGGAGTAGATTTTAGATTCAGCAAATATGTGGTCAGTAAAGAACCTGGTGACAGCAGTTGCCACACAGCCTGTTAGCAGACTCAGGTCAAAGAGTTTAACCAATGAATTAGAATTAAGGCAGGAGTTGGGGCGCCTGGGTGGCTCAGTCGGTTAAGCGTCCGACTTCAGCTCAGGTCACGATCTCGCGGTCTGTGGGTTTGAGCCCCGCGTCGGGCTCTGGGCTGATGGCTCAGAGCCTGGAGCCTGTTTCCGATTCTGTGTCTCCCTCTCTCTCTGCCCCTCCCCATTCATGCTCTGTCTCTCTCTGTCTCAAAAATAAGTAAACGTTAAAAAAAAAAATAAAAAAAAAATAAAAAAGAATTAAGGCAGGAGAGTAGGGGGAAGTAGAGATTGTGATTAGGAATTACTCCTTAAAAATTTATCAGTAGGTAGATAAGAATTATAAAAGAAATTATATCTATTGAAAATTTAAAACTGTGCAAATAAAATAGAAAATAAAAAGACAGTCCCTGCCAATTTCTGCTTTTTTATTGAAAATCTTAAAATATTTATTTAAGCAATCTTTACACCCAGTGTGGGGCTCAAACTCATGACCCTGAGATCAAGAGTCACGTGCCCATGTGATTGAGCCAGCCAGGCACACCCACTTTCCACTTTATGCAAAAAAACACATCATAAGATAAAACCACTACAGCAACAACTATATTAGCCCATTTGATTGATCTTTTATTATGTTTCAGTCATACTCCAAGTGTGAGTGCAGGCGTGTGTGAGCGCGCGCGCGCACACACACACACACACTTTAATTTTTAAAAAGCCCCTGTGATGTACAAGCTATTAGTATCCCTATTTTACAGGGGAGAGAATTAAGGCAAAGAAATGTTACGTGCCCACAGTTAGTGATAGAGCCAGTGTATGAGCCCAGGTTACACTCTTAGCTAGGACACTGTGGTATAAATAGAACTCTGAAGGAATCCAGTATGATGCACACAACTGTCTCAATGATTTGTTCCTGAGATCATCTTTAAATGTGCAATGAAAAGCTATAAAATAATGATGTTATACAACATTATAATATAGAGGAAAAAAAGTCAAACTTCACCAAGGCCACAGCTGTGAACTACTGAAGTAGGGATTATGCAGTTACTATTACATGCTTTCCTTTACTCTGACCACCAGTAGTGAGAGTAGGGTAGACTCCTGTCAGTTAAACAATGTCCAGGGGTCACTTTGATCTGTGCTCTGGGGAGATTAAGGTCATCTTACAAAGTCCCTTCTAACTCTTCAATTCCTCAGACAGCAACCTCTCAATTAGAAGTGGGAACGGTCCACCCTGCTCAGAGGGAAAGGTCTGCTTCTCAAAGAAATTGTGCTTCCTTAAAATTTGAAGAGGAACAGGTTTTGTACTCTGGACCCTGTAAGAGGCAAAATACCCAAACTTGGGATATTCATTTAAAATCGAGACCATGGTGTCCTGCAGATGCCAATCTTTGATGCATTCTAACTTTGGAATTAAAAGGGAAGAAGGAGTATTAAGAGAGACAGATGTTCTACCTTGAATGAGAACAGAATTGTTTAAGAGATTTCATGTAGTCAGACTGTGGCAAGGTATTACTTTCTATAGAAGATTACATGACTTCATATATTCCTATTAAATCTTCTTTTTTGACTGAGTAACTTCCATTGTGATCCTTTATAATTCTATATGCTATTAAAAATAATTACTTCAGTTTGAGTATATTAGACCAGTTATTCTCAAAATTACTTGGTCTCAGAACCCTTTTACAGTGTAAGAGGGTCCAAAATAGGTTTATGTAAGTTATAGAATATTAATATTTACCACAACAGAGATAAGAAAAATTTAAACATGTATTTTTTTTGTTGTTGTTTTAGAGAGAGAGAGAGAGAGAGCATAAGCAGGGTAGAGAAGTAGAGCGAGAGAGCGAGAGCGGGACAGAGAGAGAGAGAGAGAGAGAGAGAGAGAATCTCAAGCAGGCTCCATACCCAGCATGGACCCCAATGGGGTGATCTATCCCACAACCCTGGGATCATGACCTGAGCCAAAATCAAGAGTCAGACACTCAACTGACTAAGCCACCCAGGTGCCCCAACATGTATTCCAAAACAAAAAAACATCCGTTATATATCATGTATTTAAGAAAGATATCTGTTTTCCAAAATAGAAACAAAAGACAAAAGTGTTTATATATATAGTACTGTGTGTGTGTGTGTGTGTGTGTGTGTGTGTGTGTGTAATATTTTAGCATGGCAGTCTTTATAGAGAGAAAGTCTGAGTCTCCTATTTGGTTCTCTGTTTCACGTGCCATCTTTTTTAAATATGAAATTTATTGTCAAACTGGTTTCCATACGACACCCAGTGCTCATCCCAGGTGCCCTCCTCAATGCCCATCACCCACTTTCCCCTCCATCCCACCCCCCATCAACCCTCAGTTTATTCTGTTTTTAAGATTCTCTTATGATTTGGCTCTCTCCCTAACTTTTTCTTTTCTTTCCCCTCCCCCATGGTCTTCTGTGAAGAAAACCTACTTTCACACAGATATGTAATTGGAAAAGAGAGGAGTATTATAAAAGCCTTTCAATATTCTTTGATACTATCCCAAAAGTTGAAAGTTGTAGTTTTTTTAAGTTGGAGTGAGGATCTGACACTGTATCAATACAATTTTGTAACATTAAAATCAGTTGGTGTACCTTGCACTTTGAATAGATATTTTGCCTGTAAATAATTTGGTCATATCCCACATTAGTAATTTGAAAAAAAAATGTGAATTATGCAGATTTTCCAAATGTTGATACATTTTGTTAAAGAGTATTTAAAAGTCATATTCATTATTACTGTTACCATCCATCTTCAAGCACAGAGAAGCTGTTAAATCACCATAGCAAAGACAAGTTTTCCAAAACTGAAAAACTGAAAACTCAAATTTTATCATTAAGAAACATTATCATACCAATTACATTTCTTAATTTTTCTTTTTTGTTTTTAAATACTCCGGACATGGGGCTTGAACTCACAAGCCTGAGATCAAGTCACTAGCTCTACCTACTGAGCCAGCCAGGTGCTCCTGTCAACTGTGTTTCTCAAAGTGACAAACGTACCTTGCCCATTTAAGAAAATGTTGGAAAACACCCAAGCCTAAATCATTATAGTTTGTCAGTTGTTTTTCAAGAAAAAGTGGTGTTAACAGGGGAAAATCCGCCTGGTTTAACTCGCAACTCAGGCAACTGTACAAGTGCTTTTCCTCCAGACATTTTGTTATCGTACTTTAGTATACAACCAATGTGCTCCATTCCAGCTTCCCATACTGTCACAGAATAGTGAAAGGATATTTACTTAGGTGTTGATAATTAACAAACTCATGGTTTTTTACTGTATCATCAAGGATTTTAAGTGAACCTTTCCTTTTTAAAACTTTTTTTTTATATTTATTCATTTTTGAGAGAGAGACAGAGACAGAGACAGAGACAGAGAGAAAGAGCACAAGCTGCGGAGGGGCAGACAGAGGGAGACACAGAATCTGAAGCAGGCTTCAGGCTCCAAACTGTCAGCCCAGAGCCTGATGCGGGGCCCGA
Source organism: Panthera leo (assembly GCF_018350215.1). Classification (NCBI taxonomy): domain Eukaryota; kingdom Metazoa; phylum Chordata; class Mammalia; order Carnivora; family Felidae; genus Panthera; species Panthera leo. The sequence goes on along the minus strand of NC_056683.1, from coordinate 111,126,028 downwards.
ACCCTTGAACTGCGAGATCATGACCCGAGCAAAAGTCCGACCAAGCTTAACTGAGTCACCGTGGCAGAGGGAGCGAAACTTGCCTTTTTTTAAGTACACTCTGAGCACACTGTGGTAAAAAAAAAAAAAAAAAAAAAAAAAAAAAAAAAAAAAACACTTGACAAGTACAGGTTGGTGCCACCACCTTGATTCATGCTAAAGTGAGTAATATTACTTTTTGCATGAGTGCAAATACCAATAAAGTGAATAAAGTAAATAATGTATTATTAGGAAAATATTTCAATCTTTCTGATTCTCTGAAAGGTCACAAATCATACTTTGAGAACGGCCAGGGGATAGTAACAAGTAAATGAGTATACATTTATAAAGTACTACTAATATTATGACTCTGACCTTAAATTCTTGAGTGTTAAGAAGGGATATAAAAGGCACTCCATCCCCCTTTTAAACTAGAAATGCCTATTTGTTAGGACACTAACTGCTAGCAATGAAAACCAAGTGAAAGATTTATGGGCAAACACTCTGCTTGGAGACACCACAGACAACAAAATGGACACATCTTCCAAACCCCACTGGAAAAGTTTTTAAAGCCTGCTCGGTACTATGCATTGCCCGAATTCATTCACAATGTTCCCATTTGTTTTATTAAGAAAACAAAACAACCCTAGAATTTAAAAAAGTCTGCACATAGAGTAACTATACCTAACTATAAGCTAATTTCTGTCTTCAGAGGTATAAGAGAAAAGTGTGGATGTGTGAACAACGAAAGTCAGAGGTACCTATTTGGCAAAGAACAATCTGCAGGTCTCACTGCTGAGAGAGACAGGACGCTGCCAGGTGTGGAGTGACAAGGGCAACCAATCTTAAGTTGCCACCCATATTATTTGCGTACATTTGTAAAGGGAATGTCACATTCTTGCTAGGGTACGCAATGGAGCAGACTACTCAAGACTCAGAATGCCAAAAGATTAGCTCTGATGACTGCTCACCACTTGTGTATACAAAACATAAGTTCTCAATATCAATTTAAAATATGGGACAGCTAGAGTGCTAGATAAGTAAGTAGACTGGGCAGTCTTCAGAGAGAGAAGAAAAACAGTGTTTGAAGAGGTCATCAAGAGGATGTGACCACGAGATGGTCTGTGAGCTGGACCCCAACAGTCCGAGGCTCCACAGCCCCTCCTACTGTCCTTGAAATGTGCATTCCATCTGTGTTCTCCACTCCCAGAGGCTTTTCCATGGAGACAGTCTTGAGACGGTGATGTGATGTTGAGAGCATCTAGACCAAATATGTGACTAAACCCAGCTAAGGCCTCTGTTCAAGTTTTAAGATTCTGGCAGGCTGGTGTGGAGATCTACTCGTTTTACAGCCACCCAAGACAAGCCTCATATGTAAGTTCCTTACGTTTTCAACCTTCCACCTACCAGTCTGGAGTGACCTGCTTCTTCCATTTCTCCCTGCCCTCCAAATATGGAGGCAGGTTTCAGATTTCACCCATGTAGCTCCAGGGGAGCTTGCAAACTAACAGACAGGTGGGCAGATGGAGATGAGAGACAGAGGAAAAAGAGAGACAAGAGACAGAAGAAAGTGAATATGAGGAATAGGTACCTCAAATCAAACCAGAGAGTGGAAAGAACTATGCTTTGTATTTCAGGAGTACAACTGTTACATGCAAATTTGTGATGATCATTATGAATTCTGATATACCGAGTAGAGCCCAGTAAATGATTTTCTTTTAAATTTTAATGTAAAATTTTCTTTCATACACAGAAACATTGAAAATTATCTTAAAGCACAGGCCCAGATCACATGGCATGTTTATAACCTTTTCTCCAAGAATAGCCACAGCAATAAGTAACATGCCAATGTACTCATTTACTAGAAGTTACGTCTACTGGTTACTCCCTCAAAGGGTCCATCTAAGAATCCACTGAGGCCCTGTTCACCTGTACTGCCTCAAAGACTACCTGATCTGGCCAGTCAAGTGTCAGTTTTAATGTGTTGTCTGTCGCCAAGACAGACATTTATTGGGATTACTTTTCAGGATGACAAACAGGAGATTTAAAGCTTGACCCAATTTCTAGTTATTGAACATCTCCTTTAGAAGAGGATCAGCATGAGCTTTCATAAACATGCATCCAAGCAAACACACTTTGTCACAGTCCCTACTACTGCTGAATTACTGACTTCAGGCTGGTCTTCTCTAAGGTCTCATAATGGGATTTGTGCTGATTCTCTGAAACTGCTTCACAAATGCCATTTCCTCTCCTACCCAACGGGCTCTGGGGCCGACCAAGTTCTTCAGGGAGTGAAAGATAACAAAGCCTTTCACATTCATGCACTTACTGAATTAATAATTCCCAAATAGCCTACAAAAAGATGTACATAATATAGAATTCTCTTTTTATAAAAGTAGTCATGATCTACGATTATCTGGTTCCTTTTGAACAAAAGTTTTACACTTTTTTTTTTTTGGTTTGTACAGCAGTCCTGCTCCTCAGTTGTTAAGAAAAAAGGAACTGATGCTTGTAAACATACGCTACTGGCAAGCAGTGGGAAGGCAAAGAGGAATAAAAATGAGCACACGTGAGATGAAAGATCACACTCCCCTATTGACACCACTGAAGGCTTCTGACCAAAGCAGAACCATTGGAGAACTCAAGTTGAAAAAACAAAACCAAACAAAACACAGTTCTCTTCATCCTGGCTATACCCTTTGCCCTAGATTAACTCATGGGTCATCACTGGGTCAGCATGGCCAGCAGGAAATGGTGGAAAGAGGCTTTACGCAGAACACGATCCTATGTGGCATTGTCTGTTTGCTCTTTGTTAAGTTATCAGGTGCACAACTCTCTCTCAATCTTTTATCTCGCTGTTCATTTCTTCACCTATAATCCCAAACCTCAAAGCCCTAGAGACAGGAGAATATGAGTTGGAGGGTACAGTGCGACTCAGTGGAATGCAGACACACCAGTGCTCTCCTTCCCTATGTTCTCTGTGCTCAGGGCAAATAGATTAAAAAAGCACTGATACAGTGATCCAACATGGTCTTTTAAATGTTAAAAAAAAAAAGTCAGTGAAAATAACAGGCTACAGAGTCAAACTGCCTGGTTCAAATACTAATTGGGTGACCTTGAGGAAACTACTGTCAAGACTCCAAATGTTAATATTCCATCTGTAAAATGGGAACAACAATGAACACTTCAAGGGTAGACTATTAAATGACGTAACATATGTAAAGTGCTTAGCATCCAGTAACTATTAGTAAAAAAATAGAGATGGAAGGAGAAGAGGAACAATTGCTTTTATTTTTTTTTTTTAACGTTTATTTTATTTTTTATTTTTTTTTTATTTTTTTTTCAACGTTTTTTATTTATTTTTGGGACAGAGAGAGACAGAGCATGAACGGGGGAGGGGCAGAGAGAGAGGGAGACACAGAATCGGAAACAGGCTCCAGGCTCCGAGCCATCAGCCCAGAGCCTGACGCGGGGCTCGAACTCACGGACCGCGAGATCGTGACCTGGCTGAAGTCGGACGCTTAACCGACTGCGCCACCCAGGCGCCCCTTCGTTTATTTTATTTTTGAGACAGAGAGACACAGAGCATGAACGGGGGAGGGGCAGAGAGAGAGGGAGACACAGAATCGGAAGCAGGCTCCAGGCTCTGAGCCGTCAGCCCAGAGCCCGACGCGGGGCTCGAACTCACGGACTCACAGACCATGAGATCGTGACCTGGGCTGAAGTCGGACGCTTAACCGACTGAGCCACCCAGGCGCCCCAGTTATTATTTTTTTAATTAATGCATTTATTTTGAGAGAGAGAGAGAGAGATGCACCAGCAGGGGCGGGAGGCAGAGAGAGAGGGAGAGAAAGAATCCCAAGCAGGCTCCCACAGAGCCCAATTCAGGACTCACTCAATATCATGAACTGCAAGGTCATGACCTGAGCCAAAATCAAGAGTCAGATGCTCAACTGTCTGAGCTACCCAGGCATCCCAGAATAATTGCTTTTAAATATAATTTTGTTGATTCAAATTCCCATTTATTTATGATAATTTCAGATGATTTTGTGTAAAAATCTATAGACCCAATATAAACACACTCAAATCTAACTTTAAAAAAACAAAACAAAACACTCTAAAGAGGCAGTGTACCTGGGTGGCTCAGTCAGTTAAATGTCCAACTTTGGCTCAGGTCATGATCTTGCAGTTTGTGAGTTTAAGCCCGGTATTGGGCTCCATGGTAACAGGTCTGAGCCTAGAGCCTACTTTAGATTCTGTGTCTCCCTCTCTCTCTGCCCTTCCCCCGCTCTCAAAAATAAACATTAATTTTTTTAATTTAAAAAAACACTGTAAAATAACTCTGATAAAATGTAAGTATTTACTAAACTCCAACCTGCAGCTGTGCCAGTAACAAAATAGGTGAATAAAATGCCCACATGCTGTAAATTTGTGGCTTTCACAACCTTTTTAACAGTAACCCACTAAAAATATACCTTATGACAAATAAATTAAGCCCTGAAACTCAAGTTTCACAAAACAATCTTTACCCTTGTTAAATGTTTTATTCTAAAAAATCCTATTCTATTTTATTTTTATATTTTCTAGTTTCATTTCAAAAAGGTAGTTATGACGCAATGAATTGATACCAACAACCACAATTTGAAAAAAATAGATTTAAACTGTGATGTGTGTGTTTTAATCAAAACTTTAATATACAATTTTCAGGATGGTCAGCATTTTATGTGGCCTGAACATGAATAAACCCTCGGGTAGTAAAACTAAGGGCTTCAAATATGACCAAACACTACACCAGAGAGTATAAAAGGTGCAAAAAATCATATTTCATTGGTGAAATAAGAGGTGTTCAATATAAGCAGTTGGCTAGAAAGATCTTTCCTTCCATCAGTCTGGCAAACTTTCACATAATAAATATTATGGCAGGTTGAGGTCTAGATCCCTATTAGTCCTGTGTCACTCCACTTCAACAAGGACTTAGTCACCTGACCTAATGTAATATAAGCCCTGACAGTTGGCTTTTATTTTTGTAATGCAAGTGCCTGACTTTGGTTTGCTTGCAAAGACATCCACTTCAGAGAGGACTCTCCTCAATCACAATGCCAGCCATAGGTCTGGATAAAGCATTCAAAAGTGCCCACATTTGCCCCTGGCTCCTTTGTTTCAGAGACCTTGACTCTTTTTTTTTTTTCCTCTTCCGGGGTAAATACTTACCATCACATTTTAAATTCACCAATAAAATAAGCCTGTGACATTCTAGGCCCCCACCCTCAACCCCAATGAAAGAGAACCCCAGACCCTTGTACTGGCCCGCTTTCTCTCCCTACCCAGGATCTTTTTCATTTCCAGACTTGTAAGTAATAAACCTTCCCCCTCACCAAAGTTTCCTGATAGTTACCAGTGAGGTTTTCTTGAAATCATAGTAAGAATCACAAGGGCAAGTCCAGTAACAACATTGGTTATCAATAGGCTAGGATAGGCACACAACACACAAGTAGAAGGTTGGTTAAGAACTCAAAACTATCACTGCCCCTGCTTCAGAGTAAACCTTCAAAGTACAAGCTAGCCAGGCATCTGTGGGTAGAGCACAGATGGCCCAGGCTATGAGAAAAATGCATGACAGTTTTGTGATGGCATGACAATAAATATTTGTACATTTAGCAGAATTTAATCTGAGTGTTGCTTTCATCGTGCAAACTCATTGATTGCAACCCCATGGTTGTGGAAGGGGCAGGGCAGTATGTGCACTATAGTCCACTTACCTGGAACCAAAAGAGACTACAGAAATTTACCCAAAGAATCTATTACTAAAAGTCAAATTTGCATAGGCCAGTTAACCACAGTGATTTCACAGTATTCTGCTGAGAAATCTAGAAGGACTTCTGTTAATTTCAACTACACATTCCCCTTCTCTGGTAAAAGACCTTTTTCCTTTGGGCGGGGGGTGGGGTGGAGGGCAGTCTTGCTCTCCTTTTAGTCTATTTGTTGGAGATGCCCTGACCCCGCCACCTTCACCTTCAGGTATGTCTACATAACCACTGGGGATCTACATCCTGCCAGGTCCAATTAGAAGCAACCTGTGGGGGGGGGGGGGGGTTGCTAGAATAATTAGAAAGCAATAACGTGGATTTACAAGCAAAAGGACAAAGCTCTGCTGGGCCACAATGGACAGGGGGGTTGCATAGAGGAAAGGGGAAAGAGAGTTTGATTTCCAATATTCTTAAGTACAGGTGTTTGGGCTCACCAGGACCCAATACGAATGCTCCCCTTAAACTTCTCAATTATGTGAGCCAATAAAAATTCCCTCCCTTTATATTTTAAGGGAGACTGGAGTTGTGTTTCTATCACTAGAAACCGAAAGAGTGCCAACTAATGTATCCCTTCTTCATTTCACTCCCTAAAGTTTGCAGCATGAAGTTCCAATTTGGCACCTTAGCCCTTTCCCCGCACAATCTAGATGAGAGCCCCTCTGCAGCTTTATCTCCCATAAATACTAGGTCTTCAATCTCACCACTGCTTGAAAAAGACAGGGGTGTTGAAACCTTTCTCATGACATTGCTCTTCACTGGAACATGTTCCTGTGTAAATTCTACTTTTTCTTAAAGACCCTGCAGAGCATACACCCTCTTTTTAAAATCTTCTCAAACATCCCCTCCTCTAGAGAGTGCCTCAGGTTTTCCTCAAATGCTGTGAAGCTTTCATGATATACATACAGAATTACTTAAAGTAAATTCTACACAAACAGTATACAACGGCCGTGTTTTAAATAAACCTTGTTGGAGTGCAAGGCTGAATGCGCAGGGAAAGAGAAAGATGCACAGGAACTGGCAGGAATCTATCACAGGAATCCTGCAGTGAGATGACAAAGGCCTGTCTCAAAAGAATGACAAAAGAAGAACCAGTTAAAAGACTCAGGGGGATTGATGAGATTGGTGGCAGATTGCCAGGCTGGCTGAAATAGCTTAATAAAGATATAGCATCAAAAAGCAGGTCTCCTGAATCTTGTATTATTGTTACCCTGGTATAATCATACCAGACAATCAGAATTAATTTTTTTCACATGTTAATGGATAATAAATTAGGAATTTCCTTCAAGGAAACGAATGATTGGATTTTGTAAAATACATAGGACTACAGTTTTATCTTTGTTATTTAAATTGCTATGGTCTCTAAGTTGGCATTTTGCCAGAATTGGCACAAAAGTAGATAAAAAGGGCAATGATATCGGAGACATTAAAATGAATACTAAGTATTTCAAACCTAAGGGACATTATTATATTAAATGACCTAGCATATGACATCTATAAAAAGATACATAACATTATGACATACATATAAATGTTTTATTTGGAGTTTAAACCTGTGTTAACTGTTCCCAAGAAGAATTTCATTTATTAGTAGAATGTTTTAGATATTTGCAAATATTTGTAATCATGACAGAAATATTTTTGGCAAAAAAAATTAACAATTAGCATTTAGGGAAGAATTTGTTTGAATTAGTTTAGAAATGGAAATAGGTTATTCTGTTTTCCTGCACATGTTTTTAAGACTTTAGGGGCGCCTGGGTGGCTTGGTCGGTTAAGCGTCCGACTTCGGCTCAGGTCATGATCTCACGGCCTGTGGGTTCAAGCCCCGCGTCATGCTCTGTGCTGGCCGCTCAGAGCCTGCAGCCTGTTTCAGATTCTGTGTCTCCCTCTGTCTCTGCCCCTCTCCTGTTCATGCTCTGTCTCTCTCTGTCTCAAAAATAAATAAACGTTGAAAAAAAAATTTAAAAAAAAAAGACTTTATTTTTTAAGTAGTCTCTATCCTCAAAGTGGGGCTTGCACTTAGGACTCCTAGATCAAGAGTCACATGCTCTGCCAGCCAAATGCCCCATTTTTAACACTATTTCAACACGTACTGTTGAAACGTGTCAGTTCTCATTTCTGATATTTCCCATTGCAGAACCCACCAGGACCCCCTGCTGCTCCATGTGGAACCCCTACAGCTGTGCTGTTGCTCTCAGAATGTTGCGCCTTTTAGAAAAGAGGGTAGTCCCTTCTCTGTGTGTCAGGCAGAGGCTGTGAGCTGTTGTGTCCCCCTAACCCTGATCTGCTTGGCCCTACAAGGTGCATTTTGAGTCATTCCTGTTCACTGGGCCATTCCTGCTCCATCTTATCTCGTGTCTTAATGATGTGCCTAGAGACAAGACATCCAGTTAAAGCAGTAGCAGATGTACATTAAGGACTCCGGAGAAATGTGTTTGGTGAACAACTGCCTTCTATCAGGAAGTTCCAAACAAGTGTGGCATTAACAAAGGCAAGAACATCGAGTGGTAGGAGCTGATGGTACTAGTAAAGGGGTATTTGGGTTCTTTACTACTGCTTACATATTAACATGTTCTTTATGCATATAAGCTGTGGCTAGAGTATAATTTAGAATATTTAAGATCATCCCACATTACCTTGAGTGATTTTTAGAAAAACACATTTAAGTGTCCAAACTTATGGCATCAATTTATAAGTCTTTAAAAATGTGATTTTGGATCTCTATCTACATGCCTGATGTTACCGCTTTTTGAGAGATGACTGACAACATAATGAATCTTGGTACCTTACATTGTTCTTTTAAATAAAAAAAATCACCATTTCCAAAAGGAACTGTGCAATATATCTGCTTTGGGTCAAGAAGGGATATCATAATTAATCTGTGAGCAATGAAAAGGGTTTGGGGAGAAAGTCTAATCATGAATTTATTCTACCTACCTGGCTAACGCAATGTTCCAAATGGAGCCACTCATCTTTGTGTCTTTATAACTTACGTCAGAGCTTAAGCTGGTTCAGCAAGCCGGCAGAACTTTGCTCAAAGCTTAGAACGCAGTGTGGGCAGTTCCAACCCTGCCAAAATCTATTTATAATCCATATGAAGCCCCTTCTCATTCTCAGTGGATCTGCAAATTCAAATACAGTATAATACAGCAAGGGTTGCCAATTCTCTCTCACTAAATTGTGTTCGCAACTGCTCTTCTCATTCTTCTTGCAATAAGCAGAAAAGAAGTTTAGCAATTTCTTCTGGAGGGAGCAAAGGTAAATGAGAAGGAATACTGTAGCCAGGCCAGATTTTAAACTACCTTAAACGTCAGACTAAGGCAGGCAGAGCTTGTGCTCCAGGGCCAAAGCAGATTTATGGGAGAATATTTTGGTAAGGACACACAGGGTGAACTATGGGTTAGGATAATACTTTTTTTTAAATAATTCAGGAAAAAAAATAAAAGTCTTAATTAGGTGGGTATTAGGAAAAATAAAAGGGACAGATAGAATAAATTAAACAAATAGGAAGACTTGGTTACTTATAATTTCTTCAGTGATCTAGTACCAACACAAAGCTCTCTATGTCTTTATAGACTATCCATTTGACTCAAATTATGCTATTGTTTTAGTGTTTGTCCTCGATCCCCAATCATATTACAGTCTCAGGATGTCCATAATATTCAGGCCTAGGATGGCCTGGAACACTAATTCAGAGGGTGCCCCAAAAGGTGTTTCCCCCCACATTCTGCCTCCAACAGTAATGATAAAGAGAACTTGATTATTGTTCTATATGAACTTTTCTGGAAATAAAATCTGAAGATATACCCTTTTTTAACTAGTATCTTTCAAGCGTGAATTTGTCACTATATCACTTTTGTGTAGTGCTCAGATGCAACCCTCAGGTTCAATAAATGTTGAATGAATAAACTGCATAAAATTATATTCAAACTAACACCAATTATGATTCAATGGAGAAATACCAACATGATCACAATATATGACAAATAATATTTTTTCCTTTGAGTAACCCTTATTTGAGATGTTCACTTATGCTCACATATGTAATATAACTGGCACCTAGCATCTTACATATTCTGTTTAGAAAGTGATATGGAGGAGCCTGGGTGGCTCAGTTAAGCATCCGACTTTGGGTCAGGTCATAATCTCACGGTTCATGAGTTCAAACCCCGCATAGGGCTGTCTGCTGTCAGCACAGAGCCCGCTTCCCGTTCTCTGTCTCCCTCCCCCTCTGACCCTCCCTGCTTGCACTTTCTTTCTCTCAAAAATAAATGTTAAAAAAATAGAAAGTGATACAAATACTGATTTATACTACTTATTTCTTTTAAAATTCGTTTGATTTCTATGTGTAGAATTCATTGTTTACCATTCTAAGCAACAAACCCTTAAAAATTTGTCAATTTAGGTCTTTAGGAAGCTAATGAGAATTTAAGTGCTGATACCCCTATGCATTTGTCTATATATATTTAGTGGGAACATTAATGGCATATTTTTAGAAAATACATTGATTCATTATTTTTTAGAGAAATAAGATGTCTGAATGAAAAGCAGTGTATGAGATTCTGCTATGTGGGCAGATGTCAATTTAAGAAATAATATATTACTTTTTCCTATTGGCTATTCTTGAAAGTCTTTGTATGAAAATGAGTTAAATCTTGACCTTCATAGTTCTGAATAACTTCATTTCATGGAGTTGATCTCACTAGCTCAGATCTACAACAAAATTGGTCATCTCGTTTTTTACTTTCTCTATGTAGATATAGCTTTAGTCAGTCACAGTTATCAAAATTGAATAGTTTTTTAAACAGACTAATTTCTAATAGACATTCAAAAGCCATTCCCTTAAGTGGAAATGAAGGAAAAATAAAATTTGTAAAGCAAAGTTACTGCAACAGAAACAAACAAACAAAAAAGGATTATAATGGAAGTTTCTCAGCATCACTAGATGGCATCTCCAATCTGGCCTGGTCCAGATCATTCTGAAAAGAAGTTTCATCACATGCTACTGCTATTGAAAGTAAGTCATGGGCTATTTTAATATTCTGAACATCTACTTTGTGCCAGGTTTTGTACTCAGTACCTGTGATTCAGTGTTTACTTCAATGATAAATAAGCAGTGTATGGATTTTAGAGTGTACTAGAGCAGAGAGACAATTACCCAAGGAATCACACTATAATGAGAAGGGACACTTCATAGCAATGCCACTGATGATAATTGTATGGTCTTCTTTGTATGAGTTGGAGCTCCTTTCCTAATGAACAACAAAAACAACTAATAACACAATTTAGCCTGCCAATGTAAAAACAAAACAAAAAACCAAAGACAAAAACAAACCAAAAGGCCTCTTGGCGGTTTAAAGGTGTTTGGGTTAAAAAAGATGCAAAACCCATCACCTAGTGATAATAACATGCTTACTGTCTTAAAAGCTATAAATCCTACAGAGTATTCTTTAGGAGATAACTTAAGAACCCAGATTCCTAGACACATGGGGGGAACAGACAGTATCTATGGAGTTGAAGTAAAAAGGAAAAGAGATGATGAGTCTGTCTTCTTTCTTCATCTGGCTTCATGGAATTTAAATTGTTCCCCACACTAAAATCTGAAGCATTTACAGAGTAGATTTGGTAGTTGCCAAATTTCTGGAATAATCTCATTCTTTTTATCTTCACTCCTGAGGCTTTTGTTGCAGCCGAGTAAAAGCTGATGAATTCCAAGGTAAATACAAGACAAATATTCTCTCCTGGAACTTCAGTTGATTATTCTCACTTTTGACTCATTTGCATTTATTAAAATTCAAGTTCTGGGCACTACATTTTGTCTGTGGACTTTTTGCTTTAATTAACAAAGTAGATGTACGTGTAGCAACAATTGAAATTGTGTCTCTTAAGGATAGAGAAGTATTCCTTATTATTCTGTCCTTACCAAGCCATCAGTTACCACTTTGATGTTGCTAAGAAAGTAGCTTTTTGAAATAGGAGATGTTAAGGACATCAGGGTTTTTGCTTGTTTTGTTTATTAACCAGGTTCCTAGAAATCTTATGATGGCATTCTACTAAGAATGCCTGCACAGTGTATTTTAAAGAAATTTAGAATTAAAGAATTATATTAACAAAATAGTATGTGAAACACTACTGAAATGCTGATAGATCCATTTGAATCATACTTAAAGTCACTGGCAGCAATTAAATATAGGCAGACACAGACACAGAGGCAGAAATTTCAAGCACCCCACCAGGTGAAGCTCTAACATGCCCACATTTCTCTAATGTGCTAATGGGAGAGATACAGTCTCTAGCCTCCCATTTCCCACAAGTAAAGTCTGTGTCTAAGAGAGACAATCCTATGGAAGCAATGTTTAAGCGTTACCTTAAGCTAGTGAGCACTCATGATAAAATAAAAGCAGTGCTGTGTTTCAACAACTCTAAGGTGACTATTTTTCACATTTTAACATCGTCGAAATCGGGATGAGCCTTCAGTTTACGACAAGTTGTACTTTAATTGGAAGTATTTTTCCTTTCATAGTGGTATACTGAACATAATGCATCTCTGAATTGATGACACCTTAGAAGGGATGAAATATGATTGCTCTCAACCTGGACAGATTTCAGTTATGGTAGCAACAAACATTAGAAATACAGAGGGTCAAATGGAAGCCCTGTGGATTTCCTCTGAATAGAGATGAAGCAGAAGAGTTTTTCTGCCCACAAGCCAGGCTGGTCCTAGACACATGCTGTCCTTTATAGTGCACCTGCACAAATAGGTAACACTGTCTGCTGTAACAGCACCTTCTAATAGAAATGCCAGGATCTCATTTTCATAAATAATGCAAGCACTAGGGCTATTTTACCTTGATTGCTTGTTCTCCATTCTCCAAAGCCTATAGCTTATACCCAAATGATGTAACCTTACCATTTGCATTAATTCATGGATTTGAAACCAACCCTCTACAAGTTCCCTGGGGTAGTTTAGTTTCATTTGTATGCATGTAAATAGCATCAAGGCTGACATAAAAATTAATGAACTATTTACTTTAGGAGCCTATGCCCAGCTCATAACAACAACACAAAAGGCAAATGCTTAAGTTTATTAAAATAAAATGAAAGCTATAAAGTCTTAAATAATGAAGATTGTGTCAAAAAATTGGTAGCATTTAGTTTTTAAAAATGTAAACTAAAAGCAAACTTAACATAAATTGTAGAGCATTCATTTTAGTTTTTTGATACCATCAACCTCACCGAAACATAGTCTGATTCTGGAACCACCATGGCGTTCAGGAAGCAATCTGGTATCACCTCAAACCAACAGGAACAAGGGTCATTCAAAAAGGACTTAGGGTTTAGGCCAGGGATGACCAAACTTTTTAAGACTGCCTTTATTTAGGAATAATACCTGTTACCATTGTTATAGCCCTGATTATAAAATGTGGTAGAAACATGTTCACATGTTTGATGCGTATTTGACTATATAGTCCTCAAAGACAAGAACTGTCTAATTTGACCATGACTCTTTATAATACTTTCCAGGGGCCTCTGGGTGGCTCAGGTCATGATCTCACAGTTCGTGAGTTCGGGCCCCATGTCAGACTGTGCTGACAGCTCAGAGCCTGGATGGAGCCTGCTTCAGATTTGGTGTCTCCCTCTCTCTCTCTCCCTGTCCCTCCCCTGTTCGTACTCTATCTCTTTGTCTCCCTCTCAGAAATAAACAAACATTAAAAAAAAAATTAAATACTTTCCAATAGATGTCATTGCCAGTATCCTGTAAGAATTAACCTTCAATTTGCTAGTCTGACCCATGATAATTCTGTGGAACTTCCCACATTGCTCCCTCAATGCAGCTTTAACCAGGTTATCCTGATGCTGATTTTACTAGATACATTTTGATTTCAGGGTCTAAATTTGCCTCTAATTTTGAAGTTGTTGAGATTTCCGTTTCTCCCCCCAGGATTTTCATTGTGAAGCATCTAACACAGAATAGCTTTCTCCAATTCTAATTGTTCTAGAGAACCAAATGGTCAAGAGCCAAACTTCACCCCAAAGAATTCATATTTTCCTTTGTCTAATTTGACATTGCCTACATATTCTTATTAATCTTGAGTATGTAATATCATACAGAAAGATACTCTGTAAGAATACATAGATACCTATTATTCCCTTGGGGCATTTCTTCTATGTAAAAGGAAAATCCAAAACTGAGAAACTCATATTAAATAATCTGTTGATACCAACATATTTTTTGGTAGATTGCCTCCCCCCCATTTTTGTTATAATGAGCCAAAGCCAAACCAATTTGAGTCACTAAGAAGCAAAACCTACAGCTCTAATTAACATACAATGTGTTTGATAAAAATGTAAATAGCAAGAGACAAAGAAATTTACATATGGTGTGGAATGTGGAAGGAACTGGGACTAGATACACACAACTGGCATCATTCCATTGGAAAAGAAAACCTAGAGGGGCCAAAAAACAAACTGCTTCAACAAAGAACAATAGACTCCAGCTAGTGACACATCCTGGTTCACAGAAGAACTTAGTATCCACTTTGCAAAATCCTTTCTTGTTCTACATAAGATCATTCACTGCCTCAATGTAATTTGTTAAGAGGGGCTGGTTGATAAGACCATTGTGAACTGACACTTAGCCAAGACAGTTGGCTATGCCTATCACCTGGAGGCCACTTGAATGTTACAAGAACAGCAGACCTGATGTTTCTGGATTCCTACCACATGGTACAGCTATAAATGGGTAGCAATGAATTAGATGAAATATGTTTTATAGGCTAGTTCCATTTGGCCATGTTTATAGAGAACAGTCACAGGAATATCACAGGAGAAAATGCTTGAAATAGATTGTATTTAATGCATGGTATCTAGGAAAGCTAGAGTTACTTATTATAAAACACGTCAGCCTAAAATAAATAGCATCTTATTCAAGTGCCTTAATATGATTATTTTCTGATCATGCATTATGTTAATAGTTGATAAAATGGTTGCTGTAAGCTGACAGTTGCTATGCATCAGATATGCACAGTTCAATTATAGCAAATCTCCAATATCTTTTTAAGGAAAAAAATACATAAATTTGGAACAAAATACAAGTCTGTATTTCTAAATAACTCTTTCAAATGATGGTACCAAAATGTATTCACAACTAAAATGCTCTGTTTCTGTTCATACATAGAATAATTGTATTTTACCATTTTAGTAAGGTAAAATTATCTGTCAAAGTACTCATGTGCTGAAATGAAGCTCAAATGGCTTCTTAATCAGAATAAATGTCTTTTAAGAAACAAAGAGTTTCAAAATTTGACAAGTTATACTTTCTAAGAAATTTCCTATATTTGCTAATCTCAAATAATGAAGGAGTCTGGATTTAAAGGGATTTAATGAGAAACAATTTATAATCTATGTCAGTAAAAGCAAGGAATTTTCAGACATCTCAGATAAATAAGGCCAAGGCATGTATCACTGAAATCTGGAAAAGATTATATTTAAGATTTTATCAGTAGATAATTTGAAATTCTTTCATAAAATGTTACTTTCAACCTTTAAACATCCAAGTTGGAAAATAGTTTGTTTTTCTTTAGACATTAATATTGAGATACTACAAACTTATTAGCTGGAAACTAAACACTAGTTACCAAGAATACCACTTTCTTGAATAGAAGATAACCTGCAATTTAAGAGTACAATGGCAGGAATGTCTGGGCAGCTCAGTCTGGTAAATGTCTGAGTCTTGGTTACAGCTCAGGTCATGATCTCACAGTTGGGAGATCAAGCCCCACATCAGGCTCTATGGGCTCTCCACTGGACCTGGAGCCTGCTTGAGATTCTCTATCCCTTTCCCTCTGTCCCTTCCCTATGCATGCATGTGCTCACATTCTCTCTCTAAAAAAATTTTTAAAAAAAGTAAGCAGTAAACATTAATGGGAACAAGTCCAGAGGGCCTTAATAAGAAAAAATAAGAGAAAAATAGTTTTGTTTGCCATTTGCCCACATAGACCTGAGATTTATTCTATTTCTCACTATAAAAAAGGTACAAATCAATGCAAGTAAGAAAGGGGAATAAAAGGAAGAAAGGAAAATAGGAAGAAGAAAGGATGGATTAAAAATAACTGGAAACTTAGGGGCGCCTGGGCTCAGTCAGTTGGGCATCCGACTTTGGCTCAGGTCTTGATCTTACAGCTCTTCAGTTTGAGCCCCACGTTGGGCTCTGTGCTGACAGCTCAGAGCCTGGAGCCTGCTTGGGATTCTGTGTCTCCCTCCCTCTCCACCCTTCCCCCGCTCATGTTCAGTCTCTTTCTCTCTCAAAAATAAATAGGCATTTAAAAAAAATAAGTGAACATTTAATAAAAGGCTTCTATAGTTTATTGTTTTCCCTTCTACACACCCTTTTGTTGCTTCAAATATGCTCAAGATACAAGCTTTTACAGATTTTATACCTAGATCTCACTGATTCATGAAGAATGTAATGAAAAGTGAAACTTTCCCATTTACCAAGATTACAAACTAGTTTCCTGAAAAAAATCAAATAAATTCATCTGAGTATATTTGGTACTTGACTCCATAGATTTTATGAGAATTTTGTTAAAATACCAACAAGCATGACAATAATAATGAATGGCAGAGATACAATGTACACTCAGTCAACTGGTTATAGCAGAAACTTCCAATTTTTTTTAAATAACCCATCTGTGGATTTTTAGTAACTATTAAAGCATCTACCAAGAAAATTCTTGAGGCTTATAAATAAAATCTTTCTGTAAATTTACAAAAACAAAGTTAGCAATGTTTTAATGCCTTTACAGCAAAGATAGCTATTTTGGACTATTATCTGATGGAGCTGATTACATCAAAAGGGCCAATTCATCTGACTACTCATTAATTTCTGATCACATTTAAATTGCATCATCTTTAAAATATTGATTTCAGTATTAAGGGGCTAGTGAAAGGGGCTGAAAGAGAATTTATTGTTTTTGAGCAATTCTGCCTACCATGCTTGGTGCCTTACATAAATTATTTGATTTATCCCTCAGGAAATCCCTTACATGGACAAGAATTAACTATTTTTTTTTTTTTTACTCATCAGGAAACTAGTTCACACAGTTCAGCTGTGGAGGAGGGATTCTGTCTGCTTCTAAAGGCCAAGTTCTCTGTTATTCTCTCCCATTTCCAAAGATTTTGCTTGGAAGTTCCCTGTCACCCTTTGTCACCTGGTTGGCTCCCCCTCCTCCTTGGTGGCTATGATGCCTACCTCCATCATGCCATTTGCTAAATCTCTTGAATTCATCTCCCCCAGGGGAATGTGAGGTCCTCGAGTGCAGGATTCTTGTCTTTTTTCATTTGGGTTCCCAGCCTTGCCAATAGGATCTGGCACATGGTAAACATTCACCAAATGTTAACAGAACTCACCAAATTCCCTTCTGCATCTTGTACATTTTATTTAGAGACCTTAAAAAAAAGTATTTGAGTTCTATTAAGTTGATCCTTCCTTATGCTTGATTTACACCTCAGAAAGTAGGCATAACATTTAGCTCTTGCACAAATATGTCAAAATACAAAACAAAGGCAAAGTGTAAGGTTTCTTAGGACCTTGTTATTAAAAAGCAGACTAACAGTTAACTGGTTTTACAGCAGGAACATATAGGACACACCTTGGTAAAAGGTTTGGCTCTTTTATATGAAGGGAGATCATCAGGGACCCATTTGGTTGCAGCCTATTGGAGGACAGTGGGGAAGGACACAAGAGGGTGACTGTTGTAACTGGACTATGTTTTTCTCCCCAGTTTAAGTGGAGAGCTTACTGACCTCTGGGGAAAGTGTCCTGAGCCTTACTATTTGCTTACAGAGCAACTGAGCATGACCTACAATAAAGTGGTAAATTATGTCTAGATCAGACACTCTAATCTTCCACTCCTTTTTGAGCTAGAGAAAGCACAGAAGTGTTTCCTCCCCAAGGCAAAATGGAGAGGAAAAAGAATTCTTCCCTTCCACACACTATAGTAAATATTTGAAGAAGTTTAGGATCAAATTGATTTTTAAAACAAACAAAAACAAAACATCCTTTCTAAGCACTATTCTCAGTCCCCAGAGGTATGCTGAGCAGGTTGGTGGATGGGCCTTGAGAAGCTGAAGAAAAAAAAAAAAAAAAAAAAAAAAAAAAAAAAAATATATATATATATATATATATATATATAATCAATAGATAGATACATAGACTAGACATCTATCTTTGGTGTCTTTGTCCCTCTTCCTTCTCCAAACTGAGGTTTATTTCAGGGAGCCCTCTGGGCAGAACAACCAAATTTAATGCCACTCTTGCCCAAGAACAAGCATTCTAGTTTCAACAGAAAACTCTCCAACAATCTGAAGTCTCTGAGGAAGTAGCAGAGGAGGACTGTGGGTAATCGGGCTCTGTATCTAAACTCTCCACTTGGCCAAGACAAAGTAAGTTTTATTAGCCATTTCAATACCATGGAAGGTCACCCAATTATAACTTTCACTAAAATTAGCTTACTGCACAGCTATAATACATTTCAACCGCTGCACAGCTCTATTGGAAAAGGAATGAAATTCTTTCATAATTCAGAAATATCACAAGAATTACTTTCAATGTGATCCTTAATACAAAATGGACACTTAGCAGTATAACTGAGGGCAGGCACATGAACATAAAGGATGTCCTTTGGAAAAATATTGGAATATAAAACCTTATATGAATCATAAATAAAATTTACAAGCAATGTAACTCTGGGGAGAATGCATACTGGATATGGATCACTCTAGAGGCACTGATTGTCAAAATAACTACCTATTTGGCTTTCATTTAATCAGGAGCATTGATATTGTCAACAGCAAGAGTCAACCTTTAAAGGTTTTATTTAAGGATACTTAAGTAAGCAGATTGGATATATTGGATATATATATATATATATATATATATATATATATATATATATATATTCTTTCACTGACATCCAATCTGCTTACTGTATATATATATATATATATATATATATATATATATATATATATAACCTGAAGAGAAAGTGTCCTTTTCAAAATATTAAAGAACATTAAATATTAACTTTTATAATTTTTTAAAGTTTATTTATTTTGACGGGGGAGACAGGGAGAGAAAGAACACATGCAAGGAGGGGACAGGCAGAGAGGAGGAGAAATAAAATCCCAAGCAGTCTCTGCTGACAGCACAGAGCCCCGGAGCTCAACGCAGGGCTCAATCCCATGACCCTGAGATCATGACCTGAGTCAAAATCATGAGTCGGACATTTAACTGACTGAGCCACCCAGGCACCTCTCACTGTTATACATTTTTAAGATTGATAGTTTACTGCTGATTTTCATCTAATGCTGGTCAGACTGCTGAACTGAATAGCTGTTACCATACTGATTCCCTTAAAACTATAATCAAAATGAGTTTCGTATTCTAATTATATTACCACTTTTTATAATGAAGTGAATTAGATTAATTAGCACAGTATAACAATGACAGAAAATGATGGCAGAAATAGGTGTGAATACTTTTGTGCCTTAAAACCTCGACTAATAAAGTTAATAAATATGTACAACGATGGAGTTTTTATATGCCACAGGGTGTGCCAAGCTTGTTACGTAATTTATACTATTTGATCCTCACAACACAGATAGGTGCATTATTATCCCTGTTTCACCAGATGGGGAAAAAAGACTTAGAGAATGTATGCTCTTTGTCTGGTTCCTCAGAACTAGTAACCAGTAAAGCTGGACTTCAAACCCTGTTAGCAGGACAAAGATTATGGGCTCATGATAGTTTTGTTATGTAGCTTATTTTAGAGGCAAAGATCCTACAAGGGAATAGAGTAAAAATAAGAGACAGTGAACATGGCTGGAAGTAATGCCACTTAGCTCCCACTCATAAAGATCACCTTCTTTAGTCAGTTGACTTAGTCTAATAGGGTCATGCCAGCTTTGTTTCTTCCAGTCTCAGACTTGCCTGCCACTAAATGTTTCATGGTTGATCTGCATTAAGTGATTTCTGTTCATAAAGGCAATCCATGTGTTTTCTGTTATGTAGCTTTTCATAAGTTTCTATTTTGTCTTCAAATAATCATATTCAATGTCTTAAACTCAATAATGTTTCAATTTGATTGATTAGTATATGGGTTTGTATTACTTTACTTTTTCCACAAGAAGGAGTCAATATTTTATCAATCAACCCAAAATTCTTGATCAATATTTTAATATTGTCATCCATTAAGTCCAATAACTCTACTGTGTTCCCTAATCAATTAATTATTCCACTCCCCTCAGATGTTTTACATTTTTTTCTATTGTTTTCAACATCTGACATCTTGGAAACACCCCTCTTTCATTTTCAGAAGTTCTTTCATACTTCATAAGAGAACTATCCATTGTCCTAAGAAAACAGAGGAAACTTCCTTCTTCCAGTAGCACATTATTACCTACACTATAATATTATCCATTCCTTCTTCCTATTAGGATACAGAAGTATTGTTCCTTTGCCTATGGAAGATATGTTTTGCCTTCCCTCTCATGTACATCATTCTTTCCCTTGGGAGAAGAGAGAAGAAAACAAAAAGAATGTAGAATTGAGATCAGTGGAGAAGATCTCAACCTCTTCCCTGCCCCACTGTCTTCCACACCTTTGTCTCCACCACTCATACTAGAAACCATTTTTAAAAAAAGATCTTTTTCTCATTTTTTTCCTCACTACTAAAGCATATAAAGGAACAAAACTAACCACAAAATACCACCTCCAAGTTTTAAGTCTATCTTATGGAAAATGAGGATTTTTCCTCTCCCTTTAAATTTTATGTCCCTGGATATATTTTAAGTTAAAAAAAATTCCAGTGGACATTTCATTCCTCATTTCACTTAATTGCTAAGCATCACATGGCAGTGTCTCCTCCTATTGTTTTGGAATCTCCACATGCTCCAGGCTTTCTTCTTTAACTATCCTTCTCAGGATCCTTCCAACCCATCTTCTCCTTCCCCACCATTTTTAAATATCTGAAGACATTGCTTCTGTCTACTCCACTCTCTGCCTACTCCATCTCATGCCTGCCTATGACTTCACATGCCATCTCTAGGTCATGGACTTCAAATGGCAGGACTAGTTCTAAAGTGAAGAACCCTTCAGCAAACATGGAAAGAAAGTATTTAGGTACTCATGAAGCATCTGTTAATGAAAATTGTAATTGTAGAGTTTTAAACTGAATTAAACAAATTAACATTCCTAAGATATAAACAGGCTCAAAATCATCTTTCATTTATTTAAGAAATATTAACTTTGCTTCATTTCTTTATTACTATCCGTACCATGTATTTTCACATTGTTACCAAAACATACCATATGTGTATACATGAAGCATTCTGGATATTACCATTAAATTGATGACTTGGAAGACACTGTACTTGCATTTAATGAAACATTTTACTATTGTTTTTCAAAACATTTTCCTATTTGAAATCCAACTAGTTATTTCATTCAAACCATCCATTGAATGGATGGTATGTTAAGAGCTTATCTAAAGTACAGCCAAGATCCAATCTAACATATGAGCAAAACTTTGAGTCAACAACATCAGACATGTAAAAAACATTAAATGTTTGGAAGGATTAATGAGGGCTTCAGGAGTTCAGAGAAAAGAGAGTTAATGTGAATGTTAGAACGAGCTGAGACCTGGGCCCCTATACTAAACCCCCTACTGCAACACTGAGAAAGCCAGCTGTCACATGGATAGTCCTTTCCACAACAACGAAAATCTTCAAACTTAATGTACCCTTCTAAATAATTTTACAGAAATATGTACCCCTCCATACCTTGAGGTGGACATTTGTTTCATGCTAGATGTAATAAAGTTGTAGCATATTCAAAATATTGGTGTTTTGGAATAAAACTTACATACTTCTTTCAATGAATCTAGAGTCATCTAACTACTAAAGACAACTACAAGAGCAGGATCTTATTTACAACTGAACATTTTACTTCATTCCTATTTCTTTTTGAACTCATATTTCCAACCCCACTGGATTTTATTCTAATGTAATATTTTTTATGATCTAAAGTATTTTTATTGATCATATTGCTCTACAACAAAAATATGTATGCCAAACTGACTTAAAAAATTCCTGATGACCATGTGACTCCAAGTGGGGGAAAAGAAAAGTTTCTTCTGGATTGAGTTATAATCAAAATTATTTGAAAAAACACAATTACCAAAACAAATATACTTAAAATTGTGATGAATAAATAGCATTAAATAAATACCAATTACTAGAAATTAATTTCTTAATAAGATGGATAGAGTTGACTTTTTTTCCCCATTTATTTCATGTATGCCATGGGTGACTATTACTTAGTTATAAAAGGAAACAGGGCCCAGCATTAATTTTCTTCAACCTTTTTTAGTTTCTTTTGTTTCTATTACTGTAACTGGAGATTTTGCTCATGTAAATAAACAGATGAAAATGGAAGAAATTCCTTCTATTATAGCAATGTCACTCAATTCTTCAAACTCCTAAGTTATACGTCAAAAGTCAGTAATCTTTCATCAAAAATTATCTTAATCACATATTGGCTGACAACTCTATTAGGCCCTACTGCAACTCTGTTTAAAGTAGAGAATTATAAACGACATGACTTGCAAACGAATTTGTTACCCAGTATATCAGAGCCATTTTATCTATCAGTACTACAACCAAACAGCCAAATGGTCTTTACCATTTCTTTTTTGTATCCTCAAAGCATGGAGTCCATATACCAGTGGGACATCCTCAAATTAACCCCAAGGATATGCACACTCCAATTTAAAGTCTACTACACAATAGTATGATGGCCATTTATATTGCATTTAGATATGTTCCAGTTTCCTAAAAGTATACAAGTAAAAATAGAGCACATCGTAAATATGAATCAAATAACTTTAAAAGAAATAAATCCTGTAAGACTTTTTCTTATTATCAGCAACTAAACACACTCACACACACTTATACACAAACACACATATATACACCCTTAATGATTCAAATATCTATGGCAATCTATTCAGTTTAATACAAATTATGTAGAAATCTACCAAAGAATGCCAGGATTTGTTTTATTTTCCTCAACAAATTGTATTAACCAAACAAGGCAAAGCATTATTAGTAATACTCATTAATCCATTCATTTTTAATTTCTGGAAAACAACCAGAAGATTTATGTCCTTAGGTGGGTTCTGAGAAATAGAAACTTGGCTCAAACCTAAACATTTCCTGGCTACGGACACCATTTCTTAAAGAGTTACAGGGAATTAAGAAAGCAGCCAAGTACTTAAAGCAAGTGTTGAGCAGTTTTCCAGCTTGAGGAGGCTGCAAGCTGAGGCTTTCCTTGTTCTGTGGTTAAGTCCATAGAACTCACACAACCAGCTACACTCAATATAGCCAAGAGTACCACCAAACTATGCTTGGTTTCTTGTATCAAAAACACAACCTCTAAAACCCCCCAAAAATACGTGTTAATTTTTATTTGTTGAATGTAGCTCCTTTAGGGTGTTTAAATAAATAAATAAATAAATAAATAAATAAATAAATAAATAAATAAATAAATAAAACACATACATATATATGTATACATACATATGTATGTATATATATGTATGTGTGTATATATATTATGTAATATATATATTATGTATATATATTTTTATTATATTTTTGTCATGAGATTAATTTGTATGAGAAATTTTATTAAGAATGAAAAGGAAAGAAATAACTAAGAAATAAGAGCCTGTATAGCCTTTGCTAGGCACTGAAATCATAATGAAAACAGCTTATATTTTTAATTCATGAATTAATGTCTTTCTATGCTCCCCCCCTACTTTCCATGTAGGAATTAAAGCAAGGCTTATTTATACACCATATCAAATAAAAAGTGATGCTCACTGATGAAGCAAAGTAGTGACAGATTTCTCATTCCTTGCTTTAAAGTCAGTTTAATATATTACACAGTCCACTCACTCCTTTTTTAAAAATGTTTATTTATTTTGAGAGAGGGGGTGAGAGAGGTGAAGAGAGGGAGAGAGAATCCCAAGCAGGTTCTGTGTTGTCAGCGCAGAGCCCGACGCATGTTCGATCTCACAAACCGTGAGAACATCAACCTGAGCCAAGATCAAAAACCTGATGCTTAATCCATCAAGCTACCCAGGCACCCCTCATTCACTCTCCTTCAATGAGCTGGTATGCAGCCTTCTAAGGTGATACTCAATGGCCCACACCCTTGTATAATCATCTCTATCTTTGGTATGAAAGACACCTGTGAATAGATGGACTCTTATTCCTGTAACTAGGTTATTGGTCCCACTGACTTTAAGAAAGCATGAGTCTCGGGGCACCTGGGTGGCTAGGTCGATTAAACACCCAGCTTTGGCTCAGGTCATGATCTCACAGTTCACAAGTTCAAGCCCCACACCAGGATCTGTACTGACAGTGTGGAGCCTGCTTGGGATTCTCTCTCCCTCTCTCTCTGCCTCCCCCCCCCCACTAGTGTTCTCTATCTCAAAATAAATAAAACTTTAAAAATATATATTTAAAATAAAGCATGAGTCTCATCAGTGGGCGTACCCAAACACATGAGCCCCTTAACTCTAGATGGAGACCTCAGAGGAAAAAGAGAAAGTCAGAAATTTGAATAAGAGGAAATTTCACTGTCACTGGCTGTGATGACAGAGGGGGCCACTGGACAATGAATGCAGGTTGTCTCTAAAATATGAGAGGAGCTCTGACTAAAAGCCAGAAAGGAGATAAAACTCTTCAGCCCTCTAATTGCCAGAAATTGGACTCTGCCACAATCACGTGAACTTGGAAAAGGATCTGAGTTCAGATGATAATGCAGCCCAGCTGATCCTATTTTTTTTAGCTTTGTGAGACTCTGAGTTGAAAAACCAGCCTCATCGGGCTAATCTTCTTACCTACAGAACTGAGCTAAAGAACAGGTGTTTTAAAGCATTGGTGGTTTGCAAACTTGCCATACTCAGAGGGCAAGGAGAGACCAAAGAAAAACGCAGAACACTCCAGATTAGCAGATGGCAGGTTTAGTAAGCAAGAAAACTTCCACATGAGACTTGTCTTGGGTGGCCACAAGATGAGTGGATTTCTATGTCTGCCTGCCAGAATCTTAAAAATCTATACAGAGGCCTTGACTGGTTTCAGCTACATATGTGGTACAGATGAGCTCAACAGCATGTTACTCTTTCAAGGCTACATCCCTGGAATATCTCCCACGTGGGAACCATGAGCAGAATGTACATTCCAAAGTCAGGAGAGAGGGTAAAGAGAGGTCCCATTGCCCAGGTCTTAGCTCCAGGGTCAACTGGCAGTCATGCATTCTTGACAACCTCTTCCAACAGGCACTAAGTTTGTGGTAATTTGTTATATGGTGAAAGAAAACTAATATATATGTATTCCACAAACAGATCATTAGGGACATTCGAACATCTTCAAAAAGCCAAAAAGCGTACTACCTCTCCCTCTACCTGTCCAAAATTATACGTACATTGTCTATTTACTACTGTTTTGGGCTCATTACTGTAACAAAAAGACCACCAGTGTCCACTCAAATGGAAAAAACAAAAAACCAAAAAAACCTTACTTGATAGAAACCAAGAATTGAAGCTATAATACATTTGACAAATGAGATATAAAAAGGCATGATTCTCTACTTCCCTTTTTTATTCTGTTTATTGAGTTTCTGAACTATAAGTGAAATACTCTATGCACCATGCTTATACATACATTTTCATTTAACTACCATGACTTTGGAATGAAGTACATCCCCATTTCATAGATTAGAAAACTGAGAATCCAAGAAATTTACGTTTATCTTTAATACATTTAATGTTATTGTAGGGAAGGAAAATCCTTATCTCTACCATTCAAGGTCTTCCAGCTGGACTGAGAATTAAATTTAAATGAGACAGATAAATAGGAGGAAAAAAACCCAGTTTTATTACCTGCACATAAAGGCCCACCAATAATGAAACTAAGACCTAAAAAAATAACCCAGGCAGGCAGTTGTTTTTATACATTTTAGACAGACAATAAATGTATGAGGAATTCACAGGACCCAGAAAACAGATGTTTGGGAGCTTTAATTCGCAGGAATTCTAAGTGGAATCTGGGCTGATGTAGTGATTAGAAAAAAGTAACAAGGTTTGTTTGTACAGTTCTCTCAGCTTTAAAGTCCCTATTTATGGTGACAGGACATCTTTTTACTTCTCAGTATAGTGAGGGTATTTTTCATAGGGAAAATTTGTTTCCTGCTTTTAGGGGGACAGAGGAGGGTCTGATGGTCCTTGCACTGGCTGTTTCTTAAGTAACTTTTATTTAAAATAATCATTATGCCAAAGTAACACATTTGGGGGTGCCCTGCCCTTGGCTCCTACATTATCTTAACCTTAAATCTCTCTTATATTTTATAGCTAGTGTTTCTCCAGTAAAGACTCCATCTTCATCTTCACTCAGCATAGAACACCTTCAAAATGGCCACCTCCCAAACAACCTCACTACCCAGCCTGTTAGTGAAGTTTGAGACCCCTCATTGTGTCCTTGACTCACTCAGTTCTTTAGACTTACTCATTTGAATGATGCTGCCCCTCGGTTTGATGCTAGGTAAACTATG
This sequence comes from Panthera leo, assembly GCF_018350215.1. Classification (NCBI taxonomy): domain Eukaryota; kingdom Metazoa; phylum Chordata; class Mammalia; order Carnivora; family Felidae; genus Panthera; species Panthera leo. The sequence continues at coordinate 111,099,529 of NC_056683.1, read as the reverse complement.
TTTATACACTGAAGGCGTTAATAGTCTAAACCTTCCTAGAACAGTGAATTTTCAGTCTCAATTGCACACACAAAAAAACCACCTGGGAGGATTAAAACCATCTGTTGCCTGGGTCCCAAAGCCAGAGATAATGACTTAATTGACCTGAAGTGTGCCTGAGCATCAATTTTTTTTTTTAATCTCTCTTGGTGATTCTAATATTAAGCCAAGGTTTAAAGCCACTGATCTAGAGTTGGCTTGTACCTTTGTTAGGAGTTACAGAAAATGTAACTGGACTGGTAACAATGGGGAAAAAAACTAATATAGACTACACGTCCTGCTTTTGCCTCAAGATATCTACCTGGACACCTGAGGCCTTAAAAGAATCGTTGAAAGGAAGGTCAGCTAAATGTTTCACAGCTATGTTGATACAAATAGTCCTGTGGGTCTTTCTATAATAGGAGCCCAATTTTAAAAGATTTGCACTGCTGCTTTATTTAATGTTTCTATTTGAGTCTATTACAAGTATCTTCATCTTCTAAAATCACTGTATTCCTCTCCTTCAATTCACCTTAATATATATTATCCTTTGGTTTCAGATTTCAACTTAATTGCTTGCAACTTCTTTTGTCTTTTATTATTTTTCCGTATTCTATTAAAAGTGTCTCATTTTTTTCTTTGTGAAAAATTTTAGCTGATTTCTTATTTATGTTTTAATGAGAACAATTTCATTAACAAAAACAGAAATGTATAAAATAGAAAATAAATGTGCATGCAGAATGCCAACCCCAAAGGTAAACCTCTCTTATATTCTACAATCCACTTACACCTAACTTTTTCAGTTCCTTCAATACATTAAATCACTCCAGGGGTGTCTGGGTGGCTCAGTCGGTTAAGCGTGTGACTTCAGCTCAGGTCATGATCCCATGGCTGGTGGGTTTGAGCCCCACATCAGGCTCTGTGCTTAGAGCTCAGAGCCTGGAGCCTGCTTCAGATTCTGTATCTCCCTCTCTCTCTCTGCCCCTTCCCCACTCACACTCTGTCTCTCCATTTCTTAAAAAATAAATAAACATTAAAAAATTTAAAAATATAAATCACTTTGGCTTACAGTCTTCCTTAGATATTATTTCCTTGACCTTATTTTTTTTTCCCCTGCTTAATTCTCCCTTCCTTTTCTGGTTTCAGTTAAACATTAATTTTTAAAGAATGTCTTCCCAGATGTCTGAACCAGTAGATTCCCTCCCACATGTAACCCTTGAAACCTCAATTAAAACCAAACATATCATAACCCATCACAGTCCACTTTTACTAAGTGTTTCATAGATCTCTTTGCCACCATGTTGCATAGTGCATAATTGGGGCTCACAAAACATTTATTGAATGAAAGAATGCTAACAGCATGGTGTGCAACTGTTTATCTTTCCAGACTCTGAAAGCATATATTTTATAGGTGGGACTGCATCCATATATGTTGCTTATTTTCATTTCACAGGATGTCATGAACTTTTCCAGGTCACCACATGTAGATCTAACTCATTCTTTAACTTTATAGAATTCCATGCTTTTGCTTGCTTGTACTCTACTATATTCACTAATTAGCTTGATATAATCTTTTACCAGTGGAACTTATGGTGCAATCAACCTCTTTGTACACAATTTTGGTCACCTGCACATTTATTTATTTAGAGTCCTTTAGATGGGATCACTGAGTCCAAAAAAAGGATCACTTTGATTTTAATTTTGACACACGTTTCTCAAGTTTTCTTTCCAATTTATACCTGCATCAATAGTGTCAATTATTTTATTTTTTATACATTTTCATTTTATTTATTAAATGTTGATTCTTATCATTTTCTTTTATTTATTATTTAAAAAAGCCATTTATATTAATTAATGCATGTATCAACTGCTATGAATCATTCAGTAATGACCAAACTGATTCATTTCAGAAAACTGTGAGAACTGAACAGTGCAGATTAGCTCTGCAGGTCAAAATTTTAAGTCTTATCTCACCTATCAAGTTCATGAGATAACTGAATGGTAGTAACAGCTTTCCTAAGCATGTACATCACTTAGCCCAAACCTCATCCAGTGAAAACCTTCACAGGATCTAAAATTAATGTTCCTGTGTAGGAGGCAGTTTCAGATGTGCATGTACAAATTAAAAATAAGATTTTAGATCCATTATCACTTTTTCTTTTTGATATTTCAGCGTAGATCAGTGCTATATGTTACAATCTTATGTAAGATGTGAATTGTATTTATACATATATTGAAGTTATGAATAGCATACCATTTCACACATTTGCCAAAGACTTAAAAGTCCATAACGTATACATAAAAATCTGAGTACAGGGAACTAAGGAATAGGAGTAACAGGAACAATCATAATCAAGATCATAATCATAATCAACCTAAATCTTAAAGAGTGGAGAGTCTCTGACAAAATATTGGTTCACCCTTATTTCTTACCACTGACAAGTTTACCAAAAAAAATCACCAACAATTGCATAAAATTTCTCAACTTCTAATTTATAGAATATCCTAAAAATATTGTGAATAGAAAATATATCCTCAACTGTTTACCCTAATTTGGTTGAGATGTGAAGTACCAAGTGACATTTAGGGTGCAGCGAATACCATGAATATCTGCTTATTAGACAAGAAGTGAGTAGGTTGTGGGGAAATAGGGAGCATCAGAATATCTTTAGTCGTCAAGACATTCACTTTAGAGGTTAAGAAGTTATGAAGGGTGATATGGAAAGTGTCAACAGATGTGATAGTGCTTATGATACTAGCTGTGGTTAAAAAGAAGCCAAGTGTGTGTGTCTCATATGCATCTGCAGACTTACAGACTTGTTTGGTTGGAAAGACATTGTATTCCATTTTGTTCAAGATTGCTAATAATCTTTCATCAGAGTTCCATCTAACATGCCTGGCTCAAGGCTATCTGGCCAAGTCATGTCTCTTCCTAGTACTAGGGGTCCCTGGGCTTATCAGAGAACCATTCATTGCACACAGCCACAGTAATGTCAGGGAACTCTTTCAGCTCTTTGCTGGACATCTCAATAAGAAAGTCCCACAGGTATGTCCAAATCAATCTGTTCAAATTCAAAGTCATTTTATTCCCCGCTGCAAAGCTGTTTCTTTTCCTAAAATGTTCCCTGTCATAATTGGCATCCCTACTACTTCACCAAGCTAGACCTTCTGACATTACCTTAGATCCATTCCCTCCCTACTCCCACAGCCTGGCACAGAGCAGGCACTGAGTAACAATATATACATGACAAATTTTTAAAAAGAAAGAAAAGGGAAGAATAGGCGGGGGAGTAAAAGGGAGAATGAGAGAGAGGGAGTTTCTTTCAATTTTGGAGTTAAACTGTTTCTATTACATTTCCACATTGATGACCCTTGGTCAGGCACTTCCATTTTTTTTTTTTATTATTGAGTTATTGCAGTAGCTTTCCAACTTGTCTCTTGCCACTTGTCCACCATTTTCTTATCTCTCAAAATTGTTATCTTGCTATTAAAGTTATCATTCTTGTATAGTATCTTTCTTTTACAGTAATGACCACCTCTGGTTTAAAAATATATTTAATGGGTCCCACTATTTATAAATCATATTCAGAGTCTGTAGCTTAACATGGGCTCTTAAAATCCTATTCTTAGGCTTTTATGTCTTACGCAGCCCCAAACCCAGTCCCCTTTCTACCCCTATCTACACCAAGGTCACCCAGAGGCACATGACATGGAATTGGCATCCTTGCCACCTTTCTTCATGCTGTACTGACAAATTGAAATATCATAACCTGATCCCTTCTCATCTAAAATCTATATAGTTAAATCTCTAACAGTCAACCTAAAAGTCACCTTTATAAATCCTTCTTTGGCACTTTCAGAATTAAGAAACCCTACCCTCTTTGTATGTCTGCAAAAGTTTAAGTCTATTATAGTATTCACAGTCTGCAAGTGACAAAAATAACATTAGTGCAAGCATGTAATTTTATAGCCCAGGAATTCCTAACGTGTCTATTCCCCTGAGGTTGACAAGGGCCTGGCTCTTCAACATCTTTGCATCTCCAGCACCCATATCAGAGCCAACAACAGCTCTGCACATGTCAGGTTACATGGTAGACAGTAACCTGAAAATTTTTCTAGAAAAAAAATTTGGTCACATGGCAATAACATTTTTGATAGATCAACTTAAGGGAAATATTTCAAGCTTATCAAAAGGGTTATACAGTTTCAATATGACCTTTCAAACAGCACTGTAGTGTTCCAGTGCTCCTCATATTTCTAATCGGCACCCCTAGATCGCTCTGATAATGACCAGCTTCAATAGACACTAACCTAGTAAGACATACTGATAGGCTGCCAAAACATCCTTTCTCCCTACCTTCTGCTATATCTGCTTGGTCTATTTCTTACTCCCCCTGCCCTCTCTCCCTCTCTCTATTCTTCTCTTCTTTCTTCTCCTTCCCTCTCTCCTTCTCTCCCTCTCCATCCCATCTCCACACATATATACATATCAGGAAAATTATGGTGTTTTAGACTTAACCCTCTTCATCTGGTTCCATGCTCATCCAATACCTAGTGTTCTGTTATCAATAAAGTAGATCTAGACAGTATTTCAACCTCCTGTGACTTTAGTCCTTCTGCTGTTAGAGGAAACACCAGCCAAGTTCTATAAAAGAAGTATATTATGAACTAAAACACACAGGCTGTACAGCAGAATACATTTGTTCTCCCTCCCTGAGAATATTAAGCTTAATTTCCATATTGATGGAATCAAAGTAACTGAGCCCAGAGAGTGGCCAATAGGAAGGTCTGCATTTACCAAAGACCCTATGTTAAGCCAGAATTCAGCATTATGGCGCATGCAGAAGAACATGAGACCACCTGGAAAATGTTTTGTTTCTCCTGGTTAGAAAGGATCTCTAAATGATCGGAACTATGCTGGTCTAGCCATAATGCCCACTATTAGATGACATAATTCTTTTAGCAGTGATTAAACTGTCTACATAAGTTAAAAATTTTGCATACATATTATCAGACTCATATGATAAGGGTTCTTCACCATTAAAGACTGAACTGGGGGCGCCTGGGTGGCTCAGTCAGTTAAGCATCTGACTTAGCTCAGGTCATGATCTCACAGCTCATGAGTTCAAGTCCCATGTCGGGCTCCGTGCTGACAGCTCAGAGCCTGGAGCCCGCTTCAGATTCTGTATCTCGGTCTGTCTGCCTTCCTGTCTGTCTGTCTGTCTCTCTCAAAAATAAATATTTAAAAAAAATTTTAAAGACTTAACCCTGTTCATTTAGCATCCACTGCTTATATGAACAGAAATATGAAGGGAAGGATAAGCAGACCCAAAAAAAATAAATAAATAAAAATAAACAAGCATAGAACACCCCCACTTAATCACAGGATCTCTCTTTCTCTCTATTCTTCTTGGATCCTGATTCAGCATGAGGAACATCCACTAAGGAATCAGAGTTCTATAGAGAATGAGAATCCCCCAAGTATCCCTGAAATAATTAAACAGAATCAACTTGACCATTCAAAAGCCTTTCTTTCTCAAAGATGATGTTCCTTTTAGTATTCAAATCTTGTTTGGAAGTTAACTCTGCTGCCCGAGAATTGCAGGATGCTGTCTGTTTTGAAATTCTAACATGGTATTACTCTTGGGCATTAGTGACAGGGTATAAACTTCTGGCATTTACAGAGTACTTAGCTGTGATACCAGTAAATCAAGATGACGTTTTAGCAATGCTTAGGTTTTAAACCTCTACCTTGCTCACCCTCTGTCCCAGCCATTAGTGATGTATAATTGAAATCTTAATTCTCACTGACTTTGGCAGAGTCAAAGCCACTTCAAAAAACAATAATGCTATCTGACATGCATGACCTTTTTGATTAAAATAACTTGTCACTTTTACAAAAATGCCCCTTCCATATCTCATTAGCAGCTTCGCAGCCTCCAATCTTCAAAAAAGACATTTATTTCAGGAGATGCCTAGAAAATCTTCTTTATTCTTGGAGGCGTTACTAGAATAATAAAGTATTTATCTACATGTTGTTTTTAGCAAGAAGTATTCTGGCTTCTATAATAAAACACATCAAAAACTTAACAGCAATTATCAAAGATCCCCGCGAATACAAAAAGCTTATAAGAATATCAAATTTAAACACATTCTAAATTTATTAAGAGCTCTGTGAGTATGTAAAGGTTCCACAAACTAGTAGACCAATCACTATCTAATACCTGCATCATAACGTTGACTAACTACTCTGTAGATAGTTGCAGGAGATAATTGGATGACATTTCAGGTATACAGAGGGAGAAAATAAAAACATAAATAAAAACTAGCTATTTCTGCTCACGTTTCATTGCCTTGTCCTCAATAGCCTTTCAAACCAGGGTAGCTCAGAAAGGTTTTAAGGAGATACTGAGAACTCATTGCATAAAGTATCTCTGAAATAACTGAACTTTTCAAAAGGCATGGGGCAATAAGAACCATAACACGATCCACATTATAAAGAGCAAGAGTGCACTGCAATGAGACTTGACTTGTTAATAATGTTTGTATTTGGTCCTAGCCAGGTAAGCTGACTTTCTCACATGGAAACCAAAGAAATAGCTAGAGAGATAATTATCTGGAATGCTGGATGACATAAATTGCTGTATGTACAGGGTTTAGGGCTCTGATATCATTTTGTGTCTATCAGAAGTAAAGATTTGCAAAGGTCTCAGAATACTGGTGAAGTCCAACAAGACCCAGGGCCAGTCCTGTAGCGTGGCAGATGTTTTAGGTCAGAAATATGTTTGTGCCCATACACGTACATGCACACCCCACACATACTGCCCTGAAAGATTGGAGCTCAATCGTTTGAAAATGAATGTCATCACCTTGCCGACACCTTCAAAAAATAATTTTAAATTATGGTTTTCTAATGACAAGATTTTAAAATTGAATATAAAATAATACTTTTTTTAAAAATGCATAAGTTTTTCTGAACTTCTCAGTTCAGAGTTGATGTTATATCCTTCCATTAAAAAAGACAGAGAAGGAAGAAGACGAAGAATATTACAGAACATTTTATGTGGCAATATTAAGCAACAATCACAAACATGATCGCTTAGAAATTATGCTTGGAAGTGATAATTATATCTGTTAATGTGATTTATGTCTTCTAAGGAGGGGGCAGAGTTTGGTCCATATTCAATGGACCTGCTTAAATGCAATAATTCTCCATACCTATAGGATAAAGTCCTAGCCAGTTACACATGCATGCTTTGTGATAAAGTTTAAAAAATAAAAATGTGTCTCTTTGATTGTGAAGGCAGTCAGTCTATTGCTATTTAACTGTAAAGCTAATTACCCTGGTAAATACTGAACTCTTGAATTTATTGACAATATACTCTGCCCTGTAGAAACAAGTCAATCAATTAAGAACGAGCCTTAATAATGTGTATGTGTATATGTAATACACGTTTACTCACTCATACACAAACATATGCATATTTGAACTTTGGAAATTGAAAACCAAACAGAAAAAAATCCCTCAGTGTTACTTTTTGTTTTGTTTTTAATTAAGTTGTTCAATAATGCATTCATTTTTCTGGGAGACGATGATAAAGACAAGTCATATATTCAACACTGTGTATCAACACTGTGGTGCAGACTATCATTCACTGTTTTGATGCTTGAATTTGCATTGATATCATACTAATAATTGTTAACAGGCTATATTCTATTTACAGTTTGCCCCGAAGTATGAAGTTTAATTGACAACTCTAAAGTGATTTAAAGCTGCAAATTTCAATGCCTTCACAGACTCATAATTCCAGAGGGAAACTAGTTCACATACTAGTAACTCGTTTCATTTCTGCCTTAACAGCCAATGGAAAACAAATTATTTGGAGTCCAGTAGACCTCTGGAACTCCTCACTTCACTGATCTAAATAGAATGTGAGAAAACCAGCACAGTCCAGTTGCAATTGAGTAATTCAAGATTGTACTTGGTATGCATTTAATGTAAACAAACAAAAAGACATGATCTTAAGAGATAAGCATTTTAAAAAAAATGTATAAAAGGGAAGAGTTGCTTTTTAATGATAATATGGAAAAGATGAAAAATATTAGTAGTGAAAAGCTGCATTTTAATATTTTAAATTGGTACTTACATTTTTATATTTGCTTAACCATGCCCATCTAGTATTTCATGTTCCTCTTCAAAATATATGAGCTACACTCTTTATTTTATTTTTTTAAAGAATATCATTTTATTTATTTTTATTTTTTTTTAACGTTTATTTATTTTTGAGACAGAGAGAGAGACAGAGCATGAACGGGGGAGGAGCAGAGAGAGAGGGAGACACAGAATCGGAAGCAGGCTCCAGGCTCTGAGCCATCAGCCCAGAGCCCCACGTGGGGCTCGAACTCACAGACCGCGAGATCGCGAGGTCGTGACCTGAGCTGAAGTCGGACGCCTAACCGACTGAGCCACCCAGGCACCCCGCTACACTCTTTAAAAGTTGCATACAACATACTGTCTCCATCTGTGAAATTTGAGGGTTTGTTCAAATAAATTCAAACACAAATACATGCTTTCATCCAATGGGAGTTAAGATAAAAGAACAACAAATGGATCAAATGTTTAACAGAAATATGAGTGATGCAATATCGTTTCTATGCAAAGGACATATATTCTGAATTTAGGAAAAATATCTGCATAACCCATTGTCATTCCTGCTCTGACTGCCCAAGGATGTCTATAGTGCAAACATGATCAGGATTACACAAGAAAGACTCTTTGGAATTCATTAAATTAACTGCTGGAGAAAGGGCTTTGGATAAAATACAGGTAATTAGCAAGGAAATTTATCTTACATGTTAGTTAGCATATTTTTTTTTCTAAATGAGATATATTTCACAACTCTATTACTGAGTTATATAGCCTTCCTCTTGATAAAGAGAATCATTTGATTAAAATGAAACCATCACATATACAATCCTTATAAGCCTGCACTAGTTTTATCTCTTTTCTATTTTTAAACCGCTAATAGAAGGCTGACTATCCTGATTTTAAGTCAGTATTAATAGTAATGTTAAAACATATTTATGAATGGAATATTAATATCCTGGGTCCACATCTCTTTTTTGATTGTTTGAAACTGGAGAGAGACCAAAATGGTCATTGGATAGAGAGTGAGCATCACCATTGTCCTTACCACTTTATTATCCATTATTTTAAATCCTTAGAAATTGAAATGTTCAAAAAATGACACTGAAATGATGAAAGGGGGGATAATTCACAACTTTATATACTTGATGCTTTGATTTTTAATTCATTCTTCTTACAGAAAATTCAGCTTTTAATGCAGCTGTGTATGAAGGTAGGCCATCCTAATCCTTGCCATTTGTGAATATATGGTGCATGATAGTTAATCTTAGGTGTCAACTTGGAAAGTATTTTTTTTACTGAGCTTGACATTTAAATCAGTGAACTTTGGGAAGTATACACTGTTCTCCAGAATGTGAGCAGGCCTCATCCAATCAGTTTAAGACCTGATAAAATAAAAAGACTGACTTCTCCAGTAAGAGGGAATTCTCTTGCAAACTTCCTGTAGACCGTAACTGCAGCATGGGCTAGCCCAGCTCTGCAGCCTGCCAGCCCACAATGCAGATTTCAAACGCACCAGCCCCAATAATTACGTGAGCCAATTCCTTATAATGAACCTCTTTCCATGTATACTTATATATACATCCTATTGCCTAGGTTTCTCTGGAGAAACCTAATAAATAGTGTGTACTGGCACAAAAACAGACACAGAGATCAACAGGACAGGATAGAGAGCCCAGAAATGGACCCACAAACATATGGCTAACTAATCTTTGACAAAGCAGGAAAGAATATCCAATGGAAAAAAGACAGTCTCTTCATCAAATGATGTTGGGAAAACTGGGCAGAGACATGCAGAAAAATGAACCGAGACCACTTTCTTACACTATACACAAAAATAAATTCAAAATGGATGAAAGACCTAAACATAAGACAGGAAGCCATCAAAATCCTAGAGGAAAAAACAAGCAAAACCTTTGACCTCAGCCACAGTGATTTCTTACTGGACATGTCTCTGGATGCAAGGGAAACAAAAGCAAAAATGAACTATTGGGACCTTATCAATATAAAAAGCTTCTGCACAGCAAAGGAAACAATCGGCAATACTAAAGGCAACCAATGATATGGGGGAAGATATTTGCAAATGACATATCGGATAGAGGGTTAGTATCCAAAATCTATAAAGAACTTGTCAAACTCAACAAATAATCCAATGAAGAAATGGCCAAAAGACATAAATAGACACTTTTCCAAAGAAGACATCCAGATGGCTAACAGACATGAAAAAATGCTCAACATCACTCATCATCAGGGAAATACAAATCAAAACCACAATGAGAGACCACCTCACACCTGTTAGAATGGCTAAAATTAAACACTGAGGCAACAACAAATGTTGGCAAGGATGTGGAGAAAGAGGAACCCTTTGGCACTGCTGATGGGTATGCAAACTGGTACAGTTATTTATAGCAGCACTATTGACAGTAGCCAACGTATGGAAAAAGCCCAAATGTCCACTGACTGATGAATGGATAAAGAAGATGTGGTATATGTATACAATGGAATATTACTTGGTGATCAAAAAGAATGAAATCTTGCCATTTGCAACAGCATGGATGGAACTAGAGTGTATTATACTAAGCAAAATAAGTCATTTGGAGAAAGGCAAATATCATATGATTTCACTCACTCATATATGAAATTTAAGAAACAAAACAGATGAACATAGGGGAAGAGAAGCAAAAATAAGATAAAAACAGAGAGGGAGACAAACCGTAAGAGACTCTTAAGGGCAGAAAACAAACTGAGGGTCGCTGGTGGGGTGCTGGGTGGGGGTATGGGCTAAATGGATGATGGGCATTAAGGAGGGCACTTGTTGGGATGAGCACTGGGTGTTATACATAAGTGATGAATCACTAAATTCTATTCCTGAAATTATTATTACACTGTATGTTAACTCACTTGGATTTAAATTTAAAAATAATAATTTTAAAAAGTAGTGTATAAACTAGCAACTTTTCTGAAAACTCTCTATAAAATAATTCTTTATCCATAATTAAGTCACAGTGCTTCAGAAAGCTCTCCCAGTATATGAAAATATTCATTTACATAGTTTCATATCCACATGGAAATGGGAAAATGTCATACTGCTTTTTTTATTCAGGTGGAAAAAAAGGAAACATAAATGAGTAATGGGTTCCCTGAGCATTTATATTCCCTTTAAAAATATAATATTTCTTCAAAATCCAGTATTCACCACTTATAATTTCTTTAAAGTGCATTATTTTATTATTTTATTTTATTTTATTTTATTTTATTTTATTTTATTTTATTTTATTATTTTACCTGTTTAACCTTATAGAAAAAAAAAATACCTAAGGAGTAGTTCAATGTTTTCCCTATTATTTGGAATGAGTTTTTGGCAAGATAGGTTAGTAACTTTGTTTTCTGCTTCTGTTTTGAAGGTTTTTCTCTCCCTTCCTCTTAATAACTAAACATAAGCTAAAGTGAGGAAAGAAATGGATTCAGGCCCAGAAAATTAATTCTTTAATTATGGGTAGCTGCAGAAGTCAAGCACACCAACATTTCATTATTATAAGGATGACCAGTGTTTTACCTTCTGCAGGATACATTCTCAGAAGCAAGACCGTGTTAACAAGTATGCAGGCAATACACTTAGTCTTCTCTAAGTTCTCTCAGAATTTTTTTTTAGAATAAAGAAGGTAATGTTTACCATAATATCAAGTTCTTTTCAAGGTATCCCACTGACATGCTCCACCTCAACTGAAGAACCTTAGCTGTGTTGGCTAACCTTTCCCTGAAAGAACTGATAATTCTAAAAAGCGTATTATTCAATTCAATGGCCAACCTTTGCCTACACAAGTAGAAAACTCCCAAACCAATGTGACATTTGAGTAGCCTTACGTTTTGATATTGGGTTTTTGTCTCCTGTTATTCACAGAATATGATACTTATGTGTGTAGTCTACAGTGTCCATTGAAGATTTTACAATCTCTATCAAAGCCACTAAAAGAACATGCTTGGAAGAACAATGCTAATTCTTATTTGAATGAATGCAGTCATTTCCCCTTGAACATACACAGTTTTAATCTAAAGGAAGAAGAACCACAGCAAGAAACAATAAAGCCTACTGCTATCCTTACTTCAAAGTTTCATCCAAAGAAGGCCTTATTTCTTGACTTTTTCTCATCTTTAAGGGAACATATCCTTTCCTTTTTAGAAGACTTACAGGTTCACTAATTTCAGAAGTTACGGTGACACTCACCTCAGGCAGCTGTATGCCATCCAAACCATTTTTTCGTGCATCCTGTAACACTTCATAACATACCTATTCAAAATCCTTTATCAGGATGCTCTCATTCTGATCTAATAAAATTCTCTATAGATGAGTAGATAAGTATTACAGAATCATTTTCATCATTTATAGGAAAGCACTTCTACTTTGACTTTTCTTACCAAAAAGTTTTCTGTATTTTAGCCACAATATTTAAACTTTCTATGGAATTTTTTCCCTCCTAACTTGATTTTTAGGATAAGGCACTTTCCTTTAAAAAAAAATCAGGTTTTGTGGACCTCTCTTTTTAGAATAGTTTTCCTTTATTTTTAGGGCTCTGACTCTATCACAACATTGAGCTCTAGAAGGAAAGTTCTATCCTTTAACAATTCTTCAAGCACTTCTAAGAAGCTAACAGAACAGCTGGATTCATAAATATGGTGAAAGAGCTCCTAGTATTCTGTGAATAAAAACTGTGAATCTGCTTTTATAAATAGACAGAAACCCAGGAAGTAAATTACAGTCTTGCTAGGTGATAAACTCTGATCTTTACCCTTGAATGTGCTGTCCAGGAATCTTCAACTTGAATCATCAGTTGGTAACCAGTAACCTTCCTCCTTTTTATAAAGACAGCCAGGGACTGCTCCAGACACAAGAGAGATAGGACTATATAGGACTCAATGCCTTCCCTTCTGCTGTTTTAGTCTTCTTCTCTCTCTCCTGGTATCTCTCCCATTTCTTTCCCTCCTCAAATCACTTCACTTCTCAAATCCTAACCTGTCTCATTCTTTTGGGATTATTTTGTTTAACTTGGTGTTTTTGACTACCAATACTAAGCTGTTAACTTCCAGGTGTGTGCATAGTTTAACCACATGGATGCAGAGATAGAAAACACTAAGTTCTGATGGTAAAATGAGATCTGTGCTTTCCAGCAGGAATGATTTATTTGGGAGAGAACAGCCTGCTCTGATCAGGTTACAGCACAGAGAAGACTGCTTAGAGATGAAGCTAGAGCTCTCCTAGGTCAATTTTTTAAATGTTAGATTTTTTCAAACAGACAATAAATGTTCTGGTATCTGGGGAGCAAATAAAAATATGGCAGCAAATATAAAAGTTATAAAATCTACTGATCTCTAATTTCGATAGTACTAAGCCCCTGGTTTGATTAATAATATTCATTTTATAGATACTGTGCACTTACTATGCATCGGGCACTATTCTAAATACTATATATGTATTCTGTCATGTATGTAGACCTCACGACAACCATGTAGCTTCTATGATAGGCCAAAATCTACAACACTTTGATCTGCACAGCAGGGAAGGGGACCTGTATCTAGAAGTCAAAGAGTAAATGATGTAGGTCTAAGTAGGGAAAATACTATATAGGCTTATGAGAACGTTGGTGGGTTTTAACATTCATGGATATCTTCTGAGTATGAACAAAGTTGTGCCAATATTAATGGGTACAGAAAGACTTACTCCAAGCTAACACTGTGCTCTTATAGCTTACAGAGTTTTCTGCAACATCCAAAGAGTCCCACTATTCAATTATGTATTTTTTTTCTTTCACTCTTCCGATAATATCCATGTTTCAGACACTGAGATAAGTGGCAATATTCTCAGTTACTCAGATGCTAACCCTTAGTTCCAACTGCCAATTTTCACAATAAATTAAGACCTCTTCATTTTGCAATTAACCTTCCACTATGCTATTTTTCACAAGAACCCCTTGAGTTCTATGATGACCTCAAATCAAAGACATAAAAATTCATATTGATCAAATCTGGATAATAATGTATATTAGTTGTCCAGACTGTTCCAGAATACAATTCACTTCTAAAGCCCCTCTTGCATGACTTTTCAGGAATATATCAACTTTCAACCATAATAATCTTCATATACAAGAGCTAAACTTACACATGGAAAATGGACATATAACCTATTTGGATCTCATTATATTTCACTTGTCCAGGAGGCAGGAAACAACTGATTACAAAATCCTCCCAATCCTCCCAACTCTGTATATCCAATGACTGCTTAATACAGATGTGATATGTGCTTCTCTTTTCCTAAAAGAGAAACTCTTACCATAGTACTTCAGGAATATCAGCCTAAAATGCCAAATACGTATGGATCAAACCAGAGGTTTCCATCCAAACTACACAAAGAGATAAACTAGAAAGCAGTGTCCATCTAAATTGGACAGGGGTCCTTCCAGGAGAAGCACTGCGTGTGCAGCAAGAAAGGAGAACCACCAATGAAGCACACACAAAGCCATATTAAAATACAGGGCACTTGACACATACTATAAAGAACATATATTGTAGCACACACACAATAGTTAACATTATTCTTGACAAATATTTGGAAAGTATTTTATTTTTATATCCTCTATCTTCTAACTATCCCCTCATTAGAGAAGCCTTCTCTATCCAAAATAGCACTAGATCTGCTGTCATCCAGTCCCAAGGACTCTCTAATAGCACTACACTTGGCTGCATGGATTTATCACCACTTACATGCTACGTATGTACTTATTATCTATCTTCCCCAACTAGAAAATGATCTCCATCAGAACAGGGACTTTTTCTTTGTTTATCCCATATTCCCGATGCTAAAACAGCTTCCGCTTAGGCATATAGTAGGTATTTAATGAATATGAATCAAATAAATGAATAATTTTGATACTTTATAAAACATATATTTGCCACAGCATATTATTCAAGCAGTAAGGAGTTTTTTAAACCATGCCTTACTACAAAATGACTAATATTCCTAAAAGATCAATGTTGCTAAAGAATGTAGAAAAAATAAATCTAACACAAGATCCTCCTCTCTCAGATGAGAGAACTGATGTTCAAAGACAGTAAACTAAAAAAAAAAAAGGAAGTCAAGGGCTGATTTGGGTCTTCTTCCTTATTCTGTACTGTTTCCTGTCATAAGTGTACAAGGCTTTGTGACAATGAGAGTCCCACCTGTGTTTTTATGTTCTATTCCTTTAAATTTATTTTCATTAGTATAACTAAATGTCAACTCTATTGATTTTGTTTGTTTTCCTTAACAGTACACAAAAAGGTTGTGTATACCACAAAGCTCCATATACATCAGCCATATATATATATATATATATATATATATATATAATGATAAATGTGAAACTATGCAACTAATGTGTAAGTCCCAATAGTTCCTCTCCCCAGTTCCATGAATGCCCTTCCTTCCCAAAGAGGGCAACCACTAGGCTGAATGTGATGTGTGGCTTCCAGTCTATTTTTATACTTTCATACTTAAACATATCTATTAAAAAATCACTACTGCTTTGTTTGTTTTTAACTGTAACACTACTATAATATTGAACCAAACTTTTTCATCACTCTACATTGTGTTTTTGATATTGTGGATCTGAAACATACACAGATATCTAGGTTATGCAGTTTTATCAATTACATATTATTTCAACCTGTGATGGTATTACTCATTTTTTAATATATCCTTCCGTAAGTTAATATCGTCTTTCAATTTATTTACTTTGGTCAATTCATTTTTTTAATTTAAATACTTTCCTCATTCAAATATAACTAACATGCAGTATTATATTAGTTTCAGGTATACAAGAAGATGATTCAACAATTCTATACAGTTTGTTTTGGTGGCACACACTGTTGAGGGGGTAGCCGAAAATCCATTGAGCCCCCCTTTTCTCTTTCTTCCCTCCACTACAGTCTGGGAAAGCACAATCTTCCCTTTCTTTAGCTTCCTTTGCATCTAGAGGAGGCCATGTGACACTGATCTACCGATTTGAACATTGGTGGCTTTCTATAAGGTGAATTCTGGTAAAGTTCTTGCTTTTCTGAGAAACAGGTCACAGCTCCCTGTGCAACTCTATCTTGAAACCATCAGGAAAAAACAAAAACAAAGAAATGGCATGGGTGCTGTCTCTGACATTACTGAGCTGGTGCAACTATGACCTCATTTATATGTGCATAAATGTGTGCCAGTCTTCTTGTTCGGTAAGAAAATTCATCCTCCTCCATTAGCTATGTTTCTGTTTATTTGCAGCTGAATGCATTGTTAATTCTTGCCCATTTCTTCACAAAGTATATTTCTTCCAATCCCATTGCCTTTTCCTTCATTTCAATAGATTTCTCTTTTTAACAATGCCCCATTCTCTTTATGAAAACACATGCTATACTGCACATTATAACACAATGAGCAAAATTCTCACCATGTATAAATTTTTAAAGATATACAGAGGTGGCTGCCATGTTTAATAGAGTAGTAATAATTGTAAGCCTCGCTGAAAAGCAAACAAAACCTGAAGACAGTTGATAATTCTGAAAACCATATCTTAGTTTTTCAAAAGATATTGAGATAATGCTAAAATTGCTTTGTAGCGGTGAGGCCTATACCTACAGGTGAGGCAATCCAATCTTTATTCAAATCACATGTATTCAGACACTATAAGTGGGATAGTAAAGGCGGGTTGGGAAGGTAGAGACTTACAGAAGAGTAGAAATGGGACTGTCCTGGAGTTCACAGCCCAGAGGAGAGGGGGAGAGGCAGCCCGAGCTGCAAGGTAGCAGACACTATGCAGATGAATGTACAGGCCCTCTGACTCTGGGGAAGATGAAACCTTGGGTCTGCCTGGGGATAATCACTGATCACTGCAGATTTAACACTTGAGTTTACATCTAATGATGACCAGAAGTTTATGAAGCAGAAAAGAGCATTTCTGGGAGAAAAAAAAAAAAAAAAAAGGCATGAGCAAAGACAAGAAGCACCCAAGCTGTTTCAGGCAGTGGTCAAAGTTCATTATGACTGCAAGCTCAGAGTGAACCACAGTGTCACAGAAGATGGGGGCTGTGCTGGTTGACAAGGGCACAGTCTAGTGAGGAAGCAAGAATCCAATACTATGGGCACAAATAAAGGAAGATGCTAAAGCATCTAAAAAAAATCATCAAATGGTCAAGAAAATGTTTTTAATATTTATTTATTTTTGAGAGAGAGAAACAGAGCCCAAGCAGGGAAGGGGCAGAGACAGAGGGAGACAGAGAATCCAAAGCAGGCTCCACGCTGACAGCAGACAGCCTGATGTGGGGCTCAACCTCGAGAACCATGAGATCATGACCTGAGCTAACTCCCACACTTAGCCAACTTAGCCACCCTAAGAAAGTATTTTTAAATGTGTTAATATGATACAGAAAGAAAAATGTATCTATTGAATCTCTTCACATACAAAAAAAAAAAATCTTTAATTTCTGTAGTACTACCACATGCATACTCCAGCCTCAAACATTAAAATTTTAAATTGTCCTACTCAGCCCTAGATGGCATCAACGGCATCACTACAAGTAATTGTGCCCCTGGCTCCTCATTTTCCACATGTAATTAATTGGAGGACACAGCCAGAGAAGTCACCCACTCCCTTTTTCCTTGTTCGTACGGTACAAGCACTCCATTTCCTGTTTACAAGCCTTAGCTTTTCTTTTCCCTCTCTCCTCACAGTGATTATATTGAGAACACATTTGAAAACAAAAGGTTGTGCGAGAATTCCAACAGGTGTAATTAATGTCAAGTGCTCCTGCAAGTGGCATTGCTTTCCCGCTGCCTCTTCCACCTGCTGCCTTTCGTGGCTGCCTTCTTAATGCCGTGTCCATCTGTTGAAAATGTGCATCCAGAATTCATCATTTTACATCCTGAGAGGCACCTGAACCCTCTTCTCTTCTTAAGTGAGCCCTCAGAGTGTCACTTTATAGGCACAATTAGTTAAGTGTTGTGATGCCATGGAGATCAAGCACACGAGTTCCTCACAGCATTTTCAATATCTCAAGGTGGTTTGTTCATGTTCAGAGAGTTGGCTTGATAAAAAAGAAAGAATCCCAATCCTGTATTTTGCTATTTTGTTTATAAATAGAAAGTATATGCCAGGAACTAATTTTGTTTCCACATATGTATACATAACACATATACCTACATTTGTATTCGTATATTTATATTATTATATACATGTATAATATATGTGTGCACCTACATGGGCACTTTTTCACAATGTTTAGCATTGGGTGAAGATACATTGTCCACATTAAATTTCTGTGCTCCACAAAGACCTTTAGGTGGAAGTGAAAAACCCCAGTTAAGATTCTCCCTGCACCATTTCTGACCAAGTGTACTTCAAACATGAATGAGTACATGAAAAGCTGAAATTATTCATAGGATAAAGTTATAACAATTAATAAAATATTGGAGTAAAAAGAAGAGTAACTTTTAAGTTTTTAAGTACAGAAATGTTTTTTACTCCAGTGCTTTTTACTCATTGCTAGCTGGCTACCCAGTGATCTCAGCCTATGTGCCATGAAAAGAAGTATAAGAAGGATCACTATAATTGAGAATAATTTAATGTGCTTTATCCCCTGATGAGTATTTACCTTTTAAAGGCCTAAAATATACACATGTACACATCCTCTTAAACACTGTCTTTCTGATGGTGGTGTGCGAGCTAGTAAAGTAGATACGGCAGTTACTTGAGAGAAATTATGAGGAAGGTACCCAGTGCTTCTAAAAACATAGCAAAAGTGTTGCCTACTCTGTTATGCATGAAAGCATCCCTGTATTTACTTTTAACTGAACAAATTTTTTTTTTGGGGGGGGGGCGGCTTAGAGCAAGGGAATATAAGTATAGACACTCCTCTAATAATCATTCCTAAAAGCCAGAGAAATTTATTCTTTCAGACTGGAGGGACTTTATCATATTTACATAAACTATTAATATTTTAACAGTGAAAGCATAATAAAATAACAATCCTATCTCAGATTGAAAAAATGTCATGAGAGGTAGAACCAAGTCTATGGTTTTCATTCAAATATTCCTAATAGCCTGCCCTTGGCACACGATAGGTGATCAATAAATATTTGTTGAGTGAAGAATAGCTTTCTGTCGTAGGCATTTTAAAGATGATCTTGAGGCTCATAGTTACGTGCCTTGCTCAACTATGTTTGGTATTTTTGCTACCCAGACAAATGAACCTGCTTCTGGTGATGTTTTGTTGCTTTGAGATCAGTGGCTTTTTCTATACTTCTTCCTGGGAAAATCCCCCTTCTTTAAACTCTTGCTTGGAGAGCTCAGTGCTATTGAGCACAAAGTGTATCAATGCTACCCGCGGATGGATTACAAAGGTAATCAACCCTCTGCCCTGGCCAAGCATATACTACGTATGTAGTAAAACCCTATGAAAAGATACCATCATAGTAAAGCAAATTAGGATGTTAAATAATTGCCAGCTGGCTCTGCATACTGCCTACGCTCCTTTCTCAAACTAGTGCAGGAAGGACATGGTTAGAATTAAAGTTCTTCTCTTCCAGGAGATGACTGAGTAAAATGTGTAATGGAAGAAGGCTGAGCAGAAGATGGCAAGCAATTGAATTTCAGAAAATGAGAAAGCAGAGGACTGCCCCTGCATTCCCAGGATACTCCCAACCAAAGTTCCTTGGATCAGGCTGACAAAAGGACCACTAACCAAAAAGATTTCTGAAACTGTTGCCATTTCCCTGGAAGTTCCAGCCAACCACAGGATCTAGAATCACCCCCACTGATATTTAAACTTTTATGGACCCTGGCCAGCAGGTGGCACCAAACCATAGCCAAGATCAGGGTGGGGTGATTTTAGCAGCCATCCCTTCCTAAGGACTACCGGCCAACTAGATACTCAGGCTTGCCTCTACTTATCGTATTAAGCTTGCAATAATGTATGCTAACATCTAAAGCATTTTAGCATTTAAGAGTGTTTTGAGCCCCTCTGATTAATTAGATTGTGTTTTATTGTATACCAATAACACAAGGCAAAACTTAAGAATTCAATAAAAGGTGCCAAAGCAAACTACTATGCAAATGCAAAAGAGGAAGAGATCACATCTGATTGGAGAAAAGAGGAAATAAATCATGGACAAAGTGGCATTCTGCATCTACTTCAGAAGCTAACTAGTACTCTGACAGGCCAGAAACAAGGGAATATTTCCAAGACCAGGCAACAAAATGAACAAAAGCACCAAGATGGCTATTGTGAGGATTTGGGGAAATAAAGCAGTAGTTTAGTTTTACGTGATCACAGGATAGGAGTGAAACAGGTGGGGAATGAAAGGAATGAATACCAGCTACAATCTTGAGTGAGGCTCTGATAAGAACTCTGAGCAAAAATGTTGGCAGCACTGGGAGGCAACAAACGGTTTTTGACCATGGAGTAAGGGGGCTTAACATGAGCCTAAATTCCCACTTCCAATCTCTGAGTCAAATGATATCTCCAATGCTATAAGAATATTGCATTTCACTGTAAACTAAACGTCACCTGGCTGAAAAACTTACTACTGTTTCTACTTCTTGACCACCAAGTTCATGTTATCAGGATCCGACACTGATTTTCAGCATCCCTGGATATCTTAGGACATGTCTGAATTTGGTAACTATATAGGTGACCAGGATAAGACACAAAAAGGTCTCACATCAGGGAATTTCACTGGCAAGGGGTGGATGGATCTCTCAACAAAAGACACTACATGCTATCAAGATATTCCAAACACTGAGTGAGGCAGACACACACACACACACACAGATTCTGCATAAAAGAAGCCTGGCAGCAGAAAACAACTTGGTGATAATAAAAATAAATCCTGGTGGGGGGGGGGGGGGATGGGTACCTGGGAAATACATCTAAGCAAGAACTCAAACTTAGAGAAAAAGACAGGAGACTGGTGCTGGGTACAAAGTAAGAATATGGAGAAAGGAAGAAAACAAGAGCCCAAATGATAGGACTAGGAAACATGTTTAGCTTGGATCTGTTAGGTGAGAAATGGATGCAGGGTTCATTTAGCTATCAGTGTGGGCTGGCGTGGCTCCAGGAACAGGAGTGAAGCTGGGCCTCCAGATGGGGTAAGGAGAACTAGATGGATGCTGGATGAATGTGGGTGCAGGGAAGAAGCTGGGCAACATTCCAAATCCATTTGATATTTCCGCTTAAGAATTCTTTTTCAAACCTTTCATCATTTCTGGAACTCTTATATATGCCCTTTCTACATCCCCACATCCTTTCAGTAATAAAATGAGGAAATTGAGACATGATATAGGGATGAGGATGAACTTATGTCTTTGTAGCAGAGACCACTTTTAAGCAGTTTTTCTACATCTGAGCTGCAATGACTAGGATTTACATTAGAGCCATAGGAGACCACCCATACAGCCTTATAAAGCAATTCAATGTTGCTGACACTAGAAATTCATACTAATTAAATCTAATGAAACTAGAGGGGGTTCAAGAAAAGTCAACACAAGGGCCAAAGGATAAATGGACAGCCGTTATAATAATGACGAAATACTGACTTATGTACTAAATCCTAGGCTGCTAGAACAAAGAAGGTAAAGTGGAAAGGCGGAGATAGTTTTCAAACAAATAAAAGGAAAAAAAATTGATGTATGTAATTTCTACTTCACACCAGAAAGCATTCTTGGAAATCACACCATAAAACAGCTTGTATTTTCCCCTAGGAATAATTTTGTAATTGGATATTGTGTTCTTGAACAACGATTCACTTTTTCAAATAAATCAGAGATATGATCAACAATATGCTATAAAGGCAGAGAGGAACGATGCTAGGCCTATATAATAATTTAAAACATCATCATTATATCCCTAGTCCTATAAAATTGGCATAAGTGAATAGCACACATTGATTATACAAGGGGCCCAAATGCACCATAAAATTGTGCCCACCACACATAATATTAAAACGTTGTTGCCTCATAAATTTGACCTATCTAAAATGAACATACTAGCTATAATAAATATAATTTAGATATTTAGTCAACAATATTGAGTGCCTTCTTAGTTCTGATGAACTATTTTGGAAAGCTAGTATTTGAACTTGAAAACGTTGCATGTTTCCTTAAATATCTGCTTTCTTTTTTTTTTACTTTTTATTCCTATCTGTCTGTCCATCTATCAATAATGCTTATGTTGCAATTTATCTTCTAAGCATTCCATAAGTATTAATTTATTTAATCCTCACAACACTGTAGTATTGCTAGAATTGTCATGCTTATTTTATAACTAAAAAAGATGACGTAACTTGCTTAAAGTCGCATAGTTGATAAGGGATACGGCCAGGAATCAAAACTAGGGCTCTGGAAAATTGCTTTTTCTCTCAAAATCTTGTGGTAACAAGTGGAAACATTCCAGTGACATTTGAGCTGTGTTCAAAGGTGGTATCTTTCATTTCAAAAAGTCACATTGACTTTTCTTGTGAGAATTGGAAGGAAAAGAGTTTTACCTTTAGTTCTCTAATTCACCTGTTTCCCCCTTTTTTTCCTTGCTCCAAAAATATTAAACATTATCTGAAAGATAAAAATGGGTCACAAAAAGGCAGCTCTAAGGCGTATAGTAGTGTAGACATATAGTCAGTGGATGATTACCCCATAAAAATCCTCAGCCCTCACAAGGATGGTGCTATGGTGTGTTTGAGCTATGATGTATATGGTGTGTATGATTTAGCGACATCATTATTTTTCCTCCCTTTGTACGATGGCTTTCTGAATGAAGCAAAGCCCACCCACCACTCTAGGCTCCAATCACCAAGAACAAAATAAAACTAAGCCAACATATGTGATGAGAAGTGAAATTCAGTATTCGTTAGCCAGGAATGAAGGAAGGGAATGAAAAAAATAATAAATGGTAAAAGCAGAAACTCCTCAGGGCACCTGGGTGGCTCAGTTAGTTGAGCGCCCGACTTCAGCTCAGGTCATGATCTTGCAGTTCGTGAGTTCCAGCCCTGCATCGGGCTCTGTGCTGAGAGCTCAGAGCCTGTAGCCTGCTTCAGGTTCTGCATCTCCCCCTCTGTGCCCCTTCCCCACTCATGCTCTGTCTCTCTCTGTCCCTCAAAAATGAATAAACGTTAATTTTTTTTTAAAAAAAAGCAGAAACTCCTCAACATTATACACAAATAAATGATCATAGTCTTGGAATACTTGTAAGTCTAAGAGAAAGTATAAACTGAAAATGCAAATCAGGTTAAAAGCACTCAGGGAAAAAATCATTGATTCTAAATAGCTCTATAAGGAGAGATAAGGATATGAGAAAGCATCTGACTTTGAAATGATTATAGTCAAATGTGCCTTCTCCAAATTCATTAATGCCCCCACCAGATGCTTTCCTTCAGACACTAATTCTAGACTAGTGATGAGCAGTGGGGCTCCATATGAAATACACCATTACACCAGTATATGTTCCCAAATGCAAACTGCATATGCTTCCAGAGTACGTAAGATTTTTAAATAAATGCTAAGTTTTTGGTTGGTGTGAAATGGTTAGAGGTTTTCATTCAGGTAAGTAAATAAGACGTTTATGTTCCACTTGTCTTAAGATAAATTATAAAATGGTTAGACCGCATATTAAAATAACTGCATCTTTTTGTTTTTATTAAAATCTAGCAAAAATGAAGTACTGGGACCTCATCAAAATAAAAAGCTTTTGCACAGTGAAGGAAACAATCAACAAAACTAAAAGGCAACTAATAGGATGGGAGAAGATATTTGCAAATGACATATCAGATAAAGGGTTAGCATCCAAAATTTATAAAGAATTTATCAAACTCAACACTCAAAAAACAAATAATCCAGTGAAGAAATGAGCAAAATACATGAATAGACAAGACACTTCTCCAAGGAAGACATCCAAATGACCAACCGACACATGAAAATATGCTCAACATCACTCATCATCAGGGAAATACAAATCAAAACCACAATGAGATACCACCTTACACCTGTCAGAATGGCTAACAGTAACAACTCTGGCAACAACAGATGTTGGCAAGGATGCGGAGAAAGAAGATCTCTTTTGCATTGTTGGTGGCAATGCAAGCTGGTGCAGCCACTCTGGAAAACAGTATGGAGGTTCCTCCAAAAACTAAAAATAGAACTACCCTACGACCCAGCAATTGCACTACTAGGCATTTATCCGCGGGATACAGGTGTGCTGTTTCGAAGGGACACATGCACCCCCATGTTTATAGCAGCACTATCGACAATAGCCAAAGTATGGAAAGAGCCCAAATGTCCATCAATGGATGAATGGATAAAGAAAATGTGGTATATGTATACAATGGAGTATTACTCGGCAATCAAAAAGAATGAAATCTTGCCATTTGCAGCTATGTGGATGGGACTGGAGGGTATTATGCTAAGTGAAATTAGTCAGAGAAAGACAAAAATCACATGACTTCACTTATATGAGGACTTTATGAGACAAAACAGATGAACATAAGGGAAGGGAAACAAAAATAACATAAAAACAGGAAGGGGGACAAAACAGAAGAGACTCATAAATATGGAGAACAAACTGAGGGTTACAGGAAGGGTTGTGGGAGGGGGGATGGGCTAAATGAGTAAGGGGCACTAAGGAATCTACTCCTGAAATCATTGTTGCACTATACTCTAACTAATTTGGATGTAAATTTTAAAAAATAAAAAATAAAATTAAAAATAAATAAATAATAATAAAAATAAAATAAAATAAAATTATCTTTTCCTTTCCCAATAAAATACTGATTTAAACAAAGCTCCTACTGACATACATCAACTATGTAATAAAATTTTATTTTAATCTCCTCATATATATGTCCCTAAAATAATTGAATATTGAAAAGTAATTGAATATAATAATTGAACAGTTCTGTAATGCTGGTCAATTAATGGTATTTTTATGTTTTGCTAAGTTACATATACACATTATGTGTATCTATCTATACATATATGCATATATGTATCACATGTACACACATGCATATTAGATACAATATGGCTTTGAGATTATATATAATACATATATATATTTGATATATAATATATAATACAGTAATGAATGCAGATGATTCTATTGGCATAAATAAAATTTAATCATCTGTGTTAGCCAATTTCTAAGAAACGTCACATTTTTAATTAACAGATCTGACTACCCATTTCATATACATACATATAAACATATGCACAATAAATATGCATAAGTATCTCCTTACTTTTATTGGGAAAAACTAAACCTCTCATTTTAATATAAGAGTAACAGATTTCAATATATATATATATATATATATATATATATATATATATATATCACCATATAAAAACAAAATATTTACAGCTCTTGGAATAACCAATAAAAGGCAATTTTTTCTTCTTTCAGTTTGTTTACTGTATAATAATGCATACTGTAAAACATGGTGTTGCTGAGATATAATGTAATTATAAGATACAGGAATCTTTTAACATGCTCCTTCCATTTTCTTCTATATAATTTTAAACAGATTATGTATTGAATCATCCTTTCATCCAGAGCACTCTCATTGCTTTTTGTATTGACTACATATTTAAAATTAAATCATATTTTATCTTTATACCTTATATTCTTGTGTATTTTCTACAGAATATATATTGCTATTTCCACTTAACATGCCAGATCTGACTTGCAGAACTTTAAAATAAGTTTGCTTGCCGGTCCAACAGGTGTTGAAGAGTTAAAATATGTGCTGAAATGGGGTCCCTAATTTAGCATAAAAGTTTAAGAACCTTGCTTGAAGAAGTTATCCTTGAATAACTGATCCTGCATAAGTTTTATTTCAGAATTGTGTAAGCAACATTTTCAAGGGTTCATTGTCCTGTGTGTGTGTGTGTGTGTGTGTGTGTGTATACAAAGAATGATATGGAATAGGATACTATGTATAAGGATGGGCAAGTGGATGATTTGCCTGATAGTTGGGTTGGTGTCAAGCTAAAGCTTGTGAAGTATTATTTCAATCCCTAATTACAGAAGCTCAACACTGACAATCAGTATTAACACAAGACTATAAGAAGTGGTAGCAAGGAAGAAAGCATTATTATCACATGTTGAAAATGTATTCTGATCTATTATCAAACGGAAAAAAAATACACCACAAAAAGTAGCAGTGGTCATTCTGGTTTAAACTATCATCTCTCCAATACAATCTCAGCCACGAAAATAAGTTTTCATAAGGCACCTAATATTATGAATATTCTGGCAAGAAAATATAGGCCAAGTGCTGACATTATAAGAATTCTATTAGGGCTTTGTACTTGCATATGCCTACACACATAAAATGTTCAGAAAGGGGAGTAGACCAGAACAGAAACTGCATTATGCTGAAAAATACCAATAATAATATGCTGGCAATTGTGCTTTGATTGTTCACATTTCTTCTAAAGTATTTTTCTAGCCCATGAGCACGTGAGCTTTAAACAAGTTTGATTATAGCCACAAAGTATTTAATGAATCAAGAATAATAGTAGTATACGACATGAAAGGCTTTATGTAGTTTTAAGACTTATTTTGTTGTTGTTGTTGTTGTAGAAAATGGGACACAGGAGGGAACTCAGTGCATTTATAGCACTGTGTTTTTTTTTTTTCCTTTTGCTTTGTCTTCTTTACTAGAATGTCACTTCCATATTTACAGTTGCCAATATGCATTTCCTACCACCAAGAGCAACAGCTACAATGGCAGGCAACAGAACTGTACAAGGGGAAAGACAGACACACACATCTGCTCTGCATCTGCCACAGCATGCCTCTAATGGCACCTGTCAAGCCAGCCACTCACAACTATTTTTTTTAATACAAACTAGAGTCAAAGGCACCTTTCCCTTTGTGTTGACTCCAAAAGACCTTGACATTATTGCCGAGGCTGATAATCCTGCAAAAAATAAACAGGCTACAGTAAATGTCCTTTCCCACCACTATCAGAGAGGTCCATCATTCGGGCTCTCATTCATCTGGAAAGAGAGTCTAAGGAATGTTCCCACAGTAAGAGGATCTAGTGCCTGGTGTGGGCCTCTTACCGTACAAGAACTTTCACCTTACAAGATTGGAGTCCTAGCTCCCACCTAATAAAAACACATGGTAAATTCCTGCAACCCAACCATAAAAGCAGGGGAGAGCACATGAAGGAGTCATGGCGTAGAAGAGAAGATCTGTTCAAAAGGCCACCTTAAGAGGACCTTGGAGTTGAAATTATGTAAAGACTTCATTTCAAGAACTGTTAAGGAGGTATCCACCTGAGTCAGGGCCTCATCTGTGCTACCTAGATCCAGGTGAGCACTCTGAAGAAAGAACTCTCTGGAAAGACAGCCAGAGCTTCCTAGAAAAGCCTGCCTAGTGATATAGACTTTCCTGAGTTGCTTCTCCTCACGGAGAAGGAACAGAGAAAATCTGGGGGAGGAGTGGTCCGTCCCCAAGGTGAGTGCCAACTGCAAGGGCTTGTTGAGCATACCTGCAGTGGTGCAGTTGTGAATAAGATCAATTTGTGAGATGGGTACCATTAATTTTGGGTCAGAGATACCAAATGATGGCCATAAGCCAATCACAATTTACCGGTGTCCAGAATTTCAGGCGTGGCCTGCTGTTGAGCTGCAAATGTTTTCTTTGGAAAGTACAATTAGATGCCAATATGAAAATATAAATTTTTAAACAATATTTCCAGTGTATTTTAAAAATTATGTAATTTTACATCACAGCAAACCCAAAAGATAACAATCAGCTGGGGCTTGTGCTGTTTACCTCTTTAGAAAAGCACATGCACTCAGTTCTTAGATTTCCACAACTCCTGACTATCATTATGTCTTATTCATGTCTATTATATTAAAGATAAAGAGGAAAAGATAGGGCAAGAGAAATGTGTCCAATAGACTGAATGTTTGCATCCTCCCCCTCCATTTCTTATGTTGGAATCCCAACCCCCAATGTGATCATAGTTGGAGGTAGGGCCTTTGAGAAGTAACTGGTTCATATGAGTGGAGCCCTCATAAATGAGATTATTGTCTTTATAATAGAAATCCCAGAGAGCTCCCCTGTCCATTCCACCATTTCAGGACACTGCAAGAAGACAGCCATCTGTGTACCAGGAAGTGACACCAAATCAGCGGTCACCCTAATCTTGCATTTCCCAGCCTCCAGAACCAGGAGGAATAAATTCTGTTCTTTATAAGCCACCTAGTTTATGATATTTTGGTATAGCTGTATGAGCTAAGACAATATGTCTTTGGGGAGAAAAAAGAATCTCATTTCCCTAGCCACTACAGTCATTTGAACCAGAGTTACACAATGAGTTAGCAAGTATTTTCATAGTTCAATTAATATATTTCTCCTCTATGACTGATGTTAACAGGTTTAAGAAACACAAAACTCAATTTAAGCTGGAGAATCCATTTCTTCATTTAGAAGAAAAGAGCATGAATATACCCGTTTGGCAATTACAATAGAAACTGAAGGAATATCATGTTCAAGGACATATAAGAAATTGTTTTTACAACAGCCACTTTCTCAAAATAAGCATTGTAAAAAGAGTACAGAGGCTGCAGTATTAAATCTATGTTTCTCATTTCTCTTCTTCTTGTTTTCCCCAGTCACCTGAAAGGTTCCTGGCAGTACAGGCCCGCCACATGCAGGAAGCTACAGGCCTCTGGCTCAGTGCCTTCTGACTCCACTTTGAACTACAGGGCAAACAACTCCACAATGGCTCCATAATCTTAAAGAGGGCATTTAGAGAGACAGACTCACTCCGTGAGGCCACAGCAAGCTCAAATTTGCAGCATCAATGCATTAAATGGTCCCAAAGGGAGAATGTCATCCTCTATCTAAATCTGCCATACAGAAACCCAGCAAAACCTAGCTCACTTTCTAGACCCAAAGACCCACTATTTATATAAGTTCCTTCTCCCAACCTCTTTCTTTCCTATATCATCTCTTCCACCCAGTCCCTAGCACCCAAACATTCACACTGATAACATAAGTAAACCTTTCAACTGCCTAGGAGTAAAAGCTTCACAGAGGTTGGTCTCAAAGAAAATGCCTCATTAATGTAAAGCACATATTCAAGGACAATAGCAAATAACTGCCAAGGAGATTTTTTATCATTTGTAATTTCTTTTCTCATGTATAACATGTTTCTTTTCTTCCCCTTCATTGAAAATAAACATTCATTCATTTACTCCACAAATATTTATTGATAGGCTATCACATGTTGGGCACTCTTATAACCTCTGAGGATAAGATAAACAATGCAGCTTGCTTTCCAGAAGTTTATACCAAAGACAATTACATGTATGAGGAAATATATAATCTCAGTGGTAAGTTCTTTAAAGGAAATTAAAATAGGGTAGGCAATACAGGCTGATGGAACACAGGGTGCCATTTCAGATGGGGTGGTTTGTGAAGGCCCGCTCAAGAGAAGACATGTGACTAGAGAATAGAGTCAAAGTAAAGGTCTAGTGTGAAGATATTCTAGTTGAAAGGAACAACAATTTGAATGTTCCTATTGCCAGAATGGTGAAGACCACCTGGCTAGACCAGAGTGACAGAGGGTATTAAGAAGTGAGATTAGGCAGAGGCACAATCTTCTAGGATTTTGCATGCCATGGAAAAGAACTATGTGCAATTAGAAGCCACTAATGAATTATCCTCAAATGCATGACACGGTATGATTATGTTCCTAAAAGATTACTTGTTCTCCACTATAGAAGGCAGAGGGTAGGAAGAGAACATGGAAAGTGTGGCTATTGCACAAGTTCAGGAGAAAGACAGTTTGAGAGTTGTACTAAGATAAGTGCTGTGATACAGAAAAGAGCTGTTAGATCAGGAGAATATTTTGAAGGTAGAGACAATAGGATATGTTGACTGACAGGTGAAAGGAGTTTAGAGTTGTCATCAAATAAAATTGTACATTAGTCAGTTTTCTATTTGTATTCAATTGTTTTCTGCTAAGAAATAGCAAAGAACTGGAGATGGCATTAGGGGAGTAGCTGGTGGGTGAGGCCAGGTCAGGTAAAGCTTTGCAAGCCATAGGATAAATGTGAATTTAGTATAATTTTAATGGGGTCAATATTCAAATCTGGCATGTTCGGCGTCCACTCATTAGAAGAAAAAGGTAACTGGACAGAGAAGGTAGCTACTCTGAAACAACTTTAAATCCAACTTGAGGAACTTTAAATCCAAATTTTAGGGAAATTCAGATAATAACTACGCCACCAGACTTTGATGGCCAGGGAGAGACAGACGGCTCTGTGTGGAGAGAGGTGAACAGAATAGATATTGTTGTCCCCAGGGTATCTCATCTCACGGGAGTTACCTACAGCTTTCATGGGAATGAGGACAAAGGATGGGACGGTATATAGTTTCAGATTTTGTAAACCTATTTCTTCCTCTAATGACTTCTAATGACTTGCAACTTATTTTTTTCCCTTACAAAAACTCCCTTTCAGCTTCCCAGGTATAGCAGCCATCAAAAGGGTCTAGATATGTACCTTCCTACACTTCCCAGTTTCCCAGCTATTGGAAAGCTGAGACCCTAAAACATCTCCTTGTTCTGCCTTTTCAGGGTCCAGGGTTTGGAAAGAAAACAGCTATGATTAAGAGAAGACATAATAGCAGCAAATATCTCTTCCACTCCTAAAAATATTACCACTATCATGACACATTGAACATTACAAATATTACCTATATATTTTCCTTCCGTAAAACACAATCAATCCAACTCAACCATAACAGCATCATGCCCACATTACATATTTTAACTGACTAGAATGCTAGTGAAAAGAATCATGTAATAAAAAACACGAATGTTAATGTAAAGAAGAAATTTAATTTTTACATTGTGTTAATCTCTTCTTATCTTCTTAATTATTTTAAGAAATAAGGTATCTTTCGGAGTAGTAAGTACATTAACTTAAACAATGGCACAGTAGAGACCCAGTTCCTCTAGGAACAAATTATAACACACAGTAGATCATTCCTATAGTATAATTCAAGTGCACACAGCATGATTACACTTGTAAACATCTACACTGCAAACAAACATTATATTAGTAAAATAAGAACTGACATAGAGTTGAAGAACCTTGATAATAATTAGGTATATAATCATTCCTTACAATTAAAGAGGTTTTCAAAAGTAATTAGTTTGATCTTGATCCATTAAATATAACACTAACAGAAAATACCCTATTTACTGAAAAAAACATAGGTATACACCATGTAATTGCATTCATTTTTCCAATGTGCTTTTCCTGAATTTCCATGATGGAACCAGCACTGTGCCAGGTGCTTATGATACAAGAATTAAAGCTTAGATGTGCCCTAAGCAAGTAACTTCTACTTCTTGACAAGATAAAGGAAAACTAGTGATTCAGTATAGTGATGATTTACTAATCTGTTTTTAAGGTGAGTATTGGTGGAGTATTTTAAAAACATCATTTTTCTATAGGCAGATAATATTTTTGTATGGTATTCTGTGTTTCTACAGCCAAATGTGACCTCAAGTTTTCTGTATTAAAAAATAATTGATTTTAAACAGAGATTTGACAACATAAATACAGAAGTCTTTAGATGAATTCATTTTTATTCTCTCAGCACTGACCCACAGAGAAGGTAACTTGATCTCTTGAGTGAAACACTATAAATGCCATATCAGATCTGAGGTATAGACTTTCATTCCCCTGATTCAACTTATAACTTAGATGAAATTATTGGGAGGGTAGTTACTCCCAGAAAATTCTGAGAATCTGATGGATCAGAGCCAGAGCGAAGAGGCAGCAAGGGAGTGGGTATTCCCATGTTTGAACTCACCAATATTCTAGAACAGATGTTGTTATCTGGGAAATAAAAAACAAACAACTGGTTTTCCTTTCCTTCTTCCTAGCCAAATAGCCAACTTTAAGGAAATACAGCATTTTTATTTCATGACAATCAAGTTTATGAAGGAAATAATGCTTTTAAGTATAAAAATTTAAATTTAACACCACAGTAATTTTAAGAGGATTACCTGATTACATAGTTGATTTTTTGCAGCCTTCATCAGTTTTCTTTACCCACTTGTTTCAGTAATGAAGCAATTTAAGAGAATGAATTATATATCATGCAAAATGCCCACATATTTAAGTTGTGAGCAACTGAGGATGCGAGTTAAAGTAGACAGTATACATGAGCAGTTTGGTCTAACAATCAAATAAAATACATTCATGATATCCATAATCATTAGTCTGTGGCATGACAATTAGCTACAAATGATAAACAGTTCTCATTAATGAATATAATCAGTTGTACATTTACATAGTCAAATAAAGTTTTTGGCTTGTCTTTTTTTTTTAGTTCTTCAGCATCTCCTTGAGAGTCAGCTATACACACATTCTTCTACCCTGCAACTAAAAATGTGTCCTACAACAAATGAATGCTTTAAAATGCTGACAGAATTGGTATGCTTTAATCAGCTCTATCTATATATCACTCTATTCCTTTTCTCTCCCTCTCCTCTCTCTTTCTCTCTCCCTCTCTCTCTCTCTCTCTTAACCCCCACCTGTGCTTTCTCCCCTCCATATACCCCCAGATATCATAAATCACAGGTTGAGCTTCCCCCAAATCATTGTTTTCTGCTTCTAGCTTCCTTCACTGGAAATGTCCTTAACACACTCCTGCTCCCTGTTCCCTATTCAGCTTTTGGTACCAAAGGTCTCAAATGTTGAGGTGGAAGATCAGAAAAGGACAAAGCAGTCTGATCAACCCAATAAAGAACACAAGCCAGGGAGAGAGTCCGGTGACTCAGCATATAAGAGGTGCTGGGGCCAAGGCAGCCATGGGGGATAGAAAGGGAATGGGTGGGAGCAGATAAAGAGCCTTCAAGCCTCAGCAACCTGTGCCCACAGTTCTCCAGCTATGTTAAAAGAAGTAGACAATGCCAGATATGTGCTCTTAAATCCTTAGCAGCGTTCTGGATTAAAGCTTCCTGCAACACAGTATCTTAATAATATTCTGGTGGTGTACCAAGAAAGGAAGAAGAAAAAGAAACAATGTGGAAGAGTATTTCAGAAGAAGAACACAAGTTAATTTTACTCAAATAAAATATTTGAAATGCTATTATCTCTCTCACCATGTTTGTTTCACACAGCCTGGCTTTTGTGGAGAAACATGGACACGTATGTTCAGTTTAAGCTGAATGGGTGGGGTCATAGTCAGATCAAGAAAAACTCCAAGTATTCTGTAAACCTTGGTATATATTACCATTACATGCTTTCCAGATCAGAGCTCTGACCTCTATGACAAAGGGCTAGAATAACTGAATTATGCAGCCATTTCAGTTTTTCATATCAATCAGGGCACTGACCCGTAAAGGTCTAGGTAAGTGTAACTCCCAGATCTGAGACTCCATCCTGCTCTCGAGTGTAGGAAAATAAGCTTGGAGGGACCAGATATACAACAGCTTAGTAACGACTCCTGCAGTTAATACTTTCCTGGCTATAATAACATCTAGAACCTCCAAGGTTAGCACTTGAATGATCATTTCCCAGGAGGGAGAGACTGCCAGTCAAAGGCTTTTATTGATGTACCTCTCTATTCTCCCTTTTATACCCAGAGCACAGGTATGTCTAATTTGAACTCTTACACTTTACCAAACACCAATGGAAAAGAAAAAAAAAAAAAAACAAAAAAAAAACAAAAACAAACAAACAAAAAAAACAAGCAACATAGAGATTTCTTAGGAATCTAAACAACTTGGCTTACAGAATTTGCTGGTTTTATTCTATCACAGTTAGCTTGTTATTTAGAGCTAGCAGCAATTCAGCAGGTTACCCCCAATTCCAATTGTTTTTTCTCTGCACAATACAATTAATGACAATCAGCAGACATAATGTGGCATAGTTAATTTTTTAAGGCACATCATCTGAAAATGGTGAAAAGACTTCAAGTTCCTTAAGGAAAACATGTTTTAAAATTTCCACGGAGATAATTACATTAACACAGGGAGAGGTTTGAGGCTCCCTGTAAAATTAGATTTAAAAATTAAAGTGTAAATTCCATTTAAGGCAAATCTAACTCATCATGCATATTAGAGCAAAGTATTTCAAAGACATATATTTTAATAACACTTTACACAGTCAACATTTAAGTGAAAAATATAGACAACAAATACAATTTCAGGGAAATTAGTGGAGTATGCCACTGAAATTATAGGTGTTCACTCTTAAAATCATCACTTAAATGTAAGGTTCTGTTTAATTCCAAGAGAAATACTTTACTTTCTCAACTTACCAACTAAATTCCTCATTAACCTACCAGAACACAGAAACACTATTGTGCAGCTGATAACCCTCCCTTTTTATTATGCAAATAAGACTATACAGGTGGTTACAGATTTTGAAATAACTGTTACTAATTATACATTATTCTCCAATGCCATAATAAAAATTGAATGAACTTGATATTGACATAAGGAAAATATGCAGTTTAAGGAAATGATATGGTATCTGAAACAGATGTTAGCATAAATTACAGTCTAATAATTTAAGGGTGAAATTGTGCTGAAGGCTCAGTCATCCATAGTGGATTTCTTTATGACTTACCCAACAGGAATCGGGGTTAAACATTCTAAATATGGTTTAATCTCACTTGAATTATACATGATTAAAAGTTTCAATTTGACACAATTGACTAATTATCTCAGAAATTCAACTGTTGTGTAAAAATAGTTCACTTGCGAGGATAACTCATGGCAACACAAGACATGAAGGTCTACTTTGCTGAAACATGAGGAAGAAAAGAAAAAAGGGGGTGAGTCTCACATAAATAGGATGCACCAAGCAACAGTGGCTAGACAGTTGCCAAGCTGACCTCAAAGGCAAAGGCACAGGCAGATTTGGCAAACAGCTGCAGGAAACAAAGGGTGTATGTTCTCAGTTACACAGTCACGGTGGAAGAAGCTGGGGTGCCAGCCCTAATAGTGAGGAGGCTGAGAGGGCCATTTAGTCTGAGTCTTGCCCTCGAAGGACCTCAGTTTTAGAAACTGATGGTATCTCTATTTGAGTTTTGCCACACAGTCACAGATACACTGAAACAGTGGAATGAAAGGAGTGTTCATATTAAAATTCTCAATGCAGACAATATACACAATTTTTGTAAGAATATTAGACATCTCTTTATTTTTAATACACAAGGAACCACGACAATGGAAGTAGCTGAACCAATCCTGACCTCTGAGAGGCCCAGTAAACCCAGAAACAGAGACCTGCAGATTACTGAAGACAAAGCTCCACACTGTGCTAGCTTTAGGATATTGTCATAAATACCGTTATTAGTGTATTTAAGAGAACTGACCATATGAGCAGGGGATTTTAGCAAAGTAATTGCTTTCCCAAATGTAAGCACTTACACTGACCCTGGACAAAATAAAAAACTAGGGTTCACTCTGAGTGCTTTATCATCTTAAGCATTAACAATAGCTTCAATTTATAAACCACCACTATTTTACCCTTCCTTTATAGCTTTGTGAAAATATCTAAAATATGGTCCATAAATCTTGAAGTCTCCACATACAAAATTTATACAAACATGTGTGCGTGCGTGTGTGTGTGCATGAGTTGACATTTCCAAAAGCATATTTGACATTGCTCTTATCCCTTAGGTATCTGGGTGACAGAAATATAAACATAACAAACCCCAACACAGCAGATCAAAAATCTATCCAAATCTAGAACTGTGACCTTGAGTTAAGGAGTTCAGTGAAAGAGTTTTGAAAATACTAAGATAATGATAAATAATCCTGAGAAGTTGCTATTTACTGGACTATATCTGCATAAACAGCATATCCAAGTGATTGCTTCATGGTACTTCCAAAAGTAAATGCTCTCATTAAATAGGAGACTAAGTCCTCAAGTTTTATGTTTTTCCTTATCAAAGTCTTGAGTGGAGGTAAGGTAGGTATAGGTTTCTTTATTAGGTATCACTAAAAGTAGGGCATGGATAGGGTTACAATTACAGGGGTGGCTTTAGACCCAAGGAGGGCTGGTCATAAGGTTTTACCGTTATGAAGACATAATTCTAGGCAACTTCTTGAACTTGTTGAGGAAACAGCCATCAAAACATAAGGCTACATGATGAAGGGGAAAAGAGGCTAGAGTGCCAGAGGAGAGAGCTGGGACTCAAGGAGAAAGATGGCTTGAAGGTTATCCTTTGAGTTAGAGGAGCAAGGTCTAAAGTCTGATTAAGGATTAAGGTGGGAATCCCAAACTCCTTGCAGTCGAAGCCATAGTATCTATCATTCTGGAAGAGTGATTTAATTTGAAATCCTACCAGGGAGGGAATAAACTGGAATGGGGATGAGTGATAAGCCTGGTCATTCACTGTTTGCATCAGAAATTGGGAAAAAGGTACCACACAAGTAAAAACAAGGGGAAGGCACAGATATGGGAAAAGAAAAGGACCTGATACTTTTTTGTTTTTTGTTTTTTGCTTCAGGCCCAGAAAATTTTGAGAAGAAGCTGGAGTTATCTCATAGGGCTGTAGAGAAAACTTCAAAGAATCCCTTTGGAATCAATTAGTGTCTACAAATATTTATCTAAGTAGTCACTCAAAGATATTTGACAGGTAAATACTTAAATTCAATGAGGTCCAATAACACAGCCCTGTGAACAGAGTGTTTGTGTTTGTTTGGTTTTTTTTTTGTTGTTATTTAAAGCTATTATAACATCACTAGGCATTTGATAAATGAATGAAAATGGTATTATTGAGCTAAAGTGTTTTGACCTCCATAAAACATCTTCAAATTGCTCTCCCAGCTATTCAGTGCAGCTGAATACCTAGAACAAAAGAATAACCAATGAGGTCGAATTACAATTAAAGTCTAATTTTCAATGATGTAGAGATAACTATTAAAGTCATATTGACTCTTTTCATGTGGACAGACTACTAGTTACAAGCATATCTATTGTGAAAGAGATACTTCATAGATTTTCTCCTAAAATCTTCCCAACAATCCAATGAAGTGGGCATTATTTCCATTTTACAAACTGGAATACTGAGGCAGAGTTTTAGAGGCAGAGTGAAGAACTGAACCCAATACATATCCAAAGCAACTGATATCAGGACCTTGTAGAGATATCGATACTTCCATATTCAATGCAGCGTTATTCATTCACAATAGCCAAGACATGGAAACTACAAAAATAAATGTT
Source organism: Panthera leo (assembly GCF_018350215.1). Taxonomy (NCBI): domain Eukaryota; kingdom Metazoa; phylum Chordata; class Mammalia; order Carnivora; family Felidae; genus Panthera; species Panthera leo. Next base: position 111,062,086 of record NC_056683.1, on the reverse strand, counting down.
AAAAATTAAAAAAAAAAAGAGATCTTAAATTTTTAATGTTTATTTATTTAAAAAATTTAATTAACATTTATTTTTGAGAGAGAGAGAGAGAGAGAGAGTGCAAGCAGTGGAGGGGCAGAGAAAAAGAGAGACACAGAATCTGAAGCAGGCTCCACACTCTGAACTGTCCACACAGAGCCTGATATGGGGTTCTAACTCACAAACTGCGAGATCATGACCTGAGCTGAAGTCTAACACCTAACCGTCCCAAGAGTAGACCGAAATGTTCTCATCACACCAAAAAATGAGAACTATATGACGGGATGAAGATATTAGCTAATGCTATGGTGGTAATCATTTTGCAATATATAAATGTACCAAAGCAACACCCTAAATTACACAATGTCATATATCAGTTATATCTCAATAAAGCTGGGGAAAAAAAGAAGTGAACCCACAACTGCTTACTCCAAAGCATGCCCCCTTTCCACAAGGAGAAAAAACAAGAGTCAACTCCAGAATACCAGGATTTTTAAAGATGGTTTTATCGTATCTTCACATCAATATTTTTCCTGAAGGACTCAAATAATAATGCAAGTCATAAGAAACACACTTTGAAGCACTGATTTACTAAAGTAAAATCAAGCTGTACATATTTGTCTCAATCTACAAGTATTGAGGAAAGAATAATAGGTATATTTAATAGGTGATAAGCACCTTAGAAAGATTTGGATGTATTTATTGTACATACTTATTAATTATAAGTCAGAGGTAACTATAGGTTATTTTATAAGTCAAGTGACTGTCAACCTATTATAGTAGTGTGTCAACTGTATTCCCTTCCACATTCCCCTGATGGAAGTGGGTAATTATCAAAATTACTAAAGTAAATATATTTGAATTAAAGCAAACTACACTGTAAATTTTACGGCCATAAGTTTTGTAATGCACATGGGATTTAGTAACAGATAATAGCTTGGCTGCTTTAAGGGAGGAAAAATAGTTCATAGCACAGCAGCTAAAACCTAACAATGGCTTGAGTAAGACTACCTGACTCAATTATTATATAAATAAACACTCCTACAGGACAAACTCAGTTATGGTTACAATGAAGTCTTAAGGAAAAAGCAGGGGGCCTTTTAAAACAGACACGACATATTCGGAAGCTATTGAGAGAGTGTATTAATTTAAATCATGGTTCACAGAATAATGTTTAGGAAGTCAGTCTTCTTCTATGATGACAAATCACACCTCAAAATCGCCTCGTAGTCATAAAACCCTAGAGCTATGTGAGACCCTGAGTTGTCCTTCAGCTTTGGCCAACAAAAATATCAGCAATAAGTACTGCTCACATTCCACCTGCAGCATTGTCTAAATGAAGGGAAATAAGGCATTCATGCAAGAAATTAACACATGGCAGAAAATAATACTGAGCTCCAGGGAAAAATTCAGTCTTGTGTCACAGGAAAAAAAAAAAAAAACAATCAAATAATATAACTTAGAATATGAAATCTCTAAACACTATCTCATTAGTATAATTCAGCACTTTACTCCGGGGACAGGTATTTTTTAAATATTTATTTTAATCTTATTTTATCATGCTCTTAAAAAAATTCTTTACTCTATATAACTATATACAGGAAAATTCCACCACTAGTTTTCATTTAGTTATTCAATCTCATTAATAATGTCTTTTTCTGCTAATGTTAGTCATTATTTTGGTGATTCCTATTGCATTTATTTAGAAGGTAAATGAACATTCTGCTCCAATATGCTCAGTTTTCATTTCATTTCATAAATGGAAAAATAATTTCTCATGTAGGATTCAGCAATCAATTTCAGACTATGGAACCACTGGGGCAACTGTCCTAAGGACTCATCAGCAGTATGTAAAAAATAAAATGTTCTAATATTATACACACATAAAACAATGATGTTAACAAAAATCATCTAGCTATTTTATAGTGCTACATCATGTTCTGATGCCTTGGGACTGGTCTGCAGAACCAAAATTAAGGTGAAATCAAACTGAAGATAAAGCCCAGGGATAGAATCTTCAAAGAAGGGCTGAGGACAGAAGAAGTGGCACACAGCAACATTTTGCGGGTGCATGCCTAAATAGGACAGAAAAAATAAAACCACAAGAGAATTTTTTTAAGTATTTCCTTATCCAGACTCCTTTCTGAACTCTTAAGCAGAGTAAGGAATTCCTGGAGATACTGCCTCCAGAAGTTATGTAACAGCAGGGCAGATCAAAAAACCAGTTGTGTTTTGTTTTTTGGTTTTTTTTTTAATGCTGTGCTAATTTTTAAAATATTTCTCTCTGAAATATCTTCCTAAAAAACCATATGTGTATGTAAAAATATGATCCATGTAGTATGCAGCTAATCTGAATGTTTCCTGTGCTTTAAGTGTTTGTGCATGATTTCAGCCAAGAGGAGTTAGGCTGTCAGACCAAACTGTACCTTTTGACCCATGAGCACCAGACTGCTTAAACCCCAGCGAATACCACTTTACAACTATATCCTGCGTAGAATGTTTTCTTCAGTGTGTTTCTCTCACTGGTGTGTCTCTTTCAGCTACTTATTTTGTGTTCTGGTAAGCAGTTCGGGCCCATAATGACACATAATTATAGGCTAGACCTACTACCAAAAACAAAGAAAGTGCCTAACACTGGTTGTCAGTGTGTCTTTGCTAAGATGGCTCCAGGTTCCTCCCAGAAAATGATTGAGGAAACAATAGGTAAAGATCTTCAGGACCTTCAGGATTGGCAAAAGCCTTCCAGCATTATGGAAGGCACCAATAATTTCACCAAAGGCTGGAAGGCTGGGACAGCATTTGCATGAGTGGTAACTGAAAGAAACTGATGCTGGAGAATTCTGACTTGAGAAACTGAAGAAAGCCCAAGACAGAACACCAGAATTGAATATGAAGAATGAATCTTCAGGGGTGCCTGGGTGGCTCAGTCAGTTAAGCATCCAACTTTGGTTCAGGTCACGATTTCGTGGTCCATGGGTTCAAGCCCCATGTCGGGCTCTGTGCTGATAGCTCAGAGCCTGGAGCCTGCTTCCGATTCTGTGTCTCCATCTCTCTCTGCCCCTCCCCTGCTCATGTTCTGTCTCTCTCTGTCTCTCAAAACTGAGTAAGTGTTAAAATAAAAAAGAATGAATCCTCAGGGCACATGGGTAGCTCAGTCAGTTAAACATCCAACTTGATCTCGGCTCAGGTCATGATCTCAGGGTTCATGAGATTGAGCCCCACCTACATCCTTGGGCTCTGTGCTGATAGTGTAGAGTCTGCTTGCGATTCTCTTATTCCTTCTCTCTCTCTCTTTCTGCCCCTCCGCTGCTCATGCATGCATGTGTGCACTGTCTCTCTCTCTCAAAAATAAATAATAAACTTTTAAAAAATTAAATGAATGAATTTTCATAAGAATTAAGCCAGAGTTTTCAAACTTCAGGTCCTGACCTATTAGTAGGTTGTGAAATCAATTTTATAGATCAAGATCTTTTTTTCTTTTAACAAATAGGATAAAATTGAATAAAATGAAAATATCACACTGTGTCATTCACAGTAAACTCTTAGCCATGTGATTTTTGCTTCATCTCTAATTTGCACCTTGTCATGTCACATAACGTCTATGGGTCACATTTTAAAATGTATAAAAGCCAGTAGCCTAAATATAAACCACCGTAAGTACTGCCGAGTTAGCATCTTCTGTTTCACAAAAGGTACTCCCCACAGAAGACAGGCTACAAGAATACAGAAATGGCCCCTATACTGTGACAAATTTCAGCATGAGAAGTGGTACAGAATTTGTTTGCCTCTGTGCAGTAATGTTATCTATGGCTTGTTAAACACTGGGCACCTATGTGCTAAGTGCCACCCACCATCACCACCACTGTCCTCAGACAACTGTATCTCAAGGCTGTGGTTCAGTTTCCTGATTGGTACTGTACAACTTCATTGAAATTGAAGACTTATCCAGATCCCAAACTCTCTTGATCCAAGCCTTAGTCTGTTTAGATCCTTCCAGGCTCTTCTTCCCATCACACAGACCCTTTTATTTAAACTTCCAAAGTCTTCCTGGTGATCTGCTCTTAGCCACCAAAATTTTATTTTCAGGGCTGGACTTGACTCTGCTCTTTGGATATTCTAGGCAGATTGATGACTATTCCTGTAAGAACCACCCTTCCATATGGGTCCGTTCTGCATGGCCAATGCTCACTTTTCTTCACTAACTCAAGTCCTAATATATTGAGTTTCAGTTAAGGCAACTTACTCCATAACTTTCCGTGATCCCATAAATGGACTCTTTCTCCCAACTTCTTAGCATCAGGTAGTTCTGCAACAGTCGGCTAATGCAGGTCATCTGCTGAGTCTGCCTTAGAAAAGGAATTCTATTCTTTAAGAGCTGCCCTTGTAAATGAGTCTGGTTTCATGGCAACTGCAGATTGTTCCATCTCCGGGCACTTGACTGAGGAATTGTAAAGGCAATCACAGTGAAGCACAAAGTGCTCAAATAAACTTCTAAGAAATCAAAACAATTTTTGAAGTGTGTTTTAATGGCATTTATCCTTTCCTTTTTATCTCTTCTAGTGTTGGAAATGAGCGTATTCAATCTTAAACCACATGATTTTAGTTGGGAATGCTTTTGGCTATGAGCAACAGAAAACCCAGCTAACAGTAGCTTAAACAAATAAGAGTTTATTTTTCTCACGAAAGGAGACGAGGTTGAGGTAGATAGCTGCTGTTACTAGTTCAGCAACTCAAAAAGAGACTTCTGTGATTCTCTTGGCCTTTCCTCATGATGTTACCTCGCGAAGCTGTGTGCATCAGATCGTGCTGAAGGCACAAGATGGGGGAACAGAAAGGTCAGAGCTGGCCACATATGACCCTTTCATCTAGAAAATAAACATTCTTGAAAAATCCTTCCAGCAGCCGGTCACATGGATACCTGAAGCTGCACATAAAGCTGTACAATTTATAAAGAGAACTGGCAACATTAGCTGAAACAGATAATCCACTGCTTGTGTTGGGCACACTGCCACCCAAAACAACTTGGGCTCTATTAAGAATGAGGACAACAGAAATGAGGATCAAGTTAGCAATTAACAGTTTACCACCTCATGCCACCTCCAGCTACAATGTCAATGAGTTAAAAGAATGTAGATATTTTGTCTATATTCATGAATAGGCGAGTCTTCATAATATGAAATGTAAGAAACCAGCAAACATTTCTTGGTCTTTAGGTGTTGACTAAGGAATGTTTAGGGAATAGCATCCTTGTTTTCACATACAATGGTGTACTCTTAATATTTTTATTATATCACTGGAACAGTTGAATTCCCAAGAGATCAAGGTTTAGAAAGAAAGTGTTCAAATTTAATTAGAAGAGTAAATGACAGATTACTCTATGTGGCATTGGAATATAGAGATTCAAAATCCAATTTTGCCTCTTACTAACAATAAAATCCGGGATAAATCAAAATCTCTGGAAGTCAAACTTTTTCTGGAAATCAAAACCATTCCAATAGGAGCTAAGTTAGATTTAATGACAAATTTGCTCTAGCTCAAAGAATGATTTTAACTTTCTAGGATGTTTATGAGGTGATTCCTGAGGTATGGAGCAGGGACTAGCCATGGGCTTCTCAAGGTCCATAAAGCCATTTTGTTAACACATCCTTATTGAAAAATCAATATAACAGACATCTCTGTTATGCCTTAGTGTCAAATAGCAAAGCCTTCTGTGGCAGTGGTGGTAACAGTGGTGGTAGTTTTTGCTCCCTGATACACAGCACTTGCTGCTTTATAGGTAGTAGTATAAGTGGTCACTGAAGGGGTTATGATTTCTCTAGAAATTACCTGGGATCCATCTCTAGATTCTATTAATAATAGAAGAATGCTCATTTTTAATGAAGAGCTTCTATCTTCAAAAATTTGTGGGCCAAGTAGTTATTTTCTCTGAAATAATAACACCATAGACCATGATCTAGAATATCAACACATTTTGCTCCCCTGTCATTGCTCGCTAGATCACAGCTCCTTAAATTTTAGACAAAATTTATTGAGAGAAATCATAAAATTTATCGGCCCACAAATAATAATACTTTGGCACAATTAGCTCTAACACAAGAAGCCTTTTTTAACTGTTGCCAACTAATCAAATTATTTTACTGTACTATGGTCTGAATGGTTTTGTGCCCAAAACCCACTGAGGTTCACATGTTGGAACCCTAATGCCCAATGTGATGGTTGGTATTAGAAAGTGAGATCTTTGGGTAGTGTTTGTTAGTCCTGAGGGCAGAGCCCTCATAAATGAGATTAGCAATCTTATAAAAGAGATCCCACAGAGCTTCCTAGTTCTGTCAACCATGTGAGGACATGGCAAAAAGATGCTGGCTATGAACTAGAAGGAGGCCCTCACCAGAAGGGGCTCATGCTGCTGGCATTCTGATTTTGGATTTCCTAGACTCCAGAACGGAGAGGAATACATTTCTATTATTAAGCCACCCAGTCTGTGGCATTTTGTTATAGCAGCCCCAACAGACTAAGACACACGGTAAGTGTTGTCTTCTTTTAAACATTTAATGGATTCTCTTTATATTATTACCTCCCCTCCTTTTGTAACTTCTCTAAATGATAGTCTATTGTAGATACGTAACTTCTATTTTATTTCTGTCAGCATTTTACTTGAGGACTCATTTCTTCCCAGGACGTCTTTTCATCACCATTGCAGATACTTCAATGTGGAAATTTTACTTTCCTTTCAATTTCTGTTCTTAAAACGTTTTATACATTTATTTTTTCCATCTCAATATATAAAAGCAATAATAGGAGTAATTAATGTTTTGCTATTTTACTCCTAGTTTATGCAAAGTAGTCATTTGATTATCAAATCCATCCAGGATCTGCAATTAGAGCCCGTTCTGCAGCTGCTCTTCTCCTTTCTTGTAATGCCTGTTCCTTTCTTTGGAACTGTTGTTTTCTAATGCGTGTGATGTACAATACTCAGAATGCATCTTCAAAATAAATGTGCCTTCTCTTTCTCTCCAAGGCCAAAATGGAAAGACCCTGCACAAGCTTTTCAGAATTAAAGTGGTGCTTTTAGGGCTCGCATATTTGGGGTGGGGGGTGGGATAGTGGATGCAGTCAGCTGCTTCTGCAATTTGGCTGTCACTGTCACACGAGGCTTTCCAGATGTTCAAATATAGAAATGTCATGAAATGCCACCACGAGGCTGCATTTCTTTCTATTCTTTTTTCCTGTCTATTTTCCCCCCTAAGAGAAGAATGAACAAAAGCATGGCCATCGCAAGTATGACTATACCTAGGCTCCCTAAAAGGTCTAAGAAAGAGTGCCAGAGAATCTCCAGGATGCTTTTGGTGAAGATCAAAGTGGCACAATTTACTTGGTCAGACAATTAGACTGAATATTTGAAGTAAGAAAGGATTCTGTATTAACTCTGCTAGAATCAGAGACATTTTGTAAGATTAAACGACATTAGGCAACTGATACATAAAGATGCAACTTATTTTTCATAATTTGATATAGTACTGGAATCTATTCACCTTTTTGAGAAACTCCTTTCTTCTAATGAATGCCATGTACTAAGATTTCCATTAGCACTAAGCTTTAAAGAAAACATCTGCTATACTTACACAATCATAGAATTGTAAAATAACTTTTAAACTGGAAAGGGGCCCTAGAAACTATCAATATATACTCGTAGTTTATTCAAAACTGTGATTTTAATTTATTATAGGAATATACCATGCACGTGTGTGTATTTGTTTGAAAGGAACATACCTTAATTTTCAAATTCACTTTACAAAATAATGGCTTTGACAGTAATAGCAGAAATTGCAAGCCAACCATTTGGACACATCTCTTCATTTCACACTTCTTCCCCAGGAAGGACATCACTGCATAAAGTTCCTCTACATTGCCACTAGTTTTCAGCAAAAAAACCAAGGAAGATAAAAGAAAACTATTCCAATTATGTGTTTCTTTCTGGCTACAAATCAAGTTTACAAAAAGAAGCCTGATAAAGTTATCTTCTTAATTCCTTGAAAAGAGCTTCTTCATTTTGTTTGAAAATTCTTTTAGGAAAACTGCTCAAATGTCATTCAGAGGGGAGAAAAAAACATTGTAGAAAATAGATTTAACAACTCTTGTAGATACTTGCGATAGCACAGCAAAGGCATCACATTTTAGATGGGTTTCAAGGATTTTATTTAAATTTCAGAAAATAATTAATTTAAAAGAGCTGTCATGGTGACTTACAAAAATAACTTCTGAATGGAAATTCCTTTCTGAAAAGTACTATGCTCCAATCAAATTTAAAAACAGAAGACAACTTATTTATTACAGTTATTTATCCTTCAGGATTTTCCAGGCACAATCATAATTCTTAGGCCCTAGTGGGGCCACTTTAAACCTCAATGGAAGACCAGGTGCTCAGGACACATTGAATCTAGTGAGGAAGAAAGTACATGCACATAAAAGGGTAAATAATGGCACACTGCAGAATACTGTGCATAAAATAAATGGCCTAGAACATAAGACCTATAAAAACAAGAAAAAGAGGGTTCACCATGGGCTGGAGTAGTGGAGGATGATTTTATAGAGAAGTTAGGCATTGATAAGTGTTTGAGAGGGAAAAAAAAATGGTACAATTCCCATGAGTAGTGAGGAGAAAGTGAGCATTGAAATTGGAGATAATGGTATAAGCAACACAGGGTAACCCAAAACAGGAAATAAAACCAGACATCAAATAATCCTAATGGGTCACAGACAAGGGCTCAAAGTGAGGAGTAGTGTGAAAAAATTAAGCAAGTAGTCAAGAAATTGATTATAAAAATTTTTCAGTGCCAGCCCAAGGGAGTGTGGACTTCTACATAAGCTCACAAAATCACTTGCAAAGTTACTGTTAACTGCTGTTGTTGTTAATGGTGAATACACATGTCTAGCGCCCACTCTAGTTATTCTCATTCCCAGAGGCTAGGATTAGAGACTATTTTTAAAACAGCCCACAATGCTGGCTTCCAGGGCTTGAGATCTGTGCAGTCTAACAGGTCCCCATGCTAATAAGGACCTCATGCTTCATTGAATAAGCTGATGTAGCCATCATAACATTCTTTTTTTTTAAGGTTTATTTATGTAAGTAATCTCTACACCCAGTGTGGGGCTTGGACTCACAACCTTGAGATCAAGAGTTGTGTGCTCCATTGACTGAGGCAGCCAGGCACCCCCATAATAACATTCTTAATAATTTTATCACCGGTCTTTTGTCTCCCACCATCCCTCATCACTGCATTCATATATCATGTTCACAATGGCCCATGACACAGAATTAAAGTGGACCCCAAACGTGTGGGAATTCAACACAACCGAAAGTGAATACACAGTAAACTTATTTACTATACAGCTATGACTAAAGCAGGGTATACGGACAGCCCCAGAGAATCCTTGTTTTATGCCTGATCAAGAACTTGCATTGAAGGCAGAAAGAAAGCAGTGGTATTCTAAGCAACCAAAATGACTAAAGGACCCTGCCACATCCTTTCCTACTCACAGTACTTCTCTGTATTGGCCAACCTTCTATACTTAAAATGATGACAAACAAAAAGAAAGATAGGGCAACCCATAGCTTCTTTTCTTTTCTTTTTTTTTTTAATTTTCTTTTTTAACGTTTATTTATTTTTGAGACAGAGAGAGACAGAGCATGAACGGGGGAGGGGCAGAGAGAGAGGGAGACACAGAATCGGAAGCATGCTCCAGGCTCTGAGCCATCAGCCCAGAGCCTGACGCGGGGCTCGAACTCACGGACCGTGAGATCGTGACCTGAGCTGAAGTCAGACGCTTAACCGACTGAGCCACCCAGGTGCCCCGCTTCTTTTCTTTTCAATTCTTCCTTCTTCAACTCTAAACCAAATGAGAGTGCTACTAAAATGTGAATATATCCAAAAATTAAATTAAAACACCTGAGTTAGTTTGGAGGAGTATTTCTATTATTCTGATGAAAAAGAAGCATTATGCACAAACGACAAAATGCAAATGTGTAATGTCAACGTTTCTGCATATGAATTAAATGATCTTATAATTCCATTTAAAACTGTCATTGTACAATATAAAGATGAATAATAAAACTCGGACTGATAATTTAAATTTTTAATTTTTATTTACTTAGCGCAACATTAAATAAAAAATTTTAAAAACACCATGACAAGTCGAGAGACCATGGAAGGGTAGAAAATTGTTACACTGTAGTTCTTTAATGACACTTTTTTTTCCTGCTTTTGAACAAGTGGCTCCACGTTTTCATTTTGCACTGGATCCTGAAAGTTATGTAGATGGCCCTGCACAGATAATTGTGATGATCATGGCTGAAAACCGTTGACATAGGTAACAAACAGTCAACAATTCTGAAGAGGGAGGTATTTCATGAAGTTTAATCAGTAGAAGCCTGATTTCAGTAAGAAAGAGAATTCGGAAACTCATTGGAGATGTTTACAACAGAGTGGTGAGGAATTAAGACCTTCACTAGGGTGACTGCAAACAGAGAAGAATAGAAGTAATAGAAAGAAAAGAGAATCTAAAGAGGCAAAAAATGGCAGGAAAGGAAAACAGAGAAATCAAAACCTGTCTCCAAATGTTGACACCTCAGTGACTAGCTAACAACAATGCTGTCAAATGAAACAGGAAGTCAAAGGTCTCCACTTTATGCACATTGACTTTTAAGTGAAAGAGAGACATTGAAGAGTCCTTGGTCATTGTCCTGTTGGATGTGCACTTGAAATGAAGGGAAATCTCGTTACCATTATAGACATGGTGTTTCTTTATGGAATTAAATAAAAGTATACGGTAAAGATAGAGGTAGAAAGCATCCAGGAGTGCCTGAGCTTTACATAATGCCACAGCTTAGAAAGCAAGAGGGAAAAGAGCAGCCAGTCCTTGAGACAGACGGAGCAGCCAAAGGTACAAGGAGGTTGAGGAAGGCAATTCAATGAAACCAAGCTAGAACCGGGTTTATTTATGAAGAATTGAGTACGATAGTGTTGTATGCCTTAAAGCAAAGAAAGTGCAATGTGGTAAAAGTGTTTTGAATTTTTAAGTATATATTCATAAGTGACCTTGGAGGAAGCAATTTCAGGAAAGCAGCTTTTCAGCATCGTCAGACTAGAGAGAATTTAGAGATTGAGTGGGCGATGATAAAATGGAGGTTGCAACTGTACTGCTCATTTTTAAGATGTGCTCGGCAACAGTGAAGTTAAAAAGAAGAAAGGTGAACAGCATCAGTAGAAGCAGGTGAAGTATTTTTCAAGATAAATTAATATTCATGTATTTATGCCTTCACCATTATCTCAGTGTTTTCTATTATTTTATAGACCACCTACAATCCTTTGAACAATCAAGGACAGATAGATGGATGAATAGAAATGAAGATAAAAATAAAAATGATGAAGCATGATAAAATGTGTAGTCTCTTGTCTATCCAAAAATATGTATCTGCTATATGCAAAGTACTGTGAAGAAAACAAGAATGAAAATATGTGTGCTGCCCTCAGGGAGCTTACTTACAGTAAGGGGTATATTTACCATTAACAGTTAACTAAACATCAAACAGAATCCAGTAAAGGTCATAATGAAATGAACATCTAAATAAGCCAAATTGTTATTATTTTTTAATCCCAAAGTGTCACATAAATGTTTCAGTGGAGAGGGAGAAATTGAAGAATCTGAAAACGTTACTTGGGGATGGTGTTAGAACAGGGGGGGAAAGGGCCCAGGAATTAAAATACGAATACCTCTTCATCAAAGACCAGCAGGAGAGAAAGAAGAACATTTGAAACTACAGAGCTATGTAAATCAGAAGAAGATGCTATATTGAACTGTTTCGGATGAGGGAACTCAGGTCAGAAAGCTTTGATGGTCTCAGTGAGTTAAGAGGTAACCTCACCTGCTGAGAGAAAGGGTGAGAACATCTGTGAGAGCCTCTACAAAGGACAGATCAATAGGACTTCTGACCGACTCCTTCCTGTATTCACCCTGCTGGAACACCACCACCCCTCCTTGGCAGGCAAAACATACCTACTTATTTTTGAGTTTGTTTTCCCCTTGAAATCACCTAATATTGTAACTGTACACAACAATCAACTTCCTTCCTGAATTTCTATTATCCTTACAGTTTGTTCCACATGTTAGTATTATGTACTCTTCTGCTTAGTCATTTAGCTGTTTTTTGAGTGTAAGTCTTATCTGTGAATTGTTAGAAGCTCCTCAAAAACAGGGAGGCACACCTTATTCTTACTCTGTGTCCTTCCACATTTCTGCAGAGTGATCTTTCAATAAGCAGCTCTTGATTGACTGAAGGAGGAGGGAGAAGTATAAAGAGAGATTTATACACATATAAACACATATAAAGAGAAGATTTCTCCCTCCTCTATTGTTCTAGGGGATTTATCATACTAAATTGTGTATCTATATATGACTTGTACAAAACAAGATACCAAGAAGCAGTATTTGTAGAACTCAAAATACAGACTTCAATTGTAAAGGTAATTTTTCACCTCAGTGAATTTTAAAGAACATTTTCCTTTAAGATATATTCTAGATTATAAAAGCAGAGTCAGGTCTGATCATTCAGTGTACAATATAATAAAAAAAGGTAGATTATTACACATTCTATCCCCAATTTTACCAGGAGGATGTAGGAAAGTTAAAAAAAAAATGTAGATTAAGGAGGCACCTGGATGGCTTAGTCGCTTAAGCATCCAACTCTTGATTTCGGCTCAGGTCATGATCTCACAGTTCGTAAGTTTGAGCACCATGCTGAGCCCCACATGGAGCCCTTCATGGAGCCCCACATCAAACCCCAAATCGGGCTCTGTGCTGACAGTACAGAGCCTGTTTCGGATTCTCTGTCTCCCTGGCTGACTCTACACCTCCCACGCACACATTCTCACTCTCTCTCTCAAAAATAAATAAATAAACAAACAAACAAAAAAAAACGGATTAAGTAACTACTCAATCTGGATAATTCAAACCAAAACATACTCTGGTTAAATCTATTTTTAAAAATGTTATGAATAAAATAATCACACAAGTAATCCTGGCAAAAATTGATTTTTTTAAAAATAATCTAATAATTGACTGTCACCATTACACTGGTTCATAGTAAATTACTGTACTTTCATTTGCATTTTTGGAATGTGCTACATTGGTCTTGGTTTTAAATGCTGGATGGACTGAAACTATGGAGGCTGATGATTCCTATTTACAGTAGATTCTCACTATAAAACCCTTAACAAACGTATGCTCTAAATGCTACTCTGAAGGACATGCACATCTTTTACTATGCCAGCTGGGAAATTTATTTGATCTGCAGCATAATCAAAGTAATGCCAGTGTAAATACTTTATAATGGGTTTATCATTTTGGCTGCCTATTGTCCAAGTGCCTCAGAACCTTCTGATTTATGAATGAACATAGCAAAAAGCTGGAATTTTATTCTTTTAATTTGACCTGAGCTACTGCATAAGGCAGTCCCAAAAAAGACATGAAGTAGAGTGTTTTCATATCTTTCTAATTTTTGCATAGAATTCCAGAGCTGGAATAAACCATGGAGACCATAGATCAATCTTCTTTCTCCTCTTGGAGAGAAGGTGAAGCTCAGAGGGGCTGAGTTACTTATCCCATGACACCCATCCAAAAAGCCATGGGCAAAAATTATAATTGATCCATTCTAGACCCTTTGTCACTTTAGCATATCAATCATTCATTCAATTTTCAACTTTTTTGCTGAAGTATAAAACACACAGTTCAATGAATAACCACAAAGTGAATATGTTACCAATATATAACATTGTTAGTAAACCAGAACCACATCTTCAGGTTCCTTCCTGGTCACTACTCTCTCCTTCATCTCCCCAAGTAACTATACTACCCTGATTCTGCACCACAGTTTGTTGTATAATTTTATCCAAATAAAATCATACAGTGTAGGTCTTTTTATTTGTTTCTGTTTGTTTTATTTGGGAAAGTCACCCAAGATACTGCAAATAGCTATAGTTGATTCATTTCCTTTGTTATATAAAATTCTACTGTATTAATATACTGCAATTTCTTTATCCATTATAATATTAATAGTCATTTGGGCTTTATTCCCCATTCTTTAGCCAAAAGAAACAATGTTGCTAGGGCTATTTTTGCCCATGTCTCTTGGCACACATGTTTAAGTTCTTACGTTGGATATATGATTAGAAATAAAATTACTGAGTCATATAGTAGATTCTGTTGTGCTTTAATAAATACTGCTGGGTTCTTTTTACAAAGTGGTTGTACTAATTCACTTCCCTACCATTAGTATTTGAAAATATATTCTTAGAGCTTTAAAGAAACATTTATTGCATATCTCTACTGTATTGCAGAAATCATGTTGATTTCTAAGCAGCAAATATGACCAAGGGACAGAATCTTTTAAGAACTTTCAGTCAAATAAAGGTGACTAACATATAAATGAACAAATGAAAAAAAATCCATCATTTTTAGTATCTATACAATATAAAAATATAAATATTTGTAAATGCCTCCAGGAACAATGCAACATTGTGTCTTATAGCTAAAGAATGAGGCATAAAGCCCAAATGTCTACTAATATTATAATGGATAAAGAAATTACAGTATATTAATACCATTGAATTTTATATAGCAAAAGAAATTAATAGACTATAGATATTTGCAGTAAATTGGTTGACTTGCACCCATCCTGGTTGCAAATGACTATAAAAGAGACAGTGCAGGCATTAATGAGTGAATGGTCAAACCTAGATGCACACAGAGGCCAGGAAAGTCTTCATAAAAATGACAATGTTAAGAACAGCCTTAAAAGATGGGTTTCTGCCCGGAGTACCAAGGAGGAAAGAACTTCCCAGAAAGAGGAAATCTGTGAGCAAATTCACCAAAGATTTTATCAGCACCCCACAGTTAGAAAACTGGGACAGGAGTGCTAAAGTGTAGATTGTAAGTGGTAAGGATGAAAACATTCCAAAATAAGGGGTAAGACCATGGAGTGCATTAAGTGCTCTGCTAAGGATTTTGGCCTTTATTTCATAGACAATGAGGAATCATCAAAGGGCTTTTCACAGAGGACTAAAATGATCATACTTGAATTTCAGAGAGATCATTATGGTTTTGGAGGATGGATTAGAGAGAGACACAATAGAAGTCCAACACCATTTAAAGATCCACTATAATAGGCAAAAAGAAAGATGATGATGGATTATACTGCAATATTTGCAGAGGGAAAGAAAGGAAAAGAGTGAATATGATGTTAATGAAACAGAATCAACAGAAGGTGCTGTGAATTAGATGTGGGTATGAGGATCAAGGGGGTATTTTAGGTTTTTGTTTGTTTTTTGACTAGGTGGATGTTAGTAATGCTTGCCAAGATCAAGCAGACCAGAGGAAAGAAATATTTAGAAGAAAAAAATATTTCCATTTTGGAGAGATCTAGCGGGTAATTTCACAGATTTTATACGGCCATGCAGTGTGTCAGATATCACTAGTTTTCCCTCAATACTCACCATCCCTTTTTTTTTTCTTTTAATGGAATTAACCAAGTTATAACTGGGCTCATAGCCTCACAATTAAAGACTATATTTCCCAGCTTCCCTGGCAGGAAGGTGTGGCCATGTATTCAGTTCTGAACAATGGGATTTGGACAGAAGGTATTCTGCAAGTTACAGGTCATAGCCTTACTAGGAATATTTGGGCCCCTTTACTTCCTCCTCCTTTCTCATTAACTAAAAAGGGAATGTACTATTCATGACACATTTTGTCATGTAAACAAGAGCAAACAAGAGCTACTCAGGAGTAGCAGAACCACAAGACAGAGGAAGCATCTTGCAGAACAGAGTTGCTCTAACCTCCTATATATTGTTTTAGATATTTTACCTGAGAAACAAGCATCCAACTTGCTTAAACCACATTCTCTCTTGGTCTGTTGAAATTATTTAAATGATATCCTAACACATGGACATCAGAGATGGTGATATCTGCCATAGGCCAGTGAGAGGGCAGGTTATGATTTCAGTTCTCCCACCATGGAGAACACTGCAAAAAAAATAATAATAAGCATATCTTCAAAGAAATATTTCCTATTGGACACTTTCATTGACTATCATGAGGCTTTTTTATTATCACCATTCTGCAAAGGTATAGAATTCCCAAAAGTAAAGCTGAGTGTTTATATGAAAACTTAAGAGATACTGTTTAGAGGCCACATGCTTCAAAGAGCTTAGTGACTTAAAGAAAATTGTTGATTTTCCCTTCCATATAGTCATGCCAAAGTACAGAGTCAAAGTTGGTGGTGCCAGTTCATTCCCAAGAAATCAATGAGATAATTAGTTTCATTCCACTGTCATCTTTTCCACAGTCAAATGGTTGCCTCAGATTCCAGATAGTAGGAGGAAACAGAGAAAAAGAAAATGTACCCAATGTCCTACAGTATAAGCCCAGAGGTGTTACATATCCCTCTTGCTCTCATTTCATTCTCAGGAACTTAATCTATATTGCCAGATGTTATCTACATAGAATGATGAGAGTCTTGCCTTTTGCCCAGGTAGAATAGTGTAGGTTTTGGGAGACCAATAGCAGCTTCCTCCACATTAGGATAAATAAGAGGTCCAAGAGAGGAGGGAAAAGAAAAAAAACAAAGTAAATAGATTTGGGTCAGATTATAAAGGATCTTAAAGACTAAGTGACATGACAAACTTTTTAAGCAACAAGGTTATAACTGATCTAATTGTAAGTTTGAAGGTTGAGTGGAGATGAAGTAGTGGTAAGGAGAGCTTTTGGGAGGCCACTAATTTAGATAATGAAAGCATTTATATAGTCTGGAGCAAAACAATGGTCTTGAAAATAGGGAAGAGGCGTAAAATGTGTATAATATAGCTAAAGAGAATTGAAAACAGTGTTGGGGAGGGGAGGGAAAAAGGGAGTGGTAAAGCTCACTCAAGGTTTCAGCTTAGGAGGGTCCCTGGGTGGCTCAGTGTGTTCGTTAAGCATCCAACTTTGTCTTAGATCATGATCTCATGGTTCTGTCTGTGAGTTCAAGCTCCTCATCGGGTTCTCTGCTGTCAGCACAGAGCCTTCTTTGGATCCTCTGTTCCTCTCTCTCTGACCCTCCCCCTCTCTGTCTGCCCCCCACCCCTCTCCCACTGGCACACACTCTCTCAAAAATAAATGAACATTAAAAAAAAAAAAAAGATTTCAGCTTAGGAGGCCCTGGTAGTAAACACTGCAGCAGGAATTTGGGGAAGTGAAGAAAGAGCTGGGTTTAAGACAGGTTGCTTAAAGGTAACTGTGGGCCATTTAAATAGAAATGTCCCACTGACAGGTTGTATTTTCTTAAATATCCAAAAAGGGGCCAGCATTTCATACAGCTGTGGCTATAATCTTATGCCTGAGCAGAATAGAGTGAGAAGTAAAGAGAATGAAGGATAAATAAGTATGTGAAATGCCAAAGCTTGGGGGAAAGCAGAAAAGAAGAATCAGTGAAGAAAGCTAAGAGATTGGTTGGATGGTTTTGAGGATCACATAGAAATGCTACAAGCAGAAAGAAGGTCACCAAAGAGTGTCCCCTGCACCTTCCATAATGCAGTCAAAGTAATGACTTCAGAACTATTTCATATGCAAACCTAGCCAAAGCAACAGGCACTAGATTGCATTTTATCTCTATAACTTTTGTTTTTAATTTAGAGGACAACTTACGGTATAACATATTACAAA
The DNA here is from genome assembly GCF_018350215.1 of Panthera leo. Classification (NCBI taxonomy): domain Eukaryota; kingdom Metazoa; phylum Chordata; class Mammalia; order Carnivora; family Felidae; genus Panthera; species Panthera leo. The sequence goes on along the minus strand of NC_056683.1, from coordinate 111,044,314 downwards.
ACAGGAAGCAGTGTGGCTTCCACAAGAATGTTTCACACTGCTGGGAAACAAAACCAAACCCCCTTCCCAAATCAGTCAGAGTATATTCAAAAGCAGGTTTGAACAGATCCTCAGGAGACAAGTGCAAATTGAAAGCAGTTCTAGTCAAGTCCACTTGGTTGTATAGCTTCTGGAAATTTTTAAAATATCACTGGTGTTTCTGGAACTAGTGTCTTTTTATTTGGAGTTTGATCCTGACATCCTCTTCTAGAATACAAATTATTATAATGCAATGTTTTATATTCAAACTTTGCTTTGGGTATAAAAACATGAGCCAATTGACTTCTATTCTTTCTTCTGCAAGTCAAATATTTCACTCAGTTAACAAACATACATGATACTTATGAGGAAAATTAGTGCTTTAAATAAAAACATCCATTGTACCATCTGTAATAGAAATTATGGTCACTTCAACAAGTAATTAGAAAATCAAAGTAAATTTCATTCTTAATGAAGAAAAGTAGTTGAAATTGTATATATTGGTTCATAAACATGTTTTCTTTTAGCTTTACACTTTTTCCAATTATGTAATACAATAATTATAATATTTCACTTAGCAAACAAATCACAAGGTTTATTTACATATATATAAAACACATATTTTAGTTTTATATATACATATCTATACATAAATGTATATATCTTCAAATATAACACATTCCTGCCTAGGAATGTGTTTTATTCTTTTTTAAAGTATGTTGAAAGAGCAAAAGCATTTCCTCCTCTTTGTGATTTTCCACAAGAAACAATTCCTGAAGGAAATTAAGAAGATACCATGAGATTATATCATAGTTAAAATTTAGAGCTAGATGGGATCTTTAGACATCACCGAGACCAACCCATTCATTCAACAAATAAAGAAACAGAGACACAAAGCTTAATTGAATGACCCAGGACTCCTTAATCCCATCCCTATTCTCTTTCTACTGTAACACTAAATCTACATCACAGAAAAATACATACATAAAAAATTATTGGGCAATACATAAATTCTACAGAAGATTATAAGTTCCATTAAAAACATCATTTTATAAACATATTACTCCCTAAAAATGATAAAGCTCTGTTCTCTACTATAAAATCTGAGGGAAGGGATAATGGAGAAATTTCTTTTTTTATACATGAGGAAACAGGTTCTAAATGGTTAAGTGACTTACTCAAAGTCACACAAGTAGTAAATTCAGCATTTTTTTTCTGATAGTCTACACATACAAATGCACAAATAAATATGAAATGGCAGTTTACACAACCAAATTACAGAAGTGAGGTCAGGGCAGAGAACAGACTTAATGGCAATGTTGCCACTGTGATGGAATTTTACAAGATGAGTTTGGCTAATCCCACAGCTAGCTTGCTTCCAGACTGTCCTCACAGGTGATGTCCTCATCTAGCCAATGGCCTAAATAATTGCTAAATGTATTTGTCCAATTCAAGTGTAAACAAACAGAAATATGCTGAACAAGAAAAATTTTAAATGTTTAAACTATGATTATTTTTAAGCATTTGTTTTTAAGCATTTTTATATTTAAAACCATTAAAACATAGTTTACACTTTAAAAGATTCTTGATATTGAAAGTTAATATGTTACCTGCTTTTCCAAACACTTTCCCAGATTATGGTCAGGTTTTGAATGGATGTGTCTGCCTGCCATAAATGGACATCAAAAATCTGATTTATCTGCTAAATACTCTAAAGGCTTTCCTTAGAAATAATAATATGGTGAATACTAAAACCAGAACTCATTTCCTAGAAAGGAAGAAAACAGCATCCTTGGAATGATTTAGAAAAAATAAATGCATAAAGTTTATGGTAAACAGTTATAGATGTTGGGGCACGTGGGTGGCACAGTTGGTTGAGATTCCAACTCTTGGTTTCAGCTCAAGTCATGATCTTATTGTTCATGGGATTGAGCCCCACGTTGGGCTCCACTCTGACAGTATGGATTGGGATTCTCTCTCTCCCTCTCTCTCTGCCCCTTCCCTGTTCATGCACATGTGTTCATTCTCTCTCTCTCTCTCTCTCTCTCTCTCTCTCTCAAAATAAATACACTTAAAAAATAAAATTTACAGATGTCAACTGTAATACAAACCAAAACATTAACAGGATTTATTTAACTGTAAGAATTATTTACTTTGTTCTATTTTTCCCATAATCAAAATTAAATGGGTGAATTCAACAAGTTGTGCACTGAAAGTAATAATGGTAACTAATATTAACATGGCTATTTACATGTATTATTTTAGTTAATCCTTTTGATAAAGAATTAAAATATATGAAGTAGTTACTTTTATAGACCCCTTTAACAGAAAAGGAAGCTAAAATGCAAAAGCACTAAACTTCAATGGATCACCCAGCAGAAAGACCCTCAAGTAGAGTGACTCTGGAGCCCATGTATGCAGCCATAATGCCGTATTTCCTCTCTGGTTAGATACTACCTACAGAAAGAAGCTAAACATGTTCTAGGAATAAATCCAGTCAATACAAAAAATAATTACTTAGTATTTGATCTGAAATTTATAGTGAGTGGGCTGAGTTCTAAGTGTAGCACAGTAAATTTCTCCAATATTAAAAACCAGAAAATTAAATTACGCTTTGCACTTCAATAAAGTAAGAAGTGGCCAACTCAGTAAAACAATAGTTTTCTAGTTACCTCTTGCCCACTGCTTCTTTCCAATGCATACCCACAGAACAGGAAATAGTTGAAAAGTATTACTGAGCAAGCAACATAGATTGGACTCTTATGCACTATAACCATGTACTTTAAGGCAAGTGAGCCCCATCAACCCCATAAATAGTCAGACAATATTTATTGTGACTAGCACATTATTCTAAAATCTCAGTTGCTCTTTCCCTGCTCCAAAAATTACCAAAGCTGTAAGGAAATGCTACAAGTAGGTACCCAGCAAGAACACTAAAAACATTATAAGGAGTTTATACTATTAGTCTAAAAGTTTACTATCTATGGAGCTTTTGGGTCTGGACAAAGTGCTACAGAATCAATAAGCACCAGGCAGTTAATAAATACCAAAAGAATTGTCATATGTAAAACAGTTCATTCCTCAACAATATACAACACGTGCAGATGAGACTTAATCCAAGTAAGGATTTATTTTCACAGCCTGACTATATGCTCTCCATTTCTCATTTCCATAGATACGTTTTCTTAGAATCTACAGAGCATGAATTTAAAATAAAATAATACTCAATGGCTAAGGAGTTCAGAAACTTATTTTATATAAATAAGTTGCCTATCAACTAAGAATATTTAAATTTTCAAATCTCTTGAGAATGAAAGAAAATTAAATTACTGGACAAGTTCATTCTGATTTAAAAGAAGGGAGGGGGGAAACACTTAGACATGTGCCTCTGTAATGAAAAGTCAGAAACTCTAAGACAATGAGCACTACATAATAATCATACTCTTTGAAACAAAATTATTGAGTAATACTCCATAAACTACTAAAATTCATTACTATTAAGCAATATTAAAAACAAAACAATGAAGTAATAGTCATAAAGGTAATACCAGAATTTGGATTTCTCATATATGGATGGCCTCCTGCAGTAAGAAGGCATACTATAGTTATTGAAATAAGAATTTTTCCTCTTATAGATATGTCCAGTGGTCATCTTTCTCTTTCCATTCTGACAAACTGGATGCAAAGAGAAGAGAGATACCAGAACAGTGAAAGACATGGAATTATGTCATCTGAGAAATAAAAGAAGTATTTTCAGGGTTACTGGACTTCAAATATTTGAAGGACTTTCCTACAGAAAAAGAGCTGGATATATTCAGCACCTGGCAGAATTCCTAACACATTATAGACACTCATTAAATATTGACTCTATGACTGAAGGGATGAATCTATTAATATACAAATCATCTGCTGATTACATCCAGAGCCAAAAAATTACTATAGAATCACAGAATTAGGTACAAGTTATGGAAAGGTAGAGTTTTGCTCTCATGTATGAAACAATTAAAAACTATAGCTGTAGAAAATAGATGCATTGTCTTTAAAGGCAGAGTGTGCCTCCAAAGCTCTGCCCATTTCTGGTGGCGGTTACAGAAGGGGGTGCTCTGCAGATGGCCATTCGGACTGGCTGACTTTGCAAAATTCCTAAGATACTGTGATTTCCTTTCCTTTTTGAATTTCTCTGTTAGTTTGATCTCATTATTCATTTAGGCTAGTAATTTTTGTTGTTTTCCCTCTGCCCTCATAATTCATTCTTACTTTCATCCTCACGTATGAGCAAGTAGCATCACAACAGAACAAATCTTCAGCTGCTCATCAATTTATTGTTTCCACTCCATCATACAGTCACATGCCAAGTTCTGGTGAGCAGGAGTGAAAAAGAACCAAAGTGCTCTCAGACTACAAATGCCACCCGTGTGTGTGTGTGTGTGTGTGTGTGTGTGTGTGTGTGTGTGTGTAATTTACTTTGGGGGTTTTTTGGGGAAAGATATTAGCACATTTTTTTATAACTTCTAAAGATGATGACTTGAGTAATACCACAGATGTAGCTAATTTCCTACTTTTGTTCATTATAGTTATCTTCATAGACAGAGGGTGTTAAAGAAGCAAAATAATTTGGTCCTATCTGAATCTCTCATAATTGAATAGATGTAGCGAAACTATGAATATGGGTATTATACAAGTTTTAAGGAATCTGAATTGTTTTCCTTATTCTTCTTTGGAATTTAGAGGAGAAAATCATGATGCTGTGGACTGGGTGTTTGGGGTAAGATTGAGGACTAAGAAACCTTAGTTTCAGACTTGACACTTCATCACTCTACGCCAGATTGTCACGTGTAAAATAGGGAACATAAGTAGCTATTGACCCTTTCCTGCATTCTAGGTTTGTGTGCATCTAATATGAAATGATAGCAATGGAATATTTTGTTCACAGTACTATATACAATTATCAAGTAGCCCTAGAGTAGCTATCATGTAGCTTGAGGTATGGGTTTAAGATCCACGCATAAAGAAGTATACACCCCAGATTAGTCCAATTTAAAACCTATCAGAGCTATAAAGTAACCATTCTAGAACAGGATTCCACTATCACCATTCAAGAAATAAAGTACTTATTCTGCGATATGGTTATTGCCACTAACATCATGTACTTCTTTCTGAACTGTGTTACAAAGACAAAGCTATATACTCTGGAAATGTATAAAATCCATATTACACAGAAGATAGCCCTTATATATTTTCATTTCATATTGATTTTGTATTTCCATCACATTCATTGCAAAGTCAAGTCACGTGAAAAAAAAATTCATAAAAAAGCACTATTCATACAAGGGACTTACTACTATTTTGCATATCTATTCCTTTTATTTTATTCTCTACATTATATAACGTAATGCTGTGGTTTGAAAAAAAAATGAATACTTGTATCAATTAAAGTTAATATTCTCCTGCCTTTTTGAAGGAGCAAAATATATTTTTTTTTTTTAATTTTTTTTCAACGTTTTTTATTTATTTTTGGACAGAGAGAGACAGAGCATGAACGGGGGAGGGGCAGAGAGAGAGGGAGACACAGAATCGGAAACAGGCTCCAGGCTCCGAGCCGTCAGCCCAGAGCCTGACGCGGGGCTCGAACTCACGGACCGCGAGATCGTGACCTGGCTGAAGTCGGACGCTTAACCGACTGCGCCACCCAGGCGCCCCGGAGCAAAATATATTAAGTCCATGCAGGATCTTACTTTCTTTCTTTTTTTTTTCTCTGATGCTTTTCAGGTTCTTTATCAATATCAATGACTTAAGACGGTATTATCCCATGGCTGTCATTGAAATGAACGGTACTACAGCATTCTCATATGAAAGGGCATTTGATGATTTAGCAGGTGAGAGATTATTAAATCTTGAATTTGAAATGCTGGGACATTATGAAACTACAAACTTCAAACAATTGTGGAATCCTCTCAAGCTCTATCTTTAGGAGATAAAATACCATGTAGGTTTCAATGTTCCAATGTTTTCAGAGGCTTTGAAAACTGAACCACCTGCAGTTATTCACACACGAACTTTGTCTTTGCAGTAGATGTATCCAAACAACATCATTTGTGAAAATATTTTATTTATTAAATCATAGTTAATTACATTGGGAGTTTTGCAGAAAAAGACACAATACAATTAATATTAGCTATTCCACATTTAGAAAGCAAGAATTTTCCTTTCTTTCAAATAACATTAACATGATAGATAAAAATGGTTTTTCTTTCCCTAAAACATTTGATAAAAGATGAAAGTTAAGCAGCTCTAAACTTTTAGCAAATCACACATACATAGAGGCAATCTGATTTAAAAAAACATGCATAATCTCAGAGATCTGCTGCTTAATATGTAACACCTGGATTTCTGAGAAAGAAAAATGAATGCACATATAAACATATGTAAATTTTCAATAAATTTTAGTTATATATAGAAAGTGTAGCACACAATTCACAGATAACCTTTAAATGTACAATACTATTTATTCTAAATTCCATATAGCCAACTGATTTGAACATAATTGTTTCGCTAAACTTTTGAATCAGTAGCTGTAGTCATCAGGGTTCTCCAGAGAAATGGAACCAACAAGATATGTGTGTGTAAATGTATCACATATATTTACATATAATATATACACACACACATACATATGTGTGTGTGTGTGTGTGTGTGTGTGTGTGTGTGTGTGTAGGAGATTTAGTTTAAGAAATTGGCTCACACAATTTTATAGGCTGACAAACCCAAAATCTGCAGGATAGGCTGGTAAATTGGAAACCCCAGTAAGTATAGATGCTACAGTCTGAAGTCAGTCTGCTGGCAGAATTCCTTTTTCTTTGGGAAAGGTCAGTTTTTCTCCATTAAGACCTTCATTGATTGGATATGGTCCACCTACATTATGGAAGACAATCTGCTTTACTCAAAATCTACTGATTTATGTGTTAATCTCATCTAAAAAAAACTTCACAGAAACTTCTAGAATAATGTTTGCCCAGATACCTGGGTACCATGGCCTAGACTATTTGATACATTAAATTAACCATTAAAGTAGCTAACCTGTGGTTGCAGTGGACAAACAGGGCCTTTCCATCATGAATGTTGGTTATTTTCTTTTACTTGGAAGAATACTGAGAAAGCGAAATGAAGGATATTCGTGTCTGAATGACATGAGTGACTTCGTTGAATTGGAAAATGGTTTGCAAATATTAAGAGAATACTTCCTCAATTACTGTGCTATTAGACAATGTCAAACCTATAGCTATAGCACACTTTCCAGTGTAGTCAGCATTGTTAACATGTTCTCCAGGACTTTCTTAAGTCTAGAAAATTAGCAAGGCAATAAACTGAACTTAGATTTGGAATATTTGCTAATTTCCATAGAGTAAATACACCTACCATGGCCATTTCCAAACTATCAATATAGTGTCACTTGAGAAGAGCTGGGAAAAGATGTCTGATACAACAGACAAAAATATCCTCAAGAGCCTAGATGTTACTAATATGTAGTAGTATAACCAGGACAAAATAACCTTGGAAAATGAACTTTGTTTTTAATACGATTTACTTAATTCTAAGTTTACATAATTTAATTTTCCACAATGGCTGTGTTTAACAACCAGCTCACAATTCCTAAAAATTAACAGTCAGTTCTCGTGAGCTGGTAGCGGCCAGCTCCAGGAAACCACTGCAGCCTCACCTTCCCTAAACATTGCTGCTAGAAGATACTTTACAATGAGAACTTAATTCACTAAGAATCAAAGATTAGCATTAATAAAATATAATGAGCTCCTCCTGTAATATGTTCAGCCATATCAGTTATTAACATTATTACGAACTCACCCATCAGCTCCTTTCCTGTGGGCAAGCTTTGATGAACAGAGTGACAGTGTGGAGAGATGTGAAGGGATGTGGAAACGGAAATAAACTTTTCTCATAGGAGGTTCTCATAGAAGCAAGATGAGCCAAATTGAAAATTTAGGTGAGAACTGGCCTTTCACATGTGGTTATACATGACAAATGCAAATATAGAGAAATTTTAATTGCTCAGTTTTACTATGAACTTTTAGATAGAATATAATTTTTTTTAGGGTTTTTGCCTGAAAGTACACATTCTTTGGCTGGTTTGTGATTTTCAAGCTACAATTCAGGAAGTTTTCTTAGAATACATGCTTACATATCTGCTGCACAAAACTATATTTGCCAATAGAGGATGCAAGCAGTATAGACCCAACCTAAGACACACATGAATTTTGCTAGTATTAGTATGTTATACATATTCTAATGGGAAAATGAAAAAGGGGTGGAATCCAAGCTCAAATGCTTTTTGTCAATTTATTAGAGAGTTTGTCTCTTAAGAAACTTTACAGAACTTTCCAGAAATTTTCAAAGTCTACCTTCAGAGAAAGAGATTCTAAGAACCCTAATAAAAGTGACAGACTTGAAAGTAAAAGTAAAAATAAAAGCTCCATGTGTTCTAATTTATGGCTGTGTTCTTGACTTCACACACAGCAGGGTTCTAGGCCTCGTACTCTGCAACTTAATTTTTTTTTAAGTTTTAGAGAAGACTATGACACTGACACAAGTTTAGAGCCCTGAGATGGTTAGGTTTGGTAATTTAAAGTTAGATAGATAGATAGATAGGCGTGTAGATAAGCACTCATATGCATGCACACGTGCACACACATAATCACACACAATCTTATGTCTACATTTCAATTTTCTTTTTCTTTAAATTTTTTAATGTTTATTTATTTGAGAGAGAGAGAGAGAGCAAGTGGGGAAAGGGCAGAGAGAGAGGAAGACAGATTCCAAAGCAGGCTCCAGGCTCTGAGCTGTTAGCACAGAGCCTGACTTGGGGCTTGAACTGTCGAAGTACGAGATCATGACCTGAACCAAAGTCGGATGCCTAACTGAGTGAGCCACCCAGGTGCCCCCACATTTCAAATTTTAGCTTCCATATAGGGTCAGCAGCTGAAAAAAAATTGTGAAGGACATAAAATCTGCCTTCAAATACCTCATCTTCATATCCATTTTTCCTTTCAATTTCTCCATTCTTTTGAATTCGACATTCATCTGTTCCCTCTCAGGTATGTTGGAGTTATCTCAAGAACATCACAACCATCCCTGTTACATGTGGCATTCCATTCTAGTTTTTCATGCTACCCTTCTCATCTTAAAACAGATACACTTGATATGTCAGTGTATCAAGATGAGGCTCTTGTTCTGCACTCTCTGCTAGCTTATCTTTTAAATTCTCTGTGATAAAAGTTTCCACGGGTGTTTAGAGATCCTGGCCACCCTCTGGCCCAGGCATGTTGTTTGTATTTTTTTTAAGTGTTTGGGAAATTAAACCTCAACCAATACATCAATACATACCAGTGTAGTGTAGTAGTCCTAAAACATGTCCACAGAACATTAGTTCCTCAGAACGTCAACACAATTATGCAGAAAACATGGGTTCTATGATAAAATAACTTTGAAGATTGGTGGGTTCAACTACAGTGATTTAATTCTTTTCCTTTCAGAACATTTACTATGCCAGATGTGCACTGTTTATCTCCAAGAGGGAGACGAAACTGAAGTGTTTCATAATCAAAACTGACCGTGGAACTTTGTTTGATGTCTATCTTGGAAAAATTGCTCCATGCAATATAAGTAGTCCATGGATAACATACTGTAGAAATTAGACTTTCAAATAATGTTGAGTGAGGTTAGCCTGTCAGTGCTCCTCAAATCAAGCCATGCAAATGACGTATGACTCTCTGAGTGATAAAAATAACAAAATTAGGGGGAAAAAAGACAAGGGAGTCTGTCCTGAGTGAAGGAGTACATGCTATCCTGCATCCTTTTATGATAATGCAAGATATCAGTATGTAACATTCTCATATAACACTTTTCTTTTAAGAAAGGAAAGTTATTATATGGTAAAGTCAGTGCGCCCTGCAAGGAAGATGGGAGTGGGTGTTGTTGGGCAGTGGGTAGACAAAAGACATATCAAGATGGCAACCAGGAACTGGAGCCAAATCATAGGACTGGGAACATATCCAAGGCAAACGGTGAAAAAGACATGAGGAGAAAATGTTGGCAGTCAGAACTGATTACCTAAAAGTAGAATACATTTTCCTTGGAGAGCTGTCTTTAAAGAGCTCAGTGCATGTCCACCTTTTCTCATTGAGCCAGTGTGCCACCCAAACTTGGATCACCTTCAAACATATGTCTTCTAACCTGAATTGGATATCCCTTTGAGAAGCAGCAATTCTCAAATCTTAGAACACACATGAAGCATTTGAGAAACTTTCAAAATGCAGTCTCAGACTGCCACTCACCCAGAGATTCTGATTCAGTAGGTATAAAGTGGGTTTGAGAATCTGTAGCAGACTCTACTCTGAGGAAAGCTGATTTAAAACTTACGGATGGAGACAGAGAGAGAGACAGATAACATAGGGAATTCAGAAAGCATGACCAAGTTCATTCTAGATTAGAGCAATTTCATAAGTCCTGTAACTAGACTGTAAGTAGGACATCCGAATCTTCTTAAGTACCCTTTCCTCATCCATTACTCCTATCACAAATGTCTTTACTCTTTTTACCTTTCTATGTGACCTCAGGATAATGGAGAGGATGAAGTTATGATGAAGGGCATGAGATGTGAGTGAGACAGCCTGGGTTTGAATCCTTGCTCTAACACTTGCTAGGATCTGGTGAGTCACCAAAATCTATGTCTCAACTGCCTCTTCTGTAAACTGGGGATAATTATAACACAACCTACTTCGGAGGGTGTTAAGAAATGAATGTTTGTGTTCCCCCAAATTTCATATGTTGAAGCCCTAACCCTTAGTGTGGCTATATTTGGAGATCGGGCCTCTATAAAAGTATATATGGGTAAATGAGGTGTAGGTATGGGGCTCCAGTCCACTAAGATTAGTGTCTCTATAAGAAGAGACACCATAGAACTCTCTCTCTCTCTCTCATACAAAGAGGCCATGTGAAGACACACATACACACAGATGGCAGCTGTCTGTAAGCCACGAAGAGAGCCCTCACCAGAAACCAATCATGCTGGCACACGGATATCAGACTTCCAGCCTCTAGAACTATGGAAAAATACATCTCTGCTATTTAAGCCACTCAGTTTGTGGCATTTTGTTATGGCAGTCACAGCAAACTAATACAGAGGGTTACTGTAAAGATTAAATGAAATAATATATGTAAAAGCATTTAGAATGGCCTTATGCACATAGTAAAAATTCAGTCAAAATTGACTGAATAGTCAAAAAAATTGACTAATGCTGTATCTTACAGAAAAATTTTGGAGGTATAATTATGATATTAATTATATTTCATGAAGATTAATCTATAATCATAAAAATTTCATAGTAGATAAATAAAAGTAATTTCTCAGGGAACCTGGGTGGCTTAGCCAGTTAAGCGTCCAACTCTTGATTTTGGCTCAGGTCATGATCTCACAGTTCCTGAGACTGAGCCCTGTCTCAGGCTCTGCACTGACAGTGTGTGGAGCCTGCTTGAGATTCTCTCTGCTTCTCCCCCATGTCTATCAAAATGAATAAATAAACATAAAAAAAAAGTACTTTCTCTTCTTTCAGTAACTCCAACCACTTGTAAAAGAACAAAGCATTCCCTAATTATTTCCAGTATGGCCAATAAAAACATCGTTCTCTGCTTTTTTTCCCTGAATTAAATGGTTTATGTTAGACACAACTAGTTTTCATGTTTCATCAAGTTTCATTGGCTTTAATCAATTCCTATAATGTAGTGGTCCATTTTTGACCACCATTGGCATGTCAGGAAGTGATGCTGTTGTTTGAGTTGGGGAGCAATGTAACCTGGGTGAACATTTGCAGCCCCCCAAACCCCAACTTTTGTAATAGCATTTTCATGAATATCTCCATGAAGTTGACCATTATGACTGGGAATGGAATGATACACAGGTCTGTACTAGCAGGTGTTATAATATTGGATTCAGTAGTTTCACAAATCTTGGGATGCCTAAGAAATCTATACCTTTTGGGCACCTGGTGGTTCAGTCTGTTAAGCATCTGACTCTTGGTTTTGGCTCAGGTCTTGATCTCATGATTTTGTGAGTTTAAGCGCTGCATCAGGCTCTGGGCTGACAGTGCAGAGCTCCCTTGGGATTTTCTCTCTCTCCCTCACTCTCTGCCCCTCCCCCACTCATGCTGTCTCTGTCCCTCTCAAAATAAATAAGCAAACTTAAAAAATTAAAAAAAAAAAGAAATCTACACATTTTAATTTAGGGAAAATATAAATAAGTAAGAACATACCTTCTATACGTAGTCTTAAGCTAAAGCACAGTGATTAATGGATTCTTTAACAGGTATTTATAAGAGAATGTGGGAAAGTCAATAAACTATGCACAAAAAGAGATAAATTTGAACTCAGCACTTCAACAAAAACAAAAATACAGCCAACCTGGAGTACAGCAAATACATTTCAAACATAAAATTTAGGCTGGAAACTTTCTGGTAACTCAAATCAAACTGAAATAGACTCAGGATTAAATGTTATGATTTGCTAAAGTATGTCATAAATTACATTCTTACATATGTACAAACTTCAAAATATATATATTATTGTGTATTATAAAATACATGTTCTATCTGAATTCTAATCATTAGGCCTATATTTCTTTCAAGAATATCTTTGACATGTGAATATGATGATCTATTTCAGCAATAAAGTATTTAATCACTTTAATTTTCATAATTAGAGGTAAATATGGGAGTTGGTTTACTAAGGAATAAAAGTGTCTACCTCCCTATATTTTAGGGAAGAGAGTTTTGAGCTCTAATGATTCCAGACCAGACAGAACAGGAAGCAGATTCAGGAAGGTAATTAACTGCTCAACTTCACACAGCCAGGAAGTAGCGGTGCCCAACCAAATATATAAGGTGTCCGACTCACAATTGGTAGGATATATTTTTTAATTAAGAGCATTTCCAAACTACACATTGTTAAATTCCTCAAAGGCCATTTAAAAGGACCAATGTATTATTTATCATGTCAAACTTTTCTTTTAAAAAGTCAGCTTCACTTTAGTCTAGATTTAACAATCACTCATTCCATTGTAGTAGAGTTATTCTTTTTTTTTTTTTCCACAAGTAACTATTGCACACTTACTATCTGCTGATTGCTGGACCAATCACTGAGAATACAGTGGTAAATAGAGAATTCCTACAAAGTTCACTACACTCCAGCAAAGACACCCTATGAAAATAATATACATTTACATTCTGTGTTGAAAATGATATAAGACAAGTTCAAGTTTCTATGGGAACATATAAATAAGACCTAATGTGATTTCGGTGGTCAGAGAAGGCAGTGTTCCCAGTGGCTTTATATGCAAACTGAGGAAGCTAGCCAAGAAAAGCTAACAGGAGTTGAAAGAATACTCTAGGTAGAAGAAACACATGCCTTACGGAGGAAGAAGTATGGTGTCTACTTTCAAAGTCAATGTGGCCTTCAGGTACAGACTAGGGCACACAGTGAGACTCAGGGTAGTGGGATCAAATGTGCACAAACCTAGCCTCTCTTAAGGATGTTAGTCCTTTCCTCTGGAGTAGCCCCTGAATCATTCCAAGAAAGTAGGTGTGACAAGGTATGACTTGCATTTATAAACAGTCCTCTGTTTATAAGGTGGTAAATGAGTTGAAAGGGTTAAGAGTGGATGTGGGGGAGACAGCAGGCTGTAGAATCTAGGTGAGAGCTAATATTAAGATATACTAGGAGTAGAGATAAAAGAGGACAGGTCCAAAAATATTTAGGAAGGAAATCAAGGAGACTTAGTGTTGGGTTAGAAATAGGGGGTGAGTAGAGACAGTCAGGATTAGTGAGATTTTACTTAATTAAAAAAGAAAAAAAAAACAACAAGAGTGTATTCATAGGACATCTGTATTCACAAAAGCTAATTGATGATTCAGGTTAATTACTGTTCTCCACATGTTGAATTTCTGACATAGTTTCTGTAAGCATAATTCAGCAACACAACAATGGCAGAGACTGTCATGCCAAAATGAATTGCTAACATATGCAATTAAAATAAATGTCTATGAGACATAACTGTCAAAATAGTAATTACGACTTGGTGAGCTAGAAACAGTCTGAAAACTTATTTGAAATTAAATTCCTGTCCTCTACATAGAGTCAGTATATTCCAAACCAAGGTACTTAAAAAAAAAAAAAAACCCTAATCAAACTCTTTATTACTGAATATTCAACAACATGATTCAGATAAATAGTATATAACTGGGAACTGTTTTGAGTAGTTTAATGATTTTGAAATCATGTTCATTTGAAATATATTTCAATTTTGAAAAATAATGAAGAATAAATCACTCTCAATTTTAAAAATCTACGGTCATTTATGCCATTCATTATATGTAAATAAGTTTTCTAAGATAAGAGCAAACTACCAAATACGAAGTTAGAACTATGAACATATGTAGTAAGGAGCATTTACTAAGAAATCTAGTAGATTTGGGAAAGTATAAAAATTTTTGGGATATGCATGCAATCAAGAGTACCAGAGGTATTTCTCTGTTTAGAGGGGCTAACAAGAGATAAAGAGTCTTTACAGGTAAATAAGAGTATTCTGTAAAAATATTACTCGAAAATTAATATTCTGAGCCATACTTCTACAAATCTTAAGGAGGTATCATAGTTCACCAATTCCAAGACTCAAATTTTTATTATTATTATGTTGACATTTTAACATCTCTAAAATCAAGATGCCTCTTATGACTGATATTGTCTTCAAATGCTGGGAAGACAAATATAAGGGACAGTCATTACATTACACAGTTGCGATTGCCTGCTCTTGATCATAGCTAAGCAAACTGCTTCCCTCCTGACTGAGCCATGTACACTGTTGGTCCAGTATGTGTTTCATTTAACTGCTGTTTAAAATATCTTTGGGCCTCCTGGATGGCTGGATTGGTAGAGCATGTGACTTTTGATCTCCTTGAGGTTGTAAATTCAAGCCCCGCACTGGGTGCAGAGAAAAAAGAAAAGAGAAGAGAAGAGAAGAGAAGAGAAGAGAAGAGAAGAGAAGAGAAGAGAGAAGAGAAAGGAAGAGAAAGGAAGAGAGAGAAAGGGAGAGAAAGGAAGAGAAAGAAAGGAAGAGAGAGAAAGGAGGAAAGGAAGATGGAAGGATGGAGGAAGGAAGAAAGAAAAAGGGAGGGAAGGAGGAAGAAAAAAATAGAAATAAAATAGCCTCAAAATGTCTACAGTATAATTAACAAAATCATTAAAATAAAAATGTATTGTTTATACTGAAATGATGGCAACAAAGAACAGGATATAAATTTGGTCTTACTAAAATATTCTTTGTTGGAGAGATGACCACAATTACTGGTTTTCCTGCAAAGCAACAAACATGTGCCCTACGAAATATAAGAAAGATATCCACAATTACTTGAAGCTATGTTGTATTTTCTTACTGATATCTGTGCAAAACAGACTGCCTCACATGCAATTCAGTTTAGGTTAAGGAAGGACTAATTTCAAAACAATAAGAGACAGATGTGATGACTTCATGAATTGGGTAGGGATATTATTAATTAAATTGCCATAATGTTATTGAATGCATTTTTTTCTTTCTTAGTGATAAATGAAATTATGGTACATCTTACAATAATGTCATACTAGATTCAGTGGAATTTAGTTATGAAACAGTTAAGAACTGAAAGTGGAAGACCAGGGTTCTAGTCTTAGCTCTATAAATAATAATCTGGGACACCATGAGTCAGTCTGTTAATTTATCTGACCCCCAGTTTCTTCACTTGTAAAATATAGAGATTGGGCTAGTTCACTGCTAAGATCTCTGACAGGTCTATGACAATATATGTTTTTATTAATTTTAAATTCTTGCAATAAATTTATCTTAAAGGTATATACAGGAAAACTTGATTACAAAAATTCCTATTCATCTGAAACACTAGTAAACATAAAATAGAAGTAAACAGTAGTTTTTTTCCTATAAGCTTAGTAGTCAGGGTTTTAAAATTAAAAATGGCAGTAGCCATAAAAAATGAGAAAAGAGCAAATAGTAAATGTAATACTGGATAAATGAAGATTTGGTCAAATATTTTAAATCTTCAGAATAATGTAGAAATCACTATTGTTCATAAGAGACTAAATGCAATGGAAGAGAAAGATCAAATCATAATTTTAATTTAAAACATACTTGTCCTTGAGTCCTCTGAAAACTTGTTTAAATGTATTGTAAAAGTTGTGTCATGTTTGTGTCAATAATATTCAGTTTACCAGAATATTTAACCTGAATACCATAATATCCAATAATTTTGAGTAAAGGAAAAATTATTATAAAGCACATTGATATAAAACCTTATCATCAGCTAAAAATTTCTGTAATAATATACCAAAGGGGCATATATCAAATTTCACTGTAAAATCTCATTTAACTAAAACAGATACTATGGGAGGTGATAAAAGTCTGATGAGGTTAAAAACAATGTGGTAATGGAGAAGTTTTTGGCAAAAGTAAGCTATTAACTTTTGGCAAAGGTAAGCTCTTTAAGTTGTGCTTAGAAAGTGGTGATAATTATGGTGGATAATTGCACTAAGATATAATTTATCAAAGTCATTGAAGGATTATGCAAAAGCATGGAAGGCCAAACAAAGTTTTTAAAATAATAATTTGAAAAAAAATGGGATCAAGGGAAATTTTACATGGATATATTTATTACTTTATAATTCAAGAAACAGTTTAGACTGTTTCTTTCTCATGATGGGTTGTGAATTTTAGTACTTTTAGTTTTAACATAGACCATTGAAGGAAAATCAAAACCATGTATAGCAGGAATTTGTGAAAAACAAAATACATTGTTTGAAGAGGCAGAAACCAATTATAAAATCAATCTTAATTTGGTATATATAATGATGTGCATGTTGAACTTAACAATGAGATAGAAACATATATTCATATATGTAGTCAAAGATTAATAGCACTCTTACACTTGATATAAGATGGAGCATATTAATTCAGCCTGGAGTTAAAGATATTCTTGTATTACTTACACTAATTATTGGCAAAACTGACTTATGTTTATCCCCAGTGGTGGTGTTCTCCATATATCCCCTTTATTTTACCTGCCAGAAATATTATACAAGCTCATCAAGAGCCACCACCTTCTTGCCATAAGCTAGTGCAGAGGAGGTATATTAGGAGCTAAATCTCTATGGATCTCTCCCATATCTGTACATATTGAGGCAGAGATACTAACTACTCTATAATAAACAGCTTGGGAAGACAGTTAATACCTCTCATGGGTACAGAGGGCAAGTTTATTTACTGTCCACTATAATCAAGATAATGGCTCTCTCCATAACACAGTTCAAGTAGATTTGCTTAATATCCATTATAAAAGATTCAGACTTCCTAAACTCAAGATTCCTCAGCTGAGATACAAACCAACTGTATATACCAGGTGGGCTTATCCATGTTATCCCCAAAGCACTTGGTGGCATAATAAAGTTGATGCCACTTGCTATACTGTGAGTAATAAACTCTTTTTTTCTGATCCAGGAGTGCATTCCCCCTGCCAGAATCTGCCGTGAAACTGTTGCAGGCTAAACTGTGGGCATGAAAAGTAGAAAAAAATCTCATACCCTTCACATTCTTGGTACGAACCCCAAAATTTCTCATCATAAGAGAAATGGATTAACTTTCTGAGAAATTTTTCTATTTTCTAGGTATTTTAAGATTACAAAGTAGTAATTACCCTCTTCAGTAATTATTCATAAATATATAAATAATATGATTAATTTCATGACCATTGATTTCTGAAAAAATAGAATTACTGGTCACTTGAGCCCAGATGGGTTAAGACACACACCCCAAAACAGATCAAAGCAGGTTTCCTCCACCAATTTGTTCTCTCCTTCTCCTCTCCAATTCAGCTAGTTAGGCTTATATCCATGTGAGGGGGAGAAAAATTGGAGTGAAAATTTTAGATGCAGGCTTGTTAATGTAAGCATTGAAGAGAAGTCATTTCTGAAGCGTGTCATTTCTGAAATGCCAAAACAAATGCATATCAGGTCCATGGATATTCATTGAGTGAAAAGCCTATTAACTACTAAATTACAGACTCCTCTAAATACATTCCCACATATGACTCTTTTGGAGGAAAACACCCAGTGTCACATTTAAGACGTACTTGTGCAATGTGAGAAATCATTAAAGCTGGGCTGAACATGGCAGGGTGAGAGAAGGGTAACCTGAGAAACAAGGAACTGGATCTTTTAAATAAGTCTACTCTAGTAGGCTTATGTTAATGGTCAAGTTCTATACACAAAGCAGGCAGATAATAAACACTTGATTAAGTTGAAGATGACAGATATACAAAGATAACCTGACATTTCACCCTGATAATTTGTTGATATTTTGATAAACCTTCATTACTGAGCAAATCAGTTAGAAAACAAAAGTCTACACTTATTTAATGAGCACGGAGTAATATATGGAACTGCTGAGTCATTATGTTGTACACTTGAAAGTAATATAACACTGTATTTTAACTACAATGGGATTAAAATTAAAAAAAAAAAAAAGTCAGCATTCAGGTCCTAAACCAGACATATAATGAACTGAATGCCTTTCTACAGTTTAAAGGTAAAAATCATCAGTTGACAAAGTTTCATTGCATGGGTTTTTATTATAGTGATAGAATGTATCTAAATTAGTGTTTATTACTCATGTTTAAAATTAAACAGGTAAATCACATTACTACACTTTGATTATATCCTTTGCATATTTCCAATATCTGACATATCAAGATAATTATGAATTATGAACCTCATGAATCCTAACCTGAAACCTTACTGTACTCCTCGCAACCCATGCAAAGCAGTACAAAATTCAAGAGAAATTTAGCCAACTGCTTTGAAGTAAGAGAGAGGGCTAAGTTTGAAAAGAAGATAAATAAATGATAATGAGGGATGCCAGAGTCATCTTTTTCTCTTTTTAGGTGGCAGGCAGAAATACCATGGGCCACTCTCAACTACTTCTGTATAGAAAAGCCTGTGCCACCCTGATCCTGAATATTACCAAAGCACATTGTCAGACTGAGGAACCTTGACATTCTTCAACATTTAACATTTATTATTTCTTCAGGTAATCAAATAAAATATATCCCCTCTTATTTATGGAGGCATTTAAAACTGAAAGGCAATGTGTTTATCCGCAAAAAATAAGTTTAGAATCATGACTCTCTCATCTATGTTCTATTTTCAACTGCAAGGAATAAAACAACCATTGAGAAAGAACTAATACGGCAGGAATTTAGTGACAGACAGCAGTTGCATTGTTTCACATTAGCTGTTCGCAAGCCATCAGGCGATAATGACTTTCACTCACTATTAATCAATATATTATTTAGTTGTAATTTCCCATAAGTCATTGCTATTACTACCAGTAATCAAGTTTCCTCCTTTGTTGCTTGAAATTAAACCTGAACAAGTGGTATGACTAGTTAACAGTCAATCTTCAATAGTTCCCACCAATAATTTACCACTTTGCAAATTAGACTCTATTAGTAATATGAAGGCTGTGTATATTTTTTTAAGCCAGGTGAGCTGCTAAGTAATTGACAAATATTATTCCCCCTACTTTCAGTGAAGAACATTATGCTGCCTAGATCAAGTTAGATTAAAATCAATTAAAAAAGATAAGTTGGTTTTGTTTATCATGTATTTTTATAATTTATCTGACAGCTGTTCTCCTGAATACTACTGAAGGATGCATATGAAGCAGATACAACCCCTTTGAATAAATTGATGCTTCTTTAAACTTCTTTTTTGGAATGTATTATGCCCAAACAAGGGTGGTAAGTTAATTCAACAATAAGATTCAAGATGGCACTAAAAACTTCCTGATCTTCCAGATTTTGTACTAATGTTTAATTAGGTTTAACTGCATGACTGGAAATAGTGCTGTTTCAGTATCAGCATTAGGGAGGTCATACTTTTGAGAATGCCATTTAATAGGAAAACAGTAACACAACAAATTAATATCAATAATGTATATAGTGAAGAGACTGAACCACTTATCTCACACAAGATGCAGGAATTCCTGTTTTAAAGCAAAATAGGGTCGCCTGGTGGTCACTGGTTTAAGCATTTGAATCTCGATTTCGGTTCAGGTCATGATCTCACGGTTCCTGGGTTTGAGCCCCACATCAGGCTCTACACTGTCAGTACAGTGCCTGCTCCAGATTCTTGCTCTCAAAATAAATAAATAATCATTTTTTAAAAAAATAAAGCAAAATAAAATAAAACATTTTTGCTGGTCCTTTTACTTAGGTTGGGCAGTACCAGCTTCTGATGCATAGAAGCAGTATAAACACAAAAACTTCCACTACTAAAGGCCACTCACGTTCATTACCAAAGTAAAGTTTGTGTAGTTCCATGTAGTTCCACATATGTATAACTATAGTGGCTTCATTAAGTGGCTTACTTCCATCTTTAAATCTCTTTTTTTTTTTTTACTTTTTTTTTTCTTTAACGTTTATTTATTTTTGAGACAGGGAGAGACAGAGCATGAACGGGAGAGGGTCTGAGAGAGAGGGAGACACAGAATCCGAAACAGGCTCCAGGCTCTGAGCTGTCAGCACAGAGCCCGACGTGGGGCTCGAACCCACGGACCGCGAGATCATGACCTGAGCCGAAGTCGGCCGCCCAACAGACTGAGCCACCCAGGCGCCCCTACTTCCATCTTTAATAGAGTCACCTTTTTACAAGGCCAGTTTTACATCTGACTTATCACTTGATAAAATGTGTCCTTCACTATTTAGATACCACCCTTTTACATTTCTAGACTATAAACGTAAAGCTTATTTATTTAAGCTTATTTACTTTTTTTTTTTTTTTTTTTTTTAGTCGCTATACCCAGTGTGGGGTTTGAACTCACAATCCTCAGATCAAGAGTCCCATGCTCTTCTGATTAGCCACTCAGGTGTCCTGGAGACATAGATTATTCTATATGGTTTTAGTTTCCTAAAATTTGCCTAACAGCCCATTAAAACAAAACTTTATTTAACATAACTAAGACTATACAAGAGAAAGTATCAGTATCCTTATTTAATGTCTTCATGCCCCATTGTAAAGAATGGATTGTAATAAAAAAAAAAGAATGGAACTCTCTTTTTCCCAATTCTCAAAAATTATCAATTAATTGTATCTTGAAAACTCTTGCTTTGGAATACTTATAATAATAGCTCATTGTGTATAATATGGAAATGGACAAAAGTCTCCATTCAAAGACATGAAATATGCCCACAAAACAGAGAGAGAATTGTATAATGTTTCAAAGTTTGTCATTCAATAAATTTTCACTTTCTTTGCAGAAAAATGACTGATATGTAGAGCAGCAGAGAGAGAAATGTCTACTGTAAATTTACTTCTGACTCCTAAGGAAATATTGTTTGTGGCAATGACAGAAATCTCAAAATAATAAGAATACTACCTATTGAAATGAGGGGAAAAAAACAAACTAAAAACAAAGGAAGTATTTAGTATACTGAACCACTATTTTATAATTTGTGAAACATTTCACAAAATGGATGCTGCTACCTGAGACTCTAAAATAAATAAAGTGTTTCTAAAACTGCAACTATAGATATTTAATTAAAAATATTCCCAAAGAGGGGTGTCTGGGTGGCTCAGTGGGTTAAGCGTCCAACTATTGATTTCAGCTTAGGTCATGATCTCATGGTCACGGGATGGAGCCCTGCTTGAGATTCTCTCGCCCTCTTCCTCTACCCTTATTATTTACATATGTGTGTGTATATACACATACACACACATATGTAAATAATAATCTTAAAGAGGAAAAACAGTAAGATCACTAAAAAAAGAAACGCTATTTCATTGCCTGCTTTCTAATAAACGACCCATGAAAATATGGCCATAAAGAATCAGGAGCACAAAAGAAGGAATAAATAAAATCAGAAGCTGATTAAGAGTTCTTCCAGGGAGATTATAGCTCAAAATGAACTGGGACTTATTACAAATACTAATGACAATTTAAACATAAAAGACATGATTTTAAAAAGAAAACAATCAAGGAAGTGATGGTTCCACTACAAGAATCAGGTGACAATATAATATTAACACTTGTTAGATCAAGACTTTAACTTCTTAGCTGTGATTTTCTTCTATCTTCTCAAAGAAAATCTCAAATTAATCAAATATAAACTTAAAAATTACGAATATATCCAATCTTTTCCTCAAGTGGAATATTTTAAATATTACTTTTTCTTTCTTTCTTTTGCTGTTTCCCTGCTAGTCTAAGTCTTCCATCTGCCCAGGGACTCATTAAGAATTGTTTTAGATTCGCTGCAAAGAGAAAAACTGAAGCCTGGTCAGTTTCTGACATGAAAATATGATTAGGCAAGAAGCCAAAAGCCTTTAAAACCAGGCAACTCTCTAAAGAAAGCATTCTCCTCCTTTTGCATGTGAAAAACCGAGCTTGAAAAACTGAGCTCAGAGTATTAGCTACACTGTAGAGGAGATTTTCTTCCTCATCACTAATGCTTGGCTAAAGTTAAAACAACAGCAACAGCAACAACAACAACAACAACACACTGCCCTTTTTCCATCGTGTACAATTTATTGGAAGGTATATAAAATGATGTGAAAGGACATATGTTCTGATTTCCACTTTGTGGGTTTGACCTATAAGGGTTGAACCCAGGCTGGGGGCTCTTTCTGAGATACCAATCCTGGCCCTGTGAGGAGAAGGCAGAAGAGAGAAGGGATAAAGGAAAAAAGGAAATCTGCTCTTGAGATAACAGGGTGAGTTAATTCAATAGTTCACATGGGTATCTCTGAGTTACACACCTGTATTCAAATTTCAGCCTCACAACCAACTAGTCAAGGATCTTGACAAAAGCCACCTATCTATCCAAACTTCAGTTTAGCAATACACAAAATGTTAGACCAATACCTGGCTCTTCCCCACAAACTAAATGAATTAACGTATATGCAACAAAGATTGTATTATTTATAATGTCAACTCCCCCAGAGAGAATATGAATAGAAGAGTTTGTTTGCTAAAGACGTTAGATTTGGCACGCTACAAAGTATAGGTGGTAACCAGAAAGAGGTGAATTGCTAGGTAGAACACAAGAGGAAGAAATTAAAGCCCTGGGTAATTATGAAAAAGAAGGTGAAGAGCAAGTGGGAAGAGAGTAGGCTAAAGCCCCTGAATGAGCAAACACGGTGGCAGAAAGCTACACAATACGTAACCTCTGGGCACACAGATCTCTACATGACCTGAAAACTCCCAGAGGGCTCAGTCTAAGCGAACTTCACCGGAAATCAGGAAAAGGTGTTCAGTTTGCCTCTGAGTTTATGAAGGCAGCTGAGAGGACACAGAGGTAAAGAAGGCCATACGAGTGAGCTCTTGTGGGCCTCAGCAGAAAGCCTGGAGAGAACTTGGACATTCCAGGCCATGGAATTAGAGGTTAATCCAAGTTAAAAATAACTGTGAGATGTAGGACTGGAGCCCCACTAACATCTAAGACTGGGGTTTACACATGTAAATTGACTTCAAAAGATGGATGATAATATCAATGACAATGACAACAATGA
The DNA here is from genome assembly GCF_018350215.1 of Panthera leo. NCBI lineage: Eukaryota > Metazoa > Chordata > Mammalia > Carnivora > Felidae > Panthera > Panthera leo. The sequence continues at coordinate 111,020,629 of NC_056683.1, read as the reverse complement.
GGATGATTTTCTAATAAAGCAGGTAATTGATTAAGTAAACTTGCAGACCTGGTGTTCGTTAATTTAAACAAGGCATTTAATTAAGTCTTTAATTATATTTTGTAGACAAAGTAGAGTAATGAGACAGAGGAAAATAAAAAACACCCCAAGAGTCAGGAATCAATACTAACATTTTGTACCCAAACCATGCCAATTAATGAATCAATCTGAAGTTGCAAGGAAAGTGGTATAACTTGGGGTTCTGTGATTTATGTTGCTGTTTACGTATTTTCATCAGTGATTTGTAAGAAAGCTATAGAAAGCAAACTTGTCAAACTGCAGAGAATCCCAAACCAGGATAGAGGATAAAGGTGTATTCAGGATGAGATCACTGGAGGTAGAAATTTATTTTTTCAAATAGGCAGCAATATAATTAAAGGTCTGCATTTAGATTTTAAAAATCAATGGTACAAGTGTGGGGGTACAATTATCTAATCTGATAGCAGCTCACATTAAAAAAAAAAGACAAAAAAACCCTGGGCTTTAAGTAATTACAAGTTCAATGTGATATGGTTGTGAAAGGAGTTATTGTCATCAAGCCTTCATCAATATCACTTCCAACTCATGGGAGGCAATTATCTTACTTCACCCTACAATAGTTTATTAGTCTTAGTTCTGATTCCTGTGCTGTAAATGGAAATTTGGATGATGATTAGTGGACAATCTATGGGAGGTATAAAGTCTTAAAACTATTTGAGAATAATTGAGGGAAGTGAAAATATTAGTTTGTTAAATATGAAGCCTTGCATAAATACCTAGTGGTTGAATAACTTGATCATCTGGTATTTCTCTTTTTAATTTTTTGAGGATTCTCCATATTGTTATCCACAGTGGCTGCACCAATTTGCATTCCTACGAACAACAGTGCATGAGGGTTCCTTTTTCTCCACATCTTTGCCAACACTTGTTCCTTGTCAATTTTAGCCATTGTGACAGGTGTAAAGTAAAATCTCATTTGGCTTTAATTTGTAATTCCCTGATGATTAGTGATGTCCAACATCTTTTCATGTGTCTGTTGGCTGTCTGTATGTCTTATTTGGGAAAACATCTATATAGGTCTGCTGTCCATTTTTTTAATTAGATCATTTGTTTTGGTGTTGAATTTACCTAGAGAAAATGAAAACACTAATTCTAAAAGATATATGTATCCCTATGTTTATTGCAGCATTATTTACAATAGCCAAGATATAGAAGCAACCCGTGAGTCCATTGATTGATAAATGAATAAAGAAGACATGGTGTGTATGTGTATGTGCGCATGCGTGTGTATACGTATGTGTGTGTGTGTAAAATGGATGTGGTGAATAGGTACATATAATGGAATATTACTCAGACAAAAAAAGGAATGAAATCTTGCCATTTGCAACAACATAAATGGACCTGAAGAGTATAATGTTAAGTATAATAAGTCAGAGAAAGATAAATACCATATGATTTTACTCATATGTGGAATTCAAATCGGTGGTTGCCAGAGGAGAGGTAGGCGGGGGAAGGGTTAAATAGATAAAGGGGATTAAGAGTACACTTATTTTGATGAGCACTGAGAAATGTATAGAATTGTTGAATGATCATTTTGTACACCTGAAACTAATATAATACTGTACATTAACTACAATTGAATAAAAAAAGAAAAAAAAGGAGTGAAGCCTCAATGAGACATGCAAACTTTCTTCAAATAAGTGAGTTTGTTGTGCGATATATTTGTTCTTTGCTTTGCTACAGAACCAGCCCAGGTGACATGTTAGAGGAACTTATCTGGCTTAGCACAGTACTGCCAAAGGCAGTGAGAATAAGAGTATGAGATGGGGCTTGGGAGCATCCAACAGTTAGGCATTCAGCCCATCATAATTTAAGTATCAACAGGCATTTTTGGGTACCCTATGTCACCCGCTGCTTGGTAGTAAGCTGGAGTTGATATACAAAATACATAACAACTGTATGGTATGAGCACAAACCAATCAGAACAAATGCCTGATCAACCAGAAAAAAATGTCGGCCACAAACAGCAATATGACCACCCCAGTATATCCTGCATCTAAATTCAAGATTATCAGCCAAGGGAGGGGCGCCTGGGTGGCTCAGTTGGTTAAGGGGCCAACTCTCAGTTTTGGCTCAGGTCATGATCTCATGGTTTGTGGGTTCGAGCCCCAAGTAGGGCTCACTGATGACAACACAGGGCCTGCTTGCAATTCCCTTTCCCTCTCTCTCTCTCTCTCTGCCCCTACCCTGCTCATGCTTGCTCTCTCTCCAAATAAATAAATAAACTTTAAAAAATATATATTAAAAAAAAAAGATCAGTCAAGGGAGCGAAGGTCCATGTGTCATTATAACACACTAAGACAGCTGCTATATTAGAAGTTTGAATGAAGAGTAGTTGCACTCCTGGAAAAAAAAGGGAAAGGCTTAACCATCAAATAGCATTTTAGATGGAGCTTTATAAAACTAGATGAAACAGGTGAAAGGAACATCATAGGAAAAGTCAAGAAACTGTAACAATATTTGGTATGTCCAGGGAACCATAAGTATATCAACATCACTACATTATTACTAAGTGGGAGCAAGTGGCAGGTGTCTGATCAGACAGACAAGATTAGAAAGGTAAACAGAAGCCAGGTCATGAAGGTTTATGTGCACTATGCAAAGAGGTATGGATGCTATTCCTTGGGCTTTGGCGAGCCACTAAAGAACCATGAACACGAAAGCAACACGATCAAAATTATTCAGCAGAAAGACTAATGGCACTGAGAAAGACAGACTAATAAGGCTACTGAAACCACTTAGGATTGGTCTGAAATAGGGAAATGGCATAGGAGCAGAAGGAGGAGATGAACATCAAAGATATCAGGAAGTGAGGGGCACCTATTAGGATAAGCTTACGACTTCAGCTCAAGTCATGATCTCGTGGTTTGTGGGTTCAAACCCCGCATTCTGCTCTGTGCTGACAGCTCAGAGCCTGGAGCCTGCTAAGGATTTTGTGTCTCCCTGTCTCTCTGCCCCTCCCCGACTCATGTTCTGTGTCTGTCTCAGAAATAAACATTAAAAAAGAAAAAAAGATACCAGGAAGTGATTGCTTAGCATTTATTGACTCAAACAGGATGATGCATAGATTTCTTGCTTGGTAAACTAGGGCCACTCACTGAGATAAGAACATAGGGTGGGAGGCACCTAAGACAGACTGGTGAAAATAACAAATTACAGATTTTGAGTTTGAGCATTCCAACAGACATGAAGAAGGAAGTATCTCAGAGAATTTGAGAGGTGGCATCTGAAGCTAACAATTTCAGACTTGCTATAGTATCTAACGGGTATACTGAAGAAGAAAAAAAGGACTGAGGCTAAAACTAACTTAAAAAAAAAAACTAACATTGAAGAAGTGGATTGAAAAAGAAATGCCTGCAAAGAAGTCTAAAGGCACAGCTTTGTAAGTGTGCAGCCTTAGGCAAGTCACTTTGCCCCAGTGAACTCTAATTCCTTCACCTTATACATTGAAGATAATAATACAGAGCTCACAGGGTCATGAGTCTTCACTCATGGTTCCAAAGAGTCAGTTCTCTTCTCTCTTTTGGGGCTATTTCCAGCCAATCATTGACTAGCTAAAGTTGACTAGCTAAGAGTAACTCATTTAAATTCCAACTTGAACATTTCTCATAAAAAAAAAATAGGGGCACCTGGGTGGCTCAGTCTAACTCTTGATTTTGGCTCAGGTCATGATCTCACGGTTCCTGATGGGTTTCACAGTGTGCTGACAGCAAAGAGTCTGCTTGGGATTCTGTCTCCTTCTCTCTCTGCCCCTCCTCTGCTTGTTCTCTGTCTCACTCAAAATAAATAAAGTAAACTTTAAAAAAAATTAACAAATTTGTGGTATAAGAAGAAGAGCACAAGTTCTGGAGTCCACTGGATCTGGATTCCTGATCTGACTTTGGACACTTTATGTAACCTGTCTAAACATGTTTTTTTGAGTTATAAAATGGGTGTAACTGTTCCTGCCTCACAGAAATTCTGTTGCTTAATGGCAAAAGCATAGCAGTTCATCTCTCTCAGTGTCTGCAATTCAGCAGGGATGCAGTTAAGTCTTAGTTCCTCCTGGACCACATCTCTGCTTCTCAAGTGTACTGTACCAGACATAATACAAAATTTCCTTAATGACTCCGTGTTATCATTATGAACATCAGTTAATGCTACGTGTCTGAGATGCAGATGCAGCTGCGAACGTAACAGAACATCAGGCGAAATGAGCCACTCATGTAACACCCAGTTGACTTGCCTAATTTTGTCATATGCATGATATTGCATCCACAGCAGCTTGAGATGATTTACCAAGCACCAAAAAATGTGAACAGCTGCCGTTCTAAGATTTGATACCATATAAGCGAGATCAACGAATGTTACAGTCATTCATCAACCTCACAAACGTTTGTTTGTTCTTTTACAGATAACACAACTTTCTCATGCGTCTGGCCTTGTCTTTTATAAATGAAGTCCGGGATCCGTGTCGTACCACACCATTCTACAACACTGGAGAACACAGCTCTGACAACACTTTTGAGATGATGACTGCATTACAGACGTCAAAGGATCTGTCCTAGATAAGTGCCCAGCCCAATCACAGTCTCCTTTGCCTCAGCAGCCATATTTCATACCACTGTGACCCTATCCTGGGCCTGTCCCTGGGTAACTACCCCCAGAATGAGCACCAGATGTATGGCCAAATGATTCAGTGTAGCCTGTGACTTAGCCTATATAGATCTGAAAGGGTAGGCAAAACCATTTAGAGTCATTGTTTTCAAAATGCATAAAGGGATGCACCAAGAAACTCTGCAGTGCACTAATGGTGAAGCAGTGTCATGTGTAATCCAAGTTCGGAAGGACCTGTAAAGATATACAGAGGAGGAAAAGGATGTAGTCACCCGATCTGAATAAACAATAAGTTAGATGTACAGAGGGAGGCAGAGCAGCAGAGAGAAAGGGAGGACAAGAGAAGGAGAGGAAAGGGAGGAATGGGGGAAGCGGTTAGGGGAGGAGAAATTTTAGAGAAAGATGCCTTGATCCCCAAGGGCTTTAAAGATCCCCTTCCACTCTGGATTTTTCTTCAAAATACACTGCCTGTTTTCCTTACATAACTCAAGATGATCTTTTTTTCATTCAATTAATTTAGCCTGACGGATACATTACAATGGTATTAAAACACAACTTCTATGCCCCAGTCAAGTTCATCTTGTATAATGTGCTGAGTTGCGATGGTTGCCATGGCTTTGATTAACCTTATAGATTAAGTTCAGGTAAATCTCCTCCACTACCTGCTCCCCTCCCCCACCCATATATCACATAGCAGAGACACAATATTCCTTTACAGAATCCTGGGGTGTAAATAACTAATGTTCTGGGGTTCTGTGTTTTATCTCCTCAGAAATGCCACTCTTCACGCTCTCTCTTTCACTGTTTCTCTTTCTCCACTGCTGACGCTCCTCCTCGCCCACTCTCTTCCTTCTTTCTCCTCTGCTTTGCTTTTCTGGGTAGCTGCTACCTCATCCCCATCCTTGAACGTTTCTAGGGTTTCATAGGTCCTTTAAAAATATCGACAGCCAATCTGTGCACCATCCAGAGAACCTTCTCTAATCTTCACAACCTGTGCTCTTCTCCATCGTTTCTATTTCTTCTGTTTCGCTGCCAAGGTACTGGTTTCTAGATTTTGTTTGTCATCCTTGAATCCTGAGAGATTCTGAAAGCCTGCTTTGATTCAGGCTAGGCTCTGAACAGGTGTAATTTTTTTTTTTAATTTTTTTTTCAATGTTTTTTTATTTATTTTTGGGACAGAGAGAGACAGAGCATGAACGGGGGAGGGGCAGAGAGAGAGGGAGACACAGAATCGGAAACAGGCTCCAGGCTCCGAGCCATCAGCCCAGAGCCTGACGCGGGGCTCGAACTCACGGACCGCGAGATCGTGACCTGGCTGAAGTCGGACGCTTAACCGACTGCGCCACCCAGGCGCCCCTGAACAGGTGTAATTTTTGACAGTGAGAGCTATCAAACAGCAGCACTTGCTCCACTGCAGTGAGTAGCACGTGCCTGGCCATGTGCGCGGTGTGGCCGAGAGCCGAGGATGGGCCCACTCACGGCTCCAGAGAGACTCCTTAGCTGTGAGTCTTATCAACATATTAACACTTTTAACCTAAAAATATCAGGCAATATCTTTGTGTGACTCAGAAAATCCAGATGAAATGTGTAACGAGGGTTCCAGGCCTTCTCTGAGGACCTGACCAAACAGTGGCCTCCCTCTGGAAAATCCCTGCCAGAAATCATATAGAAAAGGCAATGGCATGAAAACCAAGGCTGAATATGACCTTGTCACATTATAGCTGTATATTTCTCAGGGTCTCATCACAGCCTTTTATTTACATGTTTGAATATGCAACTTAATCTTAACTAAAGGGACAGATAACCCACATCCCACAACCTTTGCTCTACCACCAACCAGCCACATGATACTTGGCTTACAAGTCACTTACAAGCTGTAGGCATCAACTGCCTAATCCCTTATTTCTTTTTTAAATGTTCATTTATTTTTGAGACAGACAGAGACAGAGTGCAAGCTGGGGAGGGGCAGAGAGACAGGGAGACACAGAATTCAAAGCAGACTCCAGGCTCCAAGCTGTCAGCACCAAGCCTGATGCGGGACTCAAACTCCCAATCCATGAGATCATGACCCGAGCCGAAGTCGGCTACTCAACCGACTGAGCCACCCAGGCGCCCCAACTGCCTAGTCCTTTAAAGTGAGTGGATGGACCAGATATTTATCATCTTAGAGCTTTAAGATTTGACAGTATACATTTATTTGGTTTTCAGTATAATAAGAAGAAGAACCTCTTAGGAGAAGTTATTGTCCTATATTAATTAGCTTCATTAAAAGTGCTATAAGAGCTAGAAATTTTTGCATACAAGTTGTCTGAAAACAGAGGCAGGTAAGAATTTCCTATATTCAACATAGAGAATCAAAATTTATTTAGTTATTTCCTATTTAGCACCACAGAATTTCAGGGTGTTTTTTTTTTCCTTCTGCTTACTGCCCAATTTTATTTCAGAAACAATACTAGAAGACTGAGCTCAATCAATGTCAAGAAGATAAACTGAAGCAGAGAACATCTGGAACCCTCACTCCCAGGATAGCGCTGCATGAGAATGAAGACTGGGGTGGAAAGCCTCACTAGCCAGATACAGGTGGAAGGTCTGCACATGCTAGTCTGTATGACCCCTCCAAAGGACAAGTTTTACCTGTTGCATGACGATCTCTGCCCACTCCATGAGTGTAAGAAGGAGCGGGTTGCTCCCAAAATAAGACTCACAGCTAATCTGACTGGGGAAAGCCTGGCAGTCACTGAATCATATTCTGTTAGGAGGTGGGATTCATGTATTAAAGGTCATTGTTCACGGTAGCCATGAAATATATAATGCAGTTAGGCCTGCCTATGTTCAGGTATGAGAGGCCACTCATTATTTTTAGTCACCTTTTAGGCAGGACCTAAACCTAAACCTCTGTATCCTCCAGGTTTTCTGATGTTGGCAGGGTGAATCAGGTGAAGCCTGTCCCGTAAAACAGGCCTTGCCCACAGATCTGATCCAAAGCAGCTAAAAGGCTTCCTGGGTTTGGGGCAGAAGCCTCACGTATCATACAATTTATCAGGGTCCCATTTTATGAGGGAAGCTAACATTTATGACAGCCAATAATAAGGCTGGTACTTTCAACTCTATTTTATTTTTGTATCCTTTCTTTATTTCATTCAGAAAATAAAGCAGGAGATATTTGGTATTTTCCCCTCTACCTCAATTTCTAACTTACCAGTATATTTGGCATTTTCCCTTCTACCTCAGTTTTGAACTCACCAGAATAAGAAATTTGAGAATCAATACTAAGACTAGAAATTCATGGAACAATGTCGCTTATGTTGCCCTGTGTTTATTACTGAAGCTTATCATTGTGACTACCCTTGCTTTATACACATGGCTGAAGTTAATCAGTTTATCAAAACTTTGCATGACTAAAAAAGCCAAGTTTCACATAAGGAACTAACACTATGTTTAAGAGTTCTTTGTGAATAAGTACCAAGTATTGGTGGATGACATTAGATCAGTATTCTAAATTCAGTTCCTCTTTATCTTGGTGCACAGGAATAAGGAGAACAGCAAAGAAACTAATCTCCTGATTCTTAAAGCTTATTCACAAGCTCTTAAAGTGACCAATACATGATCGCAGTACATGGCTCTGTATACCTTTTCCTGTAGCCCAGTATACATAAAATTTACCATTTTAACCATTTATACATGTACAATTCAGTGGCATTAAGCACATTCACAAATGTTGCATGACCATCACAACATCCCAAACAGAAACTCTATACGCATTATACAACCTTCTAATTGCCCCTTCTCCCAATTCCTAGTAACCTCTCTTTTACTCTCTGCTTCCTGCATTTGCCCATTCTAGGTGCTTTATAAATGCAATCATAAAACATTTGTCCTTTTGTGTCGAACATATTAGCATAATGTTGTCAAGATTCATCCACATTATAGCATATATCAAAAGTTCATTCTTTTTTATGCTGGAATAATATGCCATTGCATTATAAACCATATTCTGTTTATCCACTCCTCTGATGATGGACACAGAGGTTATTTACACCTTTTTTAACTACTGTGCTATGAACATGTGCTTTTAGCATAAGGCTGCTGTGAACATGGGTGAACAAGAATCCGTTTAAGTCTCTGCTATCAATTCTTTTAGATATATACCTAGGAGTAGAATTTCTGGATTGTATGGTAATTCTATGTTTAATTTTTTTTTGAGAAACTGCTGAACTTTTCCACAGTAGCTGTGTCATTTTACATTGCCACCAGTAATGCACAATGGTTACAATTTCTCCAAATTCTTGCCAATATTTGTTATTCACTATTTTTTGATAATAGCCATCTTAATGGGTTTGAAGTGATTTATATTGTTTTTACATAAGATTTCTGATTAAGAAGGACGCTGATAATTACTTACCCAACAAATATTTCTTCTTTCCCTTTTTCTAAAGAATTGCATTTTACTCAGGTATCAACTATATTCCCAGCTAGATGGTGATGCTGTTTAGTCACTTAGCTCACGGTATTCCCTATTACTGATTTTGGTCCAGGGTGGATTCAATCATACAAAACTGAAAACTGAAAACTGAAAGCTTTTTAGGGGCTTGAAAGATGCCCCATGATCTCTCTCTCTCTGCACATCACCACCACCATCCCACATATACATACTCTATAAATAGAAAACACACTGTCACAGTTTTTGCTGGAGTTGTCTTACAACTACAAGAACAGCCAGCCTGAGCACAAGTTTGAAACTCCAAAGATGACAGAGCAGAAAGACAGAAAAAGTGTGAATCCTTGATGATATGCTCAAGTCAAAATCACTCAACCAGAAACTCTATACTACCTATGATGTCTTTTTTTATGTTTATTTATTTTTGAGAGAGAGAGAGAGAGAGAGAGAGAGAGAGATAAGTGCAAGTGGGGCAGGGGCAGAGACAGGGAGACACAGAATCTGAAGCAGGCTCCAGGCTCTGAGCTGTCAGCACAGAGCCTGACGCGGGGCTTGAATTCACAAGCCGTTGAGATCATGACCTGAGTCGAAATTGGCTTAACCAAATGAGCCGCCCAGGAGCCCCTACCTGTGAGTGCCTTTTTATGTGAGATAATAAACAGCTCTATTTTAAGACAGTGTGAGATGGAGTTTTTAATATCTGAGCTCAAAATCATCCAAACTGATCTGCTTTAATCATAACAGGGGACATTAAATATGGGCCAGAAAAATGGACTGAAGAATAGAGTAGTGGCAGATTATTATCAATGAACAGATAGAGGTGAAAGGCAGCCACACATATATAACATAAAATTTATGTCGTATTTGTGGCTTACAAATGAACAGAAAAATAACAGGAACCAATCCCAAAATTAAGAGGAAATTAAAATACCAGGAACATTAACTCTATGTCCTGAGTTTGTTTAAAAAGTCAAGGATAAAAGAGAAGTCATGTTAAAACAGGCAGAAAACATGGGGGTGAGACAGCATGAATCATATGTCTCCTAATCTCTAATACATCCCCAACTTTCATGAGTTGATTTCATTTTATTTTAAACTCAATGACTCAGTGTTTTATTTAACTATGTTCTCCTTTGTGCAAACTATTATCCCAAAGAGAAGCCTGGAACAAGCCTTTCCTTCGAGTAGTTTTTATCAGAGTATATTGGACATTCATGTAAGATGCAGGTAAGAGTACTTCGCTACCATTCCAAAATTGTGTGGGTTTTTTTTTCCCCCTACTTCCTTGCATTCTGTCGAGAGATTCACATGGAGACAGTCTGCTTCTGTCACCACTGTACAGTTGATTCTTCTTTCCTCTCTTCTGGTACTTGAAATAAATGCCAAGAAACCGAAATTTGGGCAGAGCAAGGGGTTCACGCTCAACAGAATGAACCCAGTGGCTTTCCATTTCAGGTCATTCTGGGGTAGAAAAGGGCAAAATATAATGGTCACCCTGAAACCATTCTTCGTCACTTAAGCAGGACACCTCATTTAGAATATGCCATTCAGATCAACTAGCTCCACATATGTCAAGTCACAATGCCCCCTAGGAAGCACTTAGTCTAACTAATAATATGATGATATGCACTATCAGGGGATGCAATGGAAGTAGAAAAAGCTGAGATATAAATGACTCTTCTAAATGTTCTGGTTTGGATTTATGATATACAGGTCAAGTATCACTTTCAAGGCACTCAGAAAGCATTAAAATAGAGAAAATAATATCTCTTCTGGGTCTTATCCTTTCAATGCCATTCAGCGGATTGTTCTTTAAGGCCAGGTCTACACTTGAAAGTGCATGATCCAGCTCGCCCTTCTATAGCTGCTGTTTCACTCTCCACTCTGTTTTAAAAGCAGGCAGAGCTGAAAATAGCTCAAGAATGCGAAGCCTGCATGACGGTGCAGTTACCATTTCAAACATGCCACGGAAACGTTAAGCCTAAGGCTATTTTTCTCAAGTGTGAATACTCCCTCAGAGAAATAGTTAAAATTTCCCCCTAAATATTATCTACAAATAGAGGTCATTAAAAAGGGAGTTAATATATTGGGATCATTTGGCCTCGAATTAAGTTGAAAGACAGTCCTCAAACCAAAGGAAACAGCAATCAGCTGTTTGGTTTTTTTTTAATTTGAAAAAGAAAAATACTCTTAGATAAATTAAAGGTATTGCATAAGAATTTTAATACTGACTGCATATTTTTAATAAAATATGTCAATAATATCTCTGAGGGATAACTGAAGGGGAAGACAAAGGACCAGAAACAGAAAATTGTCCAATGCTGATTTATTAAAGAAACAAAGCTTAAGCATTATCAAGTTTCAGACAGAGCTCTGCATCCCGCCCTCTATGGTTCTTCTGTACATTTTCTGGTAAGACTTAACATTTTATCTTTAACAAAAAATACATATTTAGGGGCGCATGGGTGGCTCAGTCAGTTAAGTGTCCGATTCTTGATTTCGGCTCATGTCATGAACTCATGGTTGGTGAGATAGAGCCCATCGGGCTCTGTGTTGACAGTGTAGAACCTGCTTGGGATTATCTCTCTCCCTCTCTCTCTGCTTTTTTCTCCCTCCTCTCTCTCTCTCCCTAAAAATAAAATAAATAACTTTTTTAAAAGCACATTTTTAAAACTATCAATCCAAAAAAGGCCTAACTGAAAAGTATTTCTAATCCATAGAAAAACAGAGGATGTGTTTGAAAAATGTATGGACTGAAGATGTGAAGTCAAGCTGTCATACATAACCTCTGTTAATCTTTATAACTCACATGATATGGTGCCTATGTTTCCTTTATATTAAATTGGTATCATTAAAACTAAAATTGTGACATATATACATTAAAGAAAACATATTATCCTTTAAGTGACATATATACACAAATAATATGCTTTCTGTGTCTAGATTGCTTTTCCTCTTGGTATTTACATTAAGAAACATTTATAGAGCACTTCATTTATCCCAGACACTATTTTATACAGCGTGCAAATATTCACACATTGGATCTTCACAATTACCCACTCATTGTACAAATAAAGAAACTGATGGGCAGTAAGTTTAAGTAATTTTTCCAAAGTCACAAAGCTAGTAAGAAATAGGGCCAGAATTTAAGACCAACTCCACGGTCTTAATCACCCCACTATTGACAGGCTTCATTGTAGCCTCTCAAAGAAGAAATAAATGATGGATAATAGGACAACACAACCAAGGTCTAATTTTGATTTATCACTAACTACCACTTAACCTTAGGTAATTTCCTTAAATTCTCTGGACCTTTTATTCCTCAGTAAAGAAATGGAAGGTCTTTATTAAGATCTCTTTTTCCTCTAAAATTCTAAAATTCAGAGCCATTGACCTTCAATATATTTATAATACTTAAGAGTATGGGCAACATAGTGCCACAAACCAGGGCATGTAAAAGCTGAATATACCAAGAGCTGAAGATATAGCATGATCTGCTTCAGAATTAATGTCCTTTGTTATAGCTTTCCTGATTTTTTCCCATATGGTTTTCATGTTAAAAATGGCTGCTCAATGTAAAGTTAAGCGTAAGACAACACTACTGTAAAGAGACTAGGTGAATAAGCCAAACACTTAAACTAGAGCAGACAAGAGTGAGCTTCTTAACCATGGGAACTACAGCATGTCATATCTGAGCACAGACCTTGTGACTGGATACTACATTTCCACTAAATGTCACAAATCCAGAATCATTGTTACAAACAGCTTAGAGAGAAGTACTGAGTAGTCCATTCTTAAGTGGTCACTAGGGACAGAATACACAATGTAATTAGTTAATCAAGTCCTGTGTAATGCCAAAAGAAATCTAAAGATGATCCAATAACTACATGACAGTTTAAATAGCTTGGTTGTTCATTAAAATGATAATCAAACAAACTTGCATTCTGATTTTTATAATGTACAGATTTTAATATATAGGCTCACTTGAAGGGAACACCAATATCATACAGATATTTGCAGTAAATCAATATAATCTGCATTATAGTACATTGCCTGGATGAAGCAAGAGCATCCATTTTAATGATCTCCCACTGTGCCCTGTTATTAAGTTTCACTGACTAAGTATTTTCAGCAATATTTTCTTCTCCAAAAACATGTCTACACAACTGCAAAACAGCTAGTCGATATACTCAATTGAAAAATAATTTCATTGGGGCAACTGACAAAATATTTTACTGTTCTGAAAGAGCTGACCAACTGATTGATTTTCCTTTTTACTAAATTGATTGGCTATTTTTGTGGATAATTCCATCAAAAATTAACTTTATATACTTCTTCCTTCTTTCTACTCAACATGTTCTGTTCAGAGAGGTTAGTTTTTACTTCTCTTTTTATATGCAACTTTCATTATTACACTATAATTAACACATGTTTGTTGTAAGACCATAACCAGACACAAACATAAGCCTGGCAGCATTTTCTATTTTCCCTCCACACTTTTTCCTATATACATATATTTTTACAGGCTTTAAGTACCAAGGTATGTACAGTTGGTGCCTTTGTTTCCTATTTAACATTATATACTGTCCACATTCCAACTCTTTGATGTTCTTTCAAAATATTTTAGTGACTGAAAAATAGTCTATCATGTGGAAGTAATATAACACTCTATTAATATATATTTATAAACAAATCATCGTCTATTTTTTCAGAGGTTTCTAAGAACAAACACCTATATCAAAAACTATGAACATTTTTGAAGATTACATTAACTTCTGCCAAATTGTCAACTTCAAAGTTGTATGGACATTTACTTTCACTAGCTGACAGATACATTCTTCCCCATCTCTGAACAGTATGTTTCTGTCCTGACTAATTTTATGATTAAAAATTATTTAATCTGCCTGTATTACTATGAGTGAATTTGAACTATTTCATTGGTACTAACCATTAGTACTGTTTCTTCTTGGAATTGCTTATATCCTTGCCATCTTTTTTTTTTTTTTTTTTTTTTTTTTTTTTTTTTTTTTTTTTTACTGGGAGTCTTTTTTTTTTTTTTTTTCTTTTGATCATTGCTGATACAGGTGGATTTTTCATTCCTCATTGGCTAATGTGGCTACAGCACCACAAAGTAAAAGTCTGGAAAAGTACTTTGCCCTTAGACAATTTTTTTAAGTACCATATTTTTGGTTGCTTTTCTTGTCTTTGTGTGTAAAATGCAACATTCATACAAAGAGGCAATGATGAACTATAAAAACGACCTCTGACTGGCAGGCAAATTTAGTCTATAAACTAATACAAAGACAATATCATATAGCTCAGCAATTCAAACATGTCTTTCTTGAACTTCATTTCAACAGTGGCTGTTCTCATATCGCAAAGAATATATTTGCCTCAAATTTAGAATTTAGAGATTCATTGCTAACTGCTCTTAAAACCCAGTGGCCATGGTCATTTTCCTATCATGTTCTTTATACTTCAATACTTTTAGGCTAAATATTAACTAATTCCAAGCTACCACTCTCTGAGAAAACTAAAAGGCATACAAAATCTGATCAAAAATTCCAATCCAAACACCTTATTGGTTCCCCTTTTCAGTATCAATGTGTCAGAAATGATTAAGATATAATTACTGTAGAGGGACCATCAGAATAACTGATAAGAAATAAACACCAAATCTGTAGGAAGCCACACTGTGTAACTGCTAATCAGAAGCAAATTTGATACAAACTTACCCCGGAATCCTATCAGAAGCCAGCTGTCCCTGCAGCCTGATTAAAAAGTAAAATCACACCAGAACCTTTTGACAGTAGAGAAAAAAAGGCATCCAGCATACCGGGCTTGGGGATAAATGTGCATAACCAATGCTAATAAAAATGATGTAAATAAATCTCTAAGAACATAAAATCAAATAAGGTATTTAAAAAATACTATTTTTGAGTACATCATCACATCTTTCTATCTTTTAAAACTGAACCAAACCTTGTAAACTGAGTAGGTTAGAACTGCTTCCTATTTGCACCTGGGATAATGAGAACTAGAATAGGCATATAGAACAGGTATAGATAATCAACAGAATGAGCTGCATTTTTAATATAGACAATTATATAGAAATATAGATGCTGTTAAATGACCAAGGTACAACTAAGACACTGCTTGATGCTCAGCTACAATAGTAATGTCTAAGGTACAATAGCATACTATATTAATTTTATCACAGATTTAGCCACCAGTCTCTATAATGGGTTGAGCAAATGTTCATATGTTTTATCTAATATTATGGCCAATGGGCATGAATTGTTTGTAATGAATTCCTTTTACTATCTGTTAATTGTTAACCTAGAAAGTTTCTGGACAGATTATCAGAAATATAGGAATGTAGTGATAGCAACCAATTTTGTCATTACCTACTCATTGCCAAATGTCTCTTACTCTAGCCAAATCATTAGAGCAAAAATTGAACTAAAATCAAAATCTTAAAGATTCCTTTAGGAAAGCTGTTAGCCCACAGCATAAAGAGTGTGTGCGTGCGTGTGTGTGCGCGCGCACACACACACACACACACACACACCCCTGATTTGAAAAATCTTTTCACTATCTACATTCAGTCTTTCCAGTAACATCTAAATTCCTATGTTTGTTTCCTTAAAAGGAAGAAAGATAAGTCCATGTGATAAATACACAAGTGTGCACAATCCAGACAAAACAAAAAACATCAAAGTTTCACTGGCTTAGTTTCTCACTAATTTGGGTATATTTTAGTTTTACTCAACATGATGAGACACACACATGCAGATACAATTATACCTTGTTTTTGTAATTTTCTTTTTGTATAAAAATGGCTCTTTCCATTTTAACTTTTACAAGACTTTGGAGTGTTCTTTTTAAATACCATTAAACAAATGACCAGGATTGATGAACAACAAATGTATGCTACAAGATTCCAGTTATTAAACATTTAGTTATATATGCATTTTATATATATATATATATAATGCATATATATAATATATATCCTTCACTAACATGATAGGATACTGACATTTCTTTATTAAGAGAAAATATTTTTGCATTTTTGTTAACACAAAAGCTTCCAAAGATGTCCCTCAAACACACACAGATACACATATGCCTTGTCTGAATACTGAATAAAAGATAAATTCCATTGAAATAAGGTACCATGTTATTATTAAAGTCATTCACAACAATATACAATATATTATTCATTCAAATTCATTGACAGTGTCTGTAAATTACTTCTATTCATTTTACGTGAAGACACACAAATAATCCTTAAAAATCAAAATGAAATTATTTCTCCTCTTTTAAAGTACTACTTTGAAAACTTTTTTTCAGGATGGAAAAGGATACACATGTCATCTATTTCCACATTATATCCCAAGCAGTGATTTTTTTGTACAATTAATGGTCCAAATTCCTGAACACCTTCTACCTGAATTTACCCAAATAATGACAGTGTATATATATAACCTTACTTCTAAAATATATATATATAATATATTTTGCTATGTAAAAACTTAATGGGTTAATATTAAATAATATGAAGAGATGAAACTTTACAGATGGTGGAATTACTAATTATATATAAGCAACATAAAAAATTTTAACAATCTCTTTAAGATTTTTTTTAAATTGCACAGATATTTACTCTATGGATTCTATATGTGAAGTTCAAATATAATTCATCAAATAAAAGCTAATCAAAAATTTAAAATATGGTAGCTTCTATATTAGTAATATGGTATATTGATTTTTTAATATTATGAAAAACAGTAATAGTAATAAATTTAAACACAAAGCCTCAATTAAAAATCTATAGAATATGTCCAAAAGTATTTGGCTCATTCCCTCATTCCAGCTCCCTTGTGTATGACAGAAGGTATATATGCAATCTAATAGATCTATATTTTTTTCATATATACATCATACATACATATATCATGTTAGCGGTTTACAGAATAAAACAGTCTCAAATTTCTGTCACAGTAGACACTAGATAACTATCCTGATATCATTTCACAATTTGAACTGTACTTTTTATTACCACCAGCATGATACATGAGATGCACAAATAAGAAACATTTTTTTTGCAATTTATTTTTCCTATTTATTTAATTTATTTTTTTATTTACATTCAAGTTAGTTATCATATAGTGGAATAATGATTTCAGGAGTAGATTCCTTAATGCCCCTTAAGGGGCATACACACTCCACAAAGAGTTTCTTAAGAAACTGTTTATGTTTTCTATGCAATCTGTTGGCTAATATCTCTTCCTAGAATTAAAGGCAAGCTAATTCCCTACTGGGCAATCCAAATTATGACACTAGATACACTACACATCAGATTTCACTGTAAAAGGCCTCATTTCATTTCACACACTATATTGCTTCTCTTTCTGCCCTCCTTGGATTCTTATTCAGTGGTCAGAACAGATGAAACCATTCTTCAACACACGAACTTGTTTCTATTTTTCTGACTCATTCTTTAGAAAGAAATTCCTAAGCCACAGTCCAGGCAGCATGCAATTAGCAGTCCCCATGGGCTTTTTCCTTGTTCACAGACTTGCCATCCTTTAACGGGACTTTGATGGAAATCTGCAAAATCATATCTGGTAATTCTTTTCATTCACTCCAAAGCAGACTAAAAAATGTCTTAAAATTAAATGCTTTTAGGAAAATATTTACCATTTTGTCAAAGATAACTTTTTACACTGACACAGAGACTGCGGATACAAAATGAGGTGAAAAACATTTAATGTAAATATCTTTATTGTCCAAGGCTATACTTTCTGAAAACCAGCTCTTTAACCTTTGAATGTACCCATGTGGTTCAACCATAAGCATACCTAGATACATTATATGAGCATTACTTTTATTCCTGAAAGTTTCCAACTATCTAGTAGGTTTGGTTTTGTTTTTGTTTTTTGAGAGAGAGGGGTCACAAGTGAGAGAGGGGCAGAGAGAAAGGGACAGAGAAAGAGAGAGAGTCACACAAGGGACAGAGAGAGAGAGAGAAGCAGGGCTCACCTATAGAGGGCCTGGAGCTCACC
Source organism: Panthera leo (assembly GCF_018350215.1). Lineage (NCBI taxonomy): Eukaryota > Metazoa > Chordata > Mammalia > Carnivora > Felidae > Panthera > Panthera leo. The sequence goes on along the minus strand of NC_056683.1, from coordinate 111,002,446 downwards.
CGAAGCAGGACTTGTGCACACCCGAAGGGGGAGGGGGGCTTATGTTTATCCCAAGTGGGGCTCCAGCTCACTCGATGAGGGACTCCAACTCAACGAACCCACGGTGAGATCATGACCTGAGCCTAAGTCAGATGCTTAACCGACTGAGCCAACCAGGTGCCCCAGCTACCTAGTAGATCTAAAATAAGGGCAATTAAATAAACGTTCTTTCCTTCCATCTTTTCAGGTTTCTCTTTAACACATTTAGGCCCACACTGACCTTGTCAAATATGCAGTCCGAGTACAGATGTGTGATGGGGGTTTCTGAAAGACCAATGAATTCCATTCTCTCCTTCACCAGTAAGGGTGTTGCAGCTGTGCAGTTACATGGTCAAGTCTCTTCTGCAGGCGTTCCCATGTTACCAAGGTCTCCTCAAATTAGGCATGTAAGCAGAAGTGCCATTTCTGGGCCTGAGATGTTCCCCTTTTTCCCCGTTCCTCCTAGAATACTGAGGTGCTCCTGCTCCAGTTGTGACTATGCCATTAGGTGATGGTGTAAAGACAAGGTGGAAGGAACTGAGTTCTTGAATGACCACAAGGAGCAGAGCTGTGCCAACAACCTGGACCACTCCCTTCAAAAATACTAACTGAGCGAGGATGGACCTCAGGGAATTACGGTAAATGAAATAAGACTAAGAAAGGCTGAATACTATATGATTTCATTTATACGTGGAGTCTAAAAAACAAAACAAAGGAACAAACAAGCAAACAAAAAACAAACAGACTCTTAAATACAGAGATCAAACTGGTGGTTGCTAGAGGGGGGCAGATGGGTAAAATAGGTGAAGGGGATGAAGAGGTACAAACTGCAGTTACGAAATAAGTCACAGAGACAAAAAGTACAACACAGGAAATACAGTCAATAGAACCGTAATAACGTTTGTGGTGACAGATGGTGACTACACTCATCGTGGTGAGCACTGAGTAAAGTGCTGTGCCAAATCACTGTGCTGTACACCTAAGACTAATATAACACTGTGTGTCAACTATTCTCCAATAATCAATAAATAAATAATTTTAAGAAAAACTCTGTACTTTTTAAATCAAAGCCAAAGGCAATACTCAGGGGGAAAAAAAGAATATTACATGAGCAATAAGAATTTATGTTCTCAACACACTGTACTTCAGAGTTCCTTTGTTATAGCAACTCGTCTTTCACCCCAATATGAGATGAGGTGGGACAGAGCCTGATAGATAAAATATGAAATTCTGCATTTTGGATTAACTATGTCTCTTGTTTTTAGGTACCTGTTAAAAGATAACAAAGTTTCACAAATAGCACATCTATCTGAGCAACAGACATGAAAGCATCAAAAGCAAAATGCTTGGATTATTTATATTGTTTATATTCAGTTCCTTTTGATCTTGAACTAATGGCAAAACTGATGACTTTCTAGTACCAATAGTTCAACTCAGTTTCCAAGAAGCCAGGCAATAACTAGAAAAGGAATGCATTTAATATGAATTCTCAATAAAATTATATGTAATAGCATACACTATTGTTTTTTAAGCTTTATAGATTAAAAAATGAAAATAAAAAACAGAACCTTCTAGAAAAAATAACCCAAATTTTCCAATGTACTTTATGGAAAAGTGGGATACAAAATAGTACAAATACTATGATCTTAAATTCTATGTGTAGTCATAAATATTTTTCACATAATTTGTATAGATGTGTACACACACATCTGTATGTATATAGAGAAAAAAAAACAAAGAATTACTCAATAATGGTCATAACAGTTGTCTTCTGCCAGAGAAATACAAGTTATTTTTATTTTCTTATTCACAACTTTATATATTTTTCCAGTTTTCTACAGTAGACATATTTTTATAATCAAAAGAAACAATAAAAAATTTTATACACCCACTCAATTTTTATGAACCTTGTTCAGTGAGTGTAATGTTGTATCTCACTGTAATGAGAATCAATAATTCTGAAAAAAAAATGCATTTGTAGAGCAATGAGTTACATTTTTAAACCGCATTAATATGTTTATTTCTAATAAATTATTTCACCTAGTGCCAAAATAAGTGCCTTCAGGCTGTGTATTAGGAACTATGCTAATTCGGCTAGTCACACGGCTATTTGAACTATTCACACGGCTGCTGAAATGCACTCAGTAACGACAGTGCACAATCACTATTTTCCCCTAATCTTGCCATTTCCCAGTCAGGGCAGGTGGGCATGCTTCTGAAGCCAGCTTCCAACATTCAAAGACAAGAGATAATTTAGATAAACCAGATAATCTACAATGTCTTTAATGTGATTTTTAAATCAGAAATAGTTTATGAATCTACTGACATACAGATATAGTGCAACTCTGTCACAAACTAGGAGTTGGGAATTTAGCCCAAGTTTTAGCCACATCAGGAGAGGGAAGGAAAGATTCTCTCTCCTCAAGGCCCAGTAGGATGCACAGCTAGATATTCCAAAGGGTAGAAAAGGAAGTATCCAGTAGGCCAATACAACATGACAGGTCAGTGTTAGAACCGGGGATGTAATGGTATCTCTGACAACAAAATTGGCATCAGAAGACAATTCATTCCCTTGGAGAATTTTCTTGCAAAGAATTTTAAAAAGGCAGATGGCATGATATGAGCAATTCTTTTCTTGTTCCTTTTGTATGTCAAAAAAATATTTTAACAAAACAAAATTTAAATCCAGGAAAAAGGCAAAAATCATTCAAGAAATACAATGAGGATATAGATGAATGGTATACATTTACCTACAGTTAAACTCTGTGCATGATGAAAAGTAAACCAACACTGCTTATAACTTCTTGTACCTGATAAGCATACACATAAGGGAACGTTGAAAATGGCCCTACAATCCACTCAATCTCTCCTGCCAAAGCTCTAGGAGCCCTTATCTATTTCCATCCATGTGCTTCTCAACTCTACTCCAAAATAATTTTCAGAATCCACCTATGTTCCTCCAACTCCAATATTATCTTTCAGTCTAAAGAGGAGCCTTCCTATACATTCTCCCTCCCTCTACTCTTGTCCAATTTTACATAAAATGTTCACAGGAATCTTCCAAAATAGAGTAGATCATGTCAGTCACTACTCTGGTCAAAACTCCAGTGGCTTTCCCATGATTTTTAAAACACAGTGACATAACACAAAATTTGTTCCCAGGGCTTTCATGATTTGGCCCCACCTAACTTTGAACCTCATCTCTTGTTTGTTCTTTCACTCAAAACACATGGCCCTCTCTCAGATCTTCTGACACACCAAGCTCATTCCTGCCTTTGCACTTGAGTTCTCTCCTACTGAAGTCATTTCCTCCAAATTTCCTATCCTTGGTCAGTTCTTATCATCCTTGCCCAGTTCTTATCATCCTTGCCTTAGCCTAAATACTACCTCTTCAGAGAGGTCCTTTTTGAGCATGCAATTAGCTCCCCTTTGCTTTTCTTCACAGTCCTTATCATTATCTAGCATTTTCATTTTACTCATTATTTATTCATTGTATCTCCCCATTAGAATGTATGCACCCTAAGAGCAGAGGCCTTATCCATCTTGTTCAAAGTGTTAACTCCAGCACCAAAACTAATGCCTAACACATTAGTCCTCAACAATACTTGAGAGATTTAATAGGATGTTCCTGAAAACATATATGACAGGACATATGACTATCTAAGAATAATCTTACATGGTATAATAAGGATTCACTTTCTGAAGAGCTAAAAATATTATAGAGCCCCATAAATCATTATATTTACCTTTTAGATAATTTCAATAGTGTAGTCAGCACTTACAAATGTTTGCTTTTGTTTTTGTTTTCCTCCATAATTGAACACAGTAGTCAAATGATTTAAGGGCAAGGAATGTCAGATTGAAACTGAAGTAATCTCACTTTCCGTATGCTTGGTGAATATTATCTTTGTGTCAGATATACTGGGGTCACAAGACCTCTGCTTCTTATCAGCTAGTTTTTATAAAATAAGGCAGCAGTCAGTGGTCTGCCCACATCCCTTTGGATGCCTAGACCATTTGGGGAACATCAGATCCTGGGCAGAATCACCACTCCTGCCTTTTCATAGGAGAGTTAACTCAAGTTGCTGGACCCAACTTTGCTTCAGCAGTTGAGAGCTTGGGGATTTATGACCTCTTGGGGCTGTCCTTAAGCGCTGATTACAGGGCTCAGGGAATAAACAATCTGGCTCCCTGGCAACAGATGAGAATAACTAAGGTATGCACTGTACTCTCCCTTAAGGCTTCCTTAGTGGGACTATACTTGATATCATACCTTTGTTCGAAGCCTTTTCCTTTCAGGTCACTTCCTCACTTTTCTACCAGTTTTTGCTAAGAACACATCCTAATACATTGCTTTCACACAAATCCTCATCTCAAGGTCTGCTTCTGGGGAACTCAACCTAAGACAGTTAATACAAGCAAGATGAAAAGTGAGAAAAAAATTGAATATTAAAAATGGCTGCAGTTGCTGGTGATGCTACCAAAATTATACAGCACTGTTGGCACATAGGGAGTAATAATATGAGTAGATTAAAATGATGTCAAATTGGGAATGGACATGTCAATGTAAAAGATTGTGAAAAACATGAAAAATCTAAAATTCACTCTACTTAAAGAATAAGGAAACATAAATTATAGATGATGCATTATAGGTATTTCATATGAGACTATGACAAGGAAATTCAATTAGGAATTCATATTCAAAGATAAGACTGTCCCTTATTAATAAAAATACTAGCAAATGAAAGGACATTTATAGGTTTTAAATTAAATGAAATGTTTAATTTTTTAAAAATCAGAATGGCAACAGATATTTGAACAGTGGTATTAACAGCTAGAAGACAGAAAAGAAATATCTTCAAAACCCTAAAGGGAAATTATTTCCATACTATAATTTGATACAGGCAACTATTAATTGCAAAAGGAACAGAGCATTCAGACATTAAAAGTGTCAGAATATATCTCTCATACACCTTTATCGAGGGAGCTCTTACATGTGTGCTCCATTAAAACAAGAGGATAAAGCAAGGAGAAGGAATATATGGGATTCCAGAAACAGCATCTAACTGAAGGGAAGAGGCAAAGAGGGTCACCAGGAGCTGAGGGTAATGCAGAGTTTGTCTCTGAAGCTGACTTGGAAAGCAATCAGGCCAGACTACAGCTAATTGGAATGCTCCAGCAAAGTATCTCCTCTCAAGGAGAAGAAACTAGGAGGATACCCAGAGTGTTGGAACACATTGTAAAGAAATTTAAAGTTCTAAGGGAGTATTTAGGGGTAAAGTAGTAAACAAATGAAGCAAATCAATAACACAAAAAAAGACAATTATTAACTAAAGGGAACAAACGGCATTGAACAAAGGAAAAATATTCATTATGTAGCTTTGAATAGCACTTTAGAGGGACAATAACATAACTACTGAACACTTATCTAACCAAAAGAATGATATAAATATTCTGGTAAGATGGGAGGATCAAAAGTGTGTGTGTGTGTGTGTGTGTGTGTGTGTGTGTGTGTGTGTGAGACGGTATAAAGGAGACAAATCGTTATTAACTATAGTGGAAAATTAAGAGATAACGTCTGAAACTGAAAAATCAAGAAACAGCAATATAAGCCTGTTCCTTTAATATATGGAAGCAAATATCAAAAGAAATAGCTAGGGGCGCCTGGGTGGCTCAGTCGGTTAAGCGTCCGACTTCAGCTCAGGTCACGATCTCGCGGTCCGTGAGTTCGAGCCCCGCGTCGGGCTCTGGGCTGACAGCTCAAAGCCTGGAGCTTGCTTCCGATTCTGTGTCTCCCTCTCTCTCTGCCCCTCCCCCATTCATGCTCTGTCTCTCTCTGTCTCAAAAATAAATAAAACGTTAAAAAAAATTAAAAAAAAAAAAGAAATAGCTAAAAGAGTTGATAGTTGCTTCTAAGGATTGGGAATAAGACTATAGGAGTGAGAAAAAAGATTTGCCTTTATGTGCCTATACAACTGGTAAAATCAAACATTAAAAAAGAGAAAAAAGAGCTTTGGAAATTTCTCTATCATCTAATATTTGAGCATTCAATATTTATTTATCTCCACTGGAGAGAGTAAAATATTTTCTATTATAGCTGATTAATTCGAACAAGGAATCCTACACCCTACAAGACACTAATCAATAGGTAAAGGCTTTGACTAAAGTGATCTGAAAGAGAAACTCTTCATTTCCTGATAACGATAATACCTAACATTTATCCAGTGTTTATTACACATCTGTAATACATATACTATTTAATTTTCAGAGTATCTTTTTGAGACAGTACTACAATTATCTCCATATTACACAGAAGGAAACCAAGGTTTAGAAAATGTCACTATTTGTTCGTCTTACACCCAGAAAGCAACATCAATAAGATTTCTATTTTTTCTGGTGGGAATGCTTGTTACCTAAAAATTCCACATGTCCCACAGTCTTTGCACAATCTTTGTACAAATCTCGCAATCTTAGGAAGATGTCCCTGACCACCCTATTTGAAATGGAAATCAATTCTCTCTTCACCACACACACACACACACACACACACACACACACACACACACACACGCATCCCCTAACCTCTGGGTGCTTTATTTTCTCCACAGAACTTTTCCATCTGAAACACCACATAGTTCATTTATTGATAAGATTTACTGTCTGTTTCATCAATCAAATGTAAGGTCTATAAGAACAAGGGCTTTTTGCCTCTTTTCTTATCAAAACATATCCTTTTCTGGTCATATCCTCAGTGCTCAGATGAGCATCTGGCACATGATGGAACCAAAAAATAACTGTTGAATTTGCTACAAATTCATGAATCTAGAATCTAAAATCCTTACTAACACCGTATTATATTGAAAACTCTACTTACTCATTGTAAAATGTTGTAAAGATTATCAAATGTTATCAAAACACACACAACTTATCATAAAAAGACAATAAGGATGAAAACATTTTTATGGGAAATCAGATGCTAATACTAGTCCATGAAAACAGCACCTCTTCTTTCCATATAAAAGAATGGATTCTAGCAAGATCTTAAAAGTTAGTGAGTTTACTTTTGCTTTCATCAGGATTATCTTAATGTTTCCTGATAGCCAATCATAAGCAAATACTTTGTTGTGGTAAGTGGGTGCCATGAGTAGAGAAACAATTGCCTTGGGGTAGGGGGTTATAGGTTAACTAAATAGAGAAGCACATGTTCCCCCAAATCTTCCCAGCAGAAAGCACTTGAAATTGCACATTCAAATTGAATTGGGTGACTTAAAATGTGTCCCTGTAGATGCTGAACTATGCAGTTCACTCAGCTCCCACTTAATGACAGGGGGATCATTATATTCCTCCTAATCCTCCTGTGTACAATCTGTAATGCAAGACTGATGCAGGTGTAATGAGGTAATAATTTAGCTTTCAAATCAATTCACAATTGCATGAACTTAGTGTTCTGTAAGGGGATATAAGGATTGAAGAAGGGAATCCACTCATTGTGTTGTGAGTTAGACTGAAAGATGTCTGTAATCTTTTCCAGATTTTACAGCTGTAAATAACTAATGGCTAACACAATAACCTCAGTAGAAGTTTACCTTTCACACTTCAACATACTGAGTGCTTTCTGATAAGAGGTCAATTAAGGGTTAAGAATGGACAAGTTTAGAGCTATGTGATAAATACAGTCTTAAGTTTAATGGCAAATAAAGTCACAGAAAGCACATTTCATTTCCTAAGGTATTTTGTTTCCCTTTTGTTGAGAGTACCTATCTCTTTTTTTCTATTTGTCTTTACAGTGATTTAGATTTAGGATTAAATGAACTAACTAACCCCTCAAGATCTTCTAGTACTCTGGACAGTTAGGATGTAAAGACCAATCACTAACAAACTTTATTTAGGACAGGAAAATTTCTTCTGATAAAGTATACTTGATTAGTAGTCGTTTTCTTTTTAAACATTTTTTCTTTTTTTTAACTTCACTATCTTCAAAATACAAACAAGAACTGCCTAGATGTTTTCTATCATTACCCTATCATTATGTTTTCAAATGTTTTTAATTTTATTAAAATTTTCATTTTAATACCAGTATAGTTAACATTAGTTTCAGGTGTACAATACAGTGATTCAACAATTCTATACATTACTTAGTCATCATCATAAGTGCACTCTAATCCTTATCATCTGTTTCACCCATCCTCCTACCCACCTCTCCTCAGGTAAATGTCAGTTTCTTCTCTATAGTTAAGAGTCTGTCATTGGTTTGCCTCCTTTTTTTTTCTTGTTTCTTTGTTTTCTTTCTTAAATTCTACATATGAATGAAATCATATGGTATTTATCTTTCTCTAAAGGACTTATTTCACTTAGCATTATACTCTCTAGCTCCATCATGTTGTTGCAAATGGCAAGATTTCATTCTTTTTATGGCTGAGCAACATTCCAATGTATATGTACACCACCTTTTCTTTATCCCTTTATCTATCAGTGGACACTTGGGCTGCTTCTACAACCTGGCTATTGTAAATAATGCTGCAATAAACATAGGGGTGCATACATCCTTTCAAAACAGTGTTTTGTATTCTTTGGGTAAATACCCAGTAGCCCAATTACTGTATTGCTATTGTACTGTAGGGTGGTTTTAGTTTTTTGAGGAACCTCCAAACTGTTTTCCACTGGTCTGCATTCCCACCAAGAGTGCACTGGTGTTCCTTTTTCTCCAAATCCTCCTGTTTCTTGGTTGTTAATTTTAGCCATTCTGACAGGTGTCAGGTGATATTTCACTGTGGTTTTAATCTGCTGTTGATGAGTGATATTGAGCACCTTTTCATATGTCTGTTGGACATCTGTATTCTTTCTTTGGAGAAATGTCTGTTCATGTCTTCTGCCCATTTTTTAACTAGATTAGTTGTTTGTTTGTTTGTTTGGGCTTTTTTTGGTGTTCAGTTGTAAGAAGTTCTTTATATATTTTGTAACTAACCCTTCATTAGATATGCCATTTGCAAATATCTTCTTCCATTTAGCAGGTTGTCTTTTAGAGTTGTTGACTGTTTCCTTCACTATGCAATTACCCTATCACTATTATTATTTTCTAATATTACTCAGAGTTCTGAGGAGAAGGTATAGTGGGACATGTAGGGAAGTAACTATTTCTACATAAAATATGAAAGATCTTAAATGAAGAAACCAATAGGGTAATCTGGTTTGTAATTGACTTTTCTCTATTTACTTATATTTATGTAATACAAAGACAGAGATTTAGAAGTAATTTTGAAATTAATTTCTAAGCCATTCTACTTGTCTGTTCACATTAATCAAATTAATGACATTACTAGCAAATTCTCTTTGTTGGTATACTGTTTTACTGGAAAAATCTCAACTTGGGACTACATCTTATTTATAGTCAGGAAGAATGAATTAATTTCATTTTTAGCATTCAGAAAAATATCACAAGCAGTTTAATAAAAAAAAATCAATTAATAAGTACTAGAATACTTATAATGACAAACCAACAAGAAAATGATGTCCCTGTTAAACTTAATTTATATATTTATTCATTAATTTATTCCATCAATCAGTCATTTTTCTTTCAAATCCTTACTGAGGATCTATCTAATCAGTACCAGCAGAGTCTGAGCAATGTTGGAGAGTACAGGATGCATGTGACATAACCCTGCCCCCAAAGATCTCACAACCTCAAGGAAGAAGATTGGAGTAAGGCAAGGATTAGAACCTAGCATAACAATGAATAATAGAAAAGTGCTCCCATACCACATAAACTTTCCTTTGCACTACAGTGTGGGGCAGGGGAAGGAGCTGGAATGGAGTGTGCTCAGAGAAAGTTTCAGAAAAGAGTAAATACTTGACTATATCCTGAATAATAAAGTAAAGGTGAGCCAATGCAATCTTAATTGTATACTCAGAGACACATATATTGAAATAGTATGAAACGACCTGGAAATCACAAATAATTAACAATAGCTAACATTTTTGAGTACCTATTTATGTACCAGGCATCTTAATAAGTATTTATTTAACAACAACATTGTGAAGTAAATACTTCTCATAAGTTGTGATAAGGAAACAAAATTCATAAGGGTTACATAAGATGTGCAATTCACATAAAATTTAGACTGGAAAGCAGGTAATCTGATTTCACAACTTTTGCTCTTAACTCATCAGCCAATACACTGGACTTCCTTAAGGTTAATAAAAGTAAAGTGACTAAGGAAAAAATACAAACATAGCCAAATAATGATATAATACTTTACTGAGGAGCAAAGACTTGTTCCTAACAGCATAAGTAGCCATTAACAGATTTTAAGATGGGAAATTAGTTATGTTGAAGAAAAGTTACCGTAGTTCTCCAGGTGAGAGTAAATAAGATTCCAGGGTAACAGCGGAGATGAAAGATGAGAGATACCTAATGTCATGAGAAATTCAGGAGGTAGGGTCAAGACAACTTCATAGTTGATTAGATGTGGACGGTGAGAGAGACAACTGAGATGTCGCCCTGGTTTCTGGCTTGGGTAATAGATACATGACACTCTACAGCTCAGATGAAAAGTCTAGAGAGGAGTGGAAGAGTTATTTATGTATACAGTATTCAGAAAGGTATAGTTATTAAAAAATCCCCATGGAAAAGCATGATAATTTTATAAATAGGGAAAGTGGGGGTGGTAGAAGTGGAATCCAAAGAAATACTAAATGTATAAAGTTGATGAGGAATAAATTCTTTTAAGCCAAAAGAAAGCAACCAAGAGGCTGGAGCAAACAAAGAAAATAAATAATGCTATAATGACTAAGACAGAAGAGCAATTTGTAACATGAGCATAAATTACTCTTTCAATAAACTTGGCACAAAGAGTAAGAGAGAGGGTAAGAGTCAGATGAGAGGAGAGGTTGAGGAAAGAGAGAAAACAGTCAATATGAGGGAGAAATTGAAGGTTCAGGAGACAGGGGAAACTGAATGAGCAAAGGAAGGCCTTCAGTGAAATGCACAAAGGAAATTCACCTCTAGCTACATCTGCCATGGGAAAGTCAGCTGTACTCAACTAATAAATCATAGTTTATTCTAGGAAGATAAGACTCCAAAATCATCTACAGAATCCTCCTTGGGTACCATTGGGAGCAATTTGTTTTCTACCATTTTGCAAAGGAGCTATTTTATTTGTCTAATAGAACATAAGTGGGAGAAAAAGCACTTTGTTACACTGTATAATTAAAAATGTTGAATATCTTGCCTTGCATAATTATGTTTTTCAAATGATCTGCACACTTTAAATCTTCCCTCACTGTAATGCATTCATTCATTTCTGTTTTCTCAATATTCAACAAAGTCATTCTTCTCTTTGACTGCCTCTCAAATACTGTTGACCTTAGTTAGAACTTTGGCAATGGCCTGACACAAAATTATGGAACCACATGGTTCCTGGGAGGTTACTAACAGATACATATTAATTATCTGAAATTCTTAAGTTTATTCTTAAGAGTATTGGTATTATTATTATTTTTTAAAGCAAACTATAAAATTCATGCATTAAGTTTTAAATTTTGAATAAATCATATAAAATATAGAACACATATAATATAAATGTAAAATATATAACATATGTATAGATTAAAACATAACAGAATAAGTGATGTATATCTATCTCTATTTGAACTTTTGTTTTGATTAAACCATAAAAATTAAAGCACGATTATAAGAGTTAAAGGAAGAGATAGAGATTTCCACATAGCTTAATAGTGTAAAAATGCTTATCACAGAAATAAATGTTATTCTAGAGTTGTCTTCCATCAGGACTCTTTCAGAATGAACTGAAATTAAAGACATCTTACTTTGATATAGTATCAGATATTGCCTTTTGTTAACATTTAATGACTTTCTGCAAACTTTTACAATATTTATTGCTTTGAAAAAAAATGCAAGCATCAGGATTAAATTACCAAAATTTCCAAGAGACTGATTTCATAAATCATACAATAGACGTTTTATATATTAATTTGCCAATAGCCATGCACTGCTCACATCGAAAGAATCTGTGTTAGACTTATAGACAATTTCAAGAGATTCTTAAATATATTTTTCTTTTTCTTTGCCTAAAAGGGTCCTATGAATCCTTGGTATTTTGTAGGACAGTTCATTTAACTTAATTAAAAGGAAAAGAGAAAAAATGTGAAAGTATTCTTCAAGCACAGATGACCATAAAAATGCAATAAAGACTCAACAAAACCAAAGATAATTAACCAGAATATTGCTGTGCAAAAGTTTAATTATTAAAGGTTGATATGACGCTTTAACTAATTGTTCTATGTAACCAATTAATTTTTAGGAGGTTAACTGAGATTCAGCTAGCACTTTTTTGTCTCTTTGTTTGTTTCAGGATCAAACATAAAAACATTTGAGTAGTGAATATGTTCAACTTATCTAAGAATCTATTGTTATTTTTGTTATATTTTTAAAACTTTAACTTATCCAACACACTCCTACCTTAGGGTCTTGGCATATACTATTCTCTGTGCCCAGAATGTTCTTCCTCTAGATATGCACATGATTCCCCTCTTTACTTCACTCAGGATTTGCTCAAATGTCTCCTTATCAGAAGCATTTGCTTTGACCACTCTGAGTAAAACTGCACCTCCTCCCCAATCTCTTTCTATCCTCCTGCTGCATTACATACTTGTTTATGGCTTTTCTGCCCCAGAAGACGTAAACTTTCACTATGGTCTGAATGTCTGTGTCCTTCAAAAATTGACATATTGAAACTTACTGCCCAATGTTATGGTTTTAGCAGCTAGGTTCTTGGGAAGTGATTAGGTCATGAGGGTGGAGACCTACTGAATGAGCTTAGTACCTTAAAAAGAGACTTCAGAAAGCTCCCTTATCCCTTCCACCATGCGATGCAAAAATATGGCCACTAGGAAACAGAGCTTCAGAAGATATCAAATCTGCTGGCACCTTAATCCTGGACTTCCTGGCATCCAGAACTGTGAGAAATAAATTTCTGTTGCTCATAAACAAACTAGTCTATGATATTTTGTCATAGCAGCCCAAGGAGACTGACAGTTCCATAAGAATAGGGACTCAGTTTTGTTTACTACTATATCTCCAGCTCCTACAATAATAGTACTTGGTTTGTGGAAGGCAATCACTAAATATCAGCGAATGAACGTATGTAAGAATTCAGAGATGAAAAAGATGATGTATTTGATTTTGAAACAGAGGAGTCAAGATTACTCTGTTGATCAGTGTCAGAACTTCACTCTGTTAGTACTCCTGCCTATTTATTTACAATATAAAGCTCACAATACTGGAACCAATTATAGTCTCACTACTTCTGATAATATTCAAAACAGGCTGTAGTAATCTAAGGGACACCATCTGACAGATCTCAAAATTTTATTTTATACCTTTCTCATGGTTCCAACAACAGGAACAAAAGAAAAGCAAAACCAGCAGACAAACAACAACTAAAAAAGAAAACACAAACCGTCTGGAAGAGGTAATATGGATCTTTAACATATTATCATATGTTCTTTGATAATTTGATCTTTATAGCTGAAAAAAGAAAAAAATGTACACAAAATATATGAGCTGTCTCTTCCTCATTTAAATATCTTTCATGGTAACTATACGACTTATGACACAGCTTTATTGTTATGGCAGAAATAATCAGACTTTGGTGAGTTAGCATCATTTTCCCTCGCTGAGATGGAAAAGGTCAGGTGAAGAAGAGGAAGGGGAGGCCTGCATTTATACATGGGGAGACAGCTTTTACCTTCAGCACATTGCACTGTTGCCCTTAGTACACAGCATAGCATAGGTGTCGGTGTTCTTCTAGGCCCAGGATAAGCATCAGACAAGGAAGGTGGTACGAAATGCCCCAATTCTGCTCCAAGTGTTGCCCACAGGCCAAGAGGGCCTGAAAACAAATCAGCTTTTCCGTGGATTAATGCTATAGCTCCAAACAATCTTCTCAGGAGTGAGATCATTTGATTGCAACTTAACTAGTGATACACTAGAAACTTCAAGAAGAGGTCAGAAGACAGACATTTTCCATCCCTCTACACCTTAATTTTCCAATCTGCTAGTACGAATGGAAAGTTCATAGATGTTGTCTACAAAACTAGGGTGGTACAAAATGACACTTCACTTGGAAGTAAAAATAACAATCGAGGTCATAAGTAAGTAAATTTGAAGCCCAGATTATGGTATTAATCACTGTAGCTACTTGTAAACCTAAAACAAACATCGATCACTGAAGACAGCCTCCAAATTGTTATAATCTAGTTGGAAAAGAAAAATCTACACTATCCAATTTTAAATATACTCCCACCCCAGAAGCTCTTTCAACATAACTGTTTCCCCTTCCTTCCCCACAGGGCTCTGACCTTATATATTTGTCCCTACAGATTCCTGAAGAGGCCAGCTGGCACAGAATGCCATTAAAATGTCCATTTTAAAACTTTTTTTATTATGATTTTTACACTTACAGAAACCCACAGAACTAATAACAGGAAGACAGAGGGCTTTGAGATGTAGCTATTCAATTAAACAATTATTCATTGGTCACCTGCTATGTGTACTGCCCTGAATGATCCCAGGGAGTCATGGTAAGATTAAGTCTTTATCCAACAAATGCTTTACAGTATAGCTGGAGGAAAAAGAGATACATAACTATGATACATGACAGAAAAAAATCATATATGCCATAAGGGAAGGAAAGCCAAAAGTTTTTAGGCTTGAAAGAAGACATTGCAAGCATTTGTGGGATCCAGTATGGAAATGGGTCATGAGAAATGGACTGTAAGAATGGCTGTTGTAGGCAGAAAGAACCACAGGAGCAAGAGTAAGGAATGATAAGAAAGAACAAGTAAGAATAGAAAGAAGTTCAGTTTATTATATCGCAGAGTATACGCAGTGGAGCAGCAGGGAACAGACTGGAGGTTCATGTTTGTGGAGGCCACAGATGCTAAGATGCTACATTTGAACTTAAGAGGCAAAAAACAGTATTAGAAAGAATCTGACCAAAGCGAAGGTATTATTACTGTGTTATACATTATAAATGGTAATCTGGCAGCAATGAGGAAGAACTGAGATGGGGGAGTGAGGATACAGGATGGTTCATTAGGATGCAGTTACCATAGTCCAGGCAAGTTATGATGTCTGGAATAAAATGACGATGATAAAAATGGGCAAGAGCAATAAACAGAATTAAGATAGAAGATAGGATTTGCAAAGGACTGGCACAGGGATACCAGAAAAGGGCATGTCAGTGATAATCTGAGATACTGAGCTTTAGTGACATGAGGGAGTACTACACACCCTCCTAAGCACTTCACTCATATCATTCATTCTTCATTACAAGAAATGAATAAACAATCCTCCATTTTACATACAAAAAAAAAAAAAAAGTGCCAGAGAGAAGATGGACAACTTGCCCTGTAGTGACAAAGCTGGAATGTGGATTGCAAAATGCTTGGTTGTAGTATAACTCCTGGGAGGACATGACTGATTATAGTACTACCACTAACAGAACCATAGTTTTCATTCCAAAGTTGTTCCCAGGTATACACATTTATAATGGAAATCAAATTATCAAATGCATGCATTTTTAATCTATTAACCTTATTTGTTTAATTTTACTCCTGTAATACACAGTTAATTGGTAATGCTATAGTACAAATAAAATATTTATATAAATCAGGTATCAAAACAAATTGAAAGGAAATTAAAACAAAGGGGAAATGTAACCAGAAATAGGTGATATCACAATTCTTGAAGTCCAGCTAGGAGAATCTGCAGAAAACAAACTTAGAAGTTAGTTTCATACTCTGGTGTTTTCTACATAGATGAAAACAAAGAAATGAATTATCTATTATATTATTTGACCTATTTCCTAGATTTCCGCCCATAATATGGCAGAATTAGAGACAGAAATATTTGTTTTCTTTCATGTTACCTAGGGATAGAACCTCAATAAAATTCAGTGTGACTTTCAGATATTGTTTCTAAAAGGAAAGGACAAAATCTGCCTTTATCACATCAAATGTCTTCCAATAGCATATTACCAGAGTTATAAACTAATGAGACATCATCATATCATGGCACATCATAAATTTTAACTTGAAACGCATGAATACATTTTACATGATTGCCCTTTATATATAGACTGACTTCTTTTGGGCACACACACAATAGAGTATTAGACTCTCAACAGACATTTAGAAAACTATATTCCTAACATCTAGAAATGCTACTGAAATAAAATGTACTTCATCGCATTTGTTTCTAGCTTCAGTTTACATTCACTTTGTCTCCTGTGGTTGTAATTTATTGGAAGTATTTATTAAATGTAGACAGAAGATTTGGAGGCTTTGGTGATTACTTTAAGCTAAGCACTTATTCAGAAATCATCATCTATCTTGAGCACAAGAACACAGATTTGGGAGCTGGTCAGTGTGGACCCACCTGGCCTCTGTAAGCCTCCATTCCCCCTGCCAGATATCTATGAAGAACACCTGCATGGCGGTGCTGGGGTGAGAAGTAGAGACTTTGGGAAGGCACCTGCCGATGTGGCGGGTAAACTGTAGGCACTCCAAAAATGCTAAGAATGCTGGCTCTTATATCTGTTAGGAGACATACACTGAGTTGGATTACATTAGAGGCAAAGAGATATTACACATGAAGAGAAGTACAAAAGAGAGAGGGGAGTGTGTGAGAGAGACAAAGATCATTTTTCATATATGGGAAGCTCCAAGAAGTTTACTAGAGATTATTATGTATACAACAATTTAAAATTTTTGGAACAACACCTGAAACTAATATTACGCTGTATGTTAACTAAATGGAATTTAAATAAAAACTTGAAAAAAAAATCTTTAAAAATAAATAAAGTATAATGTAATAAAAATCCATATATAAAACATTTCAAAAAATATAAAAATAAAAAAATAAAAGTTTTGGAACATATTGGTGCAGTTGGTTCTCAATCAAATCCACATCCTCAGCTCTGTATTTATTTTTTCTGGAGATTACATATTTTGGGGCTACCGCCTGGCATATTTTTCATTTTTGAGAAACATTTGCAGAGGGAGGTGTAACGTTTTATTCCAGTAAGTCTCTCTCCAGCCCTGCTTGTGGACATAGACATGCATTGCCAGTGTTTGGAACGATCCTCAGAATGAGACCCCATGTTGTCCTGAGGTGTTCAGTGCAGCAGGAAGGACAAATCAGACACTCCATGTTCGCCAACTAAATAAAAGGGATCATTTGGGCAAGTAATCTTGCTTCTGAAAATCAGACAAGCAAACATCTAGTTGATCACTGCTGTCCTAGCATGATAAATGTGAGTGTGTTACAGATGAAATAGTGGGTAGACAACAAAAAACATGGGTAGCCACTTGCTGAAATATTCCTTCTCAAAGCACTCGAAAATGCCGCTGGACAAGATTTGGGGAAATTGCCAAGTCCTGAATTGGGTTGCTGTTTAAAATGAGATCCCGCAGAAAATTTGCTTGGTGTGTCTTTGAACCCAGTGAGCCCACTGGAGTATTTCTGCCATGATCAGTCCCTTTGATTCATCCAATTCATCCCATGCCTCTTTGATTATGATTAGGTTTCCCATGTAAGGAACCAATGTACTGATTGACATGGAATTTCTGTTTCTGTTCATTGTGACAGTGAAATCTTATAGGGATTCAAAAAAAAAAAAAGCTTTTATTTGTGATTTAATTTTCCACATCACTCAACAAAATGAGCTCAACTAAACAGTGTTATCATGTCGTATGTAATGTCCTATATTATTCTCCATCTAAAACAGTAAACTAGCATCCTAGTAACTAGAAATTATAATTAAATATGCACACACAGACATACACACATACCATCAGACAACATATACATATATATTTATATATATACAAACTTATTAAGAGATATTGGTGCAATCTTTTTTTTTAATAATTTATTGTCAAGTTAGCTAACATACAGTGTATACAGTATAGTCTTGGCTTCAGAAGTAGATTCACCTGATTCATCACTTACATACAATACCCAGTGCTCATCCCAACAAGTGCCCTCCTCAAGGCCCATCACCCATTTTCCCTGCCTCCCCAACCTCCCCACCCCCATCACCACTCAGTTTGTTCTCTGTATTTAAGAGTCTCTTATGGTTTGCCTCCCTCTCTGTAACTTTTTTTTCCTACCCTTCCCCTGTGGTCTTCTGTTAAGTTTCTCAAATTCTACATATGAGTGAAATCATATGTTATCTCTCTTTTTCTGACTGACTTATTTCACAAAGCATAATACCCTCCAGTTCTATCCACATTGATTTTGGCTCTTTCCATAATTTGGCTATTGTTGATAGCACTGCTATAAACATTGGGGTACATGTGCCCCTACGAAATCAGCACTCCTGTATCCTTTGGATAAATTCCTAGTAGTGCTATTGCTGGGTCATAGGGTAATGCTATTTTTAATTTTTTGAGGAACCTCCACACTTTCTTCCAGAGCAGCTGCACCAGTTTGCATTCCCACCAACAGGGCAAGAGGGTTCCTGTTTCTCCATATCCTCACCAACATCTGTTGTTTCCTGAGCTGTTAATTTTAGCCACTCTGACCAGTGTGTGGTGGTATCTCAATGTGGTTTTGATTTGCATTTCCCTGATGATGAATGAAGTTGAACATCTTTTCATATGTCTGTTTGCCATCTGGATGTCCGGCTTGGTAAAGTGTTTAGGTGTTTGATCCATTTTGAACTTATTTTTGTGTATGGTGTAAGAAAGTAGTCCAGTTTCATTCTTCCGCAAGTTGCTGTCCAAATCTCCCAGCACCATTTGCTAAAGAGACTGTTGTTTGTTTGTTTGTTTGTTTGTTTCCCATTGGATACTCTTTCCTGCTTTGTCAAAGATTAGCTGGCCATACATTTGTGGGTCCACTTCTGGGGTCTCTATTCTATTCCATTGGTCTATGTGTCTGTTTTTGTGCCAATACCATACTGTCTTGATGATTATAGCTTTGTAATACAGCTTAAAGTCCAGGATTGTGATGCCTCCAGCTTTAGTTTTCTTTTTCAACATTACTTTGGCTATTCAGGGTCTTTTGTGGTTCCATACAAATTTTAGGATTGTTTGTTCAAGGTCTGTAAAGAATGCTGGTGCTTTTTTGATTGGGATTGCACTGAATGTGTGGATTGCTTTCAGTAGTATCGACATTCTACAGAAATTGGTTGCATTTCTTTACACTAATAATGAAGCAACAGAAAGAGATATCAAGGAATCAATACCATTTACAATGGCACCAAGAATCATAAAATAAATGGGAATAAACCTAACCAAAGTGGTGAAAGATCTGTACTCTGAAAACTATAGAAAGCTCATGAAAGAAACTGAATAAGACACAAAGACATGGATACAATCTTAGCCTATGGGTAAGAATGTCTTTCAAAAACATGAGTTTGCCCATCTGAGCATTTGGGGTCCTCAGAGCCATTCCCATTACCATGGCTGCTTCACCAGACCCACTCCCAATTAAAGCTTCCAGCACAACACACACTCTTTCCCAGAATTTCCTAATGCTGACCTCAGTTGCCTCCACAACCCTGCTTCCTCCTGTTCAATAGCATGTAGAACTCATTTCCTCTTCATTATTTTATGACACTGGCCTGATAATATCTGATTTTGATCCTCACAGCCTGACCTGAAGTCCATTAGCCTAGATTCTCAAGTTCTACTACCAGGAAAAGAACTATCTGCATAGCTCTAAATGCAACAGTTCACGCTTTAAGGAGATCTAGCCTGTATTCCCCTAGAACTCTGTGTTACCTTCACCCTTAAATGTAATCATGTATTTGAACAAATTATGTTGGCCTTAACTTCCTCATCTGTAAAATAGGTTTGGAAAATCAAAAAGATAATGCCAAAAAGTGTAGTTTAGTACATATCACGCAGAAACACATTTAGATTCTTTTCTTCCCATGAGTGGATACTTTTCATTTATCAATTTCATATCTCCATAATAATCTCCCAAAATGACAGAAGAAACAACACATTCACATGTCTTTCCAAGTCTTCACATAAATCTAATATGTCTTTGTTTTGCAGGTTAGCCTTGTCAAGCCAATAATCTGTGTTGTTCTCACTCTTCAAATACAATTGTACTGACATATGGGGCAGCTGACTACATTTTGGAGAGGTTAAATAAAATTATGAAAGCAAAAGCTTTGATCTTCTGGCCTGCAGTGTGTCTGATGAATACAACTGATATCTCTGTGCTCTGATATGTATGTTTTTTTTTTCCTAAAGAAGTTATTTGAACATTCCTTTATTAAGCATGGTGAAGCTTAAGTATTTTTTTCAGAAAAGAATTCTATTGTAACCTTTAAAGAACAGACAATTCCAAAATTACTTAAATAACTATTAAATTGTTATTAATTTAAATTATTTATCTGGACCATAGGAAATACAGAAAATTCCTCAAACTATTTTTAAGGTTAAGAATAAATGTAATGCAAAAACCTGGTAATAGTAATATTAGTATAAATATATAAACAATCTCATTTATAGAATCAAAGAATAATGAGGCAGAAGCTTTTTAATTATCAAATAGAATGCATCAATATACCAAAAGACACTTCTAGATACTTCTAAAGAAAATGGGGGCACCTAGTTGGCTCAGTTAGTTAAAGCCTCCTGACTTCAGCTCAGGTCATGATCTCACGGTTCGTGGGTTCAAGCCCCGCATCAGGCTCTGTGCTGACAGCTCAGAGCCTGAAGCCTGCTTCGGTCTGTGGCTCCCTCTCTCCTCTCTCTCTCTCTCTCTCTGTCCCTCCCCTGCTCATGCTCTGTCTCTCAAAAAAATAAATAAATGTTTAAAAAAATTAAATAAAATGGAACCCTTGCAACATTGTTGGTGGGAATGTGAAATAGCACAGCTACTATGGAAAACAGTATGGACTTTCTTCAAAAAATTAAAAATAGAACTACCATATGATCCAGCAATCTCATGTAGGGATATATACCCAAAAGAACTAAAGACATATCTTTTCATGTAAAAACTCATCATAAGGTCTTATGAAGTACACCCATTTCAATTTGACAGTACGTTCTGGTTTGGTATAAATTTTTCTCTGGGTTTTAGTCTTTCTGCAAACTTAAGAAAAAATGTTTTGCAATTTTCATCACCAATAGAATAAGCGTAACCTTAAAAAATAAAATTGCATGTTTATGTACTGGTGTTATTATAAACTACCTGAAGAACTGTACATATGGTTTTTAATTCAATAATTACAACTTTACATGCTTATAGCCCCTTAGGAACCATTATGAACGGCAAGTAAATAATGTACACATTGAAAAGCCCTTGGCTGCACACATGCAAAAACATACAGAAATTTCTAAATCACAGGGTTTGGTTTTTTTTTAATGTAAATCCAAGTTAGATAACATATAGTGTAATAATGATTTCAGGAATAGAATTTAGTGATTCATCACTTACATATAACACCCAGTGCTCATCCCAACAAGTGTCCTCCTTAATGCCCATCACCCATTTAGCCCATCCCCCCACCATCTACCCCAACCCTCAGTTTGTTTTCTGTCTTTAAGAGACTCATATGGTTTGTCTTCCTCTCTGTTTTTATGTATTTTTGCTTCTCCTCCCCTATGTTTATGTTTTGTTTCTTAAATTCTACATATGAGTGAAATCATATGATGTTTTTTTCTGACTGACTTATTTCACTTAGCATAATACACTGTATTTACATCCACATTGTTGTAAATGGCAAGATTTCTTTCTTTTTGATTGCCGAGTCATATTCCACTCTCTATATATAAACCACATCTTCTTTATCCATTCATCAGGTAATGGACATTTGGGCTCTTTCCATACTTTGGCTATTGTTGCTAGTGCTGCTATGAACATTGGGGTGCATGTGCCCCTTAAAATCAGCATTTTAGTATCCTTTGGAATAAATACCTTAGTAGTGCAATTGCTGGGTCGTAGGGTAGTTCTATTTTTAATTTTTTGAGGAACCTCCATATTGTTTTCCAGAGTGGCTGCACCAATTTGCCTCCCCACCAGCAGCGAAAAAGAGTTCCTCTTTTCTCCACATCTTCATCAACATCTGTTGTTGCCTGAGTTGTTAATCTTAGCCATTCTAAAGTACTACTGGCTTCGGGATTTTTATTTTAGGGACCATGGTGAGCTTCAAGTGTTCCATAATTTGATACTGTATTCCAAAATATAATATGCATTTTTCCGGATAGAGTTTCCACAGATTCCACAGTTTCCCAGATTGTTAAAAAAGTACATCACACATCCCCCATCAAAAAATAAATACTTAAGAGCATTAGACTTCAACTAAGAGAAATAATAATATTGGAAAGAAAATAAAGAATTAAATCCAGATCTAATCATTGGTCAGAATGGGAAAATTAGGAACTTCAGGGTCTCTCTCTCTCTCTCTCTCTCTCTCTCTCTCTCTCTCTCTCTTTTTCTCCTTTAGGTGCCAGAAATCACAAAGCTATTTATATCTCCAATGTGACAAAATTTACTCAATCAGAGAGGGAGGGTATTGAAAGCACAGTTATTCTCACATGTAAGTGTGCTTAAACACCTCAAGGGCTCTTTATGAGCACCTGGCCCCAACTCAAAAGGTTCTCTAGGACTGTGTTAGAACCTTGAATCTGCATACTCAACAAGCACAACAGGTAATACAGTATAGGCAGCCAATAGAAAAACCTGATAAGAAACACTGCAATTCTTCCAATCCATTAACAATTTCATCTTTACTGGTTTGTGCTATGTTGTCACTTGTAAACCAGGCACCCTGAGGCAAGATTCTGTTTATTAGTATTTTTTCTAAATAGCAGCAAAAGCTCTTATAGATGCTATAATAGTTATACTAAATCTATGAAAAAAAGAACTAGTACTTATATATCAATGCTACTTTCAACAGTTTTCAGGATATCAAATGATAATCTCAAAGGCCATCTTATTAAATATCATCCACTAAAACAGGAATAAATAAAAACTGGAAAACCACAAATTTAGATTATGGTTGCTAGGAGATTAAGGATGAAAACATAAATAAAATTCATTTTGTATTCTGGACAGTGCCTCAGTTTAACAATAACACTTTTTTTCTTACATCTCTATAATGCTGGAGTTAAGATCACAATGTTTTCAGAAAAATTAGGAGACTTCTACTTAATTCTCAAACATTGATTGGTCTTACATATCTGCAGGTAAAGGAAGAAGTTTTATTCCCAGGTCTAATATAAACAGGCCATATAAATTTGACAGCTCATTATGATATGTGAAAGAGTAAGAAACTTAAAGAAATCAAGGACACAGGCAACATGCCATCCGTTATTTCCAATTTAATGTCTTTCAATAATAGGTCATTTGAAACTATAAAAATCTTGAAATACATTGTGGAAAAGTAAAATGCACTTCATTGGAAAACTTCACAATAATATAACCCTGATAATTGCTAAAAATGCATTTATACACTGCAAGGTACAACTAAAAAGACCAATCTAAAACTCCTCAAAACATAGCCATCATTTTGATCATTTTGCCATGTCTAAAGAATGCAGTTCTCTAGCACTTAGGCAAGTTTGCCATGGTGAAGCCATGTGAACTCAGACATCATCAGGCAATGATTTTGTGCTTGGTACACAAATAGCCTTGTCACTCGGGAACTGCCTCCTTAATGCAAAAACACCAGCCTATCTGTCTCATTTCCATCATCCTCAGACGTAGCACGTGCAGTACAATAAGGGTGGCTGACAGGAAACTGTAGTAACCCTGGCTGCTCTAGAATAGTCTGACAAGGATGAGTGGCAAATATGGTGCTCTGAGAAGTATGGAGGCTCCCAACCACAAAGAATGAGTGCTAGGAAATATCATTTTCCACAAGTCACTTTCTGGGTCAATTTTCAATAGCCAAAGCCCTCTTAAATGACATTCATATAAAAATACAAACTTAAATGTTTGCTATTTGAATTGGTTTCCAGAATCAGGAAATATGATGTCACCTTGGCAGATTTTATATGTGCCACCCAGTTTCTAAATGTCAGACTTAAAACATCAAACAATAGTTTTCACTAAGTTTTCCTCAGCCATATGTATTACGATAGAAGGGCAATAATATTTGGTCATAATATTTTAATACACCAAAATTAGGGATGAGATCCTGGGAAGAAGATCCACAAAAGCAGTACATTGAAAACCTACGGCAATGAAGTGATTAATAAGAATCTGACTTAACACAGATTTCACATAAGACCAAATTTACTTATGTAAAGGGATATGTTATATTATTTCCTTATGTCATATTTTATTTTATCACTTCCCAAACTCATCTCTACCTAATTGACGTCAATTTTAGACTACAATGACATTCTGGGCAAAGTAGAGGCAAGAATGCTGCTCCAAAGATAGTAGAGAAAAAGCTTCTATTTCGGTGATAGGTCTAGGTGATGATGAAAACAGGAATATTCCCTGAAATCCTGTCCCAGTCAAGGAAAATTCCAGAAGACTAAAGCTATTTTAGATCCATCTCAGTGTTCATCATCCTTCTAGGAAAAGCCTGAAGATCTAGTCAAGTTAATGACCTCATGATTCTATCTCAGAAAAGTTGAGGAAAATCATACACCCTCTCCAGACTACAGAGCTGCACCCAGGTGCATGAACCTGATCTTCAGCTGTTCTCCATGAAGAGCAAGGACCGTCTGTAGTTACTTGTGCACTTAGTCTCACTGACCTGGCCTGTAAAACGTGGATATTGATGATCACTTTTTAAGGTTGCTTTGAAAGTAAAATGTGATAAAGTATATAAAGCATTTGGCACGGTGCCTGGTATATAGAAAGAACTTAAGTGCAGCAATTATTCTTAACTAATAATTATAATTGTTAATATTTTAATATCCATACTAAATTTGATCCATGGAAAATCTCCATTTCCAGCAAACAGTCAAGCATTGCTCTGGTGACATTTTTCCTTTATAGAGAAGATAAAGCCAGACAAGTTGGCATGCAGCATATGTTCTAAAATTGTATAAGCTACCAAAGGCGATGGAAAAGCAGATGAGAGCATTTTAAAAATTAAAATGCCTTTTGATTGCTCTGCGTTATGCCCTGTGTTGTAGAGAGGCACTGTCAGAATCAGTAGCTTTATAAATGATGGATTTTGTACAGCATAAAAAGGCATGGCAAAGTATATTTCAAATTTTGTTTTGAAAGCATTGATTCCCATACATCTTTGAAATTAAATTTCCCTCATGGTTCACCTTTAAACTCCTTACCCTGCTGTAAGAGAAAAATAAGAAAAGGAAAATTCTCCTTTATGATTCCATCCAGAGGTAAATTGCAGGTAAACATTAGAAATCACATGAATGAATTATTTTACGAGTCTGATTTTTCTCTATTGAATATTCTCCTCCTTTCTGTCATTACTCCAAGTAGTTGAGTGTCACTTGTATTTATTTTTTCCTTATGTTTTCATAAATTAATGAAAAGGCTAGTGTTTCTAACATCGTGCTTTGTTTCTGCCTGATAATGCAATAACCAAGATTTCATTATAGCATAATAAATGTTTGTGGAATGAATGAATGGAATGTCAAGTCTAATTCTCTGCTTTCCTTTTTATTAATATTAGATTTCCTATAGGTTTTCTCTTCTTTGTGACCACTTCACTTGAGAAATATTGAGCAATTCTTACTCAGAATTTTTTCCGCTATGTACTTTGCCTACAGAATGAAGACACCATTGAGTTTTCTCATTGAAGACTTGTGAAATATATATTAAAAAGGGAATTATGTTTTCCAAATTTTGGCGTATACCCATTCAAGTTGAGTACGCATAAAGTGAAGTCAACGTTTTTTCACAGGAGTAATAACTAAATTCCCACTGCCATAATAGAGATCTTTTTTTTTCTTTTCAAAGTAAAAATTAACCAGCTTTATATGTAATTGATTTTTAAAATTTGCCATTCACATTAAAATATGTAATTTTATTTATTATACTGTGTGGTGCATTGCATAAAATGTGGGGGCTATAATCATAGCACTTATTTAGAATATATATCAATAATGATAGTCAACATGATGATAATGATGCCAATGTATAGAATGCTTGGTGTTATCATTCTAAGTTTCGAAAAGATGGTGCAAATCTTAAAATGTAATTAATGCTGTATAACAACACACATTTGACTTGTCCCTTTAATCTTGATTCCAAAGACTTGTTTGGATCACCACATCTACTCTACATAACCAAAATTCCTTCAGGAGTTTTCCGTGACAGTGTATATGTATAAAACTGGAAGAAACAAATGTTTGAAGAGAACTTGTATATAAAGGAGCTTCTACTAAAATGCAAGCATAATTGTTTTATGCAGGGAAGAGTTAGACCAACTAAGTGGTAAAAAGGTTGTTCCCCACAATGAACATGGGTGTAATTCTCCATTCAAAATGCTTGCCTTATACCATGATTTAAGAAATGAAACAGATGACCAGAGGGGAAAAAAAAAGGGAGAGAGAGGGGCAAACCATAAAACACACTCTAACTATAGAGGACAAACAGGGTTGCTGGAGGGGAGGTGGGGGGGGGAGATGGGTTAAATGGGTGATGGGGATTAAGGAGGGCAGTTGTTATGATGAGCACTGGGTGTTACATGTAAATCATGAATCACTAAATTCTACCCCTAAAACTAATATTACATTCTATGTTAATTAATTGGAATTTCAATAAAAATTTGAAACAAAGAAAAATAAAATGCTCCTCTTTATTGCTGACAATAACCCATCATTGGCCTTTTGTGTAAAAGAAAAAAAAAAATCATCACTTTGGCAACTTGCAAGTGCTGTTATCAGCAGTTGTCTTTGGTCCTTCCAGGTTAAGCAGGGGAATGTGGTTTAGTCTTTTTACCCTCAGGCATCGCTGGTCAGCTCTCTAAATAATAGCTAATCTGGATTCCTACTATCCTTGCTGTCTGACTGAGCCCAGGAGGGCTTTCTGTAATGAGTACCAGGAGAGAGTTCTGATCACGTCCTACAGCATTCCCAGTGCACATGTTCTGCGGCTTGATGTTCAGCACTGGCACAGAGACAAAGAGGCATTTGAAGAAAGAAAAAAAGAAAACCCTGACTCATCCATTCAACCACTGAATAAATATTTATGAAGGTATTCTTTTTTAATATTTTGGATAAGGTGTTGCAGGGGCTAGTGACTTAAAAGAAATGACATACGTATTTGCTTTCAAGAAGCTTCCAATCCAAGAAATACTTTAACACAGAAGGTCAAAGAACATGGCATTCTTGCCCCTATCCCCTTGGACCCCTTTACCAGCTTCCTGCACTCCAGCTTCAAGTGCATTCTCACCCCCAACTCCAGCATCTGCAGCTCCTTGTTGGAAGGCTGCCCACAAGACTACGGGAGCTGCTTTGCCTATCTATGCCCACAGAGAGTGGCCAGCACCAGCACCGGGGTGGAGGGGGGGGTGTTCAGGCCACATTCCTGCCCTCAGCCCTTAGCCAATGACTAAATGGGTGAAGACATATAAATATTCCTGTCCCCTTGCTTCCAAAATGGGACAACTCAGTGGTGTGCCTCAGTGTCTCAGGAGTTTATCCTACAAGACTGAGTCATGTTACCCCCACCCACTGTGGGATTTTCCTGGATATCTCACCCTTGCTTATAGTCTTTCATTTCATATCTACTTTCCCACCCTGCCTTGGTTTTTCTCCCTAATATACGTGAATCTCATCTCGAGGACAGCTTCTGGAAACAGGTTGCTACTATTAGTATTATTCTATTATTACTAAGGATGACTGAAATGATACAAAGATTAATGAGACAGACATCAATTTGCCAACATCTCAAAAGGCCTTGAGTGTTAAGAAAATGGGTTTGTAACTTATTTGATAGACAATAAGAAATTATTGGAGTGCCTGGCTGTCTCAGTTGGTAGAACGTGGGACTCTTGATCTGGGGGTTATGAGCTCAAACCCCATGTTGGGTGAAGCAATTACTTAAAAATAAAACCTTAAAAAAAGAGGGGCACTTGGGTGGCCCAGGCAGTTAAGAGTCTGACTTTTGATTTCAGCTCAGATCGTAATCTCACGGTCATGAGATTGAGTCCCGTGTCCAGCTACATGCTGGGCATGGAGCCTGCTTAAGATTCTCTCTCTTCGGGCACATGGGTGACTCAGTAGGTTAAGCATCCGACTTCTGTTCAGGTCATGATCTTGCAGTTCATGGGTTCAAACCCTGCGTCGGGCTCTGTGCTGACAATTCAGTCTGGAACCTGCTTTGGATTCTGTATCTCCCTCTTTCTCTGCTCCTCCCCTAGTCTTGGTTGGTCGGTCTCTCTCTCTCTCTCTCTCTCTCTCTCAAAAATAAAAATAAAAAGATTTTAAAAAAAGATGCTCTCTCTCTCTCTGTGCCCTACCCGTCAACAATAATTAATTACTTAATTAAAAAATAAATAAATAAAAGAAAAAAAGTGGGAAATTACTGAAAGGTTTTACATAAGTCATGTAATATGATTTGAAAAGTTTAGCATAAATAATTCAGTAGAAATATCATTAACTCCAAGAGCTTTTCTGTTCATTATGGATGTAATATACGTGGGGCCTCTTCAAAACTAGCAAAGATGCTATGCTTTACAGCCCTTTCTCTAAACATGGATGCTGGCATGAAGTATATTGAAGAAATGTAGCAGCAAACTATCCAGAATTCTAGTTATTCTGAAATGCAGATGCACTCTGAAAACGAGCACATCCCCCTGATCTCAGTCAAATTACCCCTAGTCTTTAAATGAACTGTGGCAGTGTGCAAACATTCACACTTGAAAGTCATACAGAAGTTGGCATTAGTCTGTAGATTCCTCATCTCTCCTTCCTTAGTATCCCACTTACTAATTATCAGTCCAAGCTACATGCTCCAGTATGGGTTTCTAAAGAATCTTTCATCTTTTACCCACAAGAGAATAGTAAAATGTTTCCAGGCACTGATGTATGGCTTCATACATACATACTTCACAGTGTCTTACTCTTTGAGGCAGTACTTGCACCTTCATCTAACAGTACCTACCATTACAATAGTTTCGGATAAAGAATATTTACTATTTATTCCTTGGCTACAGATGGAGTTCATTGCTCCAGGCACTGGAATGTTGTTGCTTGACCATTTTTAGAGTCCCTCATGTTTGAAGGACTTGACATTTAAACCAGCAATTCTCAGAGTATACAGTGGAATCACATGGGGACTTACAAAAAAATGACTTCCAGACTCCATCCCATTCCAATTACCTAGTCAAGTTTTATAAAAGCTTTCCAGGTGCTTCTAACACAACCACCACTTTAGACTGACAGGTCTGAATTTGGGATACATCAATTTTAATATTAAAATTGAGAATTTTGGGTGACAGTTGGTCCAACAGTTAAAAACAAAAATACATTTGTAATACTCCTGTCAGCTTATAAGTTATTCACACAATATAACTTATATTATATGTTATAATATAATATATAATTATATATTATATATATATATATGAGACCAAAATAGTGTTTATTTTAATTATTTTATTTCATTTTTAATGTTTACTTATTTTTGAGAGAGAGAGAGCGACAGAGAGAGAAGGAGAAAGAGAGAGAGCGAGAGTATGAGCAGGGGAGGGACAGAGAGATAAAGGGAGACACAGAATCCGAAGCAGGCTCCAGGCTCTGAGCCGTCAGCACAGAGCCCGACATGGGGCTCGAACTAATGAACAGTGAGATCATGACCTGAGCCGAAGCTGGACGCCTCATCGACTAAGCCACCCAGTCATCCCGATTTTAATCATTTTAAAGAAGAGGAATCAAATCCTAAGAAAGTTTATATGATATACTCCAGATTGTTGTATAATAAC
The DNA here is from genome assembly GCF_018350215.1 of Panthera leo. Taxonomy (NCBI): domain Eukaryota; kingdom Metazoa; phylum Chordata; class Mammalia; order Carnivora; family Felidae; genus Panthera; species Panthera leo. The sequence goes on along the minus strand of NC_056683.1, from coordinate 110,972,519 downwards.
AAGTGGTACAACCAGGACATAACTTCTAATTCCAGGCACTGAGTTCCATCTATCAAGGAATATGCCACTTGGTTTGACGCACTAAAATATAACATCCTACCAGGGAGAGAAGGATGAATAGGTGGAGACAGGACTTTCAGAGCAGTGAAAGTACTCTATGTAATACTGAAATGGTAGATACGTGCCATTATACTTTTGTTCAAACCCACTGAATGCATAACATCAAGAATGAACCTAATGTAAACTATGGACTTTAGGTTATTATGATATGGCAATGTCGGTTCAGTTGCCACAATGTACCACACTAGTGAGAGTTGTTGATCATAGGAGAGGCTATCTATGAATGGGGGCAAGGTATACATGGGAAGTCTCTGTACTTCCTTTTCAATTTTGCTACATACCTAAAAATGCTCCAAAAAAGTAAGTCTATTTAAACACTACATGTGTACATTTTTTTCCTGCTTTGCTGAAATGCCTTAATATGAGCTATGGAGAAGGAGACCATTGATTTAATCCCTTTCTACCATCTTTCAGCAAATTGACACATATACATTAAGAATTCTCCCAAGTCAGCTTGTGATGAAATGTCTTTAAAGACTCTAGAAAAGGTTTCCTCTTATACATGTTCATTAGGAGGTACACTTGTTCACTGGGGTGGATACACATGTATTGACAATGACAACCCAGGGTGCTTTAGAAAGATGCAAGCACATTTGGGAGTTGTTTGCCTTTTAGCCAAGGTATAGAACTCTGAGGTGAAGAATCTGTGCTTAATCAGCAATTTCCCTCAGTTTTTAACCATCCCACACAATGCTGGACATAAAGATCCATAAGGGCATGTTCATCCTTGTATCCCCACCTCCAGTACAGTGCCTGACACAGACTACATACCCACAGGCATTTGTGAATGGAAGAATAATCAAGAGGCAGGTGTGTGTGTCTGTGTGTGTGTGTGTGTGTGTGTGTGTGTGTGTGTGTGTGTGTTAATGGAATGGGAATGTCTCCAGGAAAGAGATTTTCAGCAGTATTTTCCATTAGCACCCTCATCAGGAGGACTGGGTTTGAAGAATATTGAAAAACAGTAAGCCCATGTGCAAATACTGCTTACTACTTTTTCCCATGAAGAACTTACTGCTCTCACATCCTTTATCAACCTAAGTTTCCTTGATGCAATGTTGCTAGAAAAGTCATTTTTTATTCCTATTAACATCTCACATATTTTTTCACAATTGAGATAATATCACCTCTAAAAGGCAAAACATAGATCACAAAGGATTAGAAATCTATGCAACAGATGTCTACAAGTTAGACTAGATAATTTCATAAAAAGCCCATGGGGTAGAAGTTTTAAATAAAAACAGTGCTTAGTTACATACATCTCTTCCTTACTTGGACCCGTGTTCTGATAAGAATAGAAGCAAGTATTGAACTCACTTTTTAAGTAATGAGGCAAAAGCACTACCCTAGGTGAGGTGGCAGGAGGGGGCGATCTCTTTACTGAAGGAAGAATTAAATAAGCAAGGAAAATCCACTCATTCAAGCCAGTTCCAGTCTTTTCTACCACATTTAAGTTTACACACACCTAGAATCAACAGGATTGAAAGTCTAATTCCAACTCAGCATGTACACATTGAGTTCTGCTAAGAGTTTAGCTCATTAGATAGGGCTAAAGATAGTTCCTTTCTAGTTAGGAAAATAAGATGTACATAAAACAAGTAAAAATATAAGCTTCCAAAAGCATAGTGGACAGAAATCAAAGACAGAGATTAGCATGAGTCAGAGAGACTTGGTAAAACTTTCATATAAGAATGGAGAGAACCTAAAGTGGCTAAAGAAAAAAAAAGGTTTATATAAAAGTTGAATAACAGAAGTCAAAATTTTACATAACTTTGTCAAAGTAGTCTTTTTATATAGAACTTTTAATCATCAATGATATTTCCTCTTCTCTGTAACTATCGGAAGTATAAGGTATATAATAAAAATCAAAAAAATGAAGAGAAACACAAAATATGCAATTCACCTGAGATAAATTAATACAGAATTGGACAGAAGTGTAAAAGGGAAATACATCACATAAAGCAAAAATTGTTAAATTCTACTTCTCAGGTCGCTTTTGTATTATTCTTTTTGATGACTGCATGTCTACTTATGAAATGTTTGAAAGTTATTACATTTTATTTCTGTCAAAAGACTTTTCAGCTATTTGAATTCCATGCCTTTTTTTTAAAGTATCACAGATGACTGGATTCTTTATATTATCGAATTGTTTCATGTCATAGAAGATAACACATTTGATAGTATTTGTATTCAGACCCAATTCAGAAACATAGCAAGCTATCAGCAAAGAAAAAAAAAAAAAAAGTACAGGTATTGATTTTACTCCAAGTATATAAACCTATAATCAGAATATTCCACTTCAACATCTATTTTTCTCAAAAGCCTGAAATGACCCCTCAAAAACCAAAAGGTATCCATTCAATTGGGATTTAAAGCTGTTTTCCAATTAACATCTTAACGCAGATTTCTTCTTGGATAATGTTTAGTTCTTGTGTTCGATATTCCTTCTGTCACTCAAACTAAGCATTCTAGTTCAGTTTCGCTTGTTGAGAGTTAGCCACAGGCTTGCCTACAATAGCAAGTATCTCCTCTAATGAGTCAAAACTGGAAATAACTCTTGATGAAGAGTATATCTCCAACACTGCATAAATACAGAAGCCATATGGTGATATAGAAAGAACTCAAAATTAGAAATAATCGCATCTGTTAGACTTAACCTAGCAGGGCTGGAATCACATGATCTCTCAGCTCCCTTCCAAGACTAAAAGTCTATGCCACTTGTGTGGTATGAATAAATATGTAAGGTCTGCCATCAAACTTAGGTTGTTACTTTCTTCAGACAATGCCATTGATGATCAAGTACACATATATCCATGTGGAATGATTAAGCACTTCCCCCTGACCCCCAAACATCTCTCCTACTTAATCTAAACCTACATGGCCTGACAGCTACTTAACTTGTTCAGAAAACACACATATATGTTAGCTACCTAGAAATGGCTAAGAGGAGCAAGGAGTAGAGATTTGGTAGAGACCGGCAGCTAAAGAGGATTTTGGTGACAAATGACAGATACAGAGTAAAGTAAAGCTACAAAAATGGGGATTCAAAACCAGAATTCCAATATCTGGAAGACATTAGTGAAATGAGGGAGGTAGAACTGATTCCTCCCTCATAGCCCAGGCTTTAGCCAACACATAGTTCTTCAATATATATGTGTCTTCAGTTCATTCTTACAGAATCCCTTGCTTTCAACACTCTGGCTAACTCTTCTTCATGATCAAAACTTCAGATGACCATCTGTTTGTTCCAGAAATGTTGTCCAACTCTCCGCAGCAAGTTTGCTATATCATCCACTTTTTTCATTTTGTTATATTACCCTGTAGCCCCCTCCTCATTTTAACATGTACTATGCTATGTTGAAATTGCCTACTTATTTGTATCTATTCCCCATCATATAGTAACTAGGAAAAGAAAATATGTAGTTGGCTCTCAGTTTAGGAACACAGGATTTTAGTGTTACATCAGGAAAGAGATACTAAGGATAGGAAGCCTGAATTTCTTACTCACAGTTGTAGTTCTTACCCCAGCACAGTGACAAGCCAATAAGAAAACACTGAAGTATTTGTTACCTGAATAAAGAACTTAAAAAAAAAAATGTCCCAAGAAACCAGAAACCAGCAAACCAAGGCATGGATTCTATGGATTGTGTTCTTAAGTATGTAAGACCAGGACTTCATCAATAAATGTGAGATACAGGACTAGACCAGCGAAAAGGTAAGGAGCTCTCTGTTGGAGCCCAAGTAGAGATTCAGAGCAAAAGCTTCAGACACACAGACTTAAGGATTCACTAAACTACCAGCATAGGAGCCCTTAGGTATTGCTAGTTTCTGAACAAAAATGATCCTCCATCACAGAGCACAGCTAATCCTGTAAGTGGAGTTGAATGTAGACGACAATTGTAGATGAGAACGAAATCAGTTATCATTGCCAAGGACATCCAGATCCTGAGTTGGAAAAGTTCCCAAGAACTCCAAATAAATATATTAACCTAATTATTCACACATTATTATGGACAAAACGTTTGTCTGTACCACCCCCCCCCATTCATATGGTGAAGGCCAGCTCCCAATGTGATGGTACTCAGAGCCTGAGAAGAGATGCTAAAGGTGAAATTAGGTCATAGATGAGGCCTAATCTGACAGAGCTGGTGCCCTCATAAGAAGAGGAAGAGACATCAAAGCTCTCTCTCCACCACATGAGGACACAGCAAGAAGGAAGCATTTTGCAAATGAGGAAAAGAACCCTCAACAAGAATCTAATCAGTTGGCACCTCAATCTTGGACTTTCCAGACACCAGAATGGTGAGAAATAAATTTTGTTTAAGCCATCCACTCTGTTTTTTTTTTATGGTATTCCAAGTAGATTAATACATATATCAAAAGTTTTATGTACAATATCTCAAAATAAATCGGACAAAGTTTGTTTTGTCAGCATTTTATACCTTGGGGTAGAGAAACAGAGCAAAACTGGATAGCTACTGATATGGATAGACAAATACTCCTAAAATCACAATGGGTTAATGTACACCTTCCACTTCATCTACTATGGAATAGGCCCATTATCTGCTGAGGGTATCCAACAGTTTAGCCGCCAATACAGCTGAGTTGTCAATGATGCTTTCAGAACCCATCCTGCATCTGTCATTCTGTAAAAGTTATGCTATAGCTGTTTCCAAAACAGCATGACTGACAAGGTTACAAAATAGTTGATCCAAGAAAACTCAAGCCAAGGTCTTTACGATGATAGAGGATCCCTTGGCTATTGCTACTGTTAGGTCTGCTGCCTTTGCTATTGCTGATGAAAATGACTGAAATCTTCCACAATTCCTCAGCAGCCTGGGTGTTGAGAGTTATTTAGGGCTGTCCCAGAAGTTGTTGCAGTGAAGCTGTTCCACTGGCTCTTGGTTCCATGAATGTCTTCAGGAGATGGGCACCCTACCCAGAATGTCACATTTGGGAAACCTCTTCAGAGTGTGGGCAGCCTTGCTGTTGATGATGGATGGAGGCCATAAAAGAAAGCTACTGAGGTGTGAATTACCATCACAAGTGAATTCTTCCCTGCAGTGATAAGGGCAGAGGCCTATTTGGTTTCCATAGCTGCTGTATTATACGGCACTGTAAAGCAAGTCACCCCCTTCATTCTTATTTGTCCATGTTTAATGATTATGGCTTAAAGAAACACGCACTATACTCTGACATCTCACTATCACAACGTTCACTGTAGAGTAGAGTTTGGTATTAGGCCCATTTATTTTGGACTCCATCCAAGTGAATTTAATTAAGAATATCTGAAGTACCTTGTTATGAGATGATTTTACCTGCAAATTGGTCCCAATGAGAGTGTTATATTAAAGTTCCCAAAGATGTGGTCAAAAAAAGAAAAAGAAGTTTAAGCTTCTCCTTCTTATACTTGTGTACATATACGGCTCTGTCCACATCCCTCAGACCAGGCAATTTTCTTAGTGCAAGTGCAAAAGGATAGTTGTACTAAGGTCCAAGAGTGCCCAAGTCTGGAGATTTTTATTGGATTTGCCATTGCACTTAAGTCACATGAAAGGAAAAAGTTCTGCTGGTTTGCAAACTCAGCCAAATATGAAATGGAAAGAACAGTAATAATTCTAATGGTCTAAAAGAAATAATTCATTTCCTTTGCACAAAGATAAAATACTATGTAGAATATCCTTTAAATATTTTCTAACACCCCTACAGGAAACAGTGAAGAGTGGTATATACATTATGAAATCACCAAATAAAATTAATGAAGGGCTCCTTTCTACCACATTCAAATGCCAAATGATGAAATAAAGTCTTACCACAGACTCTTTCCCCCCTTTTTGGTCTCTAAAACCACAGTACTTTTTGAATATTTGATAAAAACCTATATAATGCATTTACACTTTTCCAAGAACTATACAAGCCTAATAATGTGTACTTTAAAACACATTTGAGGAAAAGTACCTCAAATACATTTTAGATGTTCGACATCCATGACTTTGTAGTTCTTTACTTTGAGAATGATAATTACATAAAGAATTACTTGGAATTATAAAAATATAACCAGGTTTTATACGTTATAAACACATAACCAAACTTATAAAACAATTCTAAGTTTTCTCAATCTAACATCCCTTTTGGTATAAATATGGAGTTTTTTGCTTACAGTTTGCAAGCTTAAAAATCCATCTCTAAGTAAAAGAAAAAACTGAATGTTTCATTTTTTTTCTATGTGCGTATAATTTTTTGGCACAAGAGATATAATTTATATGTAAATTTTATGAATGCAACTTTCATAGTTTAAAAAAGTAAATATTTTTAGAACATCATATAATCATATAAAGAATACAGCATTTGCCTAAGTACTCTTTGGATAATAGTAGTAATTAAACATACACAAACATACATACTTAGACGTGTACATACATACAAAGTATTTGTCAATTACAGTTCCTGCCATATCTCTTGCTGTCTACAGGTTATAAAGAAACTATGGAAGAAAATGTTTTAGAGGTGATTATTCTATTCCAACTTTTATATCAAAAATAGTATCTATTTAATTGAAAACATGGAAACCAAAACCAAAAAATATAGTAATCAATTTGTTTTTAATCCGGTCTGGTTATAGGGAAGGTTTTTGAATGGGCTGATTTATTTTTAAGAGGGTCTTTTATAGTATTTTTCTTAATGTCTGAAACATTTTTCCAAATAAAGTTATTTATATATGTTAAGAGGCTTCTAATTTTGAAAAGTGACACTTTGAGCAGAGGAATAACTTTCATACTCACTTCTATATTCGCTGTTAATAAGCCCTCAATAAATACCTTGTGAATAAAAAATAAGACTGGAAATACTTCAAGCCATTTAGTTATTAAAACTGGAATTAGTAGCTAACAGCAATGCTGAGAAAAAAAGAAAGTGGGAGGGGGGAGTGGGCAGGAGGTTTAACAGCCTAAGTGAAAATAAATCTTGAAAGTCAGAAAAAGATTGAGCTGTTAAAGGGAAATATGGGGATGCCTGGGTGGCTCAGCTGGTTAAGCATCTAACTCCTGATTTCAACTCAGGTCATCATCTCAAGGTTCTTGGGCTTGAGCCCAGCATCGGACTCTGCACTGACGGTGTGAAGCCTACTTTGGATTCTCTCTCATTTCCTCTCTGCCCCCCCCACACATGCTCTCCATAATTAAATAAAGAAAGAAACATTTTAAAAAATAAGGAAATATGAACTCTGAGAACTTTATTTAAAAGTAAAAAAAAAAAAAAAAAAACACGAATACATGCTCATTTATAGCCCTACAGAAAGAATAGGATTAGAGTGTACATTCTGTCTACACATCTTAAGCATCTAAAGATTGTCTGCTGTCAACATTTTCATAACTGGAGCCATTCTCTAAATCAAATTAAAAGTAGAACTTTTACACATGAGGGGTCTATAAAATATTTTAAATAACTCCACTATATTAATCTTAAATTACTAAAAAAAAAGTTATATTCTAAATTTTACACATTGTAAATTTATTTTCAAATGATCTTTCAAAACTCTTCATACCTCTGTAAGTTTAAGATGTGAAAGTGTGCTCTGTCCTGCCAGTCTCTTCAGATGACTGTATAAAGCATGCAAAGTCCGTTCCTCCTCAGCAGTACAGGACAGTTGCTGCCTTCACTTCCTGAGCTGCTCTGCTCCCTGGACTTAGAGAACTAGACTGGCTGTATGCAGTGTAGATGGAGCTGGAACCCATGAATGACCCAATTCCACAGGTTAAACTGTGAGTCAGGGTCTTCATCTACAGCCAAGAAAGCATACTGCCAGAGGCATCTTTACACATGCAAAGTAAGAAAGAACAAATCCCCTAATCTAACCTTGGGAGGTAAATTGCCTTTTCCTGGCAGAGTGAAATCTTCCACTCTTTGAAAGACACCTGATTTCGAATGTACATGTAAAGGCAATTACCCCTTTTAAAAAGATTCCCAGATCCCCAGTGTCCTGAGTAGAACTGTAATAAAAAACATTGCTTTAACATAATGATCCCTCCATGTGCTGTGTTTGCTTATTGAGTCTCTGTTGATAGACTGTTTTGCCTGAGGCACATTTATTTTTACTCTGTTTGGGAAATAAAATAAATAAATTAGTTATTTCTTATCAAATGGCATTTACAGTGGTTTCTTAAAAAATATAAAATCAAAAACCTGCCTAAGAGTGGAAATTTGACATAACTCAAATAAAAAAATGGCTTCCTTCACTCAGACAGCAGCGAGATGAATAACATTATAACTTCTTTATCAAAGTCTGGCTTATTGCTCTCCTGATCAACAATGGAATGACAAGGACACTGTTAAATTATATAAATCATCCCTCAGGATTTATGAGGTAATAAAAACAGAAAACTATAGATTCATAAAGGAGAGAGTTTATAAGTAGCATTTAAAACCACTTCAGCTAATTCCTCTTATATATTAGAAACAAAATGATTGACTTCAGGATTTTAGCTTCCATTTATTCATTTGTTAAAACGTATTTACCTTAATCCAGTTCTCTTTACCTTGGAGATAAAGAGAAAATTATAAATGACTGCCACATTAACAAAACAAAATTTGGCATTTTATTTCTAAGAATATTACATTAGATATTCTGCCAATTTTTTTCTGTAAAATACTGTTTAGAGTAAACTTTTCCACCTATTATCTACCATTGCTTCAAAGTCTTGCCTCTTAAAATCCTCTTGACCAGGTATAGTTGCATAACTTTTTTTTTTTTAATAAACTTGTCCACTGTCTCAAATCAAAGATCCATTTGCAAAACTTCTGACAATCAGTGTCACTATTTCCATGCATAAAGACTTCACCAAAAGAATATACTGAAAGGCAGTTTCCACATTGCTTTCCACAGAAAAAAATGTCCCACAGTGGAACAGTGTTGAAAACTATCTCCAATATCCTCTAATTACAAAATAGTCCAACACTAAAATGAACAATAAAATCTTAAAAATTTCAGAAAGAAAAGATCATAGTAAGGACTTTAGTGTTATTCTTAGTGTTAAGAGAGGCCAATGAAGGATTCTGAATGGAGAAATACATGGATTTCTTTTAATTTAATCTCTCAGACTGCTATGTTGAGAACAGACTGTGTAATATGGGTAGAAACAGAGAAGACATCCAAGGGAAGGATGATTGGCTCACACCAGTGTGGTAGCAGAAGAAATGAGAGATCGTTGGATTCTGGATACATTTTGAAGGTAGAGCTAACACGATCTCTTAATGGATTGAACGTGGGTGGAAGAGAAGGAGAGTTGCCAAGGATGAGGCCCATATGTTTGGTCTAACAGCTAGAAAAGAAAAAACCCACTAACTCCAATGGAGGATGGGAGGCTGTGAGAGAAATAAAGAAATAAGTAAAAGAATAATAAGACATCCTCTTTTTATGTTAGGTCTCGTTGCACATTCTTATTTTTATTTTAATTCCAGTGTTATATAAGTAATTATAGTGCTATATGAGTTTCAGGTGTACAACACAATGATTCAACAATTCCATACATGACTCAGTCTCATCATGATAATTGCACTCTTAGTCTCCTTCACCTGTCTCACCCATACCCTCCAACCCACCTTCCCTCTGATAATCATCAGTTTGTTCTCTACAGTCAAGAATGTGTCTCCTGGTTTGTCTCTTTTTTTCCTTTGTTCATTTGTTTCTTAAATTCCACATGAGTAAAATCACATGCTATTCGTCTTTCTCTGACAGACTTATTTCACTTAGACTTATACTCTCTAGCTCCATCCATGTTGTTGCAAATGGCAAGATTTCATTATTTTTATGGCTGAGTAATATTCCTTTGTATATGTACCACCTTTTCTTTATCCATTCATCTATTGATGGACACTGAGGTTGCTTCCATAATCTGGCTATTGCAAATAATGCTGCAATAAACATACGGGTGAATATATCCTTTCAAATTAGTGTTTTGGTATTTTGGGGGTAAATATCCAGTAGTGAGAGTGGACATTCTTGTTGTGTTCTTGATCTTAGAGGAAAAGCTCTGTTTTTTGCAACTGAGTATGATGTTAGCTGTGGGTTTTTCATATCTGGCCTTTATTATGTTGAGGTATGTTCTAAACCTACTTTGTTGAAGGTTTTTATGATGAAAGACGTTTTACTTTCTCAAATGTTTTTTCTGCATCTATTAAAACGATCATATGGGGTTCTTTTTTCCCTCTTGTTCATGTGATGTGTAATGTTGATTGATTTGTGAATATTGAACCATCCTTGCATCCCCAGAATAAATTCCACTTGATCATGGTAAATGATTTTTTTCCCTATATTGTTGGATTCAGTTTGCTAATCTTTTGTTGAGGATTTTTGCATCTATGTTTATCAGAGATATTAACCTCTAGTTTTCCTTTATTGTAGTGTCTTTATCTGCCTTTGGCATCAGGGTAATGGTGACCTCACAGAATAAATTTGAAAGGTTTCCTTCCTATTCTATTTTATGGAATAGTTTCAGAAGTTTAGGTATTAACTCTTATTCAAATGTTTGGTAGAATTTACCTGTAAAGCCTCTGGTTCTAGACTTTTGTTTTTTGGGGAGTTTTTAAATTATTAATTCTATTACTGGTAACTGATCTGTTCAAATGTTCTATTTCCCCTGCTCTTGAAAGTAGAGGTTTTATGAAGAAGAGATACTACAGTGACCTACAGTTCAATGTCCCCTGTTCACCAGAACCTGGTGCCTCAGGAGTGTCTCCTACACGTGTTGCAGTCACCCTACTATTATGGTTTAGCCACTTTAATCTTCAGCCCAGTCATCTGCAATGACTATCTTTATCTGTTTTGAGCAGTGTCTGCTCCCTGTGTTGTTAGCAGACTAGTCTGGAGCCACCTTGAGCTTCAGTAAGTGAGACCAGGTGTTTGCCAGAAATGCAGAAGCCAAACTACAGGGTGCTTTCTCCATGTTGTCCCTTGAAGAGATTTCATTGGTGAACAGGGCATACAGTCAGATCAGATTTACAGTTGGACTGGTGTGTGTGGTTATCTTCACCTCTCCAGGGATGGGAGTCACTCTGGAGTGGTGCTGACACATGTCAGGGCTGCTCACATACTGCCGGGCTTGTGGCAACTTTGGATGGGCTCTGGCCAAGCATGTATAGGAGGAGGTGAGTCCACAGAAGAGTGCAGGGGCTGGGTGCAGGATGCCAGCAAGGTCTGTGCAGGTCCACTACAGGAGGAGACCTGCAGCTGCCCAAAATTCCTCCTGAGGCCAGCGGGGTTGGAGAAAACAGATCTGCAGAAGTGTATGGGGATGGGGTGCACTGTTAGCAAGCTAGGTGGAGAACGTTGGCAAGGCACTGGTTCCCACTGGTGTCTGTGTATCTAGGATAGGGGGTAAGGGTTAGGGGAAGGAAATGGTGTCTGCCTGTTCTTTTGTTCTTGGAAAAGTCTCCCAAAGACTGTCAGGAGCACAGGCCCTGAAATCAGTAAACAAATCTCCCTCCTGTATACCCCAGGCATTTTTCAAACTGCTGCTTCTATGACTTATCTCTGTGGGGCTGTCTGTTGTGTAGTTACACATTCTTAAAAATCACTTTCCCCAAGAATACTGTAATGATGCAATATTTCTAAATGAAAAAAAAAGGCACAAAATCAAATATGCAGTGTAACTCAAATATGATTTAAAATCATGCATAAAAAATAGTGTTTCTTTTAAATTGTAAAAAGTAACTATTTTAGATGGTAAAACAAAATATGGCTGTTTTTTTAATTTTCTTCTCTATATATATAATGAAAATATAATTGTATAATATGAATAAATACAACAAATAATCTCAGATCTATATATTTAATATTATCAGATCATATTATGTCAATGTTCACTCATTCACTTATCAAGACTTTTTTAAGGCACATCTTTTATGAGCCCAGAAAAATAAATCAGATATATTCTTGTTTCCTTGAGGCACTCTTATTATTTTTCTTGATAAATTATTTTGGGATAATTTTAGACTTACAAAAATGTTGCAAAGAAGGACCCGTTCCTATATACCCTTCCCAAAGCTTCCCCTAAAGTAACATCTACGTGATCATGGTACAACTGTCAAAATGAATAAACATTAGTATACTATTAACTAAACTATAGACTTAATTCATAGTTCACCAGTGTTTCCACTAATATCCTTTTTCAGTTCCAAGATTAGAGCCAGGATGCCTCACTGCATTTCATCATCAGGTCCTTAGTCTCAGTCCAATCTGTAACAGTTTGTCATTTTACCTTGTTTTTCATAACCTTGGAAGTTTCAAAGACTACTGTTCAGGTATTTTGTAGCTCCTCACGTTGGATTTGCCTAATGTCCTTATGATCAGACTGGGGTTATGGGTTTTTTGTGGTAAATAACCACAGAATTAAAGTGCCCATACTATCATATCATATCAGGGGGCACATGATATCAACATGTCATGTACCTCTACATTTACAGTAAAGGTTCCTCTACTGTAGATTTACTATTTTTCTTTCCATGCTTTGTATTATAAATGAGTCATTGTGTCCACTTTTGAAGGTGAAGAAAAACCAGCATGCTCCCTAAAGGGGAGCAAAATATACCACTGCAAAATATACCTCTTTGGAACACTATTTGGAGCAGGTTATTTTTAAGATAGAGTAGACACAGGAAGTTTTGAAAACTATGTAGAAGTTAACATTTTATGAGACATTTACATTTATAAGGGAAAACTCCATTTGTAAGGGTGTCTCCTTCTACCTGGCAAAGGATGACTAAATCTCTAGAAATTCTTTTATCAATGGAAAAGGCACTAATCTAAGTCTGCATAACAACAATAACCTTATTTGTGGATCTTTACCTGAAAACCTCTATAACTGGCCCCATCCCTAACATCTTTAGTTTGTCTTTAGCTAGAGATAGTATTTAAGGTAGCGGCTTATGTCACTTTAAGGAGTTACTCAGTTTTCCTATCTCCCATGTATACATGAGGCATACATGTTACTAAATTTTTATTTGGTTTTATTCTGTTAACGTCTCAGTCAGGAACCTAGAAGGATATAGAGAAGGTAAATTATTTTTCTTCCCCTGCTTTCCCAATCATGAATCTCATGGGAAGCCAAATATGTGAGCCTTTTTTTCTTGGGCATAAAAATAAATAAGCTATAATTAAATAACACTTCAAGAAATACAGAATTTCCCCCAAATTCTGGACAATATTAGCAGGAGACAAACCAGTTGTCTTATAGAGACTATATAAATTCATTCCACTTCAGTCAAGCTTAAAAAACAGCAATAAGGTCATAATCACAAAATAAAGAATAAACCCATTTATAGTAATATGATGCCTATGCTTACACATGGAGCCCCCTCCAAAATGGAAGAGCAAACACATTTAGTTTGCCTTATGTACCAAAGAAAAAATTTTTTTAATATTTATTTTTGAGAAAGAGAGAGAGAGAGACAGCTCAAGTGTGGGAGGGGCAGAGAGAGGCGGGGACAAAGGATCTGAAGCAGGCTCCACACTGACACTGACTTGGGGTGGAACCTGACAATGGAGAGATCATGACCTGAGCTGAAGTCAGACTTTTCATCAACTGAGCTACCCAAATGCCCTGAAAGAAATTTCTATGAAACAAAAAAAGAAGTTACCCTTTGCCATAACTGGAAAGTACATCCATGGATATAAGTGCCAACCTCTCTTGATGAATGGATATAGAGGTAGATATGTAGGTTGTAGGTAAATTAATTTCATTTCCTATGTATTAAAAAAAATAACAACTATAAATAGGATGCTTTAGGAACTATGCACAAAAAATAAATGGATCAGTTCAATTAACCAACATAGGAAGGGGGAATTTCAAATGCTTGTCTAATTTTGTTTCAGGATTTAATAGCAATGTCAACTGAATGAATAAAACTGGATACAGGGAGAAGTCAGTGAAATGAGTTAATGAATTTAAATGGAATCTTTCATTTCTCCAGTTCAAATGAAGCTACATATAATATATATTTACATTTCATTTCTTCCTTTTTCTTTCCAGACATTCTGAGATATTAACAAGTTTGGTTTAAGACCACCACATTAAAGGAATGTTGAAGTGAGTCAAATTAATTTTCTGATTTCCTAGTCCATATAAAACTTATGTTTACACTAAACGATAATCTATTAAGAATGCAATAGAGGGGCGCCTGGGTGGCTCAGTCGGTTGAGCATTCGACTTCAGCTAGGGTCATGATCTCACAGTTTGTGAGTTCGTGCCCTGTGTCGGGCTCTGTGCTGACAGCTCAGAGCCTGGAGCCTGCTTCGGATGCTCCCTCTCTCTCTGCCCCTCCCCTGCTTGTCTCCCTCTCTCTCTGCCCCTCCCCTGCTCATGCTCTGTCTCTCTCTGTCTCAAAAATAAATAAAACATTAAAAACTTAAAAAAAAAGAATGCAATAGAATTCTCAATAAGTATATAGAGCTTAACTTAAAATGCTTTTGCTAAAAAATGTTAAACACCATTTGAGCTTCCAGCACATCATAATCTTCTTGCTGGTGGAGAGTCTTGCCTCGATGTTCATGGCTGCTGACCAGTGAGGGTGGTGGTCACTAAAGGCTTGGGTGACTATAATAATTTCTTAAAATAATGAGGATGTTTGCTGCATCAATTTATTCCTCCTTTCATGAACCATTTCTCTGTAGCATGCAATACTCCTTGATAGCATTTTATCCATGACAGAATTTCTTTCAAAATTGGAATCAGTCTTCTCAAACTCTGCCACAGCTTTATCAACTAAGTTTATGTAATATTCTAAATCCTTGTTGTCATTTCAACAATCCTCACAGCATCTTCATCAAGAGTAGATTCCATCTCAAGAAACCACTTTCTCTGCTTATTCATAATAAGCAAATTCTCATCCATTCAAGTTTTATCATGAAATTGCAGCAATTCAGTCACATCTTCAGTCTCTCCTTCTAATTCTAGTTCTCTATTTCTACCACATCAGCAGTTGCTGCCTCTACTAAAGTCTTAAATCCCCCCAAATCATCCATGAAGGTTGGAATAAACTTCTTCCAAACTCCTGTTAATGATGAAATTTTGACCAGGAATCACGCATGTTCTTAATAGCATGTCTAGAATGGTGCATACCTTCCAGAAAATATTCAATTTTCTTTGACCAGATCCATCAAAGGAATCACTATCTATGGACTTAAGAAATGTATTTCTTAAATAATAAAACTTGAAAGTCAAAATGACTCCTTAATCCACAGGCTGCAGAATGGCTGTTGTGTTATCAGGCATGTAAACCACATTAGAGCTCTTGGGTGACCTGCATTGTCAGTGAGCAGTAATATTTTGAAAGGAATCTGTTTTTCTGAACAGTAGGTCTTAATAATAGGCTTCAAATATTTAGTGTAAACACATGGTTGTCTTCCAGGCTTTGCTCTTTCCTTTGCAGAGCATAGGAAGAGTAGATTTAGCATCATTCTTAAGTGTCCCAGGATTCTTGAAATGGTAAATGAGCACTGGCTTCACTTTAAAGTCACCAACTGCATTAGCCCCTAGCAAAAGAGTCCGCCTGTCCTTTGAAGATGTGAAGCCAGGAACTGACTTTTCCTCTCTAACTATGGAAGTCCAAGATGGCATCTTCCTCCAAAAGAAGGCTATCTCATCTACATGTAAAATCTGTTTGGTTTTTTTTAGTGTAGTAGTCACTTCCATTAATGATCTTAGCTAGATCGGGATAATTTGCTGCAGCTTCTACATCAGCATTTGCTGCTTCACCTTGCACTTCTTATAGACATAGCTTTTTTCCTTAAACCTCATGAACTAACCTCTGGTAGCTTCAAACTTTTTTTGTGACTTCCTCACCTCTCTCAGCCTTCAAAGAATTGAAGACAGTTAGGGCTTTGCTCTGGATTAGGTTTTGGCTTAAGGGAATGTCGCAGCTGTATCCTCACCACTAAAACTTTCTCCCTATTGGCAATAAGGCTATTTCATTTTCTTATCATACATGTGTTCACTGGAGTAGCAATTTTAATTTCCTTTAAGAATTTTTCCTTGGCATTCACTACGTGGCTCTTTGGCACACGAGGCCTTCTTAGCTGTTGGCCTATCTCAGCTTTTAGCATGCCTTCCTCACTAAGCTTAATCATTTCTAGCTTTTGATTTAAGGTAAGAGATATACCACTCTTTCTTTCTTTTGGACACTTATAGGATTATCAATTGGCCTAATTTCAATACTATTGTGTCTTAGGAAATAGGGAGGCCTGAGGAAAGAAAGGGAGTAAGACAGAGCAGCTGGTAGGTGGAGCAGTCAGAACATGTATAACATTTATGCATTAAGTTCACCCTCTTATCTGAGTGTGTTTCATGGCACCTCAAAACAATTACAATAGTATCTTCAAAGATAACTGAGGGGCACCTGGGTGGCTCAGTCAGTTAAGTGTCTGACTTTGTTTCAGGTCACATCTCCTAGTTCATGAGTTCAAGCCCCACATCGGGCTCTCTACTGCCAGCACAGAGCACACTTCAGATCCTGCCCCATTGTCTCTCTGCCCATCTCCTTCTTGTGCTCTCTGTCTCTCTCAAAATAAATAAACTTTAAATTAAAAAACATAAGTGATCACACATCACTCTAACAAATACAATAATGAAAAATTTGAAATATTATGAGAATTATCAAAATGTGCCCCAAAGACACAAAACAAGAAAATGCTACTGGAAAAATGGCGCAGACAACACAGGGTTGACACAAAACTCCAATTTATGAAAAAACACAGTTATCTGCAAAGTGCGACAAAGCAAAACACAATGAAATGAGGTATGTCTGTATTACACAAACTATCTTGACATAAACACACTATCAATTGCCTTAGAACTATACCTCAGTCCATCCAATGTCTTAAGTAAAGGAAACAAGTTTGGGCCCAGTTTATTTTGAGTACAGTGTGCACATCACAGAGATACTGAACAGCATGAGGTCATGGAAAACTGCACGCACCACAAGTACTCTGTGCTGTTAGTTCAGAAGACAGGGAATCAGATGCAAAAGTAAGTACTCTCATTATATTTCTAAACAGCATAGAATTAAAAGAAGACCTATACATTCTAAAAACAAAGAACAGAGTCACAAATGCTATAGTTCATTCTGAATCCCTTGACTCTGCTGAAAAGTTAAAAAAAATGTTTTAATGAAAAAAAGTCTATGCATGCTTTCTTGTACAAAACTGATTTTCAGAGTCAAATGCGAAGAACATAAAGTCAATTCTAGAGACAGGAGAAAAGCAAGCGATTACATTCCACTTGCATTTATTTACACTGCGTATCAAAAAAAAAAAAATGAATGGACATTGCAAAAGAACATATATAGATACAGATGCCAAAGATGTTATTACTATAGAAAATCTGTATTTTCTGAAGCTCAAACTGATTACACATTCTAATTTTTTTGTGTGTTGTTTTATGATGGGGTCCAAGAGGCACTATGGAAATGTAGTTTAAAGGTATCAGAAATATGCTTTAGAAAGACCTCAGAGCCAAACATTTGATCAGGAGACTTGAGAAGAATATCTAACACCTATAATTACCACAGTTAGAACACAATATGGTTCTCTTGCCAAAAAAAGAAGAATTTTAGACACTGGGATAACTTTTCCCAGAAATTAAAAATAAATGTTATCACCATGGAAAATTTTGGAAATCATAGCTACAAAAGATTTAAATATTGCATGATATGCATATATGATACTATTTTCAGCAAATAACATAAATATGCATATATACATATAGATAGATACAGATATTTAAGAAATGCAGTTGCAAGTATATTATTTCTGGATAGATAAATGAATACTTCAGAAAGACACAATGGGTATTACTATCTGTAGAATGTCCTACCATACTGTCAAACTATGTTGCTAGGAAACCCAGTGGGAAGAAGAAAAAAAGAAAGTTTCAACCATGTACAGCTCTCATGTAAATCTCTAAGCAGAACAAATTCATTTCTAGTCTTTATGCTCTAACCTTTGCAAGACTTGTATTGTTCCACAAGGAAACTTTAAATATGCAACTTAAAAACCCTGTGGCTACAACAATACCAGGGATGGTCTAAGTTCATAAATCAATATCTCTACATACCAACCTTTCAGTTGATAAGACTACCTGGTATATATAATCATTCATTCATCATTCCCTGATTCATTCATTCAAAAAAATTTATCCAGTACTGATCACTTGTCAGACATTGATATAGACTCCAGAGAGAGAAAATTGTGCTAAACAGCCCCTTCCCACTCAGAATATAAAATCCAGGGGCGGACACAGATATTAATCTAATAATCACACAGAGAAATGTGAAAAATTGTCCTAAGTGCTACAAAAGAGAAATACAAATAAAAATGTCCTAAGTGCTACAAAAGAGAAATATAAATAAAAATGTTTAACATTTTTAAATGGGTGAATTTGACCTGGTTAGGGAGATCAGGAAAAGCCTTCCTAAGGAAGTGACACTCTACTGTGATATCAAGGATATGTAAGTGTTAAGGAGGTGAGAAAAAGAGGAAAGGGTTTTGAAGGTGAGGCCCTATGGCAGACTGCAGCACAGAGAACACCAGAAAACAGTGTGGCTAGAAAAGTAAAAAATAGTAACAGAGTGTGAGTTGAGGCAGGAGCCAAGCTATGCGTGAAGTTGTAAATTATGTTAAGGAGTTTTGCCTCTATGCCAAAAGCAATAGAATGGCTTTGAAGTGTTAACAGCAGGGGGATAATGCGATTAGATCTGCATTTTAAATGTTCACTTTGGCCTGCTGTGTAAAGAAGACAAGAGAGGAGCCAGAGGACATGGGGAAGAACAGTTAGGCTATTTTGTCGTCCAGAAAGAGAAAAAATGAACCCAGTCTCTCTATATATAAAGGTTAGATATAGATACTAATATATAGAAATATAGATATAGATCCAGATACAGACAGATACAGATATGTAAGAGGCAAAGTCAATGGAACCAGGTAATGACTACACAGAAAGTGAGGAAAGAGGGATGATTCTGGGGCTTTTGACTCCCATTTCCCTAACCTTTAAAGTTCTTAATTTTCCTATTTTTTATCATTAATTACAACAACAAATCATAGACCTCTTTGATAAAAGAGCTACGAAAAAGAGGATGAAAAGTATAATAACTATGCCTGCAGCTTATCAGAAATGTGACATTATCTGAAATAAAGAATGTGGAAAGAGGCCTAGGGTTCATTTGTTTGTGTGGTTTTTGGTTACTTTGGGAAATTAGTTGTATTTTGGTCATGATGAATGTGTCAGAGATGGGTAGCTGCCCGCGAAGTATCTGCACTTGACAGTTCTTAGTGAGGAAGTATTGTGGGAAGTAGCTGATCTTCCAAGGGCTGTATCACCCACCCGCCCCATTCCTTTGCATCTAGCTTTGGCCATGTGACTGGATCTCAGGAATGGTTTATGGACGATAGGACTGAGTCATGAAACTTAAGAAGTATGCGTGTTTTTTTCCATCTCATTCCCCATCTACTGGCCTCATACAAAAGTCTGCAAGCCTTAAAAGAGAGTAAGGCTACACAGAGAATGAAATTTGCTGTCTAAGTCACCACATAGAAGACTGCTTGCTGACCAGAAGCCCTGAATTGGGCAGTTATGTGAGAAAGAAATCAAGTTTTATTTCACTACACCATTGGGATTTTGGACTATGTTTGTTACAACAGCTAGCAATATCCTAACACACGGAGGCTGATACACTGTTGAGACATCCATAGCATGCTATCAGGTAAACAATTAGATAAACAGACCTAGAGTTCAAGGGAGAACTCTCAACTGAAGATTTTAATTTGAGAGTGATGTGGGTAATGACAATTTTTAAAGTTACTGGCATGGGTGAAGTTGCATAAAAAGAAAATGTAATTCAAAGGGGAGAGTTCAATAGTAGTTGTAGAGGATTATTGACATCCAGAAGTATCATCTATACAATGATAGTTAAGCAGCCTTTCTACATTTCTATTTTTACTCCAGGAGTATTTATTGAGTGCCTGGTTAGATAATAGGCACAATTTGGAGCACATGGATATAACGTCAACATGTTCTCAGAAAGATCACTGTGATAGGTTATAACAGTGAACCCTGCTGGGCCTGGAAGTCAGGCTTTACAGAGAATCATTTTAGCTGAAGCCTGAAACCTTAGCAGGAGCTAGTGTGGCTGAGCAAACCATTCCTGACCCTGGTACAGCATGAAGCTCCTGACATGTAAAGAAGTTTGAGACATCTCAGGAAGTAAAAAATTGACAATGTAGTAAAGGAGAAAGGAGGTCCAAAAGTACTAAGAATCAGATCATTCTGAAACCCAGAGGTTCCACATTAAGAGCCAGGGGCTTTATCAGAAGTGAGGAGATACCATTTGATGGATTTAAGCAGAGAAAGAGCAAAGAGTGACAACATCAGAATTTTATTTCATGTTTGTGATTTTAAGTAGACTTTTAGAAGCTATTTAACAATAACCACTATGTTTTATTTCAAGGGAAAACTCTTCAGAGTGCCAAGCATTTTCTTATAAGCTATTGTTAACTCAAATTCTTCCCCTTTGAGTATTACTGCACTGTATGAAGTAGCCATACAAATTCTCTTCAGTAAGCAACACAGTATCACTATAGCATCTATAACTCTTCACCATCACCGTTTTAGAGCACTCTTTATGCACCTTGATTTAGTTTAACCGATGAGTCACATACTGTGCATTCAACAAACACTGACCGGACCAGGTCATACAGAGGTAAGACAGGTATCTGCTCTCAAGAAGGTAAAAAGGGGTAGTCAGAGAAAAATGATAAGCCAGTATCATAAGTTAAGAGTACTCAACAAGTGCGGAGGGAAGATGGAGGCCTCAGGGAAGCCTTCATAGTGTAGATGATATTGAGCAAAACCACAAAGGTTAGACAAAAGTTTAACAGTGCATGAGAGAGTGGCATTCCGAAGAAAGGGAAAATCAAAATCAAATGAGAAATAAAAATTAAAAATAAACATAAAGAAGTAAACACTGAATTAGTAGATTGATTCTAGAGTGTTTTTTTTATGCCAGGCAAAAAGTTTTGCATACTGATAACCCTTCATAAAATAATAATATACACAGCAAACTTCACCTCCTTTACCTTGCTATACTTTTCATTTGTACCACAGTACTCAACTTCTAACGTAATATATACTTGACATATTTTTATGTTTGCTGTTAATTTCCTGTCCTCTCCCTTAAAAATGGAAGTGCCGTTACCAAGGCAGTTGGTAATCTTTGTCCTGTTCATTGAAATAACTAGAACACCTGGATCAGTGCCAACCACATAGTAGATACTTAATAAATAGGTTTAATAGTAAATATCATTCTTTAAGTAAGTTGTCTTCGAAATGTTTTTTATCTCACATAACTATCAGGTAAAACTGCTTGAGTTCATATCTCAAATATGTAAATTACTTTATATCCATAAGTCATGCAAAACAAGAATTTCCTTTAAAAAGAGATGAAGGGTACCTGGGTGGCTCAGTTGGTTAAGCATTTGACTCTTGCTTTCAGCTCAGGTTATGATCTCGCGGTCCATGAGATAGAGCCCTGTGTTGTGCTCTAAGTGACAGCACTGAGCCTGCTTGGGATTCTCTCTCCCTCTCTCTCTCCACCCCTCCCCTGCGCGCGCACGCGCACACACACACACACACACTCTCTCTCTCTCTCTCTCTCTCTCTCTCTCTCTCTCTCAAAAATAAATAAACCTAAAAAAATAAAAATTAAAGAATAAATAAAAAGAGGTGAAAATAATTAGAAATGGAGGGTCTGACAATTTCTTCAGACCCCGACCTTTCTCCATGAGTCACTTGCATCCAAAAACACGTTTTTGTCATATCCCCTGCTTTGTGAGAAGTCACGTTACTTCCCTGTATAGCCCATTGGCTGGAAGCAGTCACATGGACTCCTCCTACCTGAAAGGGAGCCTGGGAAAGAGCGTGCTACTGTATGTATATCATCCATGCAGGCCCATGGAGTCATCCCTCCTGCCATTTTCTCCTTAGGGCTTGGACACAAAGGGATCTAATTCACATAATGAAGCTCATGCTGCTTGGGATGCTGTGAATAATGAAATTCTTTGTCTGACCCAGGAGTCTAATGTCTCCTGATCACATCTATGAAACAGTAACAGGGTAAATCATTAGCTTGTAAAGAGGGTAATATCAAATCACTGACCTTATAGGATACTAGTATCATCATGCTCCTTTTTACTTTTTAATTGAAGTAGCTGACACACAATATTAAATTAGTTTCAGGTGCACAACAAAGTGATTCAATAATTACATACATTGCAAAGTGATCACCAGCATAAATCTAGCTATGATCTGTCACCAAATAAAGCTGTTACATACTAATACCTATAGTACCTATGCTGCACATTGTATCCCAATGTCTTACTTATTTTATAACTGGAAGTTTATATCCTCTAATCCCCTTCCCCTATTTTTCCCATCTCACCACCTCCATCTACTCTGGCAACCATCAGACTCTCCTCTGTATCTATGAGCCTGTTTCTGTTTATTTTTTATTTTTTTTAGATTCCTCAAATAAGTGAAATTATAAGGCATGTGTCTTATTCCACATGACTTACTGCACTTAGCATAATACCCTCAAGGCTCACCCCTCACAAATAACAAGACTTCAGTCTTTTTGATGGCCAAGTAATATTCCATTATACATATATACCATGCTTCTCTACCCATAAATCTATCAATGGACACTTAGGTTGCTTCCATAGTTTGTCTATTATAAATAATGCTACAATGAACATAGAGGTACACACATCTTATCTTTTCTAATTAGTGTATTTGTTCTCTTTGACTAAAAATTCAGAAGTAGAATTGCTGGATCATATGGTAGTTCTAATTTTAATTTTTGAAGACCCTCCATACCGTTTTGCAAAATGGTTGCACCATTCTTCATTCCCACAGACAGTGTATAAGGGTTCCCTTTTCTCCACTTCCTTACCAACACTTGTTATTTCTTATCTTTTTGATAATATCCATACTGAAAAGTATGAGATAATATCTCATTGTGGTTTTGATTTGCATTTCCCTGATGATTAGTGATGCTGAGCATTTTTTTCATGTGTCTGTTGGCCACCTATATCTCTTTTTTGGAGAAATGCTTATTCAGGTCCTCTGCCCATTTTTAAATTGAATTTCTTAGTTTTTGTTTCTTTTTTTTTTTTTTTTTGAGTAGTATGAGTTCTTTATATATTTTGGATACTAATCATTTACAGGATGTATGATTTGCAAATATCTTCTTCCATTCCATAGGTTACTTTTTTGTTTTGGTTTTGGTTGATGATATCTTTCACTGTGCAAAGCTTTTTAATTTGATACAGCCCCATTTCTTGTTCCTTTTGTTGGCCTTACCTAAGGAGATAGATTCAAAAAGATACTGCTCAAAGTGATGTCCAAGAGCATCTTGCTTAGATTTTATTCTACTAGTTTTATGATTTCCAGTCTTAACATTTAAGTCTTTAATCCATTTAGTTTATTTTTGTAAATAGTATAATAAAGTAATCCAGTTTCATTCTCTTGCACATAGTTGTCCAGCTTTCTCAATACCATTTACTGAAGAAACTCTCTTTTCCCCATTGCATATCCTTGCCTCCTTTGTCAAAGATTAAAGGACCATAAAATTATGAGTTTATTTCTGGTCTGTCTATTCTGTCCCATTGATCTATGAATCTGTTTTTGTGCCAGTACCATACTTTTTTGATTACTATAGCTTTGGAGTATAGTTTGAAATCATAGAGTGTGATACCTCCAACTTTGTTCTTCTTTCTCAAGATTGCTTTGACTATGCAGGGTCTTTTTTTGGTTCCAAATTTTAGGATTATTTGTTCTAGTTCTGTGAAAAATGCCATTTGTATTTGATAGGGATTGCATTAAATGTACAGATAGTTTTGAGTAATACTGACATTTTAGCAACATTAATTTTCCTAATCCATGAACACAGTATACATTTCCACTTATCTGTGTAATCTTAAATTTCTTTCATCAATGTCTTGAAGTTTTCAGGGTACTGGTTTTACCACTCTGGTTAAATTTATTCCTAAATATTGTATTCTTTTTGTTGCAACTGTGAATTTTATTGCTTTCTTAATTTCTCTGATAGTCCACTATTAAGATATACAAATGCCACAGGTTTATGTATATTAATATTGTATTCTGTGACTTTATTGAATTCATTTATTCTAAGTTTTTTTGTGGAGTCCTTAGGATTTTCTATACATAGTATCATGCTATCCACAAATAGTGATAGTTTTACTTCTTCTCCAATTTGGATATATTTTATTTCTTTTTCTTGTCTAATTGCTGTAGCTAGGAATTCCAATACTATATTGAATAAGTGTCAATCATGGTCATCCTAGTCTTATTCCTGAATCTTTGAGAAAAAGGTAAAATCTTTCAGCTTTTTAACACTGAGTGTGATGTTAGCTGTGGGCCTGTCATATACAGCCTTTATCATCTTTAAATATGTTCCTTCTATATCTATTTTGTTGAAAGTATTTATCATAAAAAGATGTTGAATTTACTAAGTGATTTTTGGACAGCTATTGAGATAATCATAGGTTGGTTTTTTTATCCTTCTTTTTAATGTGGTACATCACATGAATTGATTTACAGATATGGAACCATCCTTACATCCCTGTAATAAACCTCACTTGATCATAGTGTATGATGCTCATACTGCATTATTGAATTAGGTTTGCTAACATTTTGTTGAGGATTTCTGAATCAGTGTTCATCAGGGATACTGACCTATAATATTCTATTTTTGTAGTACCTTTGTCTGGTTTGGTATGGCTAGCCTCATAGAGTAACTTTAGAAGCATTCCTTCTTCATTTTTTTTGTAATGGTTTGAGAAGTATATATATTAATTCTTATTTAACTGTCTAATAGAATTTGCCTGTGAAGCCATCTGATCCTGAGCTTTTGTTTTGGGGATGCTTTTAACTACTGATTCAATTTCATTACTAGTAATTAGTCTGTTAAGATTGTCTATTTCCTCTTAATTCAGCCTTGGAAGATTGTATGTTTCTAGAAATTTATCTATTTCTTCTAGGTTGTTCCATTTGTTGGCATATAATCGTTCACAGTAGTTTCATGAATCCTTTGTATTTCTGTGGTATCTGTTGTAACTTCTCTTTCATTTTTTATTTTACTTATTTGGGACCTCTCTTTTTTTCTTGATGAGTCTAGCTAAAGGTTAACCTTCTTGAAGAACCTGCTTTTCTTTAAGTTTATTTATTTTGGGAGAGAGAGAGAGAAAGAGAAACAGAGAGAGAGAGAGCCAGTGGGGGAGGGACATAGAGCAAGGGAGAGAGAAAATCCCAAGCAGGCTCCATACTGTTAGCACAGAGCCTAACGTGGGCTCAATCTCATGAATCATGAGATCATGACCTGAGCAGAAATCAAGAGCCAGACACCTAACCAAATGAGTCACCCAGAAGCCCCAAAGAACCAGCTCTTAATTTCATTGATCTTTTCTATTAATTTTGGGGGTCTTTCATTTATTTTAGCTCTCATCTTTATGATTTACTTTCCTATACTAACTCTGGGATTTGTTCTTTATCTAGTTCTTTTGGTGTAAGGTTAGATTGTTTATTTTAGATTTACTTGCTTAATAATATCACTATAATCTTCCCTTAGAACTACTTTGGCTGTGTCCCATAGACTGTGAGCTGTTTTATTTCCATTTTCATTTGTCTCAAAGTATATTTGATTTCTCTGATTTCTTCATTGACCCACTGGTTGTTCAGTAGCATATTGTTTAATCTCCATATTTGTGATTTTTCCAGTTTTCTTATTGTAATTGATTTCTAGTTTTATGTCAGTTGTTTGGAAAAGATCCTTCGTATGATTTCAATCTTGAATTTATTAAGACTTGTTTTGTGGTCTAACATGTGATTTGTCCTGAAGTGTTTCATAAGCACTTGAAAAAAAAGTGTGTATTTTGCTGGTTTTGGATGGAATGCTAGTCTATATATACCTATTAATTTTACCTGCTCTAATGTGTCACTTAAGACCACTGTTTCCTTAATGATTTTGTCTGGATGATCTAACCATTAATGTACGTGCAGTGTTACATTCCCCTACTATTATTGTATTCCTGTCAATGTCTCCTTTTGTGACTGTTACTATTTGCTTTATGTGCCCCTATATTGGGTGCATATTTACAAGTGTCATATCCTCTTGTTGGTTTGATCCCTTTATCACTGTTAAATATGCTTCTTTGTCTCTTATTACAGTCTTTCTTTTTAAAGTCTATTTTGTCTTACATAAGAATACTTCCCCAGCTTTCTTCTAAGCAGCATACAGATGGTCTTGTTTTTTTTTTTCTTTTGATTGGAGCATTAAGTCCATTTACATTTAAAGTAATCATTCATAGGTAAGTACTTATTGCCATTCTGTTGTTCTCTGGTTGTTTCTGTAGTTCTTCTCTGTTCCTTTCTTCTTCTTTTGCTCTCTCCCCTTGAGATTTGGTGACTTTCCTTAGTGTTATGTTTGTATCCCTGTCTCTTTATTTTTTGTGCATCTACTACAGGTATTTCTTTTGCGGTTACCATGAAGTTCATATACACCATCCTAGGTATACATCAGTCTATTTTCAGTTGAAAGTCACTTAAGTTCAAGAACATTCCAAAAACACTATATTTTTACTGTATACCCCCACCCTTTTATGTTTTTGGTGTCATATTTTACATCCTGACTAGATGGCTTTACTACTTTTGTCTTTTAATTTACATGCTAGCTATGTAGGTGGTTGTTCAATTACCTTTATTATGTGTTTGCCTTTACCAGTGAGATTTTTTTTTCTTTCTTATTTCTAGTTATAGTCTTTTCTTTTCCATTTAGAGAAGAAGCCCTTTCAACATTTCCTGTATAGCCAGTTTGTTGTTGATGAATTTCTTTAGCTTCTGCTTGTCTAGGAAGCCACTTGTTTTTCCTCCAATTCTGATTAATAATCTTGCTAAGTAGAGTATTCCTGGTTTTAAGTTTTTTTCCCTTCAGCACTTTGACTCTATTGGACCACTCCCTTCTGGCCTATAAAGTTTCTGCTGAAAAATCAGCTGATAGTCTTATGGGAGGGCCCTTGTACATAGGTAGCTGTTTTTCTTAATAGTCTTTAACTGTTGACACTGTAATCATAATGTGTCCTGGTCAGAGGTCTCTTTGGATTCATCTCATTTGGGACTCTATGTGCTTCCTGGGTCTGGTTTCTGTTTTCTTCAACATGTTAGGGACACTTTCAGCCATTATTTCTTCAAATAGGTTTTTATCCCTTTATTTTTCTCTTCTCCTTCTGTAACCCACATAATGAAAATTTTAGTATGCTTAATGTTCTAGAGGTCCTTTAAAATATCCTTACTTTTCAAATTCTTTTTTTTCTCTGCTGTTTTAACTGGGTGATTTCCAGTACCCTGTCTTCCAGATTGCTGCTCTGTTCTTCCACATCATCTAATCTGTTGTTGCCCTCTAGTGTATTTTTTATTTCAGTTATTATATTCTTCAGATCTGATTGGTTCTTTTTTATATTTTCTATCTCTTCTTTGAAGTTCTCATTGTGTTCATCCATTCTTGGGTTCAGTGAGTATCTTTATGACTACTACTTTGAATTCTTTATCTGGTAACTGCTTATCTCTGTTTCATTTGGTTCCTCTGCTGAGGTTTTTGTCTTCTTGTATAGAACACACTCCTCTGTGTTCTCATGTTGCCTACCTCTGTTTCTATGTGTTAAGTTGATCAGTTATGTCTCCTACTCTTGAAAGAATGGCTTTATGAAAAAGGTGACCTGTGAGGCCCAGCAGTGCAGACATTCCTGATCAGGAATGCCCCTGGTGTGACATTATGTGGGCTGCATGCACCCTTCCATTGTGGATGTTCACAACTGGTGCAGACTAGCTGGTGTGCAGGGCTGTCCCCCAGCATGGATCTCTGCAAGGTTCAGCTGTGACTGCTACAGTCACCTTGGTGAGCAAGGCTTGCCCTCACCCCATCTGGCTGAAAGGCCCAGCCACAACTACTGTAGGTATGCTAGAGTGCAGGGTTGCCCCCCCCCCCGCAACACAACTGGCTGCAAGGCATGGCAGTGACAGCTGTAGGCATGCTGGTAGGTGGGGCAGGCCTCTGGCATAGCTTGCTACAAGATCTAGCTGTGACTGTTGTAGGAATTTTATTGTGGGATCTGCCCCCCTCCCAAGGGCAGGGGTGCATGGGAGGGGCTCCAATGCCAACCAATGCTGCTTACCAGGAATGGCAGAGCTATGCTCCTGTTGGGAGTATGTGCAGTCCTGACTGAGGGGCACCTCCCCAACACTGTGGAGAAGGGAGAGGCTCTAGATCAGGCATGAAGGTTGAGTGGGGCAATTCCACAGGGGAACACCAGGGGCAGGGTGGGGCAAGAAGTGCTAGCATGATGGATGGAGTAAGCCAGCCAGCTGGTTAGAAAGGAAGTGACAGGTAATTGCCAATGCTTCCATCCCCAGAGAAAATTCCCACAGAACCCTGCCCCTCTGGCACGGCCTAAATTTAATCAATGGATCTCCTCACATGTAACCCAAGCACTTTCCAAATTGTTGCCTCTGCAACAGGAAGTGAGACTGGATGCATACCCTTTAAGAACTGAGTCTCCATTTTCCTACTGCCCTCTAGCTCTCTCAGACATAAGACCTGTTGCTTTTCAAAGCTAGACCTTATGGGGCTCATCTTCCCAGTGCAGAACCCCTGGGCTGTGAAGCCCCATCTGGGGATAAGACCCCTAGCACTCAGGGAGTGCCTCTACAATTATGATATTCCTCCCACTTGAGGGTCCTGACTAACCCACACTTTGGCCCTCCTACCCATCTCGATGTGGCTTTTTCTTTATATCCATAGTGGTATATGATCTGTTCACCTAGTCTTCAGTTAGTTCTCAGAGACAGTTGTTGATATTGGTGTGTCCATGAGAGTAGGTGAGCTCAGAATCTTCCTACCCTATCATCTCAATCCCAAGATCATTCTTCCCCTTTGGAAGTTGTAGGGAAATGGCTTCACTACGTGATCTTTCCTGTTGATTTCCTAATTCTACAAGTTTCTGAGAGTGAACCCATTTTTGAAGTGCTTCTATAATTAAATTAAAATTAAATAGTGCTAAGCAACTTTATTACATAAGGGTTTACATTTAAAATTTCATTGTACTACTCAGAATAGCAGCATTCAGTGAAAAAGAAATGGGCTGTGCAAAAACAGTGAAGAGCAAGAAATAATGATTCCACCATTTTTTCTGAAAGTTTTTTGGGAGAGTAAGCATGAGAGATAAGGAAAGTAGAGGGAACACAATATTAAAAAAACACTGAGAATTACTTCAAAGAATGGGAAACTGTTTAAAGGATTTACTGAAGTAATTCAAGCATATTTATGCAAGTGCTAAAATACACATTTGAAGTAGATCGGGGGATGGCTGGCAAAGCAAGCTGTGTTTTTTTTTCTTTAAATAGTAAAGGCTAGTGCAGGGATTAAAAAATAATTTACAATCCCTTGACTTAGATTTCCTTGGCAAAGTTCAGAAGGTGGAAGATTAAAAAAACAAAAAAAAAATTTGTCCCCCTATTCAAATCTCTTGGTTTGATTTAAATTGTTTTTAAAGCCTAAAGGTTTTACCATATTCCTCTAAACATCAGAAGTCTATAAAAACAGGATATTTATGAACCATTAGTTATATATGCTTTTCAGATTCCTTTCAGTTTTGCAGGTACAAGAGAAAGCTTCCAATAGTTACTTAAGGTAAGGAGGGCAGCTTCATTGGGATTACTGGAGCAGCATTTCTTACAAAAAGAAGCAGGCTATTCTAAATTAAAAACAAAGGAAAGAGAGGCTGCAGGTTTTTTATAGATTATGTTATTATAAATCATAAATTATAAATCATAACAGCTTATCACAATTATCTCACCCTTACCCTAGTGCCTGCCGCATCTGGCCTATCCTAGTTCAATGTTAAAGCTTTGCAGAAGGCTAAATAAAGTCTTTCCTTTTAGGCAACAAGAGATACTGTAAATTTCATTCAGCAAAATGTTGAGCTTCTTCTATTAGTAATTTAAAAATTAGCTGACGTAATAGTGAGAACCTTGTGCAATCATCACTCTTTTTTCCATTGAAAGAGCATTTAAATACTTTGCACAGTTAGTCATACTCACACACAATTCTGGGACATTTCTATAGAAATATTCCTAACAACATTTCCATCACAAAACAGAACACATGTGCACCACATCTTCGCTATATCGTGTTCTACTGTGACAGTAGTACTTAACAGATTTGAATGCAATTTTGAAATAAAGAAAAAAATTACTTAAATTCCAATAAGGTACTCAAAACTTTACTTTTTCTTATAATTGTAGCTTCTTGATGCAAAGCCATTAGTAAAATTACATTTTAAAGGGTTTTACACAGGGGTGCCTAGGAGGCTCAGTCGGGTGAGCATCTGAATTCAGCTCAGGTCATGATATCATGGTCTGTGAGTTCAAACCCCATGTCAGGCTCTGTGCTGACAGCTCAGAGCCTGGAGCCTGCTTTGGATTCTGTGTGTGTGTGTCTCTCTCTGCACCTCCCCCACTTGTACTTTGTCTGTCTGTCTGTCTCTCTCTCTCTCTCAAAAATAAATAAACATTAAAGAAATTTTTTAAAAAGGTTTCCACAAAGTAAGACCCACAAAGGATAATTCAATATTATTTGTAGTTTGAAAATGGTGGTTACTTATTAATTGTTTCTAAATTCAAACCTCTCACCCAGGAGTGAGAGGCTGGACCATCAAGTCTCAAGGTGAAGAGGAAACATCCTTTTTCTCATCCACTTTTCCCACAGAGGAACATCAGGGTCCAGTACAGTAAGTTACCTTATACCTCATGGTGGCTAGAGAAAGATCCGCCATAAGAAAAATACTTCTTTTCCATGTTTTAATCTTGCATAGAACTAACCTCAAACATTGTAATCAATTTCAGTAGCTACATCTGGTTCGCTAATAAGATAATAAAGAAACAAGAACTTCCTGGTGAAGTCACACTACTACCCTTCTGTGCTCTCGTAATTTCAGCTGTACAGTGAGAGTTGGTATGCATGAAATTCACGTATAATCAGGATCCAACATCACAATGTAAGATTGAATCATTTTTTAAATAGGTACATTTTGTTTTAAAAAAGGATAAAGAACTAACTCAGAGTTATCAAGTTATTGAAGTTAACAATATACCCCATACACTTGCCATAATGTTCAGATTAAATAGTTTGGATACGGTGCCTGACACACAGGGGTTACTCCATTGGTGACAGTTCCTTTTCACTCCCAAGCCTTTCCCACAGGCATATCTAAGGATGATATACCACCGAATTAAAGAAATATTTAACTTTTTCAGGGATGTTGCCTTGATTTAGATTTCCTCCTATTTTTGAAATTGCCAACCACACCTCTGAATCAGTATGTATTCAGTATATAACAATGATGAAGGGATGGATCCTTGGAGTATGTTGATCTTGACTGCCAGGCTCCAAAGATTTGAACATGTCTAGTTCATCTTCCCGATTACCAGTTCTGTGCCCCACAATACCTCTTCCACTGTCTGTCGTGCTAGCAGGACAACAGAAATTATAATAGCAAAACAAGCATTTGCTGTTTCTTAAGCAATAACAACAAATAGGGCTTGTCAGGATATACCAGCAGACTGGGAGGGAGAGTCCTGTGTGCTGTAGCATTCTGCCTCAGTGTTTTATTATCAGAAAATTCTCCCAAAGTTTAAAGATAACACACATGGAAATAATTTGGTCCCTGTGTGCTACCAAACAATATTTTAAAATACAACAAAATCTTTAATATGGTTAGTTATCTAAACTTAAAAAAAAAGACTTCATTTCTAATAACAATTCCAATATGCCTTGGCAATCTACAATGTATGAGGCTGCTATCTTGTGATGTTTTGAAAGCCTAATTCTACAGCTCAAAATGTTTTAATAGACAACAATGCTGGGGATTTTCTCTTCTCTTCCTTTATCCTCATCTTCTCAGTTTAGATTACCCTTTGTCCTTTCAAAATATGAAAGGCCTTGGGGCGCCTGGGTGGCTCAGTTGGTTAAGCGTCCAACTTCAGCTCAGGTCACGATCTAACGGTCCGTGAGTTCGAGCCCCACGTCGGGCTCTGGGCTGATGGCTCGGAGCCTGGAGCCCGCTTCCGATTCTGTGTCTCCCTCTCTCTGCCCCTCCCCCATTCATGCTCTGTCTCTCTCTGTCTCAAAAATAAATAAAACATTAAAAAAATTTTAAAAAAATATGAAAGGCCTTAAAGAGCATTTTTAAAGATTTCCAATTTTTACTGTGTTAATCATACCACCATCTCATTAAGAATATATTCAAATGCAAATGTTTGTTAAAAGGTAATACAGTTATTAATTTCACATATTCCACATCATTCATTTGTTAAAAATATCTGATGTGCAAAGCAATAACATAGTTATCTGATTTACTGGGTAACCTAGTAACTCTGACTGACTGTCACTAACTTCAGTTATAGCAAAATGTATTCAGTAGTTTAATTTTATTGTTTTCATTTTGTTTTGTTTTGTTTTATAAACTGGTACAGCCATGAGCAAGAAATGTTGTAGAAAAGGCCTAAATTAAGCAAATGAATAAAAGCTGCAAAGTTATCGCAGAGTTGTTCTAGAGCAAAGGAGACATCTGGGACAGGAAATCCATTTGTTCAATTTGCCTGATCTCTTGCCAAGATTGTTAACACTCTTCAACAGCAAGCAACCAGTTCTATTCAAAACAACATTTAGGGGATTCTCAACTAGTTACATTTTTATCCTTCACATTTCTCCTGGCCAATGTAGAGGCAAAAGCTGGCAAATCTCTCCTTCCTTTGCAGTGTTTGCTTGTGGATCTGTTGACACTGAGCGTGGCCTTGCTGGAATGTTTCTCTCCGCAGTAGTTCTCCTTCTTTTCAGGCCAAAGACACCATATAATGGGATCACTCCCACTAAATCCATGCATTTCAAGGGATACTGAATGTTCTCCTAAAGCATTAAAAGCAGTCATCTATTTTTAAATGTGGAAATTAATGTAATACAAAATAGTGTCTATCGGCAAACCACAGCAGTTCTTAATCACTTTTAATCTAAATCTTCCAGAAAAGTGCTTTGACTGATTTGAGTTACCATTTTAATGATACTTATTCCATCTCTTGAAATGAGACGGGCTGCTGTTTGAAAACACATATCATTCCTCATGCTGAAGAGGGTTTTTATCATTGTTTTTAAAGCAAAGGAAATTGTTAAACACACACACAGTGGGAGATTTTAAAAGATGGCAAGATAAGGTGCTTTGCCATGACCAAAGTTACTGACTTATAGAATCAAGGCAATGTAAGTGATTTTCAAAACAAATTCAACCTGAAATTTTGCTTTAGGGCAGTTGAGTATGTCCATTTTAACCCATCCTGAATACACTAATGATCTCTTGAATGGTATGTGAGAAAAAAAAAAAAAAAAAAGAAAGAGATTATCCTAGTAATAAAATGAATAACAATGAATGGTATTCAATAGCTAGCAGATTTGGGACTGGGTGATTTAGCATTCTTTCAGGGCCAGGATATGACACTGGCACCTATTTTTGTGTCAAAATAGGTGCCAATATAGGGTGCCTGGGTGGCTCAGTCAGTTAAGCGTTTGACTTCGGCTCAGGTCATGATCTCGTGGTTTGTGAGTTCGAGCCCCGTGTGCTGACACCTCAGAGCCTGCAGCCTGATTCAGATTCTGTGTCTCCCCCTGTCTCTATCCCTCCCATGCTCATGCTCTCTCCCTGTCTCTCAATAGTAAACGAATGTTAAAAAAAATTTTTTTTTAAATAGGTGCCAATATGATGGTCCACTTTAAAAACAGAATTTTAGATAAAGCTTGTCAATTAACTAGTATAAATAATCTATTCTAAACTGGAAACACTTTTTGAATACAACTGCTATTTCCCAGATAATAGATGACCATCTCTTTAAAAACCAATTTTGTTTTGCCTTAATGACTGGAAATCTTTTAAAAAGTACATCATGTACTTCCTTGATTTCTGAAATAGAGCACACTACACCCAACTTTTCACTCAGGGAGAAAAGAAGAAAGGCATCCAGGCTGCTGTCCTGACTCTAAATCAGTTGATCTAGGCCTGAAACACAAACCCTTTACTTGCTAACTAGGTTATGGGGCAGCAACTTTTAAACTGTAAGCTACTTCAAGTTCCTGTAATAATGCCTTTCAAAAGCAAGTCGGGTGAATACAAGCTGATGGTATCCTCCCTCCAAAATGTCCCCAAACTGCTACACTTTTTAATTCTTGTATTTGTTAGACTTACCTTTTGCTCCTTTAGGATTTTGCCATCTCGTATAATTTTTATGGCCATCAGTGTACCTGCAACAGGTCTTTTTTTACCTTGCCCTTCAAATGGTTGGCTGTGGTTTACAATTATCAGATAAGCATGTGGATGCATGTTAGTTTCAGTCTTAGAACAGACAGTCCCAGGAAAGGCCTGTGGTTCACATTTATTTGTAGGGTGCATGGGCTTTAATGGCATTGAAAGAGGACTTTACCTCCATTTTGACCTCAGTTTGTACTTCCTAATCAAGTTCTTTCCAGACTATCTTTTAACGCAGGAAAAAGACCTAGCAGGCAAAGCCTCCTGTAAGGGGAACTGAAACTACCCCCTCAGCTAATAGGGCCTGCCCTGATACCAAGCAGGACCCCTGCCTAATCAACCCCAAGATAATATTGGCCTGACCATTACTGCCAGCTTCACGCACCCACGGACTTTTGTTGCATGTTTTCCTTATATAAACCTGAAAATAACTTTCTGCACTTTGCAGACAGTCTTGGAGACATTAGCCTGCCCTCTTCCCCGTGTAGGCCTCATTGAAATAAATTCCTCTCCTGTTTCATCTCGACTCATCTCCCTGTCTTTGGATTCTGTCAGGGGTGAGAGTCCGAATCTGGTCTGTGTGGGATCTCTTTGAGCCCCAGTTACAACATTGATCTGCCTGGATGCTCAGGAGCCTCTGAGGGTCTTTCCAGGATCCTAACTCTGTGTTGTATTACTATACACATTACGAATATCGAAAAGGTCAAAAGTGCTTCCTAAATGTAAAACTAAGTACTTCCAGTTTTGTGCAGAAAATTCTATTAGTAACAGTGAAATCGTCAAAGGTCATGCAGCTAATGGCAAATCCAGAACTAAACCCCAAGGATCCTACCTCCCAGGTCAGCATTTTTTAACTCCTTGAAAATATTCTATATATTCTGCCTTCTTTTCCTCACTACTTATTTCTTACTACATCCCTCATGTTGATTTTTCCTATTCTAATGAAACTACTTTATCAAAAATTGCCTGAGTTTTATTTTTTTAAGTTTATTTATTTTTGAAGGAAAGAGGGAGACAGAGAGAGAGAGAGAGAGACAGAACTTGAGCAGGAGAGCAGCAGAGAGAGAGGGAGACACAGAATCCAAAGCAGGCTCCAGGATCTGAGCTGTCAGCACAGAGCCCAAAGTAGGGCTCGCACCCATGAACTCAGATAATGACCTGAGCCGAAGTCAGACACCTAACCAACTGAGCCACCCAGATACCCCAACATATTCCGAGTTTTAAATTCAAATGCTTGCCCAGCCTTCCTGCTATGCTTTCTCTCCAGCGTCTTTCCCTTCTTGGTGCTCCTGCTCCTGTGTCCTCCCCCCTCATGATATGCTATCTGTCCTTCTCCAGTTACTTCAATAACTTTTCTTTTTCTTCAGCAATTCTTTCTCCTCTTCCAATCCCATCGGGGGTGGCATTTCTGAAAACACAGTCCCCAGCCCTCTTCTTGCTGCCCACTAGTCAGAAAAGACTGAAGTCTGAGTTGATCTCTAAATAAATTCTGCAAATGCCTCATAGACCTCTCACTCTACTTCTGTCACTCCAAGTGCAAAAACAAAATTTCACAAGCTCCTATTCATTCACATTTTACTGGTTTCCTCTCCTAACTTTGTTACCTTCCAACAATGACTCCCTCTGACCCAGGAATTTTGACCTAGTACCCTCTCATGCATCTCAGCAATTACTTCTCTAAAGATTCTCTGAGAGCAGCTGTTTACCCTCTGTCTTCAGTCTTTTCACATGATGGAAGCCAGCACCAAGTTCCCATTTCTTCTTATCTGAACTGGAGATACTGTTGTATCAACAGAGGTACTGTTATGTCCAAAGTATTTTCTAAAGAAAACAGGTTTAGCTGCTCGTTAGCCACATTTTCATTGTAGCTATTATCCTAGGCTCTCATCATCTTAAATCCGGACACTTCCTTTAGAAGAGCTTTCCTGACTGGAGCCTTCCCCGTGTGAACGGGTCCCATATTTTCTACCCATTTTTCCCTAAGCGTTGCTCTGAACATATCACTACATAGTAAAGAAACTATCCTGGCTGTATGTC
The DNA here is from genome assembly GCF_018350215.1 of Panthera leo. Taxonomy (NCBI): domain Eukaryota; kingdom Metazoa; phylum Chordata; class Mammalia; order Carnivora; family Felidae; genus Panthera; species Panthera leo. Next base: position 110,935,900 of record NC_056683.1, on the reverse strand, counting down.
ACTTATCCCATAAAATTAAGAATCCTTTGTCAGATGTCAAAACTCTTCATAATGACACAAGTTGCATTTATTGAGTGTCTAACAGGTGCCAGTGACTATTCTAAGCATTTTACGTGCATTATTTTAATCCTTCCAACAGCTCTATAAATACAATTATACAGATTATTATACAGATTAAGAAAGGCACAGAGAGGTTATTTGGGCCAGGTGACAAAAACTAAAGAGTCAGCATTTGAGAATTTGATTCCAGTGGCTAAGCTCTTAAAAACTACATTATATTCTAAAATCCATAATCGTAACCAACTCTAACTGTCCATCCATAACCCCCACTACACCCACTCAAATACTGCCATCTAAATGGGAGAGTCATGTCTTAAATCAACACAGCCTTGCACTTCCCTTTTTTAACTCTGATGTTAAACCATCTAAATCTTATCCATGTCTCAACACTTAACTAGACTTACCACACTAATGACTCTTCCCTAAAATAGTCTACTCATTCTAGTATTGCTAGCCAGATGGAAAGTTCCATAGCATTATCTTCTTTCCTTATATTTAATGGGGTTCAAGACATGCTACCCCAAATAGGGCACCTTGGCATATTGAATACTTTAAGCTGAAAGAATTTGACAAAACAGCAGAAGCAGGGTCACTCTGACCTTTCCCCTCACCCTTCTCCCCTGAAACAGGTCAGAAAACCCTCACCTGAGGTTTCCCCCAAGATACCCTGGTTTATTACCTACCTCATACTCAACCTATCATATATTTACATAACCACTCAAGCGTAGCATAAACATACTCAGGTCTAACTCTACCTTTGGGGCTTCATTTCCTTATGAAGACTCCTGTGTCATGTAAAATGTATAATTAAATTAATTTCTATGCTTTTCTCCTGCTAATCTATCTTTGTCAGTTTAACTTCCAGAGCTAGCCAGGGACCCTGGAGCATGTAGGAAGACTTTTTCCTCTCCTACATATTCCATAACACCAAGCTCTGTATAAGTCCCATTGTATATATTCAGTCAATATTTATTGACCAACTGATTTATCAACTCCAAAATGTGTAATTCCAACAGCAAAAGTCAAAGAAGAACATCAAAGAGAGAATTAGGCCTTCAGAAATGCCCAAAGCTAGAAAGAAGAGATCAGGAGATAAAGAGGCATAAAAATGAGTTGTCAAAATACTGGGAGAAATTTTTTCCATAGCTATCCCACTGCAAAGAATTATAACATTTGTGTAAATCACTTGCCTGGGTATGGTAAATTATCTCATTAAATGTGATAATGGGGCAAATTAATAATTTCCACGTAATATTTTTTTAATTCCATGTAAGATTTTGAAAGTCCATTTATCTTAAGTGATTATTTTATATCAATCATATATTTTCACTCTAAAAAAATGATCAATATGAAAAAGGAAGACAGAAAAGAACAAGTATTCAAATTCAATTAACTCCACATAATAATTGAGTTCTGTCTTCCCTAGTACTCAGTTCCTTTTCTCTTGCCAGTTTTAAAAACGGTATTTTAAAATCTTAATCAGATCCCTTTTTAAAAAAAAATTTTTGATGTTTATATTTATCTTGGAGAGACAGCATGCGAGCAGCGTAGGGGCAGAAAGAGAGGGAGACACAGAATCAGAAGCAGGCTCCAGGCTCTGAGCTGTCAGTACAGAGCCTGATGGGGGGCTCGAACTCACGAACGGTGAGATCTTGACCAGGGCCAAAGTTGGATGCTTAACCTAATGACCCACCCAGGTGCCCCTTAATCAGATTCTAAAATCACTTTATCCATATACATGTTCAAGGGTAAAAGAAACCTTATAAGAAAACAATACTGTTTCTTAACTTGATGGGTCCCTAATCGTCTCACAGCCCCACCCCTAGCCCCAGCTCTGCTTCTGTCGCCTTCCACACACCCACTGTGGGATCAAACTATAAGCCTCTCTTACAGTATAGAGAAAAATGACTGGCTTTTGTTCCACAACAGAATCTTCATTTACAAAGACTGCTAATAGTGAGTGCTGGGTGTGTGAGGTAATGTTACAGGGTCTATATCTATATATATACTCTGCAGCTGCACAGCTTTGTGATTTCCAACTCTCTGAGTATAATGCAAAGTCAAATGCCAGCTCAAAAAATAAATTTTAGAACCAGCATGATCAAATCAAGGGACAATGATTCTCTTTGCACCACCCGAACGGCATCTCACGTCAACATTAGTACTGTCAGCACCTGGCCTGAACCAGCTGCTCTCATCTTCTAAACTAAAAATAAGGTACCTGATCTAAAATAGCGAGGGACAATATGAGGGCACCATGTTTTATCAAAGTGTTATTTCAATTTCTCAATGAAAAGAAATATCTATATCTATCCATATCTATCCATATCTATCTATCTATCTATCTATCTATCTATCTATCTACAGGTGATAATGATATTGGTTTCAGAAGTACCTCACTTCCACCCTTTCAGGTCAGCCTTCTTTATTTTCTTATAAATTGTCAATGTATATAATGACCCAGTGATACATGATTGGCGTGTAATAATACTCATTAAAAACATAGTAGCAATGGCCCAAATGAATCCTGAGCAGTGTTGTTGGTGTAAACCATCAGCTGTTTTTTTTTCTTTTTCTTTTTTTTTTTTTTTTTAGCTGCTTTCTTTTTGAGGCCAAATAATTGTGAAACAGCTAGAATGCTTTTCCCCTCTATGGTTTGTGATATATTCATTCTAAATGCATCTTGAGTGAAATCTAAAGGAGCGTTTTTAATTTAACATGTATTATTTAAAAGTCTCTTAGAGAGGAGTAGGTATAATATTTTAACTTTTAAATATTGTTAGGTAACATCTTCCTATAGGCTTTAAACAAAACATTTTTGTCTTGTTAAGGCGATATTGCCTAATAACAAAGGGTTGGTAACAATATCTCAATTAATTTCAAAGCAAGTATCAATTTTTTTTTAATTCAATTCAGCTACAAGATATACAAATATACCTCTCCTCAACCTGTGGTCCACACTCAAGCTCTACAGGAAGGCTGCCACAGAGAGATTCTGGTTTGGCATGGCCACCTCAATGCTGGCATGATTTACTCAGCTGTCAAGCATCTGGATGGTCACCATGGAAAGACAGAGGGAATATCCATGTCCCACAACATGTAAACGGGAAATGTTCTACAAACATGTGCCTAGAGAACGGATCAAGACAAGAATACAGGCAGCTTATTTTTTAAATTTCAATAAAAATTATAAGTTCTCTCTCACCCTTTTTGTTTCAACATGAAGAGATAAGCTCTTTATTTAAAAATATTCTTTGTATAATACATTTACTAGTACCTGCAGAGAAATACTGAGTTGATTTCAGCTACTTAAGTGGGAAAATGAGAAACTGTGACCACTCAACTGCCAGATATCCACTGGCACACGTATGTTTTACATTGACCACATCCTTTTTGTCCTTCTTTTAATACCTTCTGCTTAGTCCAGTGGGTTGCCCATAATAGCTGTTCAATAAAATGTTTTGAGGTCTTTTTTTTTCTTCCCAATTTTAGATACAGCACTGCTGTCAGCATGGTGAGCAAATAAAGACAGTGATGAGAAATAAACCCCAGGACTAAATTCAGGACTGAATGTGGCATCTCAGCTATAGAACTTTACCTTTAGAAAACACACAGAATCTTTTATCCACTTTTTTTTTTCCCCTGAGAAAAGATGTACTTAAGTGTCACATAATCATCTACAATCTTATCAGACTATTCCTTCTCTTTCTGCTATTTTGACTAAGTACTATTTGAGCTGAAAAAATAAGGCATAACATCAATGAGCAAACTGTTTCATTTAAATCAGTAATGTTGGTCATGCCTTCCAGCTTTCCAGTGTGCACTCGTATTCTAGTCCAAGAGTTAATTTGGGGGCTGGCCCAGATTTCTCCATTTAAAAGCTAACTCACTGGTGTCCCTTTAATGTCTCTACTGGAAGTACACCCTAAATAACTACCCCGGTGGTATGGCGCATCTCTGAAGGCATGTCCAGAACCCAGCTTTCCATCACATTGCTTTAATTGAGTGTCGTTCTTCTTTGTTTCCACTTTTCTTTAAATTAGCAAGTAAGGCTGGGAATCCTCCAGACTCAGTTCAGACTGTATTTTCTAATTAGATGATTGGAAAACTTTAATTAATAAGATGACCCCAGCATAAAAATTAGGTCATACTGTTAAGCACTTATAGCTTACAAATTTTAGCAAGCACTGACTTTTGCAAGTCAGCCAACTTTGTTAGTTCTCAACAATCCTTTAATTAGGTTAGACAGGAAGTAGCATGCACTAATGTGTGTCCTGGCTGAATTCCAGTGGGGATGATTGCAATCTGGCCTACCTAAACTTCCACCGGTTCCATCTGAATACAGTAGTCTTCTCCATTCTGCCTCTATTTCATTCTGCATTGGTGCTTTATGCAGGTTCCTGCTCTTCACCCTAAGCACTGAGGATATCCAGTTAACAGGACCTGCTGAAAACCGACCACATCCAGAACAATGTGCTAAGGAAAGCAGAGTGTATTCTAAGAAAGCCCACTTCCCTTTTCTTACATGTATCCACACACACACCTGAGTCAATTCTTCTGAACAGCATCATTTTTATTCTCTTCCTTGTTCCCATTGTACACCCGCTGCATCCACTACATGCACACACACACACACACACACACACACACACACACACCTTCCACACAACTAAACTTTCAGAGGACCTACGTACATCTTTAGAAGATTGCACATAACTGCAATTATCATATGCATCTGGTGCTAAGTTTATTGAGGTATTCATGTTAGTTTTTTTCCTTCCCTCTATTACTGTTATTTTGCCTGTACTGTATTAAGAAAACTGCATGAGGTGATATATTAATTTATCTCTATACAAATGTGAAGATGGAAAAGTACTTTCTAGCCTGGATCTCCCAGAAAGAGACAATTTTTAAATGAAAGATTTAATCATAAAATCTTCAAGCTAAAAGGACCTTCAAGAAGTCATGTAATTTACTCTCCTAGCCCTAGGCATACAAATCAGAGTCCACCAAAAGACTGCGTTACCAAAAGAAATCAAGTTGGGCCAAGAGAAATTATACAGTATAAGATAGGATAATTTAAAAGATTAATCTCTGCTGTCTTGCCATAGTTCTTTAGCAATAACTGGGCCTTCTGGTGAATCAGGATATCAAATATTAAAACGCTGTTGAATATTCTGGGTCTGGGGGATCACCTAAGGAACATTAATAGCTTAAGCATTTTTTAATTTAAGTTTGTGAAAGGCAGTGGTTATAATTTGTGTGTGTGTGTGTGTCTGTGCATTTCCATAATAGTAAGGAAAAGTTTCCAAATTTCTTTAGAGCCTTAAAAAAGGTTTACTTTTTAACTTGCAGTCATATTAACTCTTATCCAAATCTTTTATTAAATTAAAAACTCACACTCTGATCTAAAATTTCGTATCTTGCTCTTCATATAAACAGTTACATGTCTATCTCATAATTAATATGTATTCTTCATATGAAATCTTTCTTAATTAAGCCATTTCATGAAGATACATGTAGTACGTGCACATTTTAGCAACTATCAGAGTTGAGAGAACAAATTAGAAGTGTCAAATATTCATGGACAGTCTTTACTGGCACCAAAGGAAAGATCATAACATTCACCAGGTTTTAGATAACATCCACCTGGTGCAAACTAAAAGGAGCAAAACAGCCAAGAATGCAAAGGCTTGGCTGAGCACATAATTGGCCCTAAAAAGTAGCTTTCAAATGAATCTAGATTCAGCAGTGCCTCTCCAGTAGATATTCCCACAAATGCTTACTGGATGTCTCAAGCTACCTTCCCAATTCCTAATGTATGTCTCCTCGTCCCTAACATATATCTCAACCTATCTCCCAATCTCCTTTTCCTTTCCTCCTACTTTCCCCCACACCTCCATAGCTGCTAACCCACCGGCCTGCTCTCTTCATTTACTACCTGCTTCAAAACACAATAAAAATCAACTAGAAAGTTTTCAAAATGTCTACATGACTAGACTACTTCCCTAAAAACTTTATTTCCAAATATCAAGGGGCTGAGGGAAGGAAAGCTGGTATTGACTTTTTATAGAGCTCCCAATGATGGTCACCCAGGGCCACAGTGCATAGGGCTTGACTGTCACAGGTGCACAATGGCTGGGCTCAAAGCTACTCTTCCCTCATGATCGCCTCCACTGTTCTCCAGACAACTCCAAATTCAGTATGAAGAAAACCTGCTGTTACTGCTAAGTGCTCTTTCTAGGGCTTTGCTCTAGCTCAGTGCATCTCAGCAAGAGGGCTATTTTGTAATTTGGCAATGTCTAAAGACATTTTTGGTTGTTACAACCAGGAGTATGCTGCTGGCATCTAGAGACCAGTGATGCTGCTAAACATCCTGTGATGCACAGAACTGCACCATGCAACAAAAAATGATCCAGTTCAGAATGCCAACACTGCAGAAGCTGAGAAACCGCCTTACCTGAAACCTACCTTTCCCTTCCTTCATCACTCCACTCAACATGCTTGTTAAACATTTCAATTCTTCTAGTTCATCCTCCTGAATCCCACTAACCACCCTCCTTTTCCAGCTCCAATTGCCAGCTTACACCAAACTCTCCCCAAATTCTCACAATTACCTATAATCCCTACAACGCTCTTCTTTCTGGCTGTGTTCCTCTTCATATCTTATTTCTGATCATCTTTAATAAAGCCAAAATATACAGTGAGGATTCTTCTATCAGCTGGTCCTCATGGCCTGTCATCCTTCTCACCACTGAACCTTCCACCCAATTCACCAGCCAATCAAGGGCCTCTGCATCCCCCTCAGGCAATGCTCCTGTCCAAGACCTAAACCCCTATACATATTATCTCACCACAGCCACTAATACAACTACCTTTTCTATTATCTCCCTTCAGCTGAACCCACCTTCTGTTCTCAAACATCTGCAATGGCATTCCAGTAATCTAACCACCCCTTCCATTCTGATTCTGACATCCTACTCATGGTCACCCAGTCCTAACTCCTATTTCAAGACCCCTTAGAGCCCTCCTACACCCTCAGTTTTGTTCAATCTAAGAACAAGGAAACTTCCATTTTCTGCTTTCCCATTCCAATTCTTAGAAAGATGGGGAGTGATGGAAAAGTAGTTAGTTCCCCTGCAAATGCATGCCACCCAGTTTCAATAAGGCCTTTGATGCAATTTAGCCATCATTTAAGTTATCGCTGCTCAGCCCTCACATTCCCCCACAGAGCTTGCTCCAAACCTCAGGCTTTCACTCTCACTTGGTGTTGCTTCTTATCCCGCTATGGTGAATGACTGTGCCATTCACCTGGAGAATTTACATCTGTACAACTGCGTACCCTACCGATAAAGTTTAAACTCCCTCCAAATGTGCTTCAGTCCACCCACAAACTGCACCCCTGCCCATTTCATTCCCTGCCTCACCTCCCAATTCTCCCCTACTTGCCAGCGAACCTGACTGTTCAATGTCCCGTGCATACACTTTCATTCTCACCTTCTTCCTATCATTTCTTTTCTTTTCTAAGTAAGCTCTACACCCAATATGGGGCTTGAAATCATAACCCTAAAATCAAGAGTCGCTCTACTGACTGAGCCAGCCAGGCACCCCCATCATTTCTTCCTCCTGGGATTCTCTTTTCCGCAGGGTCTAATTACGCCAGTGCTTCAAACCTTGCGTGAACAGCCTATATAGACATAACTGATCACTTGCCCCAAACCTCCATAGTACTTCATTCTTACTTCCTTTACAGTTCTTATCTTCCCATGTTACACTGCAGGTAACTACACATAACATTTAATCTCCTAGACAAAGGCCTGGTTTGTTTCCACTGCCCAGCTCGACTCTGCTTCTTCTACCTTGAGTTACACACACACACACACGCACTTACATATGTGTATATGTTATCTTTACAATACATCATAAATAATGTATATTGAACATATATACATTCAAATATATATTGAATAATATATATTGAGCATATATATAAAATCTCCTAAAATTTTTACAAAACGCAACGTAACTGAATTAAATTTGTCAATAAGTATCTTGATAAAATGGTAGACTCCCCCCCCCAAAAAAAAAGGAAAGGAAACATTTATCAGCAGTTTCACTTAAGTTTCACGCATCAGGTTGAGAAATTTGTGAATCCCCTCAAGTCGTATGGGCATTTTTCTGGTGAGAAAGCTCATAATTTTTCATTGATTCTCAAAAGAGCCTATCATGCAGGAAAAAAAAAAAACCCAACAGTTAAGAAGTACTGCTGTGAAGAGAGATGTGAAATAGAAAGACAGAATTCACTGTATTATTTTCATTCTGATCTAAGAAAATCTTTGGGATATATAATGTTATATCAATTGCAGCAAATAAAGCTAAATAATACGAATTTGAAATATATGAATTCACATTTTTTTAAAAAAATGGCCCAGTTTACATCAACATTTATTTTTCACCAACACAGATCTTTATAGTAAGCGGAAATACAATCTTACAGTACATAATGAACAGAGAACAGTAAAGCATTTTTAAGTACTATCACATTAAGCAAGTAGTATGGCTTCATAAATAAATAAATAATAAGAATCAGGTTGCGATTTAAACTAATCTTCAGTTATTACAACCACTAAATATTAGATCAATCCGTGATAGAAGCACAGCTTGACATTCCTTTCAGCTAGACCATATCCTAATTGCCAAAAGGACAGAAACATACACTTAATTTACTCAGCACTTGTCATTAGGCTATTCATGTGTGGACATTTCATAAAACCTTCCTCTTGAAGCTGATTTAGTAATTACTTAATTTCCTCCCACTGTTCATTAATTCATTTGTTCATTTTAAAACAATCATAACTGGAACACACCATTGCAGGTTAGGAATCAACTCTAGGCTGGTTCCTAGAGTTTCATCGGGTCTTCCTCTGCCAACGCCCCATGGCAGGGCCCTAGATAGAGCTGCTTCTCAGCCTCTGACAGTAATGTACTGCTGCACTCAAACCACATGAGGGAGACTTTCAGGCTCCCAAAGACTTTGTAACAGAAGATATTTTTATGTCACAGATTGCTATTCAACCAAACAGTTGAAATCCCTCCTATATAAACTGAGATCACTACCTCTGCCTCAGTAAGTTTGCTAACACTTGTCCACCTATCCCTATTAAAGTTCAATATGTAACATTCTTATTCACATTATGAAAGATTACATTTAAAAATGGGCCTACACGCAACAACAGAACTATTTTGCGTGTAAAGTCTGCATCAAATTGCTATAGAAATCTCAGAAAAATTCATTGGGGTTTCTTTCTCTACTTAAGGGAAAAGCTCGTATTTTAGGCTGCTATGGTACTTAACCCTAGATTCAAAGTAAGCGCAATAACATAGCAATCATCACTATCTCATTCTTGTGAAAAGAAAGTGGAAACCAACAGGTTTCCCTTAAGAATTAAAGTAAGAGAGGCATATAATTAAAAGTCACTAAACACTGTTATTATAAGATTTTCATGTACTAAATGTAAACTGAACTTATACCATTTGCCTGATTTTTAGGACAGTTTTTTTGAACAAAAAATCTATTCCAAGACAGTCTACAAAATAGCAAACTGGGAGAGCAGTGTCCCCTGTATCTAAGAGCTTGTGGAACTTCTCAAGAATGTTGTAGATAAAACCAGAAATACATTCTTGAGAAAACTCATTAATGAATTTGCAGTCATCTTCACAGACTTCACTAGACTATCCTTTAAAAATGTATACATCGTTTTAAGTAAAGTAGTATTATTTGCCTTTTAACCCTTATACATTCAGGACCCAGCCACCTCTCCCTAACGTTCCCCTCCTCCCCAACCCTGTCCTTTAGAAGAAAGAAGAAAACTTTCAATACCAAGCCAAATAAAAGCAAAACTTAGGTTTATAAACACTGTTGAACAGTCATAATTTAACTACTATCCTTTGACCAAATAAAATAGAACCACATTTTATGAAAGATGGGCAAAAATGAAACTCCATTAATCCCTACTGATAAGGGTAAGAAATACATAACGCTATACATAGCTCCAATAGTTTAGAAAAATCACAAGTTATAGGTTGTCATCAAATTTTTGAGCAAGCCTTTTTTTTAAATTTTTATGTATTTAAGTAATCTCTACACACAACGTGGGCTCAAACTCACAACTCTGAGATCAAGAGTCACATGCTCTCCTCACTGAGCCAGCCAGGCACCCCAAGCAAACATTATTTCAAAAGGAGGAAAAGGGGGGAAAAAGACCCAGAGCTCTTTACATTTGTTAATTATCAAGTCTACAACAGCTTCTAGAGATTTCAAATATGTAGCTCATTCCATCGCTCCCAATAACTGGAGTTAAACACACCCACAGACTCTATCTCATATCTGCACCTCAGAGAAATCAAATGGAGCAAATAGGTAGCATCTAGATACACCATCTACTATAGGTCAACTATCCCGTAATTTACAGATTGAGAAAGTGAAGTGAGGATCACTGTGTTCACAGAGATAAATTATGACCTCCAGGAGCAAGCTGCCTTCCACCACCACAGGTGCCATAACAAAGGAAGTGCTCAATGCCAAGGCAGGTCAGCAGAGCCTTTCTCCAGGGGCCAAGATCACAGAAGGCAGCTAGCTACTAGGCTGTAATGTTCTCCTTGGGACATGTAAAAGTTTTCCCCACTTTCCATTTCCTAGTGACATCAGAAACTGTCCTTTATAAAAATAATACTCTAGGGGCAACTGGGTGGCTGTAAGTTGAGCATCCGACTTTGGCTCCAGTCATGATCTCGCGGTTTGTGAGTTCAAGTCTTACATCAAGCTCACCACTGTCAGCGCAGAACCTGCTTCAGATCCTCTGTGCCTCTCTCTCTGCCCCTCCCGCACTTGTGCTCTCTCAAAAACAAAAAAAAGATTTTTAAAAATAATAAAAATAATACTCTAGTAGATCTCCCTTGCATATCTCCTATGGCTAGAAGTTCCTATAGAGTAGGCTCATATGAATTCCCTACCCCTGAACATTTCAGACGTAATACTGACCCATCTATCATTCGACACATGGCTGTCAGTTAAAACAGCCTCCTTTGAAACACCTCCTTATTCTGTTGTGTCATTAGCATCATACAGATGCATACAAAGACTTCTGTTAACAGAAGAGATTTGATTCCTCTATTCCAGTCTAAGACCCATTTGTTTTCAAAGAACACAACATTGTTGAGGCTTTTAAATGTGTTACTGTTTTAGTGTGTGTGCATTGATTAGAAAACAAAAGTCAGTAGGAGAACCCCTTACCACCAGCCCTGCAAAGACAGACATTTAGGGTCCCATGCTGGAAGAGCAGGCATGGGTCAGAAGTAGGCTGCTGGCACTGCTCCTCACCTGCAACTTTTATAACAAAGTGCTTCAGCAGATGCCCTCCCCCCAGGGGTCCTCAAGTTCCAAATATCCTTGGAAACCCACTGCAACATGTTGCCTTCTTTGTACCATTACCAGTCAGACCTGAGTTTCAAAGTTAAGATTTGTGATTTTAGTGGCTGAAACATAATTCAAGAAACTCGAGTAAATACAGGAAAAATAAGAGCCAAGTATATGAAAACAAGATCCCCTTCAGTTATTTTAATTATGTGATAATAGTGTTGGATATTCTTAAACATCTCTATGTATTACTATTTTGTTAAATACTTGCTAAGTAGGTTAAGAGTTTCCGTACTGAATTTTTAGCCTTTAAATATTGTTTAGGTAATAATTTAATATTATTAACTTTTAGGGTGCATCATTAGCCTAGAGTAATATTTCACTTAAAAGTGTTTCTGAAAATGCTAGTTCCATGGAAGATTAATAGGGGATAGAAGGAAAAGAGGTCCTTAGTTCACTGCAAGCACTTTATAAGTATTGTGGAGTTAAATTGTGGAATTAAGCAGGAGTTTCTCTCGTGTAGGACTTCTAGGAGCTTCGAAGATGTGCTGTGACCCCTGGGGGTAGGAGAGAGGATAAAGCCTGCAGATCCCACAACTTACTTAACCTCAGAGCTCATGTGCAATAGAGCATTTTGCAGAACTTGTGCCCATGGAACACAATTCTAGAAACGCCAGCCTGAGGAAGGACCATGCTGATTGGTTTGTAAGTTTAAATTTAATTCTTTTTTTTTTTCACGTTTATTTATTTTTGAGACAGAGAGAGACAGAGCATGAACGGGGGAGGGTCAGAGAGAGGGAGACACAGAATCTGAAACAGGCTCCAGGCTCTGAGCTGTCAGCACAGAGCCTGACGCGGGGCTCGAACTCACGGACCACGAGATCATGACCTGAGCCGAAGTCGGCCGCTTAACCCACTGAGCCACCCAGGCGCCCTTTAAATTAATTCTTAATGAACACTTCAAGAAGGTATATCAGACACATATGCATTTCAAATAATCTGAACCTAGTGTTATAATCCTTACTTACATTTCCCCTCAAATGATAAGAAAGAAAGAAATGTTTCTACAAGAAATCAGATGTTACAACTAAGGCCACTGGCCAAATGATATATAAACAGCCCATAACTACCCCTACCGCCACTGGGGGAACAGTTCTGGAAGATTCAACTGTTAATAATTACAAAGATTTTCTAGATATCAGAAGTTTAGGAAGCTCTTTTCACATGTGTGAAGCTCTTTCACGTGTAAACTTTGAGCCTTCCCCACCCCTTCCAGCTCCCCCCCCCCCCCCACCGCACATGCTCCTTAAGCAGGAATGATTTGCCTCATTCTTCAAAGGAGGAAATGACAGTTATTTGGTTGTTCAGTACAGAAGGCTGGCTAGGTGTTGAAAAATCTGCCCCCTCACTGAATCCAGTGCTTTCCCAGCACACCCCTTTCTCTCTCTCTCTCCCCCAAGGTTGTGCTTGGCAACAGTGAGAAGCTATTCCAGAAATTCAGACTGAAGGGCTAGGTTAGCAGAGAGAGGCCACTGAAGGAACCAAATCTGCTCCAGCGTGACAGGCATACAGCGTATAGGCTAGACGTACTGAATCCCTTTCAGATTTTTCGTGATCTCTATTCACTACAAAGACACAAATGCTGCGAAAAGATCTTCCATTTATTTCCCTTATTTAAACTTCTGAATAGGACCAAGCTAGAAGTCAGAAATAGACACACTTGGTCCTGAAGAATTTTTTGTTCACGTAATAACAGGCCGAAGGAAGAATGAGCTAATTATCTAGTTGGGTTGAAAATTTTCAGAAACAGGTTTGTGTATTCATGTAACACCCTAAGTGAAGACCTGTGTTTTATGTCAGTAGTTCTCCAAGTTTGGTCCCTCACCAGCAGTGTCACTGTCACCTGGGAACTCCTCAGAAATGGAAATTCCAGGTCTAGGACCTCCCAAAGACCTATTGAACCAGAAGTCCTGGGGTGGGCCCCATTGACTTGGAAAAAAAGCCCTGCAGGTGATTCTGATGCACCATCAAGACAGACAAGTGCTCTTATCTCAAACAACCTATTACTCCAGGTTATTTCCCACAACAATTAATTGTAACTATATTCTCACCAATCAGTAGTCTGGATGCATTTAGGATGTGGGGCATGTTTTAAAAAACAGCAACAACAACAACAGGTACATAACATTACTCTGCATTAGCAATTCATCAGAAATTGGTTTCAAAAGGAACAAGAATTTCCCATAGAATCTTTTTTTAAACATTCATATCAAAGTTTCCAGCTCATACTTTGTGCTTATTTCTCAATAATTGGCCTGAAATACACAGTAGCTGTAACTCTCCCCCCACCCCAACCCCCTGCCCCTTGAAAAATGACAGAAACACAACCTCATCATGAGGGCTCACTTTTCTAGGGCAGAACTATAAGTATGTCTTGCACTGTTTGGGCACACTTGAAATCTAGTGTGAACAGCAAGCAAAGCTAACTGTGAGGGGCTGGTGCCTCCTTTTATTCCCGGAGTACTCCAGGCACCAGCAACTCCTAGTTGTGAAACCCCAAGTCTACCTGGGCCTGTCAGGCCTGGACAGAAGCCTGGTACCAACAGCCCTCCAGGAGCCTGCTTAGGCTTCTGTTGATTACTGGCTCAACAGGAATTAGTAGGTAGATGCTGCCTTTGTTAGTAAAAGAAATGGAAGCTAGGACAGCTGTATCCTTTCATGTTACCTGGAAGGTGGAAGGGATTTCCTGAAGCTCAGTCTGGCTTTAGGTGGGACAGACCTGGGTTTGAGCACAAACTCTATCACTTGCTAAGAGAGTGAGTTAAGAAAAGTCACTTAAAACTTTCTGAATCTCCATTTTCTCCCTTGTAAAGTGAGGATATTAGTGTCTATTACCTATGCTGTAGAATTATTGGAAAGGAATCAGTGGGGGGAAACAAAAAAAAAAATACTCATTTAGCATTTAGCCCAAAACAAGCTTCGAATACATGCTAACAGTTTTCATTATTGTTTAAGTATTTTACAAAGATAGATTTTTAAAGCATAACACAAAGCACAAACTTTTTTTTCAAAGTACACAAAAAAGTCAGTTTGTCGTAACTTTTCAAAAAGAGTTTCTACAAAGATCAAAGTTAGCATGTGATCCATAATTAACTTAAAAGGTGAAAATTATTAGCATAAGTCACTTTATTCCATCCCAGGTTGAATAAAAAAAAAAAGTCTACAGCTTCCACCAGACTTAATGTCACCAACGTTTCTATTTGTTAGACCCAGTGCCTGGGTTAGAGTTTAAGCAAAAATGAAAAACACTGCTTTCAGGAAGATGAAGCAAGTAACTCCTTTAAATAGTGATGAACTTTCCAATCTAAATATACCTGAAATAGTTTTAAAAAATCCAGATTAAAATTACATTGCTACCTTAACCCAGAGAAAGAAAACAATATAATTTTATCTTATTTCTTCATAGTTTTTAAATATCCTTCAATTTCTTGGAATTGTTAGGAACAAAAGTTTCACACACTTAGTTCCATTCTATATGTAGAAATTAAGTGTTAATATAACATTTGTTTCTACTGTTGTTACAGGGGAAAGGGAACCTTAGATACATTTTATCTCGATGGACTATGTATTTCATTATATTGAAAATAAACAATAACCCAGTTCTCTGGGAGGAGAGGGGGCCAAAATTGGAAGAGTTCACTACATAGATGAAAAAATAGAACAGAAATACTTCTTGTGTATGTATTTGATGTATGATATTTGAGTGTTATAAGTCCTGGAAATAGAAAATTTTCCATTATTAGCAATATTAGTTTCAAAAGCTATTTTTGGAAAAATTACACTGAGCTGCTTGAAATTCTACCAAATAACACAACTGAAGTATATCCTTTGAAATTTTGGCCATTAGTAGAATATATACAAATAATGAATGCAACTGAGGTCATAATTCTAATATTTTTATTTCCGGTATAAATCTAGAAGGGTTAAAATGTGTTTCTGTCTCGGATTTCATTTTTGTTAAGCACACACATGCACGAAAAGGAAACAGAACAAGAAATAAAGACCTCCTATTTCAAGGAGTCCCTGGCTGCCATTCCAAAATTCTTGATTGGGCAAGTAGAGAATCTGCCCCCCAAATAAAGCAGGATCAGAGGGAAAAGGAGGTAGCAATGCCTATTCACATTTCTGGGCCACTGCCCACTTATGGGCTTCATGCCAGGGATGACTCTGGCATTCTGCACAGGGGATGCTGCCCATCCAAGCCTTTATTTGAGAAAGCAGGGGAACAGCTCTGTACAGATTGGCTCTTTGAAACTTTGGGTATATGAAAAAAAGGAACTGCCACTTGGTCTGTGAACCAAGAAAGAGAGCTGGACACTGGAAGGAGTGTCTATATCTTTCTTGGTAAACATTAGAGTAGAGTAGTACTGAATCAGAATGAAAGAACAGATCTAAAAAAAAAATACACACACATACACACAAGACAATGCTGGGATGCAAAAGTAGAAAACATATGGAAAGAAGAAAGTTATTTTATAACTTAGCAAATTCTTAGCATATTTTTACATCATAAGTTTCTGAAGCATTATATGGAAATCGTTAGTCCACAAGATTTAATGTTCACAAGATTTTATTAGCAATGGCATATGTAGATTCATAAATCTAAAATTTTAAATTATCTCACTAGGGAAGGTTTGCGGCAGGTACAGTTCTACATTTCTGAGGAATTTCCAAACATGTCAAAAGTATCCGAGGTAAATCCTAAGACTCTACCAGCAATTTTCAAGTCACTTCACATCACGCTTTGTTCTTTAAAAAGTAACGAAGGTCCATGTAACTATGAACACAGCACAAAGTCAGAACTGACAGCACCAAAGTATTCCATAATTATAATAAGATTGTTTTTATTTAGTCCATGTATGCATTCAGGGCTTCCTTTTCTGATAAATGTGTACTTCTAAAAATGCTTAGTAACTGCTCAGTATCAAGTCACTGTTCGGTAAAACTAAAGATCATTCTTAAGTTTCCAATGTGCTTCTTCACACAGCTGCACGCAAGTATACTAACACAATTCTTAGGTGCACCTGCTCCAAGTTAGCAATATTTCATAAAGCACATGGCAAGAATGGCACCTTCAAGGGTTAATCTGCTAAACAGAAATGTGTACTTTTAGCAGTTTATGGCACATACACTTTGTGCCACAGAGGAATCTGGTGTACAAAAATGTGGACGATTTTTAATTTTCTTCCCTGAAAACAAAGGTGTCTTTTGAAACTAAAATAAGTTATGTTCTTCGATATTATAACAACTAAGTGGTCTTCACTGAGAATTATCTGAGTAATTTTTGCAACATTTAGATAAAGTCCTCTTTGATTCAGCCAAACACTTAAGAACAAAAAGAAAGAAAAGAAAAAAAAAAAAAACAGCTGAAACTTTTTCACCAGCTGCTGAGTTGTAAATAAGAAGTTTGACTGTTCTTGTCCTGTGCCACTATATCCAACACAGCAAATGCAGTGATGAGTTTGTTACTATCTGAAATCTTCAGTTTCTGAGCATTAAGGACAGCAATGATAAAAAGAAAATTACCTTCTTGAGATTAAGAGCTTAAACTTTGAACTGTACACATGAACAAATCTGTTTCCAGAAATCACCCCCTTTTTCATCCCAATCACCCTAAAATCTGAAGTTGGAATTACCATACATCTCAAAGATTTTAATTTATGATACATAGAGGCAGATATTTTTTCATAAAATGGAAGTTTTGTATTGAATCTCTGTGGCATGAAATTCTAAATTCTTGTCTTATAAACTGATTTCCTGACTTTTAAAAGAATGTATGTTTATCCACACTTGTAGTCTGACAAATATTAAACTAAATGCACATTTACTATAATTAAAAGCTAAGATAGAATCCTGATAGAGAAATTTCTCTGGAGAGTTTGTCTCTGTCCATCACTTGTTAAAAGATCAAACACTGTGTGTGCTCTGATAATAACCTGATGAATGAGCTTCCCACCTCCACCATACCTACGAGCTACCTCATCCTGTACAAAGGTCAGTCGCAAGTTGACGTAGACATAAATGTTTCTTTAAGTCTATTTAAAATAGAGATACCCCACTTACAGAATTGGAAATAAATGTTTCCAGAAACTTAAAGTTACTTAACAAGGAAATTTAATAAAGGTTCTGTCCTAGACTATTTCTGGCTTTCATTAATTTTAATGTATCTAAGATTTATCTGTATAACTACCAAAAAACATGTCCAGATGTTACCAGGATGCACATTAAACACTTCGGAAGTAAACAAAAGTAGGTGAACTTTTGTATCAATCAATGGTACTGAGTCATAACTGACTCCCGAAACCTGGCTACTTATAAAACCACTTCTACTCATAATAACTCAAACATAATACAAAAAGTTTTTAAAGGTCTATCAAGAGCAAAGGAAAACACATATATCCACCTATAGCGTGTGTGTGCTTTGCAATTATTAATTTGCAAAGAAATTATTTTATTTAAAATTAAATACTGTATTTCTACAAAGCAACAACCACCAGGAATCTCTGAGGTCTTTTAAATGTGATCATTTCACCTTATCAAAGCAATGAATGTTCTTCGTCCTTTGTTTTTTGTTCTGCATCTGCATTAACATGGCTGCTAATTATATTAGCCTGGTGGCACTTAAAGTCTGAATGGGAAAAATCACATGATTCTTACAGAGCATCCTTAAGATTCAAATGTATACCTGCTTAGACTGAACACCCTTATATTACAACTGCCTCTATTTTGTTACAAAACTTAGCTTTGATTCAGAATTTGTTTCGTAAGTGATGTAGCACTTCTCCAATACACCATCACATATTTGCACACACATAAATAAACACACACACACACAGGAATCTTTAGCCTTATTGTGCCATTTTGTACCTTTAGGTTTCTTTTTCGTGTATCTATGTGTTTCTAAAATTGTTAAGTTCTTGAGAAGTTTGTATTCATCACACAGCATGTCACATGGATCTAATGCCTACAATTGCCATAATAAAGCCCTACTATGCTACACAATTAAAAATTAAATCACATTTAATTTTTTTTAATTGAAAAGAGCAAAAGAATACTCTTACCCACCCACTCGTTCTCACAGTTTTATGTTTTTACACAGTGAATCAGCAAATGTATTCTTTTCTGAATCATATACGAACACAGGAATGTTTTGATAACGTTTATACAATTTGGCATAGTTGGCCTAACCAGTGGTTTAACAAAGTAAACTCATTGTTCTGATTAGCTTTATCATTAAGAGTAAAAATCCTTCATTGCAAAACTTAAATTAATATATAGAAAAGAGAAATAAACCGGTTTACACATCACTGAAAAAATATTATATTCTTAAAATTATATTTATAGTTCCACCTTCTTTTTCTTAAAACCAAGTCCTTAAGAAATTCATAGATCAAAATACATATCTTGAGATAACTTTACTGGGGAAGGCAAACACCCCAAGACAATATGCAACAAAAAGCACTCCTTCAGCTAAATAGTAAACACTACAACAACAACAACAACAACAACAACAAAACAAACACTCTTGGGCTTCAAGACAATTGATAAACATTGAAGACCACTTAAGGAATTCTTCTATCAGTTTCAGTAGGAAATCCTTGCTCTTTTGAACACTTTACTGATTGGGCTCTCAGAAATCTCCTTCAATCTTGTAGTCCTTTCAGCCTTTATGAAACAATTGTTGGAAATGTGGGTGGCTATTCAGATTAATTTATACTTTCCAAGGAAAGCTGTTTGATAGCAGGAGTGAGCAAGTACTCCCACTTCAAATTAACCACTTACAGTAGTAGATTTTTCACCTCTAAACTATCCTCAGCCCCTCCTTTAATTGCCCTTAGAGAATTTAAATTCATAGACTTGATGTTTTCCATTACTGGCTTCTTGCCTCTTTGCAAACATACAACATTCTTCAAAAAGCATATATAATTCTCCATCCTATAGGATCAGACAATATCTCTATTTCAGGAGCAATTACATACATAATGTGAGATTGAATAATTTTCCTTAGAATTGCTTTTAATAATTGCGATTTAAAGACTACTGGTTCAGTTTATGGCAGTGGTGTTACTGAGTTCATTTAAGTATTTCTCTTCAATCTACATACTTTTAGAACTCAATGTGGCTTCTAGATCAGACTGGTGTAAGGATACCATCTGCCCTACATAGTGGTCTGTTAGAGCATTATACTTACAAGACCGTATATTCCTTGAAAAATAACACACGTCAGTAAAGAAACAAAGATACTGCAAAAAAAAATTAGTATATAGAAGAAAAGTCGAAAATTCCATATCTCTCTGTTTTAACACCTGTATAGTAAATTATATGTGACAACCACGTTGTTACAGTAACAGGAATGCAAAGCATAAAGGAACAAGAGATACATCTTGCTTTGCTTAAAGAAATTAAAGACAAGTTTAACCCGCACCTACCAAACTGTCTCCAGAGGGACAGAAATAGGTGAGGGTGGAAAGGCTCACCCCCCCTGTACCCCACAGTGCCTCTCCCTGAAATCATTTTAAACATAGGCAATCTATCTGTCACCTTCTCTCTTTTATCTTTCCTTCCATTCTAATCAATGGCAGACCCATTACCGCACTCCCCAGCCCAGTATCTCAAAGGCGCATTACAGAATAAGAGGACCCAAGTGTCACTTACCAGTTGCATGCCACAGATAAAGATAAGCGTGCACCTGCCACTGCAATAACCCATGGTTTCCGAGACCCCTGCCACAGCCAGACTGTCCCACGTCGGCCACCGTCGAGCCCCCACTTTATCCAATCAGATCGCGGGGAAGGACAGGCAAACCTGCCGAGGGCTCGGGGGCTCCGGGCTGCTGCTGCCAGTGTCCTGGGAAGTGACAGGCATTAGGACCTGCTGGCGCCGCGGCGGCGGCAGCAGCTCCAGCCGCGCCCGCCAAACATACCTTCACTCGCTCGGTGCACACGCCGCGCCGCGGGCAACGCCGCCCGCGGAGACGCGCCCGGGGCCCGCAGGGGCAGCAGCGGCAGCCTCGCAGCGCCGCCGCGCCGTCAGGCATCTGGCCGCGAAGTTTCGCCCCCGCCGCTCCTCGCGCCGGCTCGCCCCACGCCCCCCAGCGCGGCCGCCGCCCGACGCGCGCTCGCCCTGCGCTCTCCGCGCGCCGGCTTCGGGGGCGGAAGAAGCGCGCGCGGGGCGCTGCCCGCCTCCCTGCGCCGCCCGCGGCTCCTCTGCGCCGGGCGCTGCGGGGCCAAGCGGGCGGGGGCGGGGCGCGGGCCGGGCGGGGGCGTCCGGGCTCCGCGGTCCCGGGCGGCGGCGGCGGCGGCGGTGGCGGTGGCTGCCGCACGCAGTGCTGCCGGGTCCGCGCCGCGTCCAGCTGCGGCGCTGCCCCTCCCCTCGCCCCAATGTGCTAATCCTCCTACAACAGATCCTTCAACTGCTCCCCGCCTCCCCTGCTAGAGACGTAAACTTCTCGCAGCCCCGCCGGGGCTGCCTCTTGAGGGGCTGTTGTCTAGGTGGGAAGAAGCGGCGCAGAAGCGGCGGCGGCGGCGCTGGGGACCGCGGGGCGAAGAGTCCGGGCGGCATGTCCGTGGCTTCCTGGGCTTGCGTGGGTCCTGGTCCCGCAGCCGAGCCTGAAGCACTATGAGCGAGCGCCTGTGTGTGTTTGGGGAGAAGGGACGAAGAGGAGGGTTAGGGAAGGGGGGTGGGGTGATGAAACAGGGGTGCAGCCACGGCATCCTGACCGGTTGCAAAGCCCGCGAGGCGGAGGAGGAGGAGGAGGGGAGGAGAAGGCGCGCTGCGGCCGCAGACGCACTGCCAGCCGCCCGGCACGCGGCTCCGGAGGATCTGCAAGGGCCGGAGCGTGGAGCGCCGACCCTGCTTGGGAAAAGGGACCGGGTTGCTGCTGGAGTTGGTGGGGAATTTGAGAACCGGAGACAGTAGGGACTCAATGAGTTGCCGTTGTTGCTTTAAACTGTTTGCACTCAAGAAATTAAAGAATAAGAGACCATTTTAGCGGTCAATGACTACAGCTTTAAGGACCGTCCCAGCTGGGTATGGATTCCTGAAGGTGGGGATGCTCCAGACCCAGCTCTGGAGCGCCGGCCAAAAGCTGGGCAGAGGCTTCGGAAACCTGCAGAGACCTGCTTCGGAGCCCGCTGCTGCCACCTGCGGGTGGAAATCAGAAGAGCGAAGCAAGTTGGCCCAGGTGGCGGCCCCCGGGGCTTGGGTATTCAGAATCCAAGAGTCAAGTTTCCTTTTTAACCCCCTGGCAGTTTTGTGAAGGTATTACTGACTTTTCCTGGAGGTGAAGGTGTAGTGTCGAGATCCGCTGGGGAAGTGAGTCACTAGAATGAAGAGCTGAGACTGATGAGGAAAGAGAATAGGAAACCAAAGAGCAAGCATGTCCTACATCCCGTAGGATAAAGACAGATGAAACCACCACGTCAGGCAAAGAGCTTTCCATAGCAAATGGGATTTGGCCCTTCTGATGAAATGCCATTTGTGTAGGATAGTGTTATGCTGGGAACCACAAATAAGGATTCCAAATGATTGCTTCCTTTGAGTAAATATTATGACATACCAGAACGACTAAATATAAAGAAATTGAATAGGGCATAGGGACCCTAGTCTCCAGAAGCCTGCTACTGAATTTTCAGAAATGTCAGTCGTAGAGAGCCAAAAAGGGATTTGATTTGTTAAATTTGGGGGAATGCAGATATTTTATTACTGTAATGAAAACGCCTGCTTTGAATCACCCCATTTGTAAATGGGTGTTTCTCTGACAAGTGTCTTTCAATGTTTAAGGGAATTTAGAGAACCCAGTATATTCTGTTACCCACTGCAGGGGTCTGGTAGGTAATAGCTGCTCCACAACCCCTGCTAAAACTGAAGCCAGAGGTATCTGGTACAAATGTTTCTTTTAGTTATTGCTATTCCATCTTTATACATGTTAGCTGTCATGGCTGCTTGGCATGCAGGTACTTTTTACTGCCAAACAAAAATAAGGCTGTTAAGTGGATGCTGAATATTGAAGAAGCTCCTGCCGTATTGTGGAAAGCATTGTATTACCTTTTTAAATTCATAATAGCAACAGTGCATGTGGATCCAGCAATAATCCTGCAATGGTTTGCAACCAAACCACCAACAGCCTGAGTGGCCTTTAGACTGTATAGGTTAAAGGAAAGCGTAATGCTATCTTGCTGACTCTAAGTGCCCTGTCCATAGTCCCTGGATACTTGCCTTTCAATACATGCCCACCTTCTTTCTGCAAGCACTTGGGACGATCTGTCTACAGGCTCTTTGTAGCCACAGGAAGTTCTGGACTCCAGAGTGAAGTTAGAGCTGTGAGAACAACTCTTGCCCAATAATGGATGGGAATTAGTGGATCAATATTCCAACTTCTCAACCCAGAGATGGGAAATTCTGAGACATACTCTAGCCTACATCATTAACTTCCCCACCAGGATTGAGCCCATAATGTCCATGGTTGACCATATTGCTCCATTCATGCACCCTGAATTAACTTCCTTCCCTTCCTGCCTTATTTCCCTTCCCCTCTACCGGTGCTTCTTGGGGTCACTTCCAAAATAAATCACTCAAATCCTTGTGTCAGTGCTGCATCTTGAGAAACCCAACATAATGCAATCTTCAAGGGCTTATATTCCTGATCTGGCATCATGGGTACATTATTATCAGAAGACTGAACCAGGTACATGAATAGTATTGAGCATTTACTGTGTGCACCTATTTTACGTGCTACACTTGCACCATCTCACTTATTACTCACAAGAGACCCATGAGCTAGTGTGAAGGTCAATTTAAAGACACACAAAGAAAGGTCTAGAGAAATGAAGTATCTTGATCTCAGGTGCACATGTTCCTGGTGGCAGAATTAGAGTGTGAAGGTATGTCTGTGGGACATCAAAATTCACTTTCCAAACCACTGTGCTATACTTTGTTGATATTTTACTATACTTCTTTGCCATTATTTTGGAATTCCATACAGAAATGATGACTTAAAACATTTAGAAGAATGGTCACACACATTTTATCTCTTTTCCCATCTTTATTGAGATCATATTTTTTTATCTCTAAATTAAGTTCATATTGCATCATGTATATACAGTATAGCCGAAGCCTGACTTACGAAAAGGTGCTGTAGATGGGGATATAGTTCCATTCCTTAAGGTGGCTATGCCCTTTCTGTTCCATTTCCATGGAGCCTTAAGGGAACAGACTACAAAGAGAATCCCAACTGTCCTATTAAAGTGCATGAAGGAGAGAGATGTCTCAAATTGGAATGTCAATTGCACTTTCATTTGGAAATAGTCACACACTGTTCAGCTATATGAGGCTTTCCTCAACTAGTCTGGTGATACAACTTTTGTTAAGTATCTTGTTTCTGTGGGGAGAATGTTACATATTACACATCTTCATCTGGTTGACCTTGGAATTCTGCTTTAAAGTAACTTTCAAGGTTATTTGACATGTATTATCTCATTTATCTCTCAGAACAGTTCATGGAATCCAATAGGTACACTATCACTAAGTCAGTTGCTGTCTGCTCAACACCCAATCACTTGAACAAGAACAGGGCTTACCCCCTGGCTTTGTAACACAACTGAGCAGTTTCACTGTGAGTTCTACTCCATCCATTATAGTTTAAAACTATAAAGACAGCAATTATCTTTACGATCACAAACAAATAAAATTGATTCATTGACTATTTTATACAAACTTGGATTTTTTTTGCATTTGAAAAAGTATAGTATTTTCAAAATACAATTCAAAAAGAAAATAATCACCATAATACTTCTGCCCAGAGATAATCTGCCATTTTTGCACAAACCATTTTTTGTAAAAATGGGATTATATCATACACAATATATTTTAATCTGCTTTTTCTTTGCACTTAATAATAACTCCAATTCATTAACTATTAAACTATTAAGCTCATGGATTCTGCAGGCAATTCAACTTCATATTCCAAGCTCGGCCATTTACCAACCATGTAACCTTAGGCAAAACGCTTAGCTTTCTATGCTTTAGTTTCCTTATCTCTAAGGGGTGACTGGTAGGGGGAGTAATAATACGCATATATCATTGGATTGTTGAGAGGATTATGTAAATATCAATATATGAAAAGTTTTCAAAACAGGGCCTGGCACATACGTAACATATTAAGATTGTTAGTTATTATGCTGCATACAACATAGCTTTAATGACTATATAACATTCATTGCAATGCAAGCAAGTATTACAATTATTTAGTTGGAATATTTATTTAATGATTATTATTTAGTTAATTATTTTCTTAGACATACAGGTTTTGTGGTGGGCAGAATAATGCCCCCCCCCAAATATGTCGGCACCATAATCCCAGGAACCTGTGAATATGTTACTTCACGTGCCAAAAGAGGCTTTGAACACAAATTAAGAACTGAAATGGGGAGAGTAGCCTGGATTATTCAGGTGGATCCAATCTAATCCCTTGAGCCCTTAAAAAGAGAACTTTTGCCACCTGGTAGGGTGGAGGGAAACATGTTAATGGAAGAAGTGGAAGAAGAAGGTCAGGGAAATACAAGGTGAGAAGTTCAACCCACCATTGTTGAATCTGTAAATGGATGAAATGGGGCAAGAATCAAGGAATGTAGGTGTCTTCTAGAAGCTAGGAAGGGTAAGGATATGGGTTGTCTCCTACAACCTCCAGGAGGAACACATTCATGCCCCTAGCTTGGTTTTAGCCAACTGAGATTCTTGGCAGACTTCTGATTTGCAGAACTATAAGATAATTAATATGTGCTATTTTAAGCCACCAAATTTGGAGTGATTTGTTATAACAGCAATAAAAACCAAGATAGTTTGCCTCCCATGTTTCAATATTATTTTATAATATTTAAATTTATAGCTATGTTTTTGCTTATGTTATGATTACTTCCTTAAGATAAATTTCTAGAAGTTGTATTTGGATCAGCAAAAATATGCCTTTGAAAAATAATACCAAATTTCCTTTCAGGAGTTCTATCAATTCATAACTGTAGGAAATGTGCTTGCCATTTTCTCTATGCCATTATCCATAATGGATATTATCATTCTTTTTTTTTTTTTTTAAGTAGTCTCCACACTCAGCATGTAGCCCCATGGAAGGCTTGAACTCGTGACTCTGAGATCAAGACCTAAGCTGAGATCAAGAGTCAGATGCTTAACTGACTGAACCACCCAGGTATCTCACGGCTATTATCATTCTTAAAAAAAACTTTTCAATTGTAATTTATATTTTTTAAATAATGCCCATTTCTTAAATACCTAGTAAGTGTGCTAAGATGAACTGTGACCCACAAATATATCACATTGACTCTCACTTTTCTGTGATGATTTCTCTAGCAAGTTCAATTTCAATTCTTTTTTTTTTAATGTTCATTTATTTATTTTGTGAGAGAGAAGAGAGAATCTTAAGGAGGCTCCATGCTGCCAGTTTAGAGCCCCATGCAAGGCTTGATCTCACAACCTGAGCCAAAATCAAGTCAGATGTTTAACTGACTAAGCCACTCAGGTACCCTCAATTTCATTTCTAATGATTATCCAATGACAGATTCTATACTATGGGACCTTAGCAGTAAAAGTCCTTGTATCTATTTAACCAAAATGCTGGCCTTCAGAGAAAGCATTGAAAAGATTTTGATAAACCAACATGACAGATTATGCCAGCATAAGAACCGGAGGTGTAGTTATGCTTAATGCCTAACCACTCTTTTTTTGTTGTTTGTGTTAAATACCATTTGGGTTATAGACTTCTAAATTAAATTATTTTGATCTATAATTTATGTAAATTTTACTTATAATATCCAGTAAATTGCCATGAATAAGCTAGGATCTCAATACCTATTTGCTGGTGATAATTTGCATGCATTAACTTAATTATTTTTAACATTTCAATTGTATTTATTACGAGATATTTTAAAGTATATTAATACAATTATGTTACAAATGTAGACTCTCAATTGTAATATAATTTTAATAAATTATCTCATACAAAGGCATGCAATTTTTGAAATAGAAACATTTGTCAAAATTAGAAAAGCCAAGGGGCTCCTGGGTGGCTCAGTCTGTTAAGCCACTGACTTCAGCTCAGGTCATGAACTCACGGTTCATGGCTTCATGGGTTCGAGCCCTGCCTCTGGCTCTGTGCTGACACACAGCCTCCTTCAGCTTCTGTGTCTCCCTCTCTCTCTGTTCCTCCCCTGTTTGCGCTCTGTCTCTCTCTCTCTCAAAAATAAAAATAATTTTTTTTAAGATTAGAAAAGCCATATTTTCATCTTTTGATTTTCCTCTCATTTGTGCTGAACTTTTTTTTAACATGAAGAATCAGAAAATAAGTGTAAAGATAAGCTTAGTTTTCTAATTGCCGCTGTAACAATCCACTCCAAATATAATGGCTTTAAACAATAATTTTATTATGCTTGTGGATTCTGTGGGTCAGGAATTCAGACAAGGCACAGAGGGGGAAATTTTGTCTGTTGTACAGTGTCTGGGGCTTCCAGCTGGGAAAACCCGAAGGCTGGAGGTGAATTTATGGCTGGGGCAGGGCTCCGCTAAAGATTCATTCCCTGGCAAATGGGTTGGAAGGGCTTGAGGCCCAGGACCTTAGAGCAGATCAGAGCAGAAGTGTGGCCTGCACTGGAAGCTTGGCCTCCTCCCAGCATGGCTGCTTCAGAGTAGCTAGACTTCACTTGACTGCAGAGCCTTCAATGTTCTAGCCAACAAGGAATAAGCTGGACTGCCTTTTATTACCAGCCTCAAAAGTCATCCAGCTCTACCTCCCCCTTATGCTAGTAGTCACAAGGAGGTTGCAAGCCTGCCCTACTTAAAGGGGCGAGACCTAGATCACCACCTATTACCATGTTTTCAAACCTTTCTTTTAGCCATTGAATAATTAAAGGGAATGATAATTAAAGGGAACTTAGAGTTTCCTGAACATTAAAACAAGTAAAAAATTAAAATTTAGACATGAATACTCTTGTATCACAATAAAAAAAGTTACCTTTCTACTAATATATCAGAGAAACCAGCTAATTAAATATAAAAGAAAGTGTTTCTCTGAATTCAGGAATGAAAGTTAATTAATAATGATTTGACTTTAGGTTTCATATGCTGTGGGCAAGACAAGTAAAGGGAGTATGTTCTCTCCATTCAAATGACTTCACTTTCTCAAGGGCAAGTTAAAAGTTGGGACTCATTTCCTACAATTATGAAATGAGGAATAGAGTATTTAAACCATTCAATAGAATGGGACTAAACAAATGATTAGTTTTTTGTAAAGCAATAGTAATATGTACTCTACTTTTTTTTTCCATGTAATTAAGATTTATTACACAGCTTGAAAGTATCTTTACAGATAATGTAGTTACTGTAAAATTTCTTTATTTGCTGTGCTTTCCCCAGTTTATCCTTCTACAACCCTAATAAATACCAATTTAATAGAATATTAGAAAATGACAAAGAGAAATGTTAGGAAAGTAGATGTAGTGTACTTACTTATAATAGGATTAATTCAAAATCCTTACACAGTGGTATGTTTTGAGCTTCTGGAGGGAAGAAAAATAAATCCCTAAACACAGTTGTATCTTTTTTATAGTTAAGATGTTCAGTAATACAAATATGATATTCTAATCAAATGTTTGTTTTCCCTTTTTGAGAGGGAAATAATGAATTCTTTAGCGGGATACTGAGGTGGATAAAAGATGAAGGCATTTTGTGTTTGCCTTCTTTTGCTGTGAACTGTAGTATATATAGAACCATGACTTCTTATAGGTCTGTTCAGGTTCGGTTGCCCATCCTGGTAGTGATTCTGACAAGCTTCCAGGAGGCTTTGCCCAGGTATTTCGTGGTAAACATTGTTGTTCCTTTGATACCTTCTGGGGATGGTTGATCTTAAAGAGGGGACATGGCAAATACCCACCCACTTCGTGAAGTATTTTTATTTTCACATATGCCTCTCTGGCAAAACCACATAAGCACTAACTTTGAATCACAATAAAATTCTCATTAGCCATATACTGTTCAGCCCAGCAACCAACTCTCTGTGTGTCACAATGTCATCATTGTATGTCTCCAGTCAGCACTGCCAGCGTGACTCAAGAATCCTCTGTGGGACCAGGGAATTTCTGGACACTGTCCATATGACTTAGGAGTCCATGGGACACTAGAGAACTGTATCCAGGCAGTCACTCTGTCCAACCACATCACCTTGCCAATTTTACTCTGCTGCTGCCACCCTCTGCTGGGGTTGTCAGAGTGGAGAACATGGCAAAAACAATTCTTCCTTAGACTTTGCCCTCAACCTATATCCACCATTGAGGAATTTCACCTCAACCAGAGTAGATGGGAAAGGACCACAAAACCCTTGTCCCTTTGTCTGCTTCTCCTAGTTCTGTCGCTTACCCTACTTTCTACCAGTCCTCCAGTGGCTGAAAAATGGTGACTTGTCTTCTCTTCTTCCTGCCTTTTCAGGCCCCTCCTCTGAAAGATATCTTCATTATTCTAAGAGGAGATGCTAATAGAGTCGGGTGCAGGGGAGGAGCAACCAGCAGAAAGGGAGCAAAACTGTGATACCTGCTAACAGCTGCAAGTTGAGTGAAACACATACATTGCCCTCAGGGGCTATCATTACGAAGGGGGGGAGATTCTAAGAAGAGAAATTATTCAGAATCATAAATCAGTAGAGGTGAGGGCTGAGGACCATGGTAGTTCTGACAAAGAGAAGTTATTGTCCCCTGGATGAATCAGGAACAGAGTATTTAAGCTGGGTCAAGGCTTGGAGGTAGAAATATCACAGATCCAGGGGTGCCTGGGTGGCTCAGTCGGCTAAGCGTCCGACTTCAGCTCAGGTCATGATCTCGCGGTTCATGAGTTCAAGCCCCGCGTTGGGCTCTGTGCTGACAGCTCAGAGCCTGGAGCCTGTTTCAGATTCTGTGTCTCCCTCTCCCTCTCTTACCCTCCCCTGTTCATGCTCTGTCTCTCTCTGTCTCAAAAATAAATAAATGTTAAGATTTTTTTTAATTAAAAAAAAAAAGAAATATCTCAGATCCAGAATCAGCAAGTAAGTCAAATTAGCTGCAATACAGGAAGCCTGGGCAATGCTGGTGGGATAGCAGGTCTGAATGTCAGTTTGAAGAGTTTGGACTTTGAGCAAGAATAAGGACCCCTTGAGATACCATGAGCAGAAAAAGGACAAGAGCTATGCCCTCACCTTGCAGTTGTATGTAAAATGGATTGGCACAGAGGGAGTGTAGATATAGGAAGCCACCAAAACCAGAGCCAGAAATCATTGCTCCATGTTGTATGCTATGGCCAACATATCTAGAAGTCAATTTTTAAGCAAATGTATTTAACAAACCTATTTTCTCTCTCTGATTTTTTCAGCCTTTCATCAAGGTAGGTTCTGGTGGATTTAATGTTCTACTGATCCTTTGGCAAATAGTTTGATATTTGAATCCTAAAAATAAAAAACATACTTTTCCTATCAGTTATAGTCACATATGGATCACCATACTCAAATGCAAATGTATCATAAGCTTCCTTTCTAAATAAAACATGGCACACATTTTTTGTCCGTCAATAACTTCATTATGCTTTAAACTTAAATGTATTAAGACATATGAATATGTTAGTTATACACATAACTTATTTGTTTTTTATATGTTCCCATTAAAATGTGACTATTTGAATGAAAAGATAGGAATTAAGTGTATTTATTTGACTGACAATATATAATTAGGCATCAATGTTGGACTAAAGAATGCCATTTTAAAATAATGCACTAGCAAATGTGTTTATGATGTGGGAGAAAAAGCAAAGCCCTGGAAATATTTGTATACTTAATTTAAGACACAATAAAAATTATTGGAAGTTTATGGTTCTTAGAGTTGTTTGTATTCATTCTAGCAGGATTATAGTAATACCAAATTATGATAGACATTTCATGGTTCCTATGAAGATAGAATGCCAAGTGCTTTTTTTTACTCTTTCCTACAGGATTTCAAGATTTGATTGCCCAAGTGACATTTATTCTGTCACATACTTTTATGAAATGCTTTATGTTAATTACAGTTTTCACATTTTGCATGGTGACAAAATTGTCATATTGTCTTATGCTTGAAATCTTTTTAACTAAAGAGTGATTTCTGTAAAGAGGTCTTAAAGGAAAAACTTTATTTTAACCAAGTAAAAATGAGCTTTGGAAAGAGTTTTCTTTTTTTCTTTACTAGAGGGGGAAGTATCATAAGCTATAAAATGCCTTGGATATTCAAGTACAAGACCGAAAAAAAAATCACCCTATATTATTACATCTAAAAGCTTAATGAAGTAGAAAGGTATTCATGGCTAGTAAAATTAGGTAATGGTAGTGATTAATAACTATATAGTTTTCAACAGGTTTCAAAGTATTTTCAAGGTTACCTGCACAAAAATATTCACTATTTCAAATATTTCATATATACTTTTACTACAAAATTCATACACAAAGAACATATACTTTGATATAACTTTTATTAATATAGAGGTATTTTGTGAGTATGAACATCAAAGTCTTATTTTCCTTGGTTGTATAGAAAGCAGAGCATACCCCTTGTCCTGTCACTATGGCTCACGTTATCTTTCACTGCTTAACAGCCAACTACACAGTCTTAAATATACCTGCCACCATCAAAACACAAGGGCCTAACATCACAGACGCTATAGTGTCTTCCAGTTTTCTACAGGCTCTGAGTTTCTATAAAGTAATACAGACAGAAATAGTAATATTTATTTTAGAAAAAAACAAATACTCCCACTGAGTTACTCTAAATAATGAGCTCCTTGTTGTAGCCAAGCATCAAATCATTCATTTTATACCCAATCTTATCTTTCCTTTCCTTCCTTTCTCCTTCCCTTCCTTCCTCTCTCCCTCCCTAGATTCCCTCTTTCCTTCCTTATTTCCAACCGTCCTTCTTTCTTTATCCTTCCAGCTTTAATTGAGATATAATTGGCATATCATTGTGTAAATTTAAGGCATACAACGTGTTAATTTGATACCCTTATATATTGTGAAATGATTAACTGCTATAGGCTCAGCTAACACCTTCTTCACCTTACATAACTGCCATTTCTTTTTCGAGGTGAAAATATTCCAGATCTACCACTTAGCACTTTTCAAGTGTATAATATAGAATTGTAAATTATAATCACCATGCTGTATGCTATCCCCAAATCATATCCATCTTCTAAATGAACGTGTATACCCATTAGCCAACATCTCTCCATTTCCCCAACCCCCTCCAGCCATTCTATTTCCTGTTTCTATTTTAAATTCTACATGTGAGCTTTCATTCTTTCTTTACATATATATATGTATACGTGTATGTGTGTGTATACATTTTCTTTACCCATTCATTCATTGACAGACACTTAGGTTATTTTCATATCTTTGATTTTATGAATAAAGCCACAATGAATATGAGAGTACAGATATCTCTTAGAGATACTGATTTCATTTCCTTTGGATATATCCCAGAAGTAGAATTGGGTCATATGATAGTTCTATTTTTTTTTTTTTTTTTGAGGAACCAATATGTCCCTTTGCTGTTTATAATGTATCCAACTTTAGACATCTCATTTAACTTTCCTAACCCCATGTAACTTTATAATATGAGGACAATAACATAGTACTTATATGATTGTTGGAAAAATTAAATGAAATAATACAAGAAGTTCCAAGACCTCAAGGTGTTATTTTTATAGTATTATTGGATGCTATAAAATTAATTACGAGAAAATACATATTTCCCTTAAAAATTTTTGAATTCCCACTTTCTTTCTCTCTTACCTGCTTAGGCTGTGAATTCTAATCCCAAACCCATTACTAACTTACTGCTACCAACACTTGATAGTGGATTCAGTACAATTAATCATCATAGGCAAACTTATATCTAAGATATCTGAAGCTAGAGAATCATTTTTTTAACCATTGAAACCTATACAACTCATCCACCTGAGCCCATTAAGCTGACACTTACCTCCCTATTTAGAAGCATACTAACCTAACCATATCACAATATATGCTGTAGGCAAATAAACGTAACCTCATATCCTACAAAGAAGGTTTGTAATATCACTTGCAGTCCCTGGAGAAGGCCAGATTCAAGCCAACATCTATCATGCAGTATGGACTGAGGACACATTAGTGATGTTTTCCTGAACCCATCCAATCAAACAGGCTCCTGCCTGGTAGAATTTGCACTGCCAGCAGATACTGGTCTTGTCCATAATTATGAGTCTCCACAAGGTCATTGTATCATTTATTTTTCCACTGCTTCAGTGCCCAAATCTGGATGCAGAAAAATGGATAGCCTATGAAAGGCCACCATACATACCACTTAGTGCTTTTATTACATCTGGGTTTTTTTCCTAAGATGGTTTGTAGTTAATACTTTTTCCCTTAGTAAATAGCCACATTAACCCACTTAACTTTACACAATATGATCATTCATAGAGCCTAGAACACCAAGAACTGGATTTATTGTGCTCCTAAACAAGGCATTCTTCTCTAGAATTCCTTTCATGATCTGGCGACAATCTGCTTATTCATATAGAGTGGTCAGTAAATTGGGGTTGTTTAGCAGAAATTCCAGGGTCTTCAAATTAATATTTAGCTGACCAGGGTTGGCAGGTGGTCCTGATTGTTTCGTGCTTTCCTCACATTAGATATTGGATTAGAAAAATGGGTATCATCTATACCCAGACTGAGATAAATCACTATCCTGTAATAACTGAGGAGGAGAGGCAAGCTCAGAGAGGAGTTTTCCAAATCTGCTTGGTAAAGAATACTTGGAAGAGTTTCTGATCCAGCTAACAAGGATCCCAGAAGTAATTGATGAGACTCACACTTGGATATGAAGCCAGAAAGAGAAAAGGATGTAACAGCATGAGATTTATGTAGTAAAAAATCATCTGAAAGAGAAATAAAGTCAAGGAGATATTAAGGAGGAACTGTAGGACACAGAAAATGGCCAGAAAGACTAGGGTCAACATGGTAGTATTGATCCTTTTGTAGGGATAAAATTGAGGTAATGTGTTACAGCCCCTTCTCAGCAAATTCTCTACTTCCTCCTTTCTAAAATTTATATTGTACTGATTTCTTCATTAACCATCCATTATGATGCTCTGCATAGTGATAATCTCCATTTATAGATGCTAAAAATCTTTGAAAACTAAAGTAACATAACATTCCAAAGACAGTTTTAAACTTGAAAAAAAATAGTACTATTAACATAAGCTCACACTGAGCTCCAAATACTTCTACATGTTCAATATGTTCTGTTTTGTTTAGAGGAGAGAAAATTGAAGCTAAGACCTTCTTTTAGTAATGACCGTTTTAATGCCTGCTATCACACTGGGTAAATAATGTAGAGCTTCCAAATTTAGTCATAATAAGCAATCATTTTTCAATAAAAATGGGTAATTTCTCCATTTCAGCTTCCATATAAGGGCCTATAGAATTAAAATGTTGACTCAAAACAAATTTCGAATATTAGTCTTATGATAATTCCCAAGGATCATATCTTCAAAAGTTATTCCTAAAGATAACTAATTTCCCCTTATGGTAGGGCCATTTCATGTTGGTCTAGAATAGTAAACATGATGGTCTACCTCCTTGACTCTCATGATTAGCGAAAAAAATTTTAAAGATTTAAAAATTGAGAGAAGGTAATATATGAGCATTAGTCTAATAAAAATATATACATTTTAGAAATTACAGTGTTCATACATAGAGTACAAAGACTTCCTCACCATAACTTAAGTTCCTGTCCATTGATGAGGGAACGTTCCATGATTACACAACTGCTGCTTCTCTCCGGCCTCTCATTCACTTCTCCACAGGAGAGAAAGTGGGGCTTAATCTGAGTGGTAAATTCAAAAGGAGAAAGTGGACATATGTACCCGAGCCTTTTCTCACTTAGGAGCCAGCATGCCCACATGTGCCAAGCCCTAACAAAGACTGTCTCCTGAATGGGGAGTCTCTGATCATTCATCCATGCTTGAGGCTTAAGCAAGAGTGTCTAATTGAGTACTAGGGAATCTCACCTTCCTGCAGATATTTTCTCCAGTGTCAACCTTATCAGTAATAAAAGTGTTATGTTAGTGTTAAGTTGCCTCACTTATTGTACTGTTTCTCAATGGACACTGTTTAGGAGGCCTATGTCAACACCAAGCAAGGGTTGCTGATTCCTCCATAATTATGCTTCGGTCTGTAAAGCTGTAAATGAGGGCTTGTATTTTATTCTCCACACTATTACTGAGGACTTGGTGAATGTGTATACATGGAGACAACCACAAAACTTAGGAAACAGAACAGAGAACAGAGAGGCATGTACATAGCAACTCCATTTTGAGCATCCACTATATGCCAAGAACATTCTGGATACTGGGAATATAGTAGTAGAAATGACAAAATCACTGCTTTTATGGCTTCTATTTTCTACTGGGGAAAAACAAAACAAACAACATACATACACAGACTAGTGGCTGGTAAGAAAATACATAATAGAAATGTTTTACAATGGATAGAGCAATCCTTCTTTAGGTAGGATGGCTAGGGTAGACATCTCTAAGGAAATAAAAGTTTACTTGAGACCTAAAACTGTGATGGTGGTAGTCATCCAAGGAGGAAACATGCCAGACAGTAGAAATAGAAACTTCAAAGGTCCTGAGAGGAAACACACTTACCAAATCCAGAGGGGAGAGGACCACCACAGTGACTGAGATGTAAAAGAAAGGAACTGAAAAGCAGGAGACAATGAAGCTGCAGGGGTAGACAGGTCCTGGATCATGAAAGGAGACCTTGTAGGTCATGATTTTTTTAAAAGAATTTATTCAATAAAATATGAATGTATTTCAGTGTTTACAGTCAGGAATGTGATCTGAATTTTTAAATTTGTACTTTGGCTGTTTTGATTGAAAGGGTTGTAAAGACAGCAGGGAAGACCCAATTGCAATGGTTTAAACACAGGATTACTACTTGTTTGGGCTGTCCTTGTGGGCAAGTTTGAAAAATCTGGGGAGCGGAGTCAATAGCAGTTATGCATAAATGGCATACATGATGTGATAAGGGTTTTGACCTCAGGAAATAGAGATAACTCCTATGTCTCTCTCCTGACCACCTGAGTGAACGGTGGGTTCACTATTGGAAAGGGTCGGTTTGTGCTTTATCTTACCCAAATGGCTGTATGTTTCCAGATGTTTGCAGTATCTTTTAGACTACTGAGTTGAGGTATCAAGTAGGCAACTGGCTATATGTGTATGAATCTTGAGAAAAGTCAGGACAGAGATATTTTATCTGTTGTTCTTTGTTGCCATGACTTAGAGAATCACTGGAAAATGATGATATTGATAATGTAAAATATCACACATGGAAATAATATTGTTTGAACAGCATTATGGTAAGCACTACACATCTCTCATCTAATCTAATCCTCCCAACAGCATCCTTTTATACATGGAGAAACTGAGGCTTAGGGAGAATGATAATTTGCCCAAAGGCACACAGATAGTAAGTGGGAGACTAGGCCTTGAATTCATGTTTTTCTGACTCCTAAGTCCATGCTCACTGGACGAAGTTCAAGGATGTAGGAGACACCTTGAACCTCCATGTATCTTAGAATAGGAGGCTGGGTTTTCTTTGTGACATTAATTATATAACTTGCCTTATATAACCAATAAGAAAAACCCTGAAACTCATAGTTTCAGTGTGCTTTATTTCAAAGCCACTAAGAAAGCAGTAACTTATAATTTGAAATTTGAAATGTATAGTTTTAGAGGAAAAGGACTCCACAAGAATTGAAAGTAGCTAATAATCAAGGGTTCCTAACCTAGTGTCCAGAGCTTTCATCAAATTATTTAAGGATGTTGGCCATAAATTTCAGTGTATCCAAAACAAACCTAAATTATGCCTGTTTTCTCAGAATAATGATTAGTAATGCCTCCCCCCCCCTTTAAATCTCAAAACTATCCCAGTTTGACAAATTACATGGTCACTTAATGGTCTTTGACACAAAATATTATGAATAACTGATAGAGTAAAAATGCCCACAAATCCCACACTCTTCTTTTAAAGAGGGGAATCCAAGCCCACTGAGGTTATAGTGCACATCACTCAGGAGTCCCTTCATTCACCCTTCATATCCATTTGTTGAAGTCCAACTCCCCTTCAAAATTCAATTTGAAATTCATTCATTCATTTTTTTCACTCAACTTTCTCTCATTAGTGTATATTTGCAATCCATATTTACTTATTACAAATCATTTTCTGTTGAAGCATAAAAGAATTTTTTCTCTTAGTTCCATGTAAGCTCTCTATATCTTCAAATGTCTCAGCAAGTCTTACCATTTTAGGTGTTCAATAACTTTATTGAATCAATGTTAACAAAACTAAAATGTTATTCAGACAAAATGGGAAACATACTTGGTAGTTGTTGCTTTTTAAAGAATATTGGTTGCAGTGTTTGTGAGGTCTACTTCTTTGTGCCTTCCATAGGACAAATGAGCATATCTCTATATGAGAATCCTTTATAATAATTTCAAGACATGCACAACTTGTGCCATATCAGTTAAATTGCTAAAGATCAGACACATTTTCTGCCCCAATTTCAGAAACCAACATTTTTTTAAATGTTTATTTTGTCCCACATGCACAAGCAGGGGAAGGAGAGAGAGAGAGAGAGAGAGAGAGAGAGAGAGAATACCAAGCAGGCTCCATGCTGTCAGTAGAGAGCCAGATGTGGGGGTTTGACTGACCCCGTGAACTGTTAGATCATGACCTGAGCCAAAATCAAGAGTCGGACACTCAACCGACTGATCCACCCAGACGCTTCTCAGAAACCAAACTGTAATTTAGGAAGACAATTACATAAAAAGTGTAATCTTCCATAATGTTCCATCGGAGAATATAATACTGGGTTTAGCTAAAAAAACTTTTTTTGAGAACTGGAAGTGTGCTTTCTGAAATTGCACCTGTTATAAGGATTGCCTAATATAAATGCAAGGGGACTAAATTGATACAACACATGAAATGCTGGTTGCACCACTGTAATACAGTGAGGTTACAGCATTGTTATAAATTAGGTTCTAAACTATGCATAAAGAATAATGCACTACTTTTTGTATATACACCTGTTATAGCAATTCTTATTTTTCTTGCAGTTGTGTTTGAGAACAACTGGGCAAGACTAATTAAGGAACAAAAGTAAAATCTATATGCAAATATTTCAATATTGAAGTCTTTACAAAAATAATTATCTATTATCATTTGAATGGATGGGGGTTGGGATCTAAAGAATTTTAAAATGTTCCTGCTTTCCTACCAGGTTCACTATTTTTTCTTTTAATATCAAACTTTTGAAACCATAACATTTATTAAGTGATACATTTATTGACATGAAAATTAAGTACATACAGTAGAATAATACTTGATGTGGGGTATGGCCTACTATGCTGAAGTTACATGTACGTGGACTATTCAGCTTTCACTAAGTTACTATATGTTAACAAATGACCTGAAACTCTCAGTGACGTATAACAATAAAAGGTTATTTCTTGCTTGGTTATGTCTCACCTGCAGGTCAATTACAGCCTTGCTTCACATGCCTTCTTCTACCTGGGACTCAGGCTGAAAGATCATGGCCTATCTGGGTGTTCTTTATTATTATTCCAATAATATTTCAATTTAATAAAGCTCACTCATGTTAAATACTCTTTGTGTGCTGAAAGGAAAAAAAGAAAAGGATCAATGGCAGAACCACAGGATGGCTCTTAGAGCTTTTGCTAGGATGTGGCAACATAATTTCCAAAGCAAGTCACGTGGCCAAACTAATGTCGATAGAGCATAGAAGTATATAACCTCTTACAGAGAGGGCAACATATAATTGGGAATAATAATAGAATTTACCACAGTGCATATGATACATCTCACAGCAACCACAGCATATGAATTTTGATTATGCACTAAAATAGAAATCAGGCAACTGTGATCTAGAAATCATAGAGGAAATAGCTCTATTGGAATAGCATTAGCTTAGTTTTTCTACCTGCAACACACAGACATGGGTATATATTAAAGCACACTGGCCAATACACACAGACACGCAGATACACACACACACACACACACACACACACACACACACACACACACACAGGTTTTAATAACCAACAACCTCTGAAGGCTCTTAAATTTTGCTGCCAACCAATGTCTTTAATTGGATGTCAGGTTAGCAATAATTTCTGAGACTAATGAAAAAAAAATGCCATGAAGGATAGCTGTTATCTGTGATGCCAGGTTCTGTGTTCTGTCTTTAATTGATGGCACTGGTCTGAAAGGTGAAAAATGTTCCTCTTTGTAAGGGAGTATATTTATTACCAAACAGGAAAAGAATAAGTTGTTTTCCAAATCAAAGAAGATTTATTATATGTTATTGTTCACTCTACATCCAGGAATATTGTAGGTATTAAAGAGAACACAAAATAGTAGCCAACGATGATGCCTTTATAATTTCTGAACATAAAAAGTGTCAATCAATTTTCCAAGTATTTACACAAAACAGTCAGGTGTCCTGATAAATGACTGCAACATATGTTGCATTGAGTGAAAATTTAATGCTTAAAATTAATAAATAGAAACAGGCTTGAACTGAATCTTATAGAAAAGTAGAGAGTGATAAGAAATTCAACATTTCATAATTTACAGTAACAGGAAGTAGAAAAGTTAGTGACTAAAATAAGCCTTGAAATTAACCAGCCAGAATAAACTCATTAGGCAAAAACTTTAACAAAATATGAAGTTACTATATTTTTCTCATTAGTCATCTCTGGTCCCATAAAAGAGACAATCAAGATGACATAATCCTAGTTTAATAAGGGCTTTCCAAATATAGCCCTTCAAAATTAATTAGCCTACTAATCATAAAAAGAGAAATGAATAGGTAGGTAGACTCTCTAACATTGAAAACACCCTAAAGAAGCACCAGACACATTTTATTAGATTTAACATGTCTATTAGTTTAATCTCACAAAATACTAATATTAAAATGCTGAATGATACTCTTACTAACAAATGATTTTCCTTTTTTTTCCTTTGTATAACCAATCTCCAGGGAGATCGCATTGTTCATATATCCACTGAATCAAATTAGTAAATTTGTTTTTATTAAGTATCCTAAAAGTAATCAGATATCAAATATTCAATGGAAATATTTGTGATAAGGATGTAAGCATCTTAGTGAGGCTATCATAATATTTTCTTTCTCATTAATGTTTGGAATAAAGGAACATATGGAATAAAGGGCCCTATTTTATAGTGGAGCTCTAGATGGCAGCTAAGAAAACAAAATTGAGAAAACATATTAGAAAATGTGGATAGGAATATGAAAAACTGACCAAGTGTGAGAATAAATTCAATTAGTCCCTCTGACTCTCTGCATTTTATGTGGTAAGACAGCATATTTTGTGTATTTACCAAAGATCTTCAAAAAATATTGACAAAGTTAAGAGTATTAGGGACTTGTTTCACATATGCTAGAATTTGATTTTGTATGGTTCTTCTCATAGTCTTAATACACAAGTGAACTAATGCAAACCCAATACAAATAACTCACACATGAGCTAGTGCACACGTGATGTATATGTGCACTCACACACACTTTCACTCAAGAAACATTCATTATGCTGCCACTACTTGCCAGGAACGTGCAAGGTACTGAGATGCAATGTCTGTGTGACAGCAACATGGAGGTGATAACTAGCCAGTGTGGATATGTTAGTCCGAAGCTGAAAAGAATATGTTATAAAGAATATATAAAAGAATACAAGCTGCAGATATGTTAGGTAGCCATCTGTATACAGATGTTATTTTAAAAAACGGGCATATATAAGATCATTTGGGGAGGTAGTGGAAAGAGATAAGAAGATTCTAAGGAGATCCAAAGATTACCAAATTTTTAGGAGTTCAGGATCACCAACATAAAGCAGCTGTTGGAGCAGGAGAAAAATTAGAAGAGGGACACATTAGAGAAAGCAGAACAAAAGAGAATTTCAAGAAAGGGTAGGTCAATTCTGTTTCACCTTCTTGAGAGATCCAGTAAAAAGAGGACTAAGCAGGGGTCCATTGGATTTAATATCAAAATTCGTAGCAACTTTGATAAGACGAATTTTGGTAGTACTGTGGGAGAACTAGACAGAAACACACACACGTGTGCAAACGCACGGGCACGCACACACACACACACACACACACACACACACACAGAATTATGATGCCCTCTGGTTCATGTACATTAACTCCAAGATGCTTAATTGTATGGAAAGCCTGATATTTCTGTGACCATTGTTAAATTCAGTAACTCTGAAGTGCCTTAATTCAAAATGGACCTCTAACAATGAGGAAGTAACAACTTATGTCCGCAACTATTCTTTTTCCACAATCAATGTCTCGGCCCCATAGAATTAAAATAAACTATCTAAATAATAAATAATTTATTTCTTATATTTCTAAAGATACTCCACAATAACTGACTGTACATAAGGCTATGGAACTTAACATGCTCTTTAAAAACCACCAGTAAAGACTGAATGACTGGGAGTCCCACATGCAGATAATTTCAGGATTCCTTAATGACAAAGTTTGCTTTTGTATACATTGTTGATTCTTCTTTCTTGTTTCTTAATCAAACTACCCTAAACAATTTCCATTTGGGATTTATTAAAAATAATTGCTGATTTATCCATAAAATAATTCCTTAAATTTTAAAGAAGTATAACTAAGTTAAATGAATTGCAAGAGTATGCTTTACAGAATATCCTACCTGCCCCTCACCACATATACATTATTTATTCAAGTCATAGATCCCAGGACCACTCGACCAGAAGAATCAAGATTTATATAGTAGTTATAACGCATGTATGAACAACAGTGACCTCATGTGGCTAATGCTTTATGCCTGAAACTATTAGACTAAGAACAACAAAAAAATAGTCTGTGCTATACATCAAGGCTTATGTCATAATGAATGATTGGAGCTGTCCAGGCCATGCAACGTAATTTCTTTTTTAAGGCTTCTAATCACAAAGTAATCCTTTCCAAGGACCAGTTGGATACATTCTATGTATGTTTATAAGGTTATATTGTTCAAAGATTAATATTATGGAATAAGGTGCCTTGAAGGCCAAGGATCAAACCTTACTTCTTTGGGTCACTCAAACGCACTCAGTGCTGGTCTTGGCACATTGAAGGAACTTTCGAAATGTTTTGTGGATTCCATTTGGTCTTCCTTGTCCTAGGTATTCCAGTGTTAAAAATAAATGCCTAAATGGAAATTTAAGAACAGATACCACTGGAGCTTTAGAACCCAGCTGTTTCTAACTTTGGGGAAATGGTTTCTTTCTCTCCCTGCTGATCAGTTCTCTCAATCAAGTTTGATCTATGGTAATAAGACTTGGGACTTTCACTCAAGGATTTGCTCAAAATATTTTATTGCATTATCAGCTGAAACAACATTTTGAAATATATTACATAGTATTAAAAATAAAATAATTTTCAGCTCTCTTCCTTTTATAGTGAAGGGTAATATTCTTTACCATCAATTTCAAAGAACTGATTTAGTTAGATCATAGGTAATTATCTAACTGCAGCAGTAAGATCTTAGCTAGGCAATGTCCAGTAAGGGTAAATACTGAAGTAATATGATATTCATCCGATTACAGACTGCTGCTCTTGCTCAGAATTTATGCACTGTGTTTTTTTTAGCACAGTGGTAAAGAACATAACTCTGGAGAAAGAATACCTGGCTGATAATCCTGTCTTCAACATTTATTTGGTCTTGGGCCATTCACTATCTTCTCTTGGACTTAGAGTACTCATCTTTGACACGGGAGAGGGTATTAGCATCTATCTTATGGAGTAATCCTAAGACTTAAATTTGAAAATAAATGTATACCATTTGGTATGGTCTGAATGTCTGTGTCTCCCCAAAATTTGTATGCTGAAATCCTAACACCTAATATAATAGTATTAGGAGATGGGCCTTTTGGGAGGTACTTAGACCATGAAGATCGAGACCTCATGAATGAGATTGGTGCCTTATAAAAGAGACCCCCGAGAGCCCCTTCTGCCATGTGAAGACACAGTGAGAAGTCTGCATCCCAAAAGAAGGCCCTCATCTGCCTTGCTGGTACTCTGATCTCGAACTTCTAGCCTCCAGAACTTTAAGAAATAAATTTCTTTTTTATATAAGTTATCCAGTCTGTGGCATTTTGGCATTTTGTTATAGCATCCCAAACAAACTAAAATAGCATCTCATAGATTTTTGGCACATAGTAAGTGCTCGATGATCCAAACTATGATTTTTAATTAAATGTATCTGTTATTTATTATTTTTACTTCTCTATTACATTTCTGCTTTCTTAAGAATTGAGATGTGTTATAAAGCTCATCATTTCCCCCCTCTTTTCTCCCATTTTTAACCTAATGCTTTATCTTTCTATACTTTATTTCCTTTATCCTCTTCTTAGACTAAGGAAACACCTGTTAAGTAGTATAGATAATTTGCAAATATTCTATGCTTACCTAGTTGTTCCTTGGGAATTTAAGGTATGCTTTGAAAATATCAGCAGCTGTGGAATTTTTTAGTCTAAGATCTGGTTATCTGGAAAAATTTCGTATTGTAATTAGATAGAATAAGTTTGATATCATATTTACCACACAAAGGGTATATAGCACATACATAAAAGTCTGTGCAGGACAATATTTAAAACTCTAATCTAGGTATTATCTTCATGCTTAAAAATACAAGAAATAATAAAATCAAAGTATGTGAAATACTTTAATGTAAAAAATGCATATAATAAAAATATACCTACATAAAATTTTGCACATTTCTTTTCCATGCCTGAAAGGAAGTTTATGTGTAGTTCATTGCTTTAATAGTCCTAGAAT
Source organism: Panthera leo (assembly GCF_018350215.1). Taxonomy (NCBI): domain Eukaryota; kingdom Metazoa; phylum Chordata; class Mammalia; order Carnivora; family Felidae; genus Panthera; species Panthera leo. Next base: position 110,892,368 of record NC_056683.1, on the reverse strand, counting down.
TATTTCCATTCTTGTTCAACAAGTATGTGTTAAGATCCCCTTTGTCCCAGGTCCTGTTTTTGAAACAATGATTCCATAATAAACAGAATAAAGAAGATCAGTTCTTTTGTGGATTTTACATTCTAGGAAGGAGAAACATAATAAGCAGGAAGGAAGGAAAGAAGACAGTAAATAAATGTACAAGTGGCAGTAGGCATGATAAAGAGAATTACATTAGGATAAGGGGGATAAGGAGTGATAGGGTATTTGTTTTACATATGGTGGTCAGGAAAGGCATCTCTTATAAAGGAATATTTTAAAAGAGTTAGTGTTAAGGTAGAACATTTCAGGCAGAGGGAACAGGCAGAGCAAAGGTCTCATGGTACAAGTATACTTGGAGTGTGTGAGAAATTCTGTGGCTAGAGAAAAGTGAATGAGGAGAAGTGGGTTGGGACATGAATCCAGGGAATAGTGGAGCACCAAATCATGTAAGGCTCTGTAAGCTATAGCGATACATTTAAATTTTAGTCCAATCCAAACATCAAAAGCCATTTAAAAATTTGATCTGAGAAGGGATATAATCTAGTGTACATTGTAAGAGGCTCACTCTAGCTTCAGGGTACATAATGGATGGTAGGTGTAGTGGGTGGGGGAAGGAAGATGAAAGACCAATTAGGAAGTTCTCAAATAATCCAGGCAAGACATGATGGTGGCTTGACCAGGATGGTTGTGGTAGATGAGGGGGAACATATACATATATCAGGTATGATTCAAAGCAGGGATTTGAAGAAGTTTCTAATGAATTGGTTGTGGAATGTAAGAAAAAAGAGGATTCAAGGACATTCCAAAGATTTTTGGCTTAAGTAGCTGTAAGAATGAAGAAGGCTTTTGCAGATATGGAGTAGACTGGATAAGCAGATTGTTTTTTCCATAGTAGGGAAAAGAGTTTAGTTTTGAACATTTTGAATTTGAGATGTCTTGTGGATATTCAAGTGGAGATGTTAAATAAGCAGTTGGATATTTTGGGCTGAGGTTTAAGGGAGAATTCCCAAAAGCATTTAAAACTTTGAGACCTATCAAACTATTGATGGCATTTAATGCGGATGGTGGATCATCTGAGAACTGAGTATAGATAGAAAAGTGTTTTGAGAGGGAAGGCCTGGGGCTTTCCAATTTTTAGAGCTCGAGTTGGTGAGGAAGAATTGACGAAGGAGACTGATAAGGAATGAATAGTAAGCTAGAAGACAGCTAAGAAAAAGTGTCCTGGAGGCCAAGTGAGGAAAAATTATCAACGAAGAAGACATGTATACTACTTGGTGATGATAGGTTGAATAAAATGAGGACTAAGAACTGACCAATTGATTTGGCAAAATGGAGCTCATCAGTGTCTAGGTGATCATGATAAGAAGATTATAAGGACAAAAGGCTGACAGCAACAGGTTCCACAAGGGCAAATGTAGGGAGAAGAATGGACTCAGGAGATAAAACTTATGAAGAATCAGGGGACTTGCATGTGAGAAAAGTTTTTAGTAGTCAAGTGGTCTGGGGATTTCTGAGACATTGCTTTAAAGTAAAGAACAAGGTATGGCATCTTGCAATCCACTCCCATAAGGAGGCACAATGCCTGGTAAGTCTCTATGGGTTTACAGGTGGTAAATTCCTCATGTGGGAATTCTCTTCTAGCTTTTTTACCAAGGGACATGGAAGACACTAGCTTTGAGTTGGATCAAGACCAGGAAAGATGTCTTTGTTAGATCCAGACAAGAGTATGAACAGACCTGTCATTTGAACCACAGGACATAGTAGCGTCTATCATTTAGAGGCATCTGTGATAGGAGAATGTGCCATGTGGAGGTTATAGAAAGTCCCAGTAAAAAGAATTACAATGTAAACACCTAGAGTTCTAAAGCAAAACCATGTCATCTACAGAAAAAAAAAATTGATTCCATTCAAAAAGAGTCCTGGTTTTGCTGCTGGGTTCTAAGATGGAGTACCTGACCATGGGATCTCAAATGACTATACTGCAAGAACAGCCCATCTTGAGCTGGATTTTTTCAGGTACATCAAGGTATAATTATGCTAGCCCAGCAGCAATCCCAGTCAAAGATCCAGTAAAGTAAAAATGGTACTTCTAGGATCAGGCATGAGCAAGACCTGAAGGCAAAATACAAACAGATAACCCAGATTCCCATGCTATCCAGGGTTATCACACAGGAACCTTTCCCTTGGCTAACACGTATGGCTGTAACACGTATGGCCATAACAGCGGGTGCGGAGGCTCTCATAAGATCAAATGACAGGAGGAAAATGACTGAGCTTTTTAAAGGGTGGATTAGACTGGCATACATCTACAAACTGAAAGTGAGCAGTAACTGTGGTCAAGGTCTGCTCAGGGAAGAGCCAGAAAGAAGGCAGTGAAGGAAAATCTCAATAGACTGAATTTCAGAAGGTGCACTTTGTCATCCCCTTTGCAAGGAAGGAGAAGTGGTCTGAGGTTAGAATATATGGAACAAGGGTGAGGTGAGGATAGCTGGTCTGGAAGGAAAAGGATTTGGAGATCAGGGACAAAGAGGTCTGGGGAACAGGCATGTGGATGGGCCTATGGGAGTGGATTAGAAATATTTTTTATCATATACCCAAGCCCTCCAGAAAATACCTACACTAGAAAAGATTAAATAACCAATGCAACAGAATAATTCACACAGTTGACGTCAACCAGCCTTTGTTATCAGCCAGCCCAGTGCTGGCACAATGGGCACATGAAAGGTGTGGCCAGAGATGGAAGCTCTGAATGGGCCTTACAGCGTGAGTTCCCTCTTACTGAGGATAACCTAGCTGCAGCTGTTGCCGAATGTCCAGTTTTCCAGCAGTAGAAACCAATACTGAGCCTTCAATATGACCCCATCCTTTTCGGAGATCTACTAGACACTTAGGGTTAAGTTGATTGCTCTGTACCCTTTTCTGTCAGTAGGGCCTCAGCCAGCACTACTATTCCAGGTTTAGAGAATGTTTGATCCTCTTAAATAAAGTTCTGTATATAATCATGTCAACTAAATAGCATACTTTACTGCAAATTAGGTGAGATTGTGGGCACATGACCATCGGATCCACTGGTCCTATCTTATATTGTACCTCCCCGAAGCTGTCAGTCTGACAGAATGATGGAAAAGCCTCTGAAGGCACAGCTGAGGTGCCACCTTAGAGATTACATCCTACAAGGATGGGGCATCATTCTCTGGGATGCGGTATACATACTCAACCCATAACCCTTATATGGTTCGGTGTCCCTAGTAGGTAGAATACTTGTGTCTTGGTCTGGAAGCTCTGGGAGCCAGAGGGAGAAAGCCCTGCTACTGTCACTCCCAGTGATTCACTTGGTGAGTGAGGTGTCTCTCACCTGAGAGTCTAAGCTCTGCAGGTCTAGATGTGCTGGTTCCACCAGGCAGTATAGCAAGTCTCTCATTAAACCCTCAACTGTGGCTGCAGCTTGGTTACTTTGGGCTCCTTGTGCAAAGACTAACAAGAAGGAAGAAATTGAGTTCCCATTCTTGTAGGTGAAATTAACCTTGACCCTTGGGAGGAGGTAGCATTCCTGGTAAGTAATGGAAGCAGGGAAGCAAACGTTTAACATTCAAATGATCCATTAGAACTTCTTTGCCATGTGAAACAAAGTGGACAAATGCCACAGCCATGTAACCTCAGGAAGAGGATCTGGGTTACCTCACAGGTAAGACACCTAGACCAGAAGAAGTCCTAGGTGAAGAAACCCAGAATGGGTAGCAGAGGAGAAAAGATGAGTATCGATGGTGGCCTCAAGACCAGTTGTAGCAGTAAGGACTGTGGTTTATCCAACAAACCTTTCTCTTGCCAATCTTCTCAGAAAAAGAGACCAAGCAGAAATCCGAAGGAACTGTTCCTAGATGAGGTGAATTTATACAAAGCTAATGGATACAAGCAGCTCAAGGATGTTATGGTGTGCTGCTCAGATTCCTAACCCCTCCCTCGCTCAGGAGCAAGACTGCCACCCCAGCTGCCTGGATGGTTGCCTGATGACAGCTCACAGCTGAATTTCTTCCCCCAAATTGCTCTCAGCTGAAAGGAGCTGCCTGGCTCAAGGTTCTGTGCCCCCTTCCACCAGTCAGCTCTCACGTAATTGTTGCCAGGTGGAGTGGGGAGACCTCCAGGCCCTGAGGCCTCCATCTAGTCCAACCCAGAAGTCACTGTGATGTGGGAAATCAAGGCAGAGGAAATGGCAGAAAAAATTAAATTTCCTTATAATCTGAAGCCTACTGACAAAGAACTTGAGGCTGGCAGAGTAAAACATTTCTCCAGGAACCCCCTACTGTCTTAATGTTAATGCTTTGCTAGAAGGAAGAACAACCTTAGCTTGAACAATAGCTAGGCTTCCAGGGTCCTGTGAGTCTTCTAAGGCATGTGAAAATCCCTTTGGAAACTTCCCCTTGATTTTACCTCCCCCAAGTCCCAAGTATACAGTCAGTCTCACCTCACAGTTCTGGGGCAGCTCTTCCTGCCCCCTGGAACCTGTTGGAGGCGCTTTAATAAAATCACCATTTTGCACCAAAGATGTCTCAAGAGTTCTTTCTTGGCCTTTGGCACTGGACCCCCATCACTCCAAAACCTCATCAACTGGAGGGTCTTAGTCTTGAAGCAAGAAAAGAATTCAAGGAGCTGGCCAGATAATGTTTGAGTGGTTCAAGTGAGGAGTTGGATTGAAGTGAAAGAGCAGACTCTGGAGATATGACATAGGGCAAGCTCAAGGGAGAGCTACACCTGCGGGTTGGGTCTCTTTTATGGATAGTTGTTAACTAAGGGGGGGAATGAGTGTTCATTATTTTGGGAGGAGATTTCTTTGGGAACAGGTTTTGTGCCTTTTCTCCCTTACTTGGTCAGGGTCTCAGACCTTCTTTGTCTTGGCTCTGTCTGCTTTGATCTGGCTTCTTGTGGTCTTGTTTGTGGAATGCTGCCCAGGCAGGTTGCCAGCTTTTCTGATAATGGGCCTTGATTCCCCCTTTGCTGGTCTCCAGGCACCTTGTTAGAGCCAAACTAACTGCCTGCTCTAGCATAATGATTGGACCATGTTGCAGGTACAAAGACCTGGCTCTTGCCTCCATTTGAGGTAAGTTAGCATAACTCTGAAGGTAGACTTTAGATCCAGAGGTCCCTGTGGAATCTGTGGAGGCGTCTGTTGTGCCTGCATCTCAATCAAATTCTCCTTCTGTCCAATCCTGCTGCTCTCACTCCCTTACTGGTGTTTTTGTTTTGCATCCTCCTGGATAAACCTCTTTCATACAAATCTCAGTCTCAGTCTGTTTCCTGGCAGACACATTGTGAGACAGTACTCTTTAATAATATTTTGTCGATCACTTCATTTTTCATTATAAAATAAATTAACATCATTTTTAAATTTTTTAAAATTTTTATTTATTTTTGAGAGAGAGAGAGAGAGAATGACAGAGTGAGAGTGGGGGAGGGGCAGAGAGAGACAGAGACACACACACACAGAATCCCAAGCAGGCTCCAGGCTCCAAGCTGTCAGCACAGATGAACCATGAGATCATGACCAGAGCCAAAGTCAGATGCCTAACTGAGCCACCCAGGCACCCCAACACTATTTTTAAAGAAGTGAATTTCAAAGATAAAAAAGTAGAGAGGCTTAATATTCATTCCCAAACAATGCAAACACTTCCATACCAAAGCATAGATGTTTACTGTGTTACTTTTAGTTTTAGTACACCTCCTGATGCCCCAAGGAATCTGTGATTCCCACCAGCCAATTTCCTTCCTTCGCAAGTATTGTTCCTTATGAGACTTATTTCTGCTTTTTTTAAATTTCTAATTTAGATTTTACCCCCAAAAGCTGGCTATATAAAAAGGTATTAGCACAAAGAAGCAAGAAGAAAAAAAAAAAGAAAGCAAACCCAAAACTTTTGTTTATTTCTAAATACCCTATAGGAAGTTGTAAAAAGATTCATGCATAACAATAGAATGTAAATTTAGGTAATGATTTGGATTTTCTCCAATTGCAGCCTCAGCCTTGAAAACAACAGATTTCCTTAGAAATTCATTGTAGCTCAAACATAAAATTCTTGTTACACCATGGCTAATTGACATTGCACAAGCATATGTAATGAGTTTTTCAATAAAGAAATAAATACCTTTTGTGTAGAGGGAGAAAAAAAGGCCAATATGGGAGAATATTTTAGTAAATGAGTCAAGATAGGGATTCGGATGTTTTATGTGTTTTCATTTATATTTGCATTTATATCACTGATCCATAAAATTTCCAAATGAAAAAGTGGCAGCACTCTGTGACAGAGGCATAGTAGAGTAATTATGGGGGAAAAGACCCAAAAAACCCTGAGGTCCCCATGTTTAATCAGTATAAAAACATTAGCCTTGCAAATTTTTATAGTTTCATTTCTTGTGTTTTTTGACCCAGGGATATGGGGAAAATAATAACTAACATATAATGTAGATATGAGATGAGTTCAAAACCACTGCTTTCTCAGCCCATGTGATTCACTCAGCTTGGCTATTTTTAAACCATTTCTCGAGAATCTGCTAGTTTCTCGAAGAGATTTAAGATGGCTTTAAAAAAACTACAGCAAGAAAAATAAGAAGGCAGATAAGAGAGTAAATGAGTATAATAGAGCACACAATGAGAATGGAGAGCTAACCTGAAGCTAGGAGTTAGATTAGCATATAACAATCTTCTTATGCAGGAGCAGTACATTTATTAGAGGACTGCTAATTTGGCCTAACCTTTCTAGCAGCCAGCAAAAAATTGAATGATGATAGGGATTTGATTAACAACCTCAACAATGTAGAGAAAATCCAGTGGATTAAAAGAAGTACAATGTTCCTAGTTCCTGAGACCTGAAAGCTGTTTCTCTTGAGTCTTACCAAAGATTTTGCTATCTTGTAATTAAAATCTTCAATTACATTTTTATATGAAAATTATTAGGAAAGAAAAATTTTCCAGGGAAAACTTTTGTTTCTTTGGAAATCTGTGGTTTTCTTTTTTTAAAGATGTTTTTTTTTTAATTTTTTTTAACGTTTATTTATTTTTGAGACAGAGAGAGACACAGCATGAACGGGGGAGGGGCAGAGAGAGAGGGAAACACAGAATCGGAAGCAGGCTCCAGGCTCTGAGCCATCAGCCCAGAGCCCGACGGGGAGCTCGAACTCGCGGACCGTGAGATCGTGACCTGAGCCGAAGTCAGACGCTTAACCGACTGAGCCACCCAGGCGCCCCATGGAAATCTGTGGTTTTCATAATGCCCCTCAATTTAAGCCACTGACAATACTGAAAAGCAAAGTCAGGAAATAAAACTTAAATGAAGTTTACTGCAGATATTGTTAAAGAAAAAATTCTGGCATTTGTTAAAATGGTAAGGAAGACTTTATGCAAGGCTATTGCAATGCAGGTGGCTGTCATAGGGAGAGCGATCAGGCACAAGTTCAAATACAAGGACAAGTGGGGATTTATAAGCATGGAACAGGGTGTGGGGTCAGTGGATGGAAATTACGAAGAGGAGAAACCAAGGGTAGGGAGATTCTTACTAAATTGGCTATACAGAATTCTTGCTAAAGATAGGTCAAGGACATGCATAATAAAAATAGGGGATGAGGTATTTGGTCAGATACCAAGTGTGTTCAAATATCAAGGGAGGAGATTCTAGATAAACTAACTTAACAAGATTCTGGCTAAGACTGAGCAATGCAGGCCCCGGAAAGACAGGATGGGCATGGAAGGCCAAGGATGAGACCTAATCAAAAAGAGGGTTCAAGAGGAGACAAGAGTTAGTCCAGACCTCCGGTACACTAACATGGAGAACTACCAAGATCTGTTCAAAAAGAAGTTTGGTTTATATTTATTTATTAGATTAGTGTATCTACATCTTAAAAAATAGTCTGCAATGAAGCAAATTTGTCTAATACCTTAAGCAGAGAATAATTTTACAGGGCAGGACCCCGGTAGTTTGGGATCATCCAGTGCAACCTCGTACTGTAGATAAATCTGCCAAATTCTGGAGTTACTACAGTCCATTTTGTACAGAGCTAATGGCACATTTTTCTGATGAACATTTATCAGAAAAATACAAATTAAAATATTTATCTGTATCTGACTGCTGCGTCGATCTCTTAACCAGTTTGGAACACAAGAGAACACAGGAATGTTATTTATTGATCCCTTAAATGCTACCAAATAGAAGGACATATGCTGGGCTATCCAAACCATATTGCCTTGAAAATACAATATAAGATATGGCAAGGAAGTAAATTTAAAAGGTTTTTCATTTGAGATGTTAAGTAACATTTTAATTTTAGGTAATATGTATGATTATGTATATCAATTATCTACAATGTGCATCGGAATTAAAATACACTGAAGAGAAGGCATATGCCCAAGTAAATACCTTTGAATAGTTCAGATTCATAAACTAACGGAATAGTTAGTGAAAAAAACACCTGTTCCTTAAATATAACTTTCTCTGCACAGATTATGTGTCTAGGTAGAGTAAGAGCTTGGAACAAACATCATAGCATCATAACCAGCAAATCTGCTGATCCAAGTTTAACTTGTAATAAACTTGAACACCAAACAGTTTCTTCATTTCAAACTTACACCTCAAACTTACTCCTCAACTTACTTTTCACTTTCAACACCCTTATTCCATAGGAAAACCAGCCACTAATTCCCTTAAATAACATTCATATTGCTAAATCCAATGGGCACTTTTCAGACCTCATTTTACTTCACTCTTCAGCAATGATCTATGTTATGGACTACTTTGTCCTTCAAGAAACCATCTTTCTGGCAACTACCATGACCCCATACCCTCCTTGTGTTCCTCCTCTCTTTCTGGCTACTTCTTATGCGCCTTGTAGAATGCCCCTACTTATTACGTTTTCTGTACCTTTATAAACCTTATAAAGAATTTACGGGAAAATTTTATTTTAAATGAATACAGAAGTGCATAGTAAAATTACCTTTATGATGTATTTTTGATCATTGGCCATATATTCAGTTAATATTAAACTGAATATCAGTTTAGAATGTTCCTAGGGAAAAGCTGATCCACTGCTGGATGTTGTTTTCAAGATTATGATAAGGAGAGTGGTTACTATCTCTATTATGATACACAGAATTCTAAATACAGCAATTTACCACAATCTTGAATTTTGTACATTTTCTCTCATTTTCATGATAAGTTTTTTTCAGTTCTTTAAATCATTTTTTTATGTTTACTTATTTTAGAGAGAGAGTGAGAGAGAGAGAGCAGGGAGGAGCAGAGAGTGGAGGGGGACAGAGGATCCAAAGTGGGTTCTCTGTTGACAGCAGAGAGCCCTATGAGGGGCTCGAACTCACAAACTATGAGATCATGACATGAGTGGAAGTTGGCTGCTTAACCAACTGAGCTGCCCAGGCACCCCTAAATCATTTTGTTTATCTAAGATGCCAAGTTCTTTTTTTTTTCCTTTAACAGAATTCCCATGGTCTCATTGCCCTGCTGATTCTCATTTCTCCCTAATAGATATGGTCGTCTCAAAAGCCACCTGAAATACACTTATCCTTCAAAAAAATAATAATAATGGTTACAAGATGTGCTGTGGAGGTTAATTTCAGCAGGTTTGAAATTAGTTGGAGCTGGTTTGTTGAAACCAGATAAATCAATCTGACCAGTGGTAAAGGGGAATGTACTGATTAATAGTGTTGCTTTGTACTACAGATCTGAAGCAAGTTACAGTCCAGCCCTACTGGCCTCGTCCCCTAAACTCACCAAGTTCAACACATTGCTTTAGGCCTTGCCATTTCTGAGGCCTTTCCAGAGGTCTACTGAATTAGTTACACACACACACACACACACACACACAGACACACACAGACACACAGAAACACACACACACACACGCACACACACACACACTGCAATCACTGTCTATGCTATTGTCCTATTTTTTCCTTTACCACTTAATATCTAAAATTATATTATTTGTGTGTGTGCTTAATTTCTATATTTGACACTAGAAATGCAAACTCCCCATTGCCAAATTTTAAAATACACAAAAGCTTCCCCTTCTTTGCTTGAGTCACTCAGTCCTAAGCGTGTCTGTATGGGGCAAGCAGTGACAGGCCAAAGTAGCTCTGCCATGGCTGAGCTCTGTGGGTAGGAGGCTAGGGAGGTGAGAAGGGGAACAGAGCTCTTTTCTAACTACTTTCAAAGCAAAACCATAAGAAAAATAGAATTAAAAAAAGGATAAGAAATGAGAGAAAAAATAAAAAGGAGTGAAAACAAGAAAGGTGTTTCAGAGGAAAATATCCTCCCACTGGGCAGAATTAGTGGCTCATACGTCTGTAATGTTGGATCACTGTATGTTGCCAGGTGTCAAGAAAATGTTCATACCCACTGTCATAGTAGTGAGACTTCCCTCACCCACCAAGAGGCATGAGTAGCTTGGCCTAGGGAAATCTTTTGCTTCCCCACAGACAGCAGGAACAAATGGGGGTTCCCTGTGCCACAAGATAAACCAAGCCAACCAAAATAAAACTGTTGTCTTTGTCACTGAAACCACAGCCTGAAAAAGTTGATCAGGACCTGCATGCTAAACCTAAAGAGTTGGACTGACCTGCAACAATAAAATGTCTAAAGGACCCAGAGTCTCCTAACATAACGGACAAAACCTCAGGATGCAACTGAAATCACCCATCACACCAGGAGCAAGAAAAATCACAACTCAAATTAGAAAAGAAAATCAACTGACACAAATGCTGTGATGAATCAGATGTTGGAATTACTTGACAAGGATTTATTTTTATTTTTTTAAGTTTATTTATTTATTTTGAGAGAGACAGCATGAGCAGGGGAAGGGTAGAGAGAGAGAGGGAGAGAGAGAATCCCAAGCAGGCTCCACACGTCCAGCACAGAGCCCAATGCAGGCCGAACCCACAAAACCATGAGATGGTGACCTGAGCCGAAACTGAGAGTCGGACACTTAACTGACTTAGCTACCCTGGTGCCCTGCTTGACAAGGATTTTAAAGCAACCATCATAAACATGCACCAAGAATTAGTTACAGTATTATCAGAAGCAAATGGGAAAATAGGAAATCTCAGCAAACAGTGGAGACATTACAGATCAGGTACAGATTCCAGTTAGTTAACATACAGTGTAATATTATTTTCAGATGTAGAATTTAGTGATTCATCACATCCATACAACACCTGGTGCTCATCACAGCAAGTGCCCTCATTAATCCCCATCACCCATTTAACCTATCCTCCTGCCCATCTCTCCTTTGGTAACTATTTATTCTATATAGGTAAGAGTCTGTTTCTTGGTTTTCCTCTCTTCCCCCCTCCCTTATGTTCATTTGTTTTGTTTCTTAAGCTCCACATATGAGTAAAATCATATGGTATTTGTCTTTCTCTGAGTTATTTAGCGTAATACTTTCTAGCTCTATCCATATCCTTACAAATGGCAAGATTTCATTATTTTTGGTGGCTAATATTCCATTATATTTGATAACTATTATATATATACACACACATATATATACACACACACACATATATATATACATATATGTATACACATATGCATACACACACACACACACACACACACACACACACACACATCTTCTTTATCCATTCATCAGTCACTGAACATTTGAGCTCTTTCCATAATTTGGCTATTGTAGATAATTCTGCTATAAACATCATGGTGTACATGCCTCACCTTAATTAGTATTTTTGTGTCTTTTGGGAAAATACCTAGTAGTGCAATTGCTGGATCATAGGGTAGTTTAATGTGGAGTCTTCTGTGCATCACTTTAGGGACAATCGTAACAAGGCTTCCTGCCTTCAGGTCAGGGCATATATTAACCTTCACTGGAACATGTAGCCCTGAGGGAGGTCATTGCATGGACATGAACAAGATGGAGGGCCAAAGATGGAGGCAGTGTTGTCAGTGCATCTACATATACACAATTGATTTTTTGCAAAGGTGCAAAATTAACCCAATGGAGCAAAAATATCCTTTTCAACAAATAGTACTGGAACAATTAAATGCCCTTTGGCAAAAAAAAAAAAAAATCCTTGACTTAAACCTCACTCCTTATACAAAAATTAATTTAAAGTTGATCATGGACTAAAACGTAAAACATAAACTATAAAAATTTTAGGAGAACAAGAGGGGAGAAAATAATCTGGATCTAGGGTTGGACAAAGGGTTCTCAGAATTGACACCAAAAGCAGGATTCGTAAAAGAAAAATTGAGAAATTCAACTTTATTAAAATTAAAACTTTTGCTCTCTGTAAGACCAGATGAAGACAATGAAAAGATAAGCTATAGGCTAGAAGAAGATATTTTTAAAATACATATATGACAACAGACTACTAATATCTAGAATATGAAAAGAATTCTCAAAATCCAAATTAAAAAAATGCCATTAGAAAATGAGCAAAAGATATGAACAAATATTTCACCACAAAAGATCTACAACTGACAAATGCCATAGACTAAATATTTGTGTCCCCTCAAAATTCCTATCTTGAAACCTATTCTTCCAATTTGATGGTATTTGGAGGTGAGGTCTTTGGGAGATGATTAAGTCATCCCCAATGACTTAAGTCATTAAGTCATGACTGGGATTAGTGGCCTTTAAAAATTTTGTTTTAATGTTCATTCATTTTGTGAGAGGTGAAAGAGAGAGAGAGACAGAGAGAGAGAGAGAGAGAGAGCCCCAAGTGGGGGAGGGACAGAGAGAGAGACAGGAAAACATAGAATCTGAAGCAGGCTCCAGGCTCTGAGCTGTTAGCACAGAGCCAGATGCAAGGCTTGAAATGGTGGGCCACGAGACATGACCGGAGCTGAAGTTGAATGCTTAACTGATTGAGCCACCCAGGTATCCCTTAAAGTGCCCTTTTAAATAGACCACAGAGATCTCCCTAGCCCCTTCCACTATGTGAGGATGCAGGGAGGAGAAGGCTGTTTATGAACAGCAAGTGGGCGCTCAGCAGACACTGATTCTGCTGGCTCCTTGATCTTAGACTTCCCTCCAGAATCACGAGAAATAAATATTTGTTGTTCAAGCTACCAGTGTATGGTATTATAATAGCAGTTTGAATGGATTAAGACAATAAATAAGCATATGGGAAGATATTCCCCTCTATTAGCCATCAGGGAATGCAAATTAAAACCACAATGACATATCACTACACATCTATCAGACTGGACAAAATTTAAAAGATAGCAACAACAATAAATGCTGATGGGGATACAAGGAAAGTCGATCACTCGTACATTGTTGATGGGACTGTAGAATGGTATATCCACTCTGAAAAACAATTTGGCAGTTTCATATAAAACTAAATATGCAATTATCATATGACACAAATTATATGCTCTTGAGTACTTGTTCCAGATAAATGAAAACTTACTTTATAAAAAATCCTGTGTGCAAATGTTCATAATAGCTTTATTCATAATAACTAAAAACTGGAAACAGGTCAGATGTTCTTTAATGAGTGAATGGTTAAACATATTGTGGTATACCCACACAAGTCAGCAATAAGATAGCATGAACTCTTGATGGACACAACAACTTGGACAAATCTCTAGGGGATTATGCCAGGCACAAAAAAAATCCAATCACAAAAGATTTCATACTGTGTGATTACACTCACATAACAATTTTTAAATGACAATATTTTAGACATGAAGAACAGATTACTGGTTACCAGGGTTTAGGGATGGTTATAAAAGGGTAACACCAGGGAACCTTTTGATGAAGTTATCTTTATCTTGGCTCTGGTGGTAGATGTGTGAACCTACACCTTATAAAATTGTATAGAACTAAATACACATAAACGAACACAAGTGAGTACAAGTAAAACTTGGGAAAGCTGAACAAGATCAGTTGACTTATATCAATATCTTTTTTTATGACATTGCATGAGTTTTGCAAGATGCTACCACTGGGAGAAACAGTAAAAGGCACACAGATGTCTCTAGATTATTTCTTACAACTGCATATGAGTCTATAATTATCTCAAGGAAAATTTAAATTAAAAGAAGGAAAATGAATTATTTCCCCTGAAGGAATCCTTGGATACCTTCTCAACTTAATGTGTGAAAAAGTTTCTACAGTGTAAGCACTGAGAATGAGGACAACTGATGAGCAAGAGGACTGTTTCCCATTTGTGTCTCTTCATTTTCTATCCCTCAGAGGCCCCATGACAAGGTTGTCCTCCGGTCTTCCATATCCTTGATTGATCCCTTTTTCTCAGGCTCTTCAGTAAGATCTTTTTTCTCTTCCTGTAAATTCAGGTGGTCCTTAAGGCTTACCCTCAGATTTTTCTCATTCCTGTTCATTCTCTAATCAACTCTCATGACTTTGAATGTAACTGATTTCCTAATGTACAGACTTTTAGATCTGGCTGGCGTCTTAACATGGTCATTAGAGTAACTAATTGTCTTCATTTCATGATGGCAAACCTCCTCCCCAAACTTGCTCCTTCCCAAGTATTCTCCTCTCAGGGAATTGCATCATTAATCTCAGTCCCAAAATGTCATCTTTAACTTACATTTCTTTCTCTTACTTTTCTTCTTTTTATATTTCTCTTACTTTACAATTAAGCAGCAAATCCTATTGGCTCCATCTTCAAAATATATACTACACCTGGCCAATTTTCCTTGCCTCCTCTACTGCCACTCTAGTCTAAACTATTTCCATTGCTCCCTGGTTTCACCACAAAAAGATAACCTAACTGGCCCCTTATCTTCCATTCTTGTTCTCCTAGAGCTTATTCCTCCCATGGCATCCAGAGTAACCCTTTGCTTTAAAATGTTAAGTCCAGGGGCTCCTGGGTGGCTCAGTTGGTTAAGTGTCGAACTTTGGCTCAGGTCATTATATTGTGTTCCTGGGTTCAAGCCCCACATCAGGCTCTGTGCTGACGGCTCAGAGTCTGGAGCCTGCTTTGGATTCTGTGTCTCCTTCTCTCCGCCCCTCCCCCACTTTCTTTCTCTCTCTCTCTCTCTCTCTCTCTTTCATAAATAAAGTGAACATTTTATATTTTTATTTTTTATAATTTTTTTAACGTTTATTTATTTTTGAGACAGAGAGAGAGCATGAACAGGGAAAGGTCAGAGAAAGAGGGAGACACAGAATCCGAAACAGGCTCCAGGCTCTGAGCTGTCAGCACAGAGCCCGACGCAGGGCTCAAACCCACAGACTGTGAGATCATGACCTGAGCCGAAGTCGGACGCCTAACCGACTGAGTCACCCAGGTGCCACAATAAATGAACATTTTAAAAAATAAAATAAAATAAAATGTTAAGTCAGATCATGTCACACTACTTGCTTGAAATTCTCCACTGACAGCTACCACGTCTAGGATACAATCATATTCTATTCTGTGGCCTACACAGCTTTGTTTACATGGTTACCAACCTTGGATGCATTTCTAATCATTTGTGGACCTGATGCCTAGGGAGGTGATCAACCATTCTAGTTTCCAGAGACTGTCTAGTTTTAGCACTGGAAGTCCCAAATGACAAGAAATCCTTCTCTCCTACCAAACTGGGTCAATTGGTCACCACAAGGAAGGCCACAGCCTAGAACAATTATATAAGAATGTGTAAGTGTGTGATCCAGGTGAAAAAAATATATGTATATTTAAAGGTCCCCCAGCCATACCAATGGGTCACCAGATTTCAGAACTATTGTTTTAGAACTGGGACCTGCAAGCTATAACTCAAGGGGTCAAATCCTGCCTACCTCCTGCATTTGTAAATAAAGTTTTATTACTATATGTAAGTACTCATTTGTTTATGTATTATCTATGGATGCTTTCCAGCTATAAAGGCAGAATTGAGTAGTTGTCCACACAGCTAAAATATTTACTATTTAGCTCTTTACAAGACAAATTTAGTGACTCTTGCTCTAAATGATCTGGTTGTCTCCCCAATTTCTGTGTTCAAATGTTTTTCCATAGACCTCTCTTGACTGCCATAAAAAAACAAAAAAACAAAAAAACAACTCCAAGCACTTACTCTAATTGTTCTACCACCTGAAATTAAATTGTATTTTTATTAGATTTCTTTTTGTCAGTCTCCCTCACTAAAATGTAAACTCCATGAATACACTTCATGTTATGTTTACTCTTGTATCTCTAGTTTCTTGAACAATAATGACCACATTGTTGATGCTTTATAGATAATAATTGAACAAATAAATGAATGTCTTTATGTGCATGCTTTTCCCTCTGCATATCAATGGCTTTCTTTCCTTGTGTGTATGGTGACCACTTTCCTTCAATAAACTGCTGAGGAAAAAAGTGTATCATCAATGCCCTTTCTCTGATTCACATTTCTTCCCTAACCCCTCTAACCTTGCTTTATCTCACATATGTACACAAGTACATTTTCCCTTCTAGATATACTAGGCATTTCATTTTGGGTGATCCATGAAATCTTTTCATATATAAATTTTCAAGACTTTAGTACACTTTATTCTTATTTGTATTCTTTCATCAATTCCAGTAACTGGCACAGTTTTGCCACTACTAAAGAGTTAGATTGACTGATTGATTGATTGATTATAGCCATGATATGACCCCCAAATTTCTAAGCCCTAAAATTTTCCATTATAATTAAAGTTTTACAATTTTTAAAATTTTTATGTCCATGTTGACAGTATGTATGTTTCCTCTTAATCCTTTGATTTCAACTATTTCTGTGTTGTAACACTTGATTCAAGGATATTGCTTAGAAGATTCAGACTTGTAAAGTTGAGGAATGTGGACTTTAGATTTACTTTGACTTCTATCTCTGTCATTTATTCCCTAACTTCGATGATGTAACCATCTCCCTGAGGCTCAGTTTCCTCATCAATAAAACAATACTTATAAAATTCTAAGTGATTATATCTAGCACATAATATCCTTTCAATAAATGTCAATTATAATTACTTGTGGTTAACTCATAACTTGTTATGTCAGAGTGAGAAATAATTCTACATGAAGCTTAGTTCTTAGATTTTTCTTTTGTCAATAACATCAAAAGATAAGGGTTAGGAGGTGCTTGGGTGGCTCAGTTGGTTGGGCGGCCGACTCTCTTGACCTCACAATTTGTGCGCTTGAGCCCTGCATTGAGCTCTGCACTGGCGGTGCAGAGCCTGCTTGAGATTCTGTCTTCCTCTCTCTCTGTCCCTCCCAATCTTGTGAGCGCATGCACACACACTCTCTCTCTGTCTCTCTCTTTCTCAAAAAAGATAAATAAACTGTGTTAAAAAAAAAAAGCATAAGACTATGGGGGACGGGGGAAATAGAGAAAGGGACTTAAATCAACTGGTTTTTACCATAAATAAAACTTGAGCAAGCATTTTGATGTTTTCTGCTCCTTTTTTTTTCTTTTTGCAAAAGATTTAATTACAAAATAATTTGTTCTCAATGATTTTGCTGTTTTTGTATTTTTTGTGTGTGTGTGTGTATTTTTGAGAGAGAGAGAGAGACAGAGTATGAGCAGGGGAAGGGCAGAGAGATAGACACACACACACAGAATCCGAAGCAGGCTCCAGGCTCTGAGCTGTCAGCACAGAGTCCTACACGGGGGCTCTCACGAGCCAGGAGATCACGACCTGTGCCAAGTCAAACATTTAACCTACTGAACCACCCTGGTGCCCCACAATGATTTTGCTGTTATACACATCATGGCACTGATCTTTCTGGCTCTCTCATCTTTAAGATTGTTATTACCTTTCCAGCTTATCATCTCATAAGGTTTTCTGTTTCAAAACTGTGCTTTCTTTCCCACTAATGTTATTCTGTCGTTAGTGACATGTAAAAGAAACCCATGATTAATCTTACTGTTTATGGAAAAGTGTTAATTTGATGGGATCCAATGGCTAACCAAGTAACAGATTTTATCCTCCATATATCAGAAGAGAAAATGGTCTACACCTCCCCTTCTGTCCCCACAGCCTGTCTTGACAAATTTTCTTGATTCTGTTGAATAACAAAATGCACAATCTTTTTAGTAGCCATCATCTGTAAGTTCCCAACTCTTTTGGGAGCTTTGTTGGTATAATCTGAAACTGCCCCCCATACACAGAAGGCAGGGAGAGACCAAAGAAAGCAGCAGGCCATTTCAGGTTGGTGGGTGGTAGTTTTCATAATAGCAAAGGTAACTTACATATGAGGCTTATCTTGAGCAGTAGCCAGACAAATGGATCCACACATTCTCCCTCCAGATCTTAAAAGCTTATAAAGAGCTCCTACCTGGGCTTAGTAAATATACAGTGTGGGTGTTTTCAACCCCACATCACCATCTCAAGGCTCTATCCTTGGGGCAGCCTCTGGGAATAGGAAAAGCAAGCAGGACCCACATTCTAAGGACCAGCGAGGGACCGAGGAGCCTCTGAGTGCCAGGATCCAGCTCATGAGTCAAAGGGCGGTAAAGTCTTTTTTATCATGTTCCCCGACAACATCATCCCTAGGATCAGAAAAACCATACTGCTCACACCCTGAGCTGTTTCCATAACTATTTAATAAGGTGACTCATAAGCAGTAAAAGATACTGTTTCAAGATCATCGTTGGAATTTATGGGATTTATAGAGATTATGTGTTATCTCAGTGAGGTCACTAAGAACCTCTGAAAAAGTCACACAGAATATCAATAAATACATATTTTAACTAACATCTGGTCTGTATACTCTCGCTAACTTATTTTAAAATTAATTGTCATTCCTTTTTTCTGAATCATTTGTTCTCTATAAGATAGCCGTTTATCTCACTTTACTTATTTATTTTTACTTTATTTCACCCACACATTAAAAATAAAAGCACAGGCAGGAATTTTTTAATGTTTTGTTCACTGCAGTTTCCTTAAGACCTAGGACAGTGCCTAGTACATAGTAGGAACTTTCTATATTTCTGTGTATCAAATGAATGAATTTGACATTATCTACTTTAATGTTATAAATATAAATAACATTTTATCTTTAATAATTAGACATATAATTCACTAAGATCTTGCTTCCATTAAAAAAGTTATTTTTCCTGCTAACTGACTGACCATCTAAAGTCCTTTGCCCATAGAACTTTGGATATTCAAAAGGTGTATATGTGTGTGTATGTATATATATATATCTCTTCTTGACCTACTGAAACCCATATGAATGATAGATAAGCAATACTTAACAAACTATGAGACAAAATATATAAATATTTTCAAAATTTTACAGTGCCAAGAGATGGATTTCCTAATCCAAATATCTACCATCCATGGAAATTATGCTGTTAGGCCATGTATTCTTTTTTTTTTCTTCTTATTACTACTAATCTTGAAGAAAATGTAGGCTTTAGGAAAGGATTTCTGAAAATAACCAAAAACAGAAAGAATACATTTCAACACTTCTGGAACAAAAACATGCTCATTAGTCATTATTTCTTAGCCAAGAAGAACATTAAGTTGAAAATACTTCAAAGAAAGAAATGACAGATAATGCTGACTCTCATGAGGGTTTACAAGAAACACAGCAAAAGTCTTCCTGTTTGTGTGGCATTATATCAATATTTAGTATAATTTAGCGTGACACAAATACAGATCTTCATATTTTCCTTTTCTGAAAAGCCTCTATATTGTTTAACTAGCATGTTGAATTAGACTGTGCGACTCTCTAAATTAGCTAAGTGGTTCTACAATGGTGCCACTGAATCTAGGCTGCCACGCAAGTGCCAACTCAGCACGATTTCTGAATAGTTGGTAAATGAAGCGTCAAAATTCTGGAGTTTAAAATGAAAGCACTTCCTTAACAAAAATCATCTCAGAACTACACGTCTGTTACAATAATAATTTGAGGGAAGATACTTTGACATTTGAAAGAGAAAGGGCAAACATTTAATTAATTGAATCATAAAAGGTAGTTATGGAATATTTTCAGTTAGTACAACACTATACTACTTGTATGGTAAATATAAAAGAAGAATATGCAGAAAGGGATTACATGGAGTCCCTCTTCTTAAGGATGTTTAAAAAATAACCGAATGGCACAAGAGGACAAGAAAGACAAGGATGAATTGCATCATCCATGCCCTCCTCTGGTGGCAAGTCCTCAGAGGAAGTTCTAAGATTCCATCTAGAAAGAAAGTGATCTGATCAATTCATTCATAGGAAGAATGCCTCTCTGATGAGTAGTTTTATTTTGAAAAACTGGAAGAAATCATTAAATATGGAAATAAATCTCTAGTGATAAAAGACCTGGTGTTAGGGACTCAGAAGTAGACTGTGTCTGACGTGAGTGCTCCAATAGGTCCAACCCATGACTCTTCCCTAGCAATCGGCAGCTAGCTGTCAAGGGAGTAGATCACAGTGGGGGAGAATTAAAATGCTGCCTGATATCACAACTTAACAAATGGAAGTCACAGAAGGGGAAAAATGTAGCTGTCTTTATCATGACAGAAAATAAAATATAATACATAAATCCACAGCGAATGGTGAAATATGCCACAGTACTTTGTCTTTTATGAAACTGTAAACATGCAAATCTTTCATCTAGAAAGAAACCAGAAAAAGAAAGATGAACTATCAGCATCTCCTCTTGAAGGGAATTTTCTGCTGTCGGATCAACCTATAGCTTCCCCATCATAATACCTCTACATGTCCTCACTTGGTGTATCTGTGTGCACGGTGTCCAGAGTGTGTGATAATTTGTGTATAATATAATACACTTTTTAAAAAAATTTTTTAACGTTTATTTATTTTTGAGACAGAGAGAGACAGAGCATGAACAGGGGAGGGGCAGAGAGAGAGGGAGACACAGAATCTGAAACAGGCTCCAGGCTCTGAGCTGTCAGCACAGAGCCTGACGCGGGGCTCGAACTCCCGGACCGTGAGATCATGACCTGAGCTGAAGTCGGACGCTTAACCGACCGAGCCACCCAGGCGCCCCAATACACTTAAATGCCACTGTTCATGCTCTGAATCCACAGATGACACTTGATTAAGTGCCTTCTTGGACCAAATAGGGGTAGGACAATTACTTGTGTCCAATAACCCATGTTCAGTAGAGCTTCCTATGAATTAATTAATTTGGTCAAACAATTATATATTTTAGGAAGTGTGCTAGAAAATACATAGATGAATATGACAACATTACTCTGTTTGACATTCTCAAACTCTAGCTGAGGATAGACACAATAAGAAAAAAATATGAAACAGATTCTGAGAAATGCCTAGTAAACATATTCAGAGTAGAAGAAATAATAAATTTGTTGAGAGAAGTCAAGAACACTTAACAGAGGAGGTGATTTTTTTTTTTAATATATGAAATTTATTGTCAAATTGGTTTCCATACAACACCCAGTGCTCATCCCGAGGAGGTGATTTTTAAGAAAACTTTTACAGGAAAAAGAGAAACATTTAATGTGTACTATATTTTTGTAGTAATTTGGATGCTGTTTGAGTGTTTCATGAAAGGATTCTTTCTGCCAACTAAATTATTTATGCTCAGAAATGATACTATTTTTCTTTTGAAACAGTCTCAATAGCTAACATATATTTGGCATTCGCCATTAATACTTGGAGTTTCTATTTCTGTGAATAGTGTACTAAGCCAGTGATATGTACTGACTTGTGATTTTGATGAGGCACAAATTTGAATCACAGCTTTATGAGATGGCTGTGTGGGCATGGCTCATGTAGGTGAGCCTGGTGACTTTCCACTTCCCCCAATCTGGCATGGATTTGTTGTAATTTAGTATCTGTGACATCAGCAGTAATTCTCCTGCTGTGAAAAGAATTTCAACTTCATCTAGCTACACTAATACTATAAGGAGGTACATAATAGTATGTATTTTATTTTAGAAGTGAAATTTACCTTAATAACTTTACAATTTCTGTCCCATATTATTGAATCAGTTAAACATTTGAAGTTACTCCTTAAGTTCAGTTATATTTTAAACAGTTTTGTAGGGAATATAATACATTAAAATATCATTGGCAGATTTGAGGAGTCACAATAGTCTGTATTATTTCCTCAGACAATGTCAAGTATATTTCATACTTCCAAACCAAAAGGAATCAACATATTCTGGCTAAGTGGGAAAGATAAAAGCAGAAACATTTTCATATGAATCGTTATTTTCTAAAGAATCTTCATAATTGCACTAATTGCAATTCCTAGTTAGGCCATATGTATGGGCATAAACAACCAAAACTAAATATATATATATATATACATACATATATATATATATATATATATATATATATACATACATATATATATATATATATTCTAAGTGGCAAAATAATTGTTAAAAATGACAAATTTCACAGTTGGGGATTTTAATCCTTATGTATCTGTGAAGACTAATTTGTAAAATGTTTCAAAGACTTTGATTGACATTTAGTAACTGGCTAGCCTATTACTTCACTAATGACAAGACAATCATAGCTCTCTCAAAGGTAAAGTATTTATTATGTAAGCACTAAAAGGAGTTCCCATTTGAAATTATTTCACAATGATGATTAAGGAATTTGAACCTTAGTATTTAATTTGAGTTATCAAAATTCACTACTATTACGCATGTTGCTATAATTTAATTTCACAAAATATTTTATATCAGTAAAAAGACATTCATTATTTTGTTCTAGGACATTAATTTTCTTCTTAAATATGACCAAATTATTATGCTACTAGGATATATGCAAATATAATCATGAGCAGAGAGTAAACAGATATCCTTAAATGAATGCTGAAAGCTGTCCCCGATCGGGCACTTGTAAGGGAGGTTATTGTAATTGTGTTCCGTTTTCTTAATGTCAGAATATGTTGCAGTCAAAAAATATTAGTAGTATCTGATTGTTATTGATTTAAACTTAAAACTTTAAATATGAACATTCTCTCTGTCAATACGTATTTTAAGTATTTCTGTTAGCTATGTCTGCTAGGGTCACAAGACAGCAGTTCCTCTGGTTCACTATTACCCCATGAGTGTTTTTTTTCTAGGCAGAACAACAACAACTTTGTATCTTTCCATAGCAGACTGTTCTAGGCTTTCCGTGGTTTGTCTTTGGATTTTTTTAAAACTTTTACTTTTTAAAAAATTTTTGTTAATGTTTATTTATTCTTGAGAAAGAGAGACAGAGACAGAGCACGAGCAGGAGAGGTACAGAGAGAGAAGGAGACACAAAATCTGAAGCAGGCTCCAGGCTCTGAGCTGTCAACACAGAAACCCAGCGGAGCTCAAACTCATGAACTGTGAGACCATGACCCGTGCCAAAGTTGGATGTTTAACTGACTGTGTCACCCAGACGCCCCTAAAGCTTTTACTTAAAACATTATTTATTTATATTTTGAGCGGGAAAGAGAGAGAGCACAAGCAGGGAGAGTAGGGACAGAGGGAGAGAGAGAGAGAGATTCCAAAGCCGGATTTGCACTGCCAGCATGGAGTCCAATGTGCGCTTGAACTCATAAAGCCTGAGAAATGACCTGAGCTGAAACCAAGAGTCAGAAGCTTAACCGACTGAGCCACCCAGGCGCCCTTGTCTTTGGATCTTTAAAAAAAAAATTTAACATCTGCTACCTTTAGTCTCCCAAGACATGAAAAAAATAATAAATATGTACTGTTTTTACATATTACAATATGTTTTTAATATATGAAAAGGGCGGGTATGATACATGAAACATAGAGGAGTCCAATCTAAAGGCTATAACGGTGACGATCAGTTTGAACTAATCTTGTTTTATTTCTCAGCTGGCAGGTAGAAAAGGACACTAATTTTTACTCAAGTCCAGGGAGACCATGAGGTGTGATGGGGTGCTCCCTGCATTTAAAATCATGAAACAAAATTCAGTTCTACCTCTGCCATTTGATAACTGTGTAACATTGGCAGTACTTGGCTTCTTTAAGCCACCAATCTAAAGGTTCTATAAATTGAGGATAAAAATTCTTCAGATCAGCAGTATAGCATTAAATGATTAAGAGGGTGGATGAGAGAGCCAGCCTCTCCGAATCTGATTTCTGGCTCTGCCCTACACTAACTGTGTGATGTCAGGCAAACTGTGTCATTTCTCTGTGCCTTGGTTTCATCATCCATAAAAGGAAGATGATAATAATAATAACAACAACAACAACAGCAGCAACAACTTATTTTTCAGTATTGTGAGGATAAAATGAATTTGTATCCATGACATAGTAAGTCCTCAATGAATATTGTTTTTATTTTTAACAGTATTTTTATTCAGAGGGCTGTTGTAAGAATTAAGAAAAAACACAGACATCTTAAAATCAAAGCGTGACACAAACTTGAAATAGTAGTATACAACAAAGTAAATTTGACAGAGCCATTTTGTATCTATTATTAAGAATCACTGATTGGGTTTATGTGTATAATTAATTACCCATACTAATCTCTTAGCGATTTGTTGCATTTGTATTTACATTTTCACTTAACCCCAAAGAGTTAAGATAGCTATTCAAAGCACCAATGTTCTGATTTTGGCAACAGTTTTCAAAACTTATTATTAATTCACAAAAGTTGGCATTAGACCATGAACTTCTTCAGAAATAATTACAAAGCAGGAGCATTCAGCTGCCTCAAAAATAAATTCAGCTTTCTTCCTAAAAGAGGAGGATTTTAAAATAAAATGCTTTCCTTTTATCTTTAAATTGATTTGGGGGATATTATAAATTCTGGGTTTTTTTAAGAATCAATCAAACATAATCTCAATTAACTGTACATAGAAATTCCAATAAATAGGGATAGGCTTTCAAAAATTACCATGTTGGTCACCACAAAAAAAAAAAAAAAAAGAATCTCCACAGAATTAGATATGTCCTTGCACAATATTATAGGTTTAAATATACAATTCAGATTCCAGAGCTATTATTATGGTCTCAAAGTCTGAGACTGAAACTGAAAGATGCACTTCAGCTGCAAATATGTAGCAATTATCATGAAATGAACTTCATTTCACATTTCTGCTAATCACCATGGTAACCTGCATTCAATGGATTCTTTCTGGGAAATATTCCAGACTCTATCAGACATTTTTAGTTTGGAAGGCTAGAATATCTTTACTTACTTGGTTGCTTATATTGTTTTTAGTAATATATAATGTCATTATAATAAGAATGTTCTAGAATATTGAAACTGATAAGTCCAATTTAGGAGCATATAATAATAAGGATCCTAGGCTATAGGGCAAGAAGAATAATTGACTAAGAATATTTACCAATAAGACTGCATAAATATGTTAATGAACCCATGAACTTACAATTTTATATAGTATCTTAAATTATCTAAATTCAACATATATCTTGATTGTTGATAAAACATACAACGTCACTTGTGCACTTTTAATTCTATTCCATATAACATTGAGTTTTATAGATAAAATGATACAACGAATTTCCCATTCAGCTATAGGACAAATGTTTATTATGGCAATTGAATTGTTGAAAAAATATATTATCTTAGCATACATATCAAAAGAACGATGGGTGTTGCCACCATTCTTATGCCTATGTATGTAGCTTTGGAGAAAACCTATATGTCTGACTCAGAGAACCAGAGCACCAAGAGGGAGGGAATCCATATTTCACATATTCCAAAATGTAGGTAATAGCAGAAAATAGATGCCTGGACATCAGGTTGAGTAGTGATACTTCAAGTGGCCAGCCAGCAAACTGTGACCAGTCTGTGACGGGAGAAACAACTTGTGCAAGACGGTACAATAACTCTCTGCCTTTACAACAAAGAAGTCTCACTATGGAAAAAAAAAGTCAGCTGAATTAAGTGTACACTTACTGATACAGTAAATTTATATCTGGCACAAGGCCTTTATTTCATTGCAGACTGTGAATAGCTTGTAGACTGACAGTGGATGAAGAAATGATCACTTAACAAATGCTTCAGAGGCTGTGTGGAAAATGAAGACTGAGAAATGACCTCTGAATTGTAAACAACATTTAATTAGGGAATTTGGTTTCTGTTTCAATCTATAAGGAATTTAGAAATCATCAGTTCTCTCTTTACAACAAGAAAAAGCTAGACATACTGCGATTGACTTTTCTTGGATCCATCAAAGAATTGAGGTTACAGGCCACCACCCCAAAAGCTGGAGAGTCAGGCAAACCCAGAGAGTCACAGCTAGAATCTGCTTATCTGGACAGAGGCTGCTGGAATTATAAATGGGCAGAAACTCTTTATTTTTAAAAGTTTATTTTATTTTTGAGAGAGAGAAAGAGAGCAGGAGAGGGGAAGAGAGAGAGGGGTACAGAGGATCTGAAGCAGGCTCTGTGCTGACAGCAGAGAGCCCCATGCAGGGTTTCACCATGAGATCATGACCTGAGCCAAGGTCCGAAGCCTTAACCAATTGAGCCACCCAGGTGCCCCACGGGCAGAAACTCTTAAATGGTAATACTGATAAATTGCTTGAAGCTGAATATGGATTAGTTGTGAGAGCAGGAAGCTCCTGGAGCCCCAGTCTTAGGGATGTCTTCATATTTAATGGGCATTAGCTCAAAAAATCCTACCAGTTATTCACAGGGAAGAGCAGAGGAAGATCCCTTTAGTTCTGACGGAGGTAGAAGAAGCATAACCATAGACCCATGGTTTTGTCCATAACAAAGCTCTACTCACCAAGGGGAACCACTTACCGGGGCCTTCTTTTAACAGAAGCCATCAGAAAAGGACATGCCCCTCATCCCAATCCTCTCTAGCTTTCCTATCTCACTAAAAGAGAAAGGAGCTATATAAAAAGAAACACTTTTGATGTCACTGGCCAGAGACACAGACTCGCTAAAAGACAGATTCCTCCTCCAAGTCTTAACCATCACACGCCAATAGGCTCCAGTTGAGTACAAGTGCAGTGCAGCTGAAATATCTGCAAGACGCTGCCTGTCTCTTGGAGTATTTAGGGAAAACCAAAGTTAAGAAGGGAAATTATGGGTGGAAATATGCCCCGCCTCCTAATTTATATGTTGAAATTTTAACCCTAATATGTCAGAATGCAACGGATTCAAAGATAGGACCTTTAAGAAGTAATGAACATAAAATGCAGTCATATGGGTGGGTCCTAATCCAGGATTACTCGTGTCTTTAAAGAAGAGGTTAGACAGACACACAGAGGAAAGATCCTGTGAAGACCCTGAAGGAAGACGGTCATCAACAAGCCAAGGAGAGGCCCTAGGAGAAACCAACCCTGGAGACACCTTTATCTTGCACTTCTAGCCTCCAGAATTGTGAGAAGGTAAGTGCCATCTTTGTCATATTAGTTTCTCATTTCTAATGAGTTTCTTTCTGGGGTTTTTTACTGATTATTTTCTCAAACGCTGTGCAAACATCATAACTTTAAATTACTAAAGGATTATCATTAGCCTTGTCATTGGCTTAAGGAGACCAGTATCTTCCATACCGCTATTATTTTCCAAATTTATTCTTAGCTCTTCAATCTTACGTATGAAATTTAACATTATTTTGTCACATTCCATGGAGAGCTCTGTTGGTATGTCGAGTGGCATTTATTTAATTATAGAGATGAAATATGGGGAGAATTAACATTAAAGTATTGCATCTTCCAATCTATGAATGTAAGATAGTTCTCCATTTTTATAGGTCTTTTTCAAAAATTTTAAATAAAGCTCTATAAGTTTATTTAAAAAAGTCTTGCCCATTTTTGTTAGATATGATCCCGGGTTTCTTATAGTTTTTGATGCTATTGTCAATAGTGTCTTTTCAAAAACTACATTTTCTCTTTTTTGCTACTTTACTGAAAATAAACTTTTTTGGGTACATTGATTTTATAGACTAAAAGTCTCCTCTTCCTTCACTTTTTCAATTAAAGTTTATTAAACATTTTCAGTTGCAAAGGAGACATAGTGCTGGGGTTTTAGAGGCTACAAAGATAAGACACACATAAACTGATAGGAAGTTAACAACATATTTAGAAACAATTTTACTTGGATTTGTATTATTCTTGTTACTTCCATAATTCTCCATTATACTAAATCATCATGGAAAAAATATATTTATATATTTTTAATCTTATTATTACATAAATTAATCTGTTAGTCTGATTTGTGAACTTTTTTGAGTAAAATGATCTTATTGTTTTCTAGTCTAGACTTTATTAGCAGAACAATTGGATATGAACAATGTTAAGCTATTAAGAACCTATTGATAGGTCAAGAAAATGCCATTCTCTCAATAAAAGATGAGAACTTCATGAGTTATTTGGATTTATGAGTATGGATTAGGGCTGAGCCATCTATATACCAGGCTTTTGCAAGACCTTTTTGAAACCACTTGTACGTTTTTATCTCCAACAAGGCTACCAGGGTTAAAGCTTGTAGTCTTAAAACTATAGACAATGCCAGTAGGCCTATTATGAGCCCATAATGTAATCTCATAAATCATTTCCAAATGTTTAAACAATTTTGGCTTTGACTTTTCTCATTATACTGTATTGGTTAAGTGCACAGGATTTGAGTTAGACTTTTATTCTGATTTCACCTTTGTAGCTTCCTGCTGGTTGTAAAACCTGTGTTCTTGTATGTTTATAGCATCTTGCTTCTGGTCTTTATGTCTGAAAGTCAAGATGGCAAGATATAAAATTCTTGACTGATATTTTTCTTCCTTTGTATATCATAAATATGTTGCATTATTTTATACTGGTATGACTTAGTGTCAAGAAATCTAATGTTAACCTGGTTTTCTTCCCTATACAAATGACTTAGTCTTCTTTCCTCTATGCCCAAGTAATTATGTCCTTATTTTCAATTTAAAAAATATTTTCTCAGTTGAATTCTGAGTTAATTTTACTAGGTACAATGGAATTAAATCTTTACTGTGATCTTGCATCCTGTAAGGCTTTAATGGAGAATATAACTTTCCTTGAGGACATTGAAATATATATTGATTAATTAAGAAGTATACCATGGACTTGAGTAGCAATACTCAATGTTGTAAAGCTAAAACTAACCTGAACATTCAATGCAATCATAAAGTATACATGCTTTTTTTTAGAAATTTAAATTCATAACTATCAAGAAAAATTTCCAAAGGAAATGTAAAGAGGGAAATTTTTGCTTGCAGATATCCAGATATATGATACAATTCTACTAAGTAAAACAGAAAGCTCTTACAAGAGGAATAAATAAACATTCAATGTAACACAATAAATAAAGACTTAAAAAAATAAAAACTAAAAGCAGAAACTTTTATATGTAATACCTAGAAATTTAGGTGATAAAATTGGTGTGTAAAATTAGCAGGCAATAATAGCTTATTTGATAAATCAATTTATCAGAAAACAATATTAGAAAATGTTGCCTCCAATACAAAATACATAAAACTATAAAGAAAATTAATACTTTGACTACATCTGAAATAAAATAATATGACAGTGGCTATTGTAGAATAGTTGAAAAGACAAATGATACATGGAGATAACATGTTTTAATATATATGATAGGAAGGGAGTAGTACCCAATTATAGATATAGAATTTCTAGTAGACATGAAAAAATAGTGGAAAAATTTACTAATGAGCAAGTCACATAACAAGAATTAGGTAGAATTTATTATAAAATAATAATGATACACTTTTCATTCTTCTGATTGATAAAGATAAGGAAGTTTTATGATATCAAGTGTTGGTAAGGATGTACAGACAAGGGAGCTGATACTCTGGGTGGGTATGAATTGGTTCAAACACCTTGAAGGGCAGGATTTGTTTTATAATTTAACTTGTCCATTGCCTATGAGCTAGCAATTTTACTTTCTTAGGAACATAACACAACTACACACCATGCACGTAGATTGTTTATTCTGTGATTTTAATAGGGAAAAATTGGAACAAGTTATATCGGTTAATCATGGAATATCAAGTAAATTGGAATAGCTATAATATTTAAGATAATAAGATACAGTTAATTCTTGAATGATGCAGGATTTGGAGGTGCCAACCTTCTATCCGGCCTTACAGTAAAATAATCTATGTATGACTTTTGAATCCCCCCAAATATTACTAATAGCCAACTGTTGAACAGAAGGCTTACTGACAGCATAAGGTCAATTAACAATATTTTGTATGTTTTATGTATTATATACTATATTCTTATAATAAAGTAAGTAGAGAAAAGAAAATGTTATTAAGAAAATCATAAGAGAAAATACATTTATAGTACTAGTATACTATTTGTTGAAAAAAATCCACATGTAAGTGGACCCATGCAGTTTAAACCTGTGCTGTTCAAGAGTCAACTGTATATAATAACTAACAATTTTCAGTGCTTGCAACTGATGAGATTCTACCCTAAGCTCCTTAAACAACTTAACTTATGTAATTCTTATAACATCCCTGGGAAGGTTGAGATTATTCCAAATTTATAGGTGTGGAAGGTGAAGGGAAGAAAGGTTAAACAACTCAACCAAGATAATGGATAATAAACACAAGAGTCAAAATTTTTACTGAGACAGTCTAGTTCCTACAACATTGTTTAATCATAACCACTGTGGGTTTTCATTTCCTAAGGCTGCCCAAACAAAACACCACATACCGAGGGGCTTAAAATGCTAGAAACTTGTTCTCTTACAGTTCTAAAGTCTTTAGAAGCCCCATATCAAAATGTCAACAGGGCCATGCTTCCTCTGAAGGCTTTAGAGAATACTTCTGTGCCTCTTTCTCACATCTGGTGGGTGTGGACAATTCTTGGCATTCTTGGCTTACAGCTGCATCGCATCACTTGCTGCCTCTGTCTTAGCTTAGCTGTTTTCCCTGTGCATGTGTCCCTTGTCCAAAGTTTTCTCTTCTTACAGGTGTACTAGTCTTTCCACCTTAGGTCCACCTTAGTCCAGTATGACTTCATTTTAAGTTGATTACACATATGCAAAGACCTTATTTCCAAGTAAGTCACATTCACAGATTCCAGTTTAACTTGAATTTGGGTGAGGACACTATTCAATGCAGTAAACCATGCTATAAAGTTCTCCTAGACGTATTTTAGAACAACAGGATGAAAGTTGACATGTGATTGGTACAGTGACGCTATTGATACTAATGTCTTCTCTGAGATGCCCCCATAGAATAATCCAATATCCCATTCTATGAACATACAAGTATAAACAGAAAAAAATACTGAAAATAAGCCAATAACTTAGCTGGAGAGAATGAATGTTTGGTCACATGGGGAACTTTCCAGAATTTTAAAGAATCCAGGTGGAAGATATATTTTTACCAAATACTGATTTAAACCCTTAGACTGGAATCGGAGCAAACGTATCTTAAGTCATTGGCCATAAACTTTTGAGAACATTGGTGAAGATGAGTTGGACTATTTCAGGAGCACTTATAGTTTATTATGACATTGGAGAATACTTTGAAATATTTGAAATTACCTTGGTATTATCTGGGTAGCCACAAAGGCCATAAACTGCATTTCCAAAAGAACAAAATCTGTTTCTCATTGTAGAAGACAGAGCTTCTGCTGATGATGTTTACATGATGGGTCAAAGCATGTTCTTCCAGCTTCCCACGACTAGATGAAAATTCCATGAGCTGAGCAGAGCAACAAAGTAGTCATATGTTTCTGTGCAGAAGGACTGCCTAAGAACCAAATCACCATGAGAAGTCCTTCTTTTAGACATCAACCATATTTGGCCTAAAGATGACACAGAAACATGCACAGACTGCATGGGAAAAAGGCAGTTTAGTGGATATCAGTGCGGGCCAATAACCAGAGAACAGATGACAGGTGAGAATTTCTCAGAAGAAAGCTTTGTGGAAAGATGACTGTTAAGAAACAGGTACAGGGGCACCTGGGTGGCTCAGTTGGTTGAGCGTCCAGCTTCGGCTTGGGTCATGATCTCGCAGTCTGTGAGTTCGAGCCCCGCGTCGGGCTGTGTGCTGACAGCTCAGAACCTGGAGCCTGCTTTGGATTCTCTGTCCCCCTCTCTGTCTGCCCCTCCCCCACTTATGCTCTGTCTCTGTCTCAGAAATAAATAAACATTAAAAAAATTAAAAAAAAAAAAAAAAGAAACAGGTACATGTTAGTTATTCTTGGATAGTAGATGAACACTGTGTACCTCCTAACACCAGCCCACCTCCCCCCCCCCCGCCCCCATTTACATATTACCCTAGAACAAGGGGATTGAGAAAAACGTGACTGTACCCTCACTGATCCTGGGAGGAATCCTCTCATAGTGTATATGTGTATCAAGTCATCATGATGTGCCCTTTATATATCTTATTTTATTTGTTAATTTTATCTCAATAGATCTGAAAAAAAAAAAGACATTAATTAATTGGCTAATCCTAGTGTTCTCCACCCAGTGGAGATTAAGTTTAAGACAATTGAAGTGGAGTGGCAGATAAGCCAAACGTTTTATAAGACTACATCAGATAAAAGATAGCTCATTTGAAAAGCATGTATACAATGACCACTTCCAAGTATTTAGGCTTAAAAAATAGTTGTTTCCACGTAGTAGATAGTAACACAAAATATAACTTTAATAATAAAACAAAATGAGATACTTTGCATATTCAGGTGTGTGTACTGAGATTCTTATCTCTAACCTGATAACAAGGTTACCACAGGGGAGAACTCAGGGATTGAGGAGTTATCTGAAATATTTTAGTTTTTTACAAAGAGAAGGTATTAATATAGTACTTACAGAATTAAATTATGTTATAATTCTTTTTTTTTTTTTTTTTGCTTCTTTTTGTTCTTTAGCTTTATGTGGAAATGTAAATACACATTATAACCTTTTAGGTATTTTACTAATTTTACTAATCTGTAACCTCTGCCTTTTGAACAGCCATATAAAACTGATGATATGGAGTGTGTGCTATAGAGTACATATCATTATGAGAAAAGACCTTTTCATTTTCTCCCCTCACCCTTTATCCTATTCTTGGAGAAACTGAATAGAAGTAAAATTAGTTAACAGCATTTCTTCAACAAAATATCTTTTGGGCCCTGACTACGTGTCAGGCCTCATCCCCGGCACTGAAGACAGATAGAACAATGAAGAAAATAAAGTCCCTGCATTGGTGGAGCTTTTGTTTTAGTGGGGGAGATTCAAACAATAAACAGACATAGTTGGGAAGAGATATGAGTAAAAATTAAAGAAAAGATACGAAGAAAGGGGAGGGTAATTGGAAGTGTGATTTTACACGACTTGATAAGATGTTTCTTGTCAGGAGACATTTGAACAGAACCCTGAAAGAAATTGAATAAGTGTGGTAGTCAGCCTCCTTAGAGAGCCCCTAGATGATCCTTGCCTCCTAGTATCTACACACACGTTTTAGGGGACACTGACGCTTTAATGACTTGCACTGATTCAGAACTGTTCTGATTGACAACAGAGTGTGGCAGAGGTGATCATGTGGGACTTCTGAGGCTGAATCAGAAACAGCAATGTGGATTTCACTTCAGACTCTTGTATCCCTCACTCTGATGAATTCAGCTGCTGCACTGACTACAATCAAGGAATTCGGGGGAGAGTCTTGTGTCAGAAGGCACTGAGGTCTCCCTCAGAGTCAACTTGCCAGGCATGTGATTAAGCTTACAAATACCTCCTGTTCCGTTAAAGCTGTAGATAACTGCAGTACTGGCCAATGTCCTGAACTGCAACCACAGGAGAGGGCTGAACCACCTACCAAAGTCACTTCTGAATTCCTGATCTATAGAGAGAATTGTGAGATAATAAACATTTGTTTCTTCAAGTCGCTACTGTATGGGGTAACATGTTACCAAGCATAGATGACTAAGGTAACAAGCTTTCTGGGGGAGAACACTCCAGCAAGAAGAAGCCGTTCTCGTAAGGGTCTTGAGGCAATAGCCTGCATAACTTCGAGAAACAGCAAGGATAATGAAAATATTGCAGCTGAGTAGCGAATGAGGTCAGAGAGATGACTAAGTCTTGCAGGCTGTGGTAAAGATTTTGACCTTTACGTGAATGAGATGGAAAGTTCCTGGAAGGTTTTGAAGAAAAGTAGGGACATAATTTCATTTGTTACATTCCATTTATGGCATTGGCTGCTATATGGACAATCGATGACAGAATGGACTCTAGTAGGGGAAGGGTGGAAAGAGGGAGACCAGTTGGGAGACTATTACAGCTAGTGTAAGCATGCAGTGAAGATGGCAGGCTTATTTCCTCTTATCTGGTGGGTTTTAACTCCACAATTTATTCTTGGATTCCATATTTTAACTGAGAGTAAACGATTTTTTTCTGAAGTTAGTTTGAGTTACTTGATTGGGTTTGCAATCAATCAAATAATAATATAAATGTAATGAAATTTATATATTTTTTTAAATAAGCCATTATATGGGTAAAATTTAATTTTGGGAAGAGACTAGTGATAATCCCTAGAAAGAAGTATCATAGATGCTGAAGTTCTTAAATACCAGCTAACATTTAAATTGGAAATTAATCAACAGTCAATTATAAATTTCAATTTTGAATTTAGGCAATAGACATGTAAAAATATTATTTTTATTCTGGGATTACTATTGTATGTGTCAATATCAATTCTACTAGTTGATTTTTACATTGTTGGCTTTTACACTTTGCCTTCCTTTTTCTATTTGACTTGGAACTAAATTATATATAAATAATTCTTAATTTCTGATTGACCAAACCACATCATAATAGCATTTTCATAGGCCAAAATTTATATATGGCAGTATTATTTTCTAAATAATGAATTGAAAGTCAATTGATGGGTAGTGGAAATTGAAATCTATTGTTTTCTTTCAATATTTATTTATTTCTGACACACACACACACACACAGTGCAAGTGGGAGAGGGGCAGAGAGGAGACAGAATCTGAAGTAAACTCTAACTTCCCAGCTGTCAGCAGACAGCCTGACACGGAGCTTGAACTCATGAACTCATGAACTCAAGATCATGACCTGAGCGGAAGTTGGATGCTTAACCAACTGAGCCACTCAGGCACCCCTAAAATCTATTGTTTCTTAAAATACTAACAGACATAAAAATTAAGAAACAAATTCTTTTATTTGAATAAAAATATTGATTTGTTGGTCAAACCTGTACTTAATTTGGTTATTAATTTTTCTACAAGCTACATTCCTTATGTGTTTAAGGACCTTTGACTTTTTTGGAGTATTATTAATGTGGATCTAAAATATCTTCTTGTACCTTGCTGGCATTTACTTTATGTCCAGCTGCATTTATTGATGCCAAAATACTTAGTGGACAATTTGGCAACCATAAATTTTGAAAGGCCCGAGAAAGTGCAAAGAGTTTTTCAATGGGATTAAGGTCTGATATATCATAGGGCAGAAATTTGAATTAAGAAATTGTCTGAATGAAGCTTTGTGCCTAAAGGACTATTATATTCATACTACATGGGATTGTGTTCTCTCTCTGTCTCTGTCTCTCTCTCTCTCTATATATATATATATTTCAGTCTCTAATTCAGGCAACACTAATCTGCTTTCTGTCTCTATGGATTTGTGTGTTCTGGACGTTTCATATAAGTGGAATTATAAATGTTTAATATATTTACATTACATAAGATATTATATTTACGTTATATAAAATATATAATTATGTAATATATTATATATTATATATAGAGAGAAACTGAAAATATTCCTCAAGTAGATATTTTAATAAAGAATAGATCTTTACCCATAAAGAGGGAGAGAAAACTTTTTTTAAAAAGTATTTTTGGTTTTTGTTTTGTTTACAGTTTTTGTTGTTATATATGTTAGTATCATAGGTAAAATAGCTAAAGAAAATAATCAGGCAGGGTTTAATGTTGGAAATAGAAACCACTCTAAATACGTAAACAAGATGTTATTTAATACAGGGATTTAAATGCTTTGCAAAATTCGATGAGGTAAACCCAGCAGTTTCTAGGCTGGGGCTCCTGGAATGATTCCCAGAACAATACCAAAATGGTCCATTAGGGAGATATCATGTATGATGACACCACCAGTTGTACAGGTCTAGGTCAGAAGTTGTGATCACTCTCACAAGGAGTGCCTAAACATAAGGGAATCAGAAACTGAAACTGGAAGCCAGGATTAGGGGGCCAGTTCAAGTCACTGCTATTACTACTGTTTCTTGAAAATGAAGAGTGAAATGTACTACACGGAAACCATGACTTTCCTATGGTCTCAGTGCCCAGAGTCAGAAATCACAGAATTATCTCTGCCTTATTTTCACTTTCCAGTTTTGTGGAAGTACATGTAATTAGCAAAATTTAAGGTACTTCAGAGACTGGGAAATGTAACTTTTAGCTTCCCACTTTCTTAAAATAGAAGTGGGTAAAATAAAGGTTCAGAAAGCCAGTTGAAGTATCTACCGTTGCAGAGTATAAACATATTTCAGAACAAATTACAAAGAATAACATAAGAAATTCTCAAAATCATTTTAAATTGAAGACAAGGAAAAATCTAGAGAATTTAATTCTGATATATAACAAGTGGTATATAGTAGGAAGTCAATAATATACAACTAATAACAAATAATTTAGTTAGGGTATAAGTTGTTAGACAATAAAAGAGCAAAAGGTCATGGATGAAAAATAGCTCCTTTTTAAAAAGTTTATTTATTTATATTGAGAAAGAGAGACAGAGAGCACGAGCGAGCATGAGTGGGGGAGGGGGCAGCGGGAGAGGGAGAGAATCGCAAGCAGGCTCCACACTCCCAGCGCCCCCCAAAATAGCTCATTTTTTAAGTTCAATTTTAATTTTGATGATTTTAGAGAACTCCTATGCTTTTGGAGGCATGGAACTGAGAGGTATTTTAAAAGTGTTAAGTAAATAGGATTCTAAAGACATTATTTCAAGTGAATGAATATACATAGATTGATTATGAAAATGTCATCACAATGTAGAGCAGGATTTTTCATTTAAATGCACACACCACAAATCGATGGGCTTTCCTCAAGATGTTCAGAAAATAAGGAATGTTTGAAAATAAAATTGAGCGAATCTGAAGATATACAAAATAAAAATCTTTGATAATTTTACTGTCATTCTGGTGTAATTTATTTCTTCACTCTTTTTCCTAAGTATTTTTAAAATTACAGAATATCCTGGGTGCCTGGGTGGCTCAGTTGGTTGTGTCTGACTGACTCTTGATTTGGGATCCCATCACCGTCTCAGGGTTCATGGGATCAAGCCCCATGTCAGGCTCTGTGCTAACAGCATGGAGGCTGCTTGAGATTCTCCCTCTCCCTCTCTCTCTGCCCTCTCCAGCTTGTGCCTATGCTCCTTCTCAGAAACAAATGAGTAAACATTTAATACATTAAAAAAATTATAGAATATCCTGTGTTACCATTTTGTATCCTGTATTTTTACATAGCATTTCTTATACTACTAAAATTATATAAAATCAACAAATTAAGAGCTGAAAAATAATTCTTTATAGTCACAAAACATAATTCATTTATACTTTTTTGTCACCTATTTTAGTTTATTATAGTTTTTCACTGTTGTAAAAAAATGCTCTCATGAGCATTTATTTTGTCCAAATCTTTTATTGCAATTAGTATAACATTTCTCATAAATTCCTTCCCCAAAATGTGTTCACTTCTACTATTTTACAGGATATACTTTATTTTTAAACTTTAAAACCTTATGTGTATTTATCAAATGATTCCTCATCCCCATGATGAAAAATATCCAATTAAATTAGTTATGAGAAAGAAAAAAATAGAATTGAAAGAGATATTCTGATCCAAAATCTAACGTGAAAGAAGTCAAGGATTTTATATTTGGGAACCTGAATACATTCTGTTTGTATCTTTGTTTGAAGAATTACTGATTTTTTTCACAAAACTGAAGACACATTTTCTGAGAGAAGCAAAATTGTTAGGGGACTATTGGTAGACAGTTTAAAGCATTAGTCTTGCAGACAAGTGCTCAATTCTCTTTGGTTTTGACTTAGGTCACTTAACAACTTTCTTATATTAGGTAATGACCTTAAACGTTCAAATGATAAATTTACTCTCATTTTCACCTTTGAGTTAGCATATGGCAATCATTGTTTTTTGTAATATTATGTATTTCAAATATACCATGGAAATATGTAAGTGAAAAGCTAGCCATTGTGTGTGTGTGCATGTCATTAACATGCTCAGTTATTTCAAGATTAAATATGATTTTATGTTGTTTACTTAAATAGTAACTACATAATCATAACCGTTATATAACAATTTATGATTAAGTGTTTGCAAACAGCTTTACAGCCATTATCTTCTTAATCTTTACAACTTGCTCTGAGGGCTTACCTTGGTAACTCTAAGCGTTTCTGATTTATAGATGGAGAAAATGAAATAGGCAGGTGAGGTTATTTATTTGTAATAGATATTGACTGAGCTGGGAATGAAGCCAGGACTCTGGAGTATTGTTCATTCCCTGGTCCCGTATCTTGGTTATAGAATTTAATGATTCATTATATTAATTGAGTTACAATAACATAGCAAGTTATCTGACACCTGACATTGTATCAGATGGAACCACACCCCTACAATTTTATAATCTATGAGGTAAACAATGGCATCTCTAATATACTTTAAATTGACGGCTTTGTGAATCTAAATTAAATCTATTAAACTAAAACACTAGCTGGTAGTGTTACCATAATGTATATTTTAGTTCATTATAAGAACTGGAAAATTGTTACTCTTAGAATACCTTATATAAAGACTCACAATCAAATAGATCTTTTAATTGTATAGGATACTATCAACCACACACACGAGAAACAATGTTGAATAAGTGCTGGTTGAGAGTACAAGCATTTTATTCAGCATGCAACTAATTAGTTGTGACATAGTGTAAGAACCAACTCATGGAAGGCCATTGGGAAGGTCGTGGAAGGATGGATCAGAAAATGACAAACCCAGTGGTATTGATCAGACTAGGTCAAGAGATAAATATTGGGCTATGTCCAGTAGATAAGAAACTCTTGTGTCCGGAAGGCAGATATGCAATTTTTTTGGAATAAAACAAAATACAGATTGTAATTAACTTCTGGAGGAATAAACAAGCCTAGAGGTAAGTACTAAACACAGAAGACCCAGAGAAAGTGTTTCAGACTGTATATAATCACTGATATATGTATCAGTGGGACACATATTGGAACCATATATCCAATAACAAAGATTAGCTTCTCTCTGATGTCTTCTGCCTAATTGATGATTGGCAGATAAGCATTTATGGTGTTTTCTATGAGTCCATTCTCAAGGCACTGAAATAATGAGAGAGAGGTTATCACAATATTTGTTGCTTCTAGGCCAAATGTTATTATACATAAAAAATTAAGTTCTATGTAAGTCCATTTTCTCCAACAGAACCAGTAGTATTAAATCAGTAGAAACACAACTAACATATATAAAAAGAGATTTATTTTAAGTGTTTGGTTATATTACCATGGGACTGGTAAGTCCAAAATCTGTAAGTCTATCTAATAGGTTGGAATTCTCAAGTAGGAACTGATGCTGTAGTCCTGAGACACAATTTCTTTTCCCTTAGGGAAACCTCAGTTTTGCAGTTAGGGCCCTTCAACTGATTGGATCAGGCCCACCAAGATTATTGAGGATAATTTATTTTATTTAAAGTTAACTGATTGCAGATCTTACCTATAAAATACTTTCATAAAAACACCTAATTTAGTGTTTAGTTGGATAAATGGGTACTACAGCCCAGCCAAGTTAACACACAAAGGTAACCATCCTAACTTCCCAAAATCAATTATAAAATGTATAGTTCAAAGAATAGATTCACAAAAGCCAGGTAATAAATGTTTTCTAAATATAGAGTATGTTTACTGAAGATGTGTGGGAAGGAATTGAGGAGCAATCCTTCTATAGGGTATATTCATTGAGGACAGAGGCTTGAGTGGGATTTCACTGAAAGATTTTAATCCAATGACCCACAGAAATTGTGGTAATCCTGGGTAGAAGCTGAAGATTATAAGACATTGCTCTGATAAGATTTCTCAGAAGAATTCTGATGCATGAATTATTTAATATAACTAAAGTATTCATGTTACTTTTATAATAGTTTGTTTCTCTGCAATTCACTTATTTCTTCACTAATTTTTGTGCATATTTGTTGTATATATGTCCAGTGGTACTGACTCTAATAATTTTGGAGCAAGCCAATGGAGAATTGTTAAACAGAGAAAAGTTGCTTCTGTTTTCATTTGGTCTACCCTTTGGTTTCCCAATTACTTAGGGCTCCTTTTAGGTTAGTTTGGTTCCCCAGACTTTCAGGTCAGGTTCCCTATAAGCAAGGCTTGAAATAGGGATTTTAACAGGTATACTTATTGTGAGAATGCTCTCAGGAGAGAGTGAGGGAAGCAGGATATGGTAGGTGGAAAAAAATGGTCTTGGGTGCCTAGTCTGATTGCACAGTGAAGTTTTAGGAGAAATGCACTGTATATTTGATCTATCTAGAGGCAGGTGGAGTACTCAATTGAGCCTTTGGGCAAGTTGTACTCGGATGCGTAGCGTGGCACATAACTGCTTAGTCAAATTGGCCTCCAGTTGGTTGTAGGAAATTCTAAAAACGGGGGAGCAGGTATGAGTTTTTATCAGCTAATGCTCATAACAGCTGTAGAATAGGTATTCCTCACCTTCAGGAGTATTTAGGCAGGGTACCAATGGCACCACCAGCCTATATTACAATTTTCTCCATGCACTCAGATCCACTTGCTGGTCACATTGAGTTCTTCATATAATGTGGCTAGATGGCATCATTGGTAAAGTCTACCAAACATTTAAAGAAGAATTAATGTCAACTCCTTTCAAATTCTTGCAAAAATTTGAAAAAGACCACTTCCAAATTCCTTTTATGAGGCCTGCATTACCTTGGTACCAAAGCCAGATGAGGGCATTCCCAGAAAAGAAAACTATAGGCCAATATCCCTGATGAACATAAATGCAAAAATCCTCAACCAACATAGGCATACTGAATTCACTAATATACTAAAAGGATTATACGCCATGATCAAGTGGGACTCATCCCTAGGATGCAAGGATGGTTCAACAACCATTACATTAATAGAAGGAGGGATAAAAATCATATGATCATCTCACCATATGCAAAAAAAGCATTTGACAAAATTTGCCATCGTTTCATGATAAAAATGTGCAACAAATTGGATATAGAAGGAATGTACCTCATTATAATAAAGGCCAGATATGACAAACCTCCAGTTAAATTACACTCAGTGGTGTAAGGTTGAAATCTTTCCCACTGATCAGAAGCAAGAGAAGGGTGCCCACTCTCCTTCCTATTCAGCATAGTACTAGTAGTCTTAGCTAGGACAATTAAAAGGAATAAAAGCCACCGAAACTGGAAAGGAAAAAGTAAGTTTTCTCTTTACAGATGACATGATCCTATTTATGGAAAACCCTAAAGACTCCACCAAAAACACTGTAGGAACTAATAAATCAATTCAATAAAGTTGTAGGATAAAAAATTAATGTACACAAATCAGTTGTATTTCTATAGAATAACAAGGAACTATCTGAAAAATAAATAATGAAAACAATCCTATTTATAAGAGCATCAAAACCAATGAAATACTTAGGAATATATTTAACCCAGAAGGTAAAAGACTTGTACATTGAAAACTGTTATACATTGATGAAAAAAATTTGAGACACAAAGACTTGGAAAGATATCCTATGTTCTATTCAATATGGATTGGAAGAATCAATATTATTAAAATTTCCCTACTTCCCAAAGATATCTGGCCAAGTCAAAATTGCCTATGGCATGGTTTCTTGACCTTTTTGTAATTATCACCCTTCTATGAAGCCTTTTTAGATAATTTTATCATAATTATATCCCCATGAAATTTTTATGCCATAGATATACCGTATATATGTTTATTATTATATGTACATTTGTGCCTTATACATAAAAATGTTAAGAGTTTTGCACTCAAGAACCAACTTTGCCCTGCCTCTGTTGAGAATGCATGACCTCAGGCATCTCTGAAGAGAGAGAGTTTCACACCTTTTGTTACTTCTTTCCTTCCCAATCCAATCTCAGACTTGCAGCAGTTTCTCCTTGTCT
Organism: Panthera leo; assembly: GCF_018350215.1. Taxonomy (NCBI): domain Eukaryota; kingdom Metazoa; phylum Chordata; class Mammalia; order Carnivora; family Felidae; genus Panthera; species Panthera leo. The sequence goes on along the minus strand of NC_056683.1, from coordinate 110,850,273 downwards.
CATATATTCCCAGAATCATTTAAAAAAGCCTTATAAAAATTTGTTCAGGTTTTTACACAAATGTATAAACCTATGACTATCCCGATGATTACCAGCATATGAACCATCAAGTGAGGAGTTGGAATCTCACTATAAAATGTGTTAATCATGACCATATCCCCTTTGATACTCTGTTACTAGTTTTTCATCATCAAAAGTGATTTGAACCTCTTCATGTGTACTAATGAAAGTACTTTTTTTCTAAGTGCACATTCATTTGCTTTCCACCAGGTCAATTTTCATAGATACTCTATCTGTTGGAGCCTTCGAATCCATCTTTCAGATTATTTTCTATTCTGAAGATTGTCATCTATATAAGTCTGATTTTTATTTAATCCTATTTATTAGTATGAATAAAACCACATGGCTGTGGCAGAAGGATTAAAGTAATACCTGACATAGTATGAAAATATTATGGAAAAAGACTTCCAAGTTCCTCAGGAACAACACAGTGTGGAATCTTCATTTACCCAACGCTGGTGTCAGTGACTCACTCTTGACCAATAGAATGTGACAGATGTAACACTGTGACTTCTGAGGACTTTCTGAGTTGATAAGAAGACCTGCAGTTTCTACCTAAAATGTTCATTTTATAGGAGGTTGGCCTCTTGTATGAAATCTGACTGCCTTAATACTATCATGCTGTGAGAAAAACCAAGTAAGCCATGTGTAGATGTCCTGTGGAGAGAGGCCCCCAGGTAGCCCCTATCTGTTTTATCCATCCCAGCTGAGGTGTCTGTCAGCCATGAGAGTTAAAAGCTATCTCTCCCTGCAGCCCAGTAGAGGTTTCAAGAGACATCATCTTCAGCCACCAAGTGATTGTCATCTAAGATTCTACAAATGAGGACTTTCCAGCTGAGCTCTGTCAGCCCACAGAACTATCAGAGATAATAATAAATTAAGTCATTATGTTTTGGTGTGGTTTATTGTGTAGTAACAACTGAAACACTGGGATAGAATGAGTCCTTGATTGATGATGGTATGGTGTCCCATAACTTGGTGACAAGTCTCATCCCTTCATGAGTCATATCACTTTCTTTCCATATTTACTCTCAGCTTCCTGAAATGCAGTTTCTTCTAATATATCTTTTTGTGTTAGCAACTCTTTTTTCATCACTAACGAACTTCCAGGAAGGATATTTTCACTAGACCTAGTAATCGGTGCTCTCTTTCTAATACTCTCATGTTATTATGAGCTAGGTGGAGCAAGGGATGATGCTATATATATATATATATATATATATATATATATATATATATTGCTGCTATTGGACATTTGTGGCACGGATATGGTCTGGGTACATAATAAGCATTCAAATATCAGATATTTCACAAAATGTCCACGGGCATGTTCTATGATATATGACTATGTCATTTCTATTTCCCATTCCCCTCAAGAATATCCTGGTTCTATTTCCACTTTCCTTATAGTCATTCAATGCACATTCACATTTGGTATAGTTGAAAGAACAAAGCAAACTCTGGCATACTCCTCAGACAACAGCAATCTCTATCTCATCATTCCTAGACAAATGTTTTATCAGTGTACTGCCATCTCAATTAACTGACACCCAGTGTGCAGATGCTTAGCTCTTCATCAACCCATGATTCATTCAATTCAAATGTAATTCCTCTCTCTTTTTACCTAGTAAGAACCAAATAGTAAATACCTATCTAGTAAACTAAATGGTAGCTACAACTGGCATTTCAATTGGCTATTGGTCAGTTGAGTCACCAGGGACACTGCATTACATTTTTTTCCCCAGGTGGAGTCTTCAGGCACATCCAGTAAAATAAGCATGAGTCTAATTTTTCTTCTCTAGAGAAAACAGATCAGGTGATTTCTCTCAGCATTGGCCATTAATCAGGACACAATCTGACAGCTGATATTATTCTCTAGCTCTAGGATTTCCTGCAGAAATCTCTTGTTCTTATGGGAATAATGTTATCAGATCATTTACTGGAGCATTGATCCATTGTGTGACCCCTTCCCATTTGCCATAATCTTTATAGCTTCCATTTATTACTCATGTTAATCTATACACTTCTTTCCTGTTGGGACAATTTAATTCAGCAGTACTGCTTACCCATAGAGCAGTCTATAACATCAGCCGTGCCAAGACCTTTCTATGGCACAACAGAACAAAAGTTGGTTTTCAAAGGTATATACTTTTCCCCTGCAGATGGCATGATGTTTGAGAAACCCAGTGGTCTGAATTGTGATTTTCCTACTGGGGCTTAATATAAATTCCCTTTGCTGTATATTTTCCCGTTACATATCCTTATGGTCTTCTGTGTGTATGGTGCAAAGGTAGGGCTGTTTGCACTGCAGCCTAGAGTTGCTACAGAGACTCCTTTATGCTAGGCTCCATTTAAAGATGACATCCTTTTGAATCACCTGGATATAGGATGAAGCACTGTTTACAGGCAGAGAATATGTTACTCGTAGAACCCAAAGAGTCTGTCAGGCATTGTCATATGGTCTTCGTTGAGGGAAAGACAAGATTCAATGATTTGTACCTTGGATAAGATATCCTAGCTTGTCACTAACTACTGATCCACTAGAAGTTTTACTTATGTGATGGACCTCTGAATCTTCATAGAGTTTATATCATTCTCTTTGAAGCACAAGTGTCTTACCAAGGCCTCTAATATGCTCATGTGACCTGATGAGCATAATGTCATGCATGGAACAGATTGATATGATAGTCTCTGGAGTATTCAGATGATCTAGATATCTTCAGACCATAAACAGAATGTGGGGGAGTTGACATAACTTTGGGGAAAAACTATAAATGTACAATTTTGTCTACTCCATATGCATGTGGGTTATTTTTGATCCTCTTTTATTGTAGGGTCAGGAAAGAATGCATTTGCCAAATCAATGGCTGAATGTCACATGTCTGGTTAATCTGCTCTAGCAAGGACACTACACATCTTTCATGGTGACTAAAATTGGTACTACTACACCTTTGAATCTGTGGAAGTCCTACTAACACCTTTCTATGTCTATCTGATTTCCATAGGCTTATAAATTAAATTAAATTATTACTACTCTTATACTCTTTAGATCAGAGGTTGGTAAACTTTTTATGAAAAGGACATATTTTAGGCTTTGTGGGTCACATGATCTCTGTTGCAACTACTCAACTCTGCTGTTGTCATGTGAAAACAGCCATAAATAACGCATAAATTGATAGATTATAATAAATCTTTACTTACAAAAACAGATGGTGGATGGTTTTAGCGTGTGGGTCATAATTTTCCAACCCTTGCTTTAGATCCTTAACAGTGGTACTAATTTCCACCAATCCATCCAGATGTAATATTGTTTTTGAGTCACTCCATTGGCTTATGAATACATAGGTGTTAAAGTGTTACATGCTTGGCCTTCTCCACTGTGAGAGCTCATACTCCTCAGGCCAAGGACTATGAAGGATGAGTTCACTATTATAAATATGTCTACCCAAATTACTCATTCAGGGACTTGGGAAATGACTACTGAGTGGTCACAGTGGACCTATTTGGTACCTGGACTCTTCTTCAGTCAATGATTTCCAGATCTGAAAACTTACTTAAGTCAAGGGATCATAATATTTTATTGGGTGCCCTCAAACTTCTAATCATTTATTTCTGGTTCATTCTGATGACACAAATTGAATAGTGGTCAGTTGCCTATCTACTTTGTTCCTAGAAACAAGATATTCTATTAATTATATCCTTAACTCTCTATAAGTCAGATCTCCTTGTCCGTTATTCCAAGCTTGCCTCTTATTGTGATCATTGGATCCCATTGCCCTCTGTTGTTTTAGTGAGCTACCATTGCCTTTGTTATTGGAGAACTTAGTTCTGTGACAGCTTCTCCGATTGTCAGGCCTGACCTAGAAAGGAGACCCCCGCTGAATTTTTTAGTGGTGCTGGTGTTCCTCTCATCAGGACAGCATTAAAGTCTTGGTAAATGATGGTATATCCTCTAAGCTTTCCAGTAGAATATAATTATTTGAGGACCTTTTCTAGCTTAACATAGTGCATTTACTTTAGCAAACCCGGTTCCTTGTGCCATTTAATCCTTTCCTACCCCATTTTCTCTGCAATTCTGATATCTCAACCTCACTTAGCAAGGGCTAGATCTTCTTCCATACCTCTAAGAACTATTCTAGTAGGGAGTTTTACCTTGTCTTAGGGGTCCTCGTCAGAGTGTTGAATGCTGTATTTCAAAAAGGTGGACTAAAATTGATAACTCTCCTTATGGAATCTTGTTTTCTAGCCCCTTGATCAAACATACTCGGAATCTATTCCCATGTGTACTTACTGGTACATGCTGGAGTCCAGACCCTTTCCTCTCTTATCAGGCCCAGCAACTTCCACCTGTTTTTCTGTGACTTAATCTTTTGTGATAGGCCTAATGTTTGGGAAGGGAGATATGAGCAGATACTAAGTGGGGAAGGTGTGGGATAGAAAGAGGTATGTCTGAATAGGGAGGGATAAGGCACTTCTGCAGGCTAAGGGAAGCTGGGATAGTGGGTCTGGTCCTCAGCTTTTCTTTCCTCCTACAGGCGATGAGAACGTGTTTGTGTGCTACCAGACAGTCCCTCAGGCTCTCACACGTGGTTTTTAAGTCTCATGTTAATCACCTTGAAGCTCTTAATTTTTTTTTTTTTTTGAGAATGTTCATTGAGCTGGACAACATTCATACAATTCTTTATAATTATAATTTTCCACATACTTGTCTAATACCTGATAGATGCCAGCTAGTGAATTTCCTACTGAAGTATACAATACCAATTCACAATAGATGAAAATTTTATCAGTTAGGCTGCCACCAGTTCTCCAACTACAATTAGTGATGAGGCCCTTATTGCTAGCCTGGAGGTGGTTGATGAACGATCCTGCTCTAAGGCCCCACTTCTGGTACCAACAGTTGTAGGGTAGCATTCTCTGGGAAGCAGACTCTGAGATGCAGTTTACTGTCATGGTTTTTATTAGGAAGTGTCCTTGGAATCCATACCTGTGGAAGGGAGGGGAAGAAAGCAGGATTAGAGAGAGAAAGAAAGTCAAGCTGTGACACTTGTCAATAAGAGCTTTAGCCAACCCCACAGAGAGCTTTGGAGCTCAAATGGGCTGTCAGAGTTGTCCTGCATTGGGTTGAAATGGCAGGGCATCCATATGCCAGTGTATCAACATGGCATGTCATAGGAGTCTCCCTAGGAAGTGTGTCACTTGCAGTGAGGCAGCTCTTTACTACTGAGACAATTCTTGCAGACAACACTGCAGCAGTTAGGTGGCACATTGACCACAAGTGTCAATTCCCTTTTAATATAAGCATATAGATCCCTGGGGGTTATCATAAAGGTCTGATAGAATCCACTTGGTAACTATGTTTAGACTTTTGTCGTCAAGGAATTCTTCCTAAAACCGTTTTTAAATAATTTATTTCTTTTTGAATTTTTTTAATGTTTATTATTTTTGAGAGAGAGAGAGACAGAGAGCAAGCAAGGAAGGGGCAGAGAAAGAGAGGGAGACACAGAATCGGAAGCAGGCTCCAGGCTCTGAGCTGTCAGCACAGAGCCCGTCGTGGGGCTTGAACTCACGGACTGCGAGATCATGACCTGAGCTGTAGTTGGCTGCCCAACTGACTGAGCCACCCAGGTGCCCCTGATTTATTTCTTTTTGGTATCAAGTACAGTCTTTTGCTATATTAGTGATTTTAGCAGGTACAAAGGGAATATGTCATCATTTGGTCCATCTTGATTTGCTTAGGTACTCCTTGCCATTTTATGTTATGAACACAGAAAATGTGAATTTTAATTGAGGACCTCCTGTCAGTTAGCCAAGTAGCCTCTTTCATCTTGCTTGGGAGAGAATCATAGCATTCAGATCATGGATAGATGAGGGTAGCTAGATCCTCAGTGGGCTCTATCATAGGCAGTGAAGCAGATGCTTAGGCACAGGAATTGAGGAAGTCCCCCTAAACACCTGCCCTGCTCCATGTCCTCAAACATACCATTTGTATTTTATTCATGGGCTCTATTCTTCTCTTTGTCTCTTTATTTTTTTCTTTGATGCTATCCAAAGCACCATAGGTAGTTTTAATCTCAGAATTATCTTATGTTCTTCTGTGTTAGGACTCAGCAGCAAGCTAGCTGTGTTTCTTTACAAAGGACATGAAAACATCTGTATCAGGGTGCTTTCAAATTTGAAACTCCAGCCGTTTCCAAGGAAGGGCAGTATTCAGTTTCTGCCATCTACTCCAAATGACGTGTGATCTATTTGCAGATTTTCAAAATCAGCTGAGAATTTGGGCATCTTACCCCTCACTAGGATTTGAGGGATAGTAAGATAGTAAGATTTTGAAGGCTCTCATCTTAGGCCTCACCTAAGGGCATAAAACTTGCCCTATTTGCCTCTGTCCCCAGAGATGACCCTAATGTATTATAGTATAAAATAAATCAATCTCTTATTTTATGATCAGAAAATTATGAGCAGTATTTTTCTATCCTGAAAATGATAGTGCACAAAATAAAAGACATTTACTCTGCTGATATTTCTGGAAGACTAGAGAGGATGATTGTTGGTAATAATGATAATAAAACTAGCATTTCAAATGACAAAAAAGTTTAAAAATACTTTGGAGTAAAACTTCAAAAATGCTTTGCGTTGGCCCCTTCCATGTTTTAGTCAGTAGGCACAAGCTCAGAATTACATCCCTTCAAAACCCCAAACTGATAATTGAGCAAATGGTTTAGAGTTCCATTTTTAGAACCTTCTATTTATATGCTAAGATTGAACTCTAACATAGATTAAAAATTCTTTGAAAATGTCCCCAACATTGCATATCTCATAATTACGTTCTTGATTTTCTTATTGTTTGTTCTCTTGCCCATCCTTTTATCTTCCTTCCTCTGACTCTCTTTACTTGTCTCACTGTTCACTATAAAGATGTAAGATACTCGTTATTTTTTCCTCAGCTGGTATTTTATTGTTTAAAGGAAATTTTTCATTGCTCAAATAGTCTATTTTTTTCCAGTAAATTAAACACTGCTACAAAGCTGATATTTTTGATAAGTGTAGAGCTTTTACTGCGATTGTACAGAACACCATGGTAGGAACATTATTCAGAGCAGAATAGTCAAGATATTGTGACAGGACAAAAGAAGAGACCACAGAAAGAATATAATGTTTCTTTTGCCTCTGGGGAATGAAAATTTGGTGTTACTAATGGTACTGATTTTTCACTGAGATATACAACTCACTGTTTCTTAATGAATTCTTCTTGCTAATTAATATCAGGCAGGGCAAACCACAGAGGATATAAAGTAAAAAATTTTAACCGACCATCAAAACCAAATAAAAAAGCCCTAGATTTGTACAGAAAGCATCAGGAAGATGAGGACTTGTTTGCTTTACTAAATATCCAAAAGAGGAGTAATATCTAGATGCAAATTTAGACTATGTTCAGCCATTATGAACTAATTGAAAACCATGTTACTTACTACACTGCAAGTAATATATTAAAATGGCAGAGATGATGCATTTTTTAGAATTTCCCCTGGAAAAAGCAAATGTCATCATTTCAACAGTAATATGGTTAAATATTCAAAGACATTTTAATGTTTCGTTAAGTGGTAAGGGCTAAGTTATTTGTGTAGGACATGAGCCACCATGGCATTTTTATAGCCTGAGTGTAAAAGAGGAACACGAGAGTGTAGGGCTCAACTCCAAATGTCTTCAAGGCAACCCCATCTTATTCATGTCCATGCCCAGTGCCGTGCACTGGCCCTCAATTATTGTGTGTTCAGTGGAAAACAGATGCTACAATAGCAATATTAAATAAGATGTTCATTATAGAAATATTATAATTTATCATTGGGAAAGATGTGGATAAAGATTTAATATTTATCTAGACCTACTTTGTACCAGGAACTGCATTAATCTTTTACATGCATTATCTCATTTACTTCTTTCAACAATCTGAGTATGCATTGGGAGGAGGGAAGATATAGTTCATTACTAAGTGATTTTATGGCATTAGAATTTAAATTAAAAAGAGAAAGCTAGAAACATGTCACAGAAGTTATACTTGTTATGACAACAGAAATCGTCTCATCCAGCAGGAAGCAATGGATTCTGACTGAGGAGTTGTTGTGCCTTTAGGATGCGTTGTGAGGAAACGTATTTGCTGTGAGTATGACTGAGGTGGCTGCGGTGGCTGCTGCTAGGGCACTTGGGACTCCTTGTTGCCAAGAGCCAGAAGGCAAGAAAAGGAGTCACCTTACCATCATGGGGAATCGATGCTGATTCCAGGAGGAGGTATGGCTGCTCTTACAAGTGGAGCCAGTGAAGAGTAAGTGTGGAACCTAGGTGATCCATTTGAATACCTCTTGGTGTTCTGTTGACTCTCTGGAACTGTAGGTGGACTTGTGCAGCAACCCTAGCCTGGGGGGTAACTGTCAAGAACTCACTACCCTCAGAAATGAAGACTTGACTCACACCACCACGGAACACCATAGCCTGCCAACGTGATAGCCAAGGGACGAGGGGAATTTGGAACAAAGAGCAGAGGAAGGAAAGGATGGGGAGCAATGGTGGTCCCCAGATCACCTGCTGAGACTGGGGCTATCCATAGTTCTTCTAATAAACCTCCCTATTCAAAATTCAAATTATTGAAATTATTCAAAATTTCCCTCAGAGAGAGGGGCCCATGGGAACCAGGGAGGAGTTTTTGGCTTGTATCTGTGGTCTGTGGTGGCCATGAGAATGCACCTTTCAGGGCTGGGACTGCACAGAGCAGAGCTCAATGAGATCTCCCGCTGCTGTGCTCTGACTTCCGTGGCCACATTTTAATGGAAGCCACACTTCCCGCAGACTGCTCTTGCCAATGACTATGGCAGGGATTCAAAGGCAGGCCTGTTCTGGGGAGAAGCAAGGTGTCTCTGGCAGCAGCTGTGGCTGAACCTTCCTTTGACTTCAGTCAGTGACATTTCCACCCAGCCTTGCTTCCTTCCTTCCTCTGTCCTTTACTCAAGGTCAGGTTTGAACCATGATCTGTTGGCTCCCTTGGATCCCGCCCCAATTTCCCTCCTAGCTTGCTTCTCACGGGGCCTGGACTAACACACATACTTACTGAGTGAAAACTGCCCACTTTTTCACCAAGCAGCTTTTGCTTAAGTTGGATAATGAGCTGATAGCACAACAGTCTTATCTTATAACGCTGACAAGCCTCATATCTCTCAGAAATTAATCAAATTTTCAGGACTTTCGAGGAGACCTTTCTAGTTTTTGCTGTTCCTGCAGATAATTATCTTAAATTTTTGCTCATTTCTTTGTTCAGTTCAGTGTGATATTGGGAGGCAGAAGTAGGTAACAGCATTTGGGGAGGAAAAAAGAAGTAATAGCATGTTGGAATTGAATATACTTCTTTTAAATCTTTAACATTAGTTCTAGAAATAAGTTAAACTTTGCTCAGTTTTAATAGTCTCTCTTCCTGTCTTAATATAGCTATTTTTCACACATATTTCTCCTGTTTTTCCTTTTATTTCTATTACCAAATATATTTATTAATCTTGGCACTCTTCCTCCCTCAATTCGGATTCTTCTCCTCCTTTTAAATGCCTTCACTTTTGTATGCTATTTATGTCAGTCATTCATTTAACCACATTTACTGAAATCAACTCTATACCAGGCAAAGAATAGGGATGAAGAAATCAACGTAACATGGATTTATCCTCAGGAAACTAATGTACTAAATTCCAACATTCCGGAGCTTTTTCATCACTAGGAGGTACTTAAGGAGAGTGATTCTGCCCATTTTTCAGCATGGCTCTCATTTCTGCCTTTGTTTATCTGTGGTGGGAGTTACCCAAGTCATGTGACTTCAGAGGAAATGCAGCTACATGCAAAGTATAGAAATCTAACAATTTTGTGTATTATTGGATGAAAAATGAAGGACAATTTATGTAACTGCTACCCAGAGGTTGTTATAGTAAGCATATTTTCCCAATCAGAGCTTTTTCTTTTTTTTTTCTTTTTCTTTTTTTTTTGGTAATCATAGAAAACTGCTTATTGTGAGCACTTATTAACCAATTGAACTGATTTCTTTTAAGGATAGAGTGTGATTTTGAGTTTTATCCAATTGGAATTTATCATGAAGCATGATTGCCTGCCTTAATGCATTATATACAATCATAAAATATATGTTAATTAGCTAAATTCTGTTCAAGTATGTTTATAAGATGCTAGGTTTAGAAGACCTGGTATTCAAAATTGACCAAAAACATGCTCTCAGGGGCAAGGTCTAAGGAAAAAGAGAGAGAGAGAGAGAGAGAGAAAGAGAGAGAGAGAGAGAGAGAAGAAAGAACAACAGTAACATCTGTCCATGAGTGTTCCTGTGGACTTTGGTTTTTGTTTTTGGGTTGACTTATTGGCTTCAAACCCAGATTTCATCTTGGAATCTGATTTTCACATTCATCTTATAGATACAATAACTCTTCTTGGTCAATCTGGTATCTGACTTCAAACTATGTGCTATATTTTATTGAACTATATTTTATTATAGCTCTCCTTAGCTCCCAATCTTGACCTAGCTATCCCTCCCAATTTTGTTGTTAAAAATTTAAATATGCAATAAAATTCTGCTGTTGAGATTCTATAGATAATATTTTACTACACTGGATTTACTACACATATGTCCCTATACAACCAATAATTCATCTTATTTTTGGATGCATTTCAAAGTCAACTGAAGATGTGACACTTCAGTAGGCATTCCTTACCTAGAGTTTAATAATTCTTTATTGTTCTGTTTAATTCTTCAGAAGTAAATTTTACATACAAAAAATTGCTCAGATCATAAGTGTTCCATTCCAGGAAAATTTCTACACATGCTGTGACCTGTGTAATTCTAAACCCTCATGAACATATTTTTTTGTTAAACTTCTAGTAGCTAATAGCTCATAGCTCACAGCCACATTGACATATTACTGAATTTAGCTGCGGCAAGAAAAACCTTATTGGGAGATAAACTTGGTTTAAATCCAGGGTCACTTTATGACATCTTTATGGCTTAGGCCTAAGTATATATTACTATGTAATATTGTTTCTCACCCTTCAACATGTCAGTCAACTCCTCTAGACGCTGAGTTCAACACTTACAGAAAAAAAATCTCACTCATCTTTAATCGTTAACACTTAAGAGTTGATAAATAAATATTTTGCACTTAAAAGAATAAACAAAGGTTGTGTATTAATTTTACACAAGTAATAATGTATGCAAGTATCTTTTGCTTCCTAAATATATTTAGTTCCTGAGATCAGATATCAAGAGTTTGGGTCACTATATATGTATGTGTCCATACACATACATATATATATATATATATATATATATACACACACACACACATATATATATTTGTATTTATATAAAATTTAAAAATCTTTATTTTCCTTAATTCCTGAATACATATTCTATCTGTCCAAACACTTCATTTGGGAGAGGAGGCTATTTTGAACTCTAATACATATCAGAGGATCAGTCTCATTCTGATGAGGATATTTGCAAAATACTGACGTACCGTGGTTTGCCCCCGAATAACTACAGGTAGGAGAATCTCGTCATGAGGGAATGACTTTATACTCTCCCACTTAAGGACAGCAGGACTGCTTCAGGATAAAAATGCAATTCGAAATTATTGTGGACTACAGTTTATTTACAAGAAAGGGATAGAATAATGGTACAAAAACCAGAATTTTGGTAGTTTGGGAGTTTCCATGAGAACTGCTTCCTTCATTACAGCAAAGGCTTTTTCTTGGCATGCCTTCAGCAGAGGTATCACTAGGGGTAACAAACACCCTCTGAGAGGCATTTCTGGGTTTTATTAATTGCTGAGAGCACATGAACTAACATACTCTATTTCATGTTTGCAGATTTACCAATGTTGCGATTACTCAGTTCCTAAAGTGCTCTGCCTCCTCAACTATATCATATTCTCACAATCTTGCAGCTTTGCACCGGCATCGTAACATTGTGCCAAGTCCTCAGATGACCTGTCACTGGCTACACTACTGGCAGTAACCTCCTTAAGCCTCCTGCAAGGGCTTAGAAATATAAAACAAGGTCACGGCAAGAGAATGAAACAAAGGTGAAAGCAGATCTGGGCACTATACAAATTCACAATAAGAAGCAACCAGAATTTTCCAAGAAAGTGACAAATCAGGCTGGCAAGTCCTAAGTTGCCCAAGTCTAATTTAGGCCAAGTTAAAAAAACTCATAAGGTTGGGGGCCTGGGTTATCAGCAGGTTTATGGAAGCAGATTCCCACAAAGCCTTTTTTGCAGCCTAATCTGATACCCTAAATTCTGTTTAACCATCTATTGTTAACTGTCTGTTATGGATCTTTGTTTCTACCTGCTATGTACCTGATACATGGTCACTAAACCATCACTTACTTCTCTTGTCCCCTGGCCTCTTGCAGATTTTGGCTTCTATGAGCAGCATGTCCTATTGTTCTGATTGACTTTGTGTGTTCTGGTGTTCCAGGTAACTTCTCTCTATGATGCTCCTTTAGTCTTGATATTTTAATAGTTATCATCCTTTTTTTAATAGTTTTAATAGTTTTTAAATAATTTTAATAGTTATCAACAGTTTTTTTTTTCAGAGCTGTCACGTAGCCAAGATTGAAGTGAACCATAATAGATTCCTTTATCCATTCATTCATTCATTCATTCAAATATTTATTGAGCATTTATCATATGTCATGCTTTGACCTCATTGAGTGCATAGACATAAAGGAGGTGGGGATCCATCTCTTTCACCTGGATAGGAATGGGAAATGGTAAAGAAAGCCTACAGATGAGACATATAAACTCTGTATTTAAGGATGTGAAGTTTGCTACTGCTGGTAGCTGTGGATAAGGCACAAAAGACCATTCCTGGCAGATAAAGCAGCACATACAGAACAGCATAATGGATTAGAATAGCTCAAAATGGCTGGTTCAGTGCTAATGGGTAGCATTGGTGGGAGACAATGTTGTGAAACTAAAAATAATACCGAATATTTATGTTGTAATTTTCTGTATGAATATTCGATATTTTAACTCTTTACAACTACTCTATTAGGTAAGTATACTGTCTTTAACAATGCTCCAATTTTAGCGCCTGGGTGACTCAGTTGGTTGGGCAACTGACTTCACTCAGGTCATGATCTCACAGACTATGAGTTCGAGCCCCACATCGGGCTCTGTGCTGACAGCTCAGAGCCTGGAGCCTGCTTTGGATTCTATGTCTCCTTCTCTCTCTCCCCCTCCATCGCTCATGTTCTGTCTCTCCCCTTTCATATTAAATAAACATTAAAAAGTTAAAACAAAACAAACAAACAAAAAACAATGTCCCAATATTATAGATGTAAGAATGCAGGCACAGAAAAGCTAAGTAAGTTGAACAGGTTGTTCAGCTAATACATTGTAGAGCCAGGATCCAAATGCAGGCAGTCTGCATTTTTTCTCTTGATTTTATTTTCAAATTCAGGTTTTTTTTTTTATTAGGCAAAATGTACATATTGTAAAATTCACACTTTTCTATGTGACAGTCTAGAAATTTTGACAAGTGCACTTGCTATTCATCCATATGGTGGCATATATCAGAAGTTCTTTCTTTTTTTACTGCTGAGTAGCTTCCATTCCATGAGATTCATAACCAGTTTATCTATTTATCAGTTGGTGCACATTTTTGTTGTTGTTTGACTTTTGGATGATTGTGAATAAAATTATGTTAAAGTCACTGCCTGAGAATTCCAACCTCTGGGTCATCTCTGAGTTTGGTTTTTTGATTACTATATCTCATGACAATGGCTCCATTTTTTCTCTTGCTTCTTTATGTGTCCTATAATTATTTATTACATGCTGGACATCATGTGTGAGACAGTAGAAACTCAAGTAAATAACATTTATACTTGGAGGTAAGCTCTCTCATTCTTTCAGGCCATTACTATAGGGTATAAAGTCAGTCTAGTCAGGAGTTGAGCCAAATTTGAATTTTGTTTTGGCTTTGATTATTGTCAGTGTACCACAGGCTTAAATTTCTTCTGGAATTGCCTTGTGAGTAGGGTGGGGACTAGAGTACAACAGGATTTTTTTCCCGTCAGTGTTTGTGTTCCAGCCTCAGTTTTCAGCTATCCCTGAAAGCCTGTCCTACAAAGGGAGGTCTTTCTTCTCCCTACCTCAGGGGTAGACTGTAGTTTGTTACTTGGCACTTTTTAAGCTTCTTGTAGAGAGATTCTCCATTGTTCAGGTCCAGTCTCAATCTTAAGGAAGTCTTGTGTGCTTGGACCTCAAGGGAGGGAGTTTCTTAGGATTTATACCCCTTCTCCCTATGGCAGTCCACTCTATCTTGTAGCTGTGGCAGAATTTACACGGGGAGGGAGAGAGTATTTTGCCCCTATCCTAATGGTATTAGGATGGGATGCTGGGTCTGGAACTCTTCTGCTGCTGGTCTCTCTGGGGTAAAGGGATTTTCCTTCTATTTTTCCCATCGCATCAATATACCCTCACCTGAAGATGACAGGGTTTGCTGGCCCTCCTCCAGTGGCTTTAGGCTTTTGCTCCATATATGAGAAAGAGCATGTCAGGGGTGTGGGATCACATACCTTTCCCTCAGTGGTGGTCAATTTTGTCCTCCATGTCTGCCCACTGTAAGGGGCTCTCTCTGGTCTCCCATAGTATTCCCCAATCTTCATTGAGCAAGAAGTGAAGGTCTATGGAAAAGAGACCATAATAAGTGTGTGCATATTAGCTTAAGTCTAGGGTTCTAGAGATTCTATATTGTCACACTAGACCACACTTTAGGAATATGTTGATTTTTTACCCAAATTTCCCCTATCTGCTTGTATGGTAGATAATACCTCTTCCTCCCATTGCTATTCCCAACATGAGAAAATTCTTGTGTTCCATCTCTCCTTGGAGAGGCCTGCCTCTCCTTGGGAATTCAGGCTGCTTCCTTGCCTTGAAACCATAGATCTTTGATGGATTCAAAGAAGGTTATGACTTTGTAGTAAATTCAGCTTTTTCTTATTGTTGGGAGGGAGCAATGCCTATTCCAGCTTTCCCCAACCTAGATAGAAACCAGTCTGTGCTTTAACCATCACATACCCAAAATGGCTGGTAATTAAGATAATTTAGGGCTTCCATGTATATATTCTAATAAAGAGGTTTAATTTTATCCTGAAAGGCAGGAGATAACAAAGAATTTTAAACAAGGGAATAACATGATCAGGTCTGGGATTTAGAAAAATAACCTCAACAGGAGTGTTAAAGACACAGATTAGGGGCGCCTGGGTGGCTCCATTGGTTAAGCACCAACTTTGGCTCTGTTCATGATCTTGTGTTTCGTGAGTTTGAGCCCCGCATTGGGCTCTGTGCTGACATCTCAGAGCCTAGAGCCTGCTTCAGATTCTGTGTCTCCCTCTCTCTCTCTGTTCCTTCCCCACTTGTGCTCTGTCTCTCTCTGTCTCTCAAACATAAATAAACATTTTTAAAAATTTTAAAAAAGACACAGATTAGAAGCAGGAAGATCAATTAGGCTTGAAATATTCTAGAGATGAAATAAGAAGGACTTGAATAAGAAGAAATGGACTTGAAAAGATGTCAAGAAATTTTTCAGACTTGGGGTGTCTGGGTGGTTCTGTCGGTTAAGTGTCTGACTATTTTGACTCAGGTCACAATATCATGGTTTGTGAGATCCAGCCCTGTGTCATTGAGCTCTTTGCTGACAGGGCAGACCCTGCTTGGGAATTCTCTCTCTCCCTCTCTCGCTGCCCCTCCCTCCCCTCAAAATAAATACATAAACTTTAAAGAAAAAAAGAAATTTCAATTAGTTGAAATAAAGGGAGGATAATTCTAATGTAACTACACATCCTAACTAACCAGTATATTTATTGAGTGCCCATTTCATTATCAAACATATCCTAGTTTGAATAGAAAATTAAATTATATGGTCAACTTCAACATTGGGTGATTCTAAGGTTTCCAACTTGGGCAATTGGGTTACAGTCAATAACATGATTGGAATATACTTTAAATGGAGCCAATATAGGAAAAAAAGAGGATGTGATTAAAGAAACATTACTAAATTTCATCAGGGCTGATGCTCAACAGAGAACTCATTTTATGGGTCTAGAGATCAGAAAAGAGGCCTATGGTGGAAATAGAAATTTGATGATTATTAGAAGTGTTGAAATTTGTTGATATAAATGAGATTGCCCACAGAATGTAAAGTTGGAAGAATCAGGAAAGGGCCTGATAGGAAGGAAAAGTGAGTTTAGTGTAGAGAATTTCTATGAAAGGCAAGAAAGAAGGTTTTAAGTATGGAGTAGTCATTGATGTCCAATAGTTACTGAATGAAGTAAGAGGTAAACTTAAAATTAACCAATGGATTTTCCAAATCCAGACAACAGAGGAATTGAAAACAAAACCCCAGAAGGTGTATTATACAGATTGGAGAATTCAAAACAGGCACTCTTGCACATGAACCCACCTTTTTCCTGCCATATTATGATGTCTCAAGCATAAACATTATATTTGGAAGACTAAAATGTATACAGCAAAGTACTCTTTTATTTCTTTTTTTCTTACATTTATAGCTTGATAAAAAGTTCTTGCAAAGTCACAGAAAAAATAGAACTGTAATTTATGTGTCACAATTTATTTAGCTGATTTGACATATTATCAAATTTTATGTTTAATTACATTTCATGTTGTTACAAATACTCTTTCTCTAGCAGTATAGACTGCAGTATAGGGGAGGGGGATGGTGAAAACCAGAAAAAAAGGAGGCTTTAACCTGGGACAAAAAGTGTGTATCCGTGTGTGTGTGTGTGTGTGTGTGTGTGTGTGTGTGTATGTGTGTCTGTCTCATTAAACATTGCATTAAAGAATGTATTTTATTATTTTATTTTATTTTATTTTATTTTATTTTATTTTATTTTAATGTTTATTAATTTACTTTGAGAGTACGAGTGAGTGAGCAAGCATGAACTGGGAGGGGCAGGAAGAAAGAAGGAAAGAGGGTCCTAAGCAGGCTCTGATGCTGGGGCTCTAACTCACTCATTGAACCATGAGATCATGACCTGATCCAAAATCAAGAGTCTGGCACTTAACTGACTGAGTCACCCAGGCACCTCAAATGTGATTGCTTCTAGAATTAAAAATTCTATTCTAGCACAATCATCTCAAATTGACCTGTTCATAAGAGTTGATTTTTCAGTATTGAAGAGTCAGTATTTGTCTTCAGATCTCTCTTGTGAGTGAATTGAAAATTAGTCATCTTGTGTTCCTGCATAAGGCAAAATAATTTGATTTATCTGGATTTATGGCTCTTCCTAACTGCATTTTTCTCAGGAATAAGTTTTTCTTTTCTTTAAGATTTTATTGCAGATTTTAAGCAACACTTATTCTTTCTCCATCTTTTTATATTTAATAACTTTAATCAATTTAGACATATCTCTATTGTTGAAATGGGGTATTTGTGAAACATCCTATTTACGTGTCCTTCAAAAACAATAGTCTGTAATCCCCCATTTTTCTGGCAATGCAAACCTTTCTATTCATTTTTTCCTTTTGTTTTGTGTCTGATTATGTTTAATGTAAACCTTCTATGACCTGTCTAAAGGCCCCTCAGGCTTAACACCATTGCCAGTGAGTTTTCTTACCCTTAATTGTGCTCCTGACTTTGGTTTAGTTTGTCCCTATCTCCTCTGAGCTTCAGGTTTATTTTTTCAAAGTATTCGTCTATGTGCCAGTCACTTTTCCTTCCCTCATTGAATAAGCATTCATAAAAATATCTCTTGTTATGCTTTGCCTTTTGCTCTTTCTATCTCTGGGATTTAACCTGGAAAGAGGAATGAGCTCTAATCCCTTCATTATCTTTGGAGTGGGGAGCATTGACCATTCCTTTTACCTCATCAGTTCACAATCCATCTAAAACACTTTACCCTCGATTCCATTTAAACTCTCTTTTTTTAGCAGATGTTGAAGAAGTACTGTTCATTTTCATTGATTTCTCTCTCTTTGCCCTGACAATGTTTCTTTCTATTTTCTCCACCATCAGTTGCACAGAATTATCTTTTTCTCCCTTCCTTTTGTTACAGTCCCTTTCTCCTACCATTGTTTTCAGGTCTCAGAAGCATATTTTTCCCTATCATTACCTTTGCATAGGTTTCCACTGAATCTAATCTGGGGGTCCTCAACTCTTCCTGCACTTTAGAATTACCCAGGAACTTAAAAGAACATACCAATTTCTGGTACCAAAACCAGCCAAATAAATCTGAATCTATGGGGGTGAATTTAAAATCTTCTCAAGTGATTTTAATGTGCAACCAGGAATGAGAACCATTGATCTACTTATTTTTGGCCAGTTTGTGATCTCCTACCTTCCCATTTCAAATAAATGAACTCACTGAGGATATCTTTGCAGTGATTTTTATTTTACTGGTAGTAAAATCATACAGCACTTGCAAATAGTGCTGATAATCTCTCCCCAAATTGCCATGACACTTATGAATTAGATCATAATCCCTGTCACTTGATAAGAGCTACATAAGGCAGGGAAAGCAGAGGAGAAAACTAGGGGAAAAAAGAAATAAGTGGCAGGCGGAGTAGATGGAGAGACACAGAGAGAAATTAAGGAGAGAGGATGAAAGAGATAAAATCATGCAGGATTGCTTGTTACAAATGCAGATTGACCAGAGACTCTAGGGATGGAGGAGGCTAAAATCTTTGCTTGAATGATTTTCAAGATGATCCAGGACCTCTTGAAGTTTGAGAACACTAATACTGGTCAACAAAGGAATTGACAAATCCCACTGGAAGTTATCACTCTTTTAAAAACATTTTATACCCTCATAAACACTGAACATGAAAAAATCACTGAAGGGTGGTCTATTAAAGCAGAAATGCTGTGTGTGTGTGTGTGTGTGTGTGTGTGTGTAGATGTGTACGGGTGCAGGTGAATGGGTGTGTTTGTGGTTATGCATAGTACTATATTTTACACGATTCCCCAAATTTGTGAGATCATAGGATTACCTGGACAACTCATTTAAAAGTCAGATTTCTGAACCCATTAATGAGCTCAAAATGAAGATTTGATTCAGTAGATCTGGAGTGGGCTCTATGAATATGAGTGTGCGTTCCCACAAATTTCATAGGTGATTATTATGATAAAGGAAATCTAGAAAACACTGGTCTTGGGCAATTTCAGAGGAATTGGGAAGATCTCTTAATGTTAAATAGCTTTAAACCTATTTTCTGATGTCAGAAATTCTTTAATAAAGACATACTCATTATAGATCTAAAGTATAGATATATGATATCAGATCCATTTCTAAATGATTTTGTTTAGAGCAAATGATAGAATAAGGACATGTGAACAATACAGAGACATCACTTACTTTTTTGGGACTTTAGCTTCTGGTGAGTGGATTAGCTGAAGTAGCCAGATTAACGTTCTGAGTGAAGTGAAGAAGTGATTCTGTGCTCTGAATAATTGGATGGGGAATTGCTGGCACTCCATCTCCACTTTCAAAGGGCTGTGTGAAGAAATCAGGAAAGCTGACTCCCTCCCATGTCTTCACCTTGTGTGTTTAATGCATTCTCTCTCCCTGGAGTTCCAACATTCTGCCAGCTGCCCCAGGCTCTTATCTCAACCCCCTACGTTGTCTAAGAACCTCTCTCTAGACAGAGAGTTTACTTTCTTTGGGGCTTGATTGTCTAGCCCTGGGATGAATGCATCTTCTAATGGCTAGTGCTCCATACATGAAAAAGGAGAGAGAATCCTGTTTGGCCTGTGTGGGAAATGCAGTTTATTAATTGCTCAGATGATTGTATTTGGAAGCCAGTTCTCTTTCCATTTGTACACTTAGTTATGAACAACTTTGGATCTACTCTTTCTATGAATCTTTCTAATGGCTCCCTCCTGAGCATGTTTCAAATTTATGGGTTCTTTTACTCCTGCCAATCCAATGTTATTTATTTTCCATTTTCTAAGGGTTTTTTCCCAATTGCTTTATTGTTGGCCATGTCCCTTATTGGTTTTAAATATTTTCTATAATTTTTAGGGTTTAGGACAAGAGGGAGGTCAGAAAAATGAAACCAAAATTGAACAAATATTGTGTTCATCAAGAAAACAGAAAGAAAAGTGCAAATATCTGATTAATTTAAGCAGAAATGGAATCTACTGAGAGGCTATTAGGAAGTTTGCAGAATTGCCCTAAATCTTACAGAACCAGTGTCAGAAATATCCAATGCACCTGTGCTCTAGAATCAAAAGAAGCTGAGAAAATGAAAATCTGATATTTTGAGCATCAGTAGTAGGAGGGGAGCACTCAGAACTTTTCAAACTCTTGGTTTATGAATCACCCCTGGCTTCACTTTCTTTTCTGCAAATATGACCCAACTTTCCAGTGATACACTCATTAATAACCACTTTTAAAAAGTCTCATATTTAACCTTGCATTGTGTCAACTTGCCAATCTTCAACAGTGAATCATTCTACCATCTGGTTTTCAGATTTTATTCCCAGGTTGCTGGACTTTGCTGGATAAACTCTCAAAATTATATTGACTGAAAATTCATGCTAACCCAATTCTGAGTCATAAAGTCATCTGTGTGTTTTCCTTGACCTTCCTTTCTTCTTGTAGGAGCAGGAAACTGGAATGAGAAGACCTGCTTTTAACTCCAGGTTCTGTTACTTGCTAGTTTGTGATTTAGGGAGGGATTCTTCATTTTACTCTGTCCCAGTTTTGTCCATGACATGGAAATAATATTTAAATTATAGGATGCTTGTGATGATTAAAAGGGGGATGCAAAATTAGCTTCCCAACCACAATGTGCCCACATATGGTAGTTTTGTTATGCTTTGTATGACAAGGAATCCAAAATCTTTATTAAAATTATTTATTTGCTGATTTTTTTCAATGGATATTCATTTCCAAATTTCCAGCTTTTTTCTGGACAGTTTGAAATCTCCCCTGACACCTCACGCTAAAAAATATCTATAATAAGCCATCTCTTTTTCTTCCAAAACTTCTCTTTTTTCTGGCTTAGGACAATTCTGGTTAGTTAAGAAAGATGCTTCACTGTTGCCTCCCACCTTGTTTCATCCCCATTACTCTTGTGTTATCACATTTTTAGATCTCTTCTCTTCTATTTCACTTTGATTAAGAGCATAATATTCTGTCCTTTCGGTTTGGTGCTACCAATCAAAAGCTAGAAACCTTGTTTCATGTACTAAGTCACCACCTGAGATACGATAAAATCCCTGGGACAAGAAGAAATATCTAAGGAATCCAGGCTACTTACTTTATTTATTCACTCTTCATTCCAATAAATTCTTCAATTCAATCCACAAACCCATTAGATTATATTTACATAAAAATATTATATTTGTATCTGAAAATAGATTATATACCGTTTTATTTGTCTTTTCTTCATATGGTGGAATATCCATCTTCTATTGCTTCGTTCTAATAAATGTATCTAGAATTCCAGGATGATTATTATGGAAGTCCCCTCTGCTCTCCAGTGCAGATGTCTATGTGTACTTGCAGAAGACCCCTCTGCTTCTTGGGATCCTTGCTTCAGTGTGCTAAATTGTGTTAAATGTCTGATCCTTCCTACCTAAACTTCCCTAATTAAAATCAGAAAGGATGATTGTTATAAACCAACTACAGAAGTGAAATTTGCTTTTCTTGTGTTCACAATTGATGTAAAAAAATATGCTGCGATGTAATGTTTAGAGTTTTCTCTGGAGAGAATGCAGATGGAAGGTGCAACTGTTTCCCTCCACATCAATTTCTCCCATCGGTCCTTTGTTCTCCATTTTCCCAAAGAAATGTCTTGTTTTCTAGCAGTGTATTTTCCAACACAATCTAAATTATTTTTATACAGTCTATTCTTGAGTTTTAATTTTATTTTTAACACTTAGATGACTTTCAAACTAGTCTAACTTTCACTGGAAATAATTAGGTGTATTCTTGAATCTCTAAACCGTGAGTCTGGGATTTCCTGACTGTATGCTGAGGTGACTTTGTAGACATGAGAATTTGAGGTGTAATTAGTAATTTATACAACTAATGGTCTATTTGTCAGAGATTCAGATCCATGGGTTCTAAGTAAGGGAAACAAATAACTAGTGCAACTTAATGGGTTAGAAAGACTGGTTCAAAAAGCCAAGTAATTATAAATATTTTTATGAAACAGGACTGACATTGCTTTATCTTTGAATAGGGTCTGCTTAAGAGGAGTAGCTCACAGGATGCCAGGGTGACTCGATTGGATGGCTGACTTCAGCTCAGGTAGTGATCTGTGGTTTATCAGTTCAAGCCCCATGCCAGCTCTGTGCTGACACCTCAGAGCCTGGAGCCTGCTTCAGATTCTGTGTCTCCCTTTCTCTCTCTGTGCCCCTCCCCAGCTCGTGCTCTGTCTCTCAAAAATGAATAAACATTTAAAAAATTAAAAAAAAAAAAGAGTATCTCAGTAATATATTCACTAGTTTTGTGCCAGTGCATGATATGTTTAAGTAAAAATTAATGTGATCAATTTGAATAATATGAATATACAGATATATCTTTCTCTTAAAAATTGCCACACCACTGGTTGGTGATTTTATGAGATTTTAAGACAAAGAGTAAATGTGTATCTGTCTATTTCCATTTTCTAAAAATTTTTTTTCAACGTTTTTTATTTATTTTTGGGACAGAGAGAGACAGAGCATGAACGGGGGAGGGGCAGAGAGAGAGGGAGACACAGAATCGGAAACAGGCTCCAGGCTCCGAGCCATCAGCCCAGAGCCTGATGCGGGGCTCGAACTCACGGACCGCGAGATGGTGACCTGTCTGAAGTCGGACGCTTAACCGACTGTGCCACCCAGGCACCCCTCTATTTCCATTTTCTACTTTGCTTTGCCTGGCTAGATGTAACAAATATGGTGTATTGATAAAGAGACTATAAAAATATTTTTGGAAAAATGTGGTACCATCTAATATTCTAATATTTTTAAGTATTTATTTATTTTTGAGAGAGACAGAGCATGAGCAGGGGAGGGGCAGAGAGAGAAGGAGACACAGAATCTGAAGCAGGCTCCAGGCTCTGAGCTGTCAGCACAGAACCTGACGTGGGGCTTGAACTCACAAGCCACGATATCATGACCTGAGCCAGAGTTGGATGCTTAACCAACTGAGCCACCCGGGCTCCCCTGATATTTTCTCTTGTAATTTCTGAAAATTGGTTTAATTTATATGTATTTTTCTATGGGAAGTTTCATACCTCTGATATAAGCCTTTAGTCAAGAATGGAGGTAACTAGTTAGGTCAGGTATATGGAATTATTGAAATCCATCTGGGTTGTGTTACAGACTTTGTATAACTTTAGGGTAACGTACTGCATTTTTCATATTACAAGTCACACAGCATGAATCTTTAAAGTAATTATTTGCTTTAAAAAAGTGTGTATGAGGGCAGAAGAAGTGGTAAAGCCTGGAAGGATGTGGGTTTTGATGATATATTGTACCTACAGTGAGCTCCCACTACTAGTCCCAGCCTTTTGGTACCTGGGGATGGGCCAGTCAGGCTCCAAATATGTATTGTTAATAGGTGTTGAAGATACAGAAGAAGAAAAAAAACAGACTGAGGACTTTTTCTCAAGCTGCTTAACTAAGTGAAGGGAGTAGATAGGGAACCTGAAAATAATCAATATGATTTCAGGTACCGAAAAGTGTT
Source organism: Panthera leo (assembly GCF_018350215.1). Taxonomy (NCBI): domain Eukaryota; kingdom Metazoa; phylum Chordata; class Mammalia; order Carnivora; family Felidae; genus Panthera; species Panthera leo. The sequence continues at coordinate 110,826,470 of NC_056683.1, read as the reverse complement.
ATGAAGTGGATAAATAATAGAGAATGATGCTTATCTAGGATGATCAGGAAAAGCCTTTTTGACAAGGTATACATCAGGAAAGAGGTGAATAATAAGAAAGGGGTAGCTTTGTAAAGATCTGGGGGAGAGAATTCCAAGTAGGAGGAATAGCAAATGCAAGAGCCTTGCTCCAGGAAACAGCCTGGTGTGTCCCAAAGCTGAGGGAAAAAGCCAGTGCCGGGACATGGATGAGGGAGAGGGTAGAAGAATCTGAGGCCAGGAATACGGCAAGGGGAAGACCACAGAGAACCTTTTAGGGCATGACACAGAGTTCAAATTCTTATTTAAGAGTAACTAGTAGCCACCACAGTTTTATTTATTTTATTTATTTTTTAATTTTCATCCAAATTAGTTAGCATTTTGTCCCTCCCCACCCTTCACTTCCCTCTGGTAACCATCAGTTTGTATATATAGGTCTGATTTCTGCTTTATGTTTGTTTCTTTATTCATTTGGTTTGGTTTTTAGATTCCACATATAAGTGAAATCATATGGTATTTATTTTTCCCAGTCTGACTTATTTCACTTGGCATAATACCCTCTAGGTCCATCCAAATTGTTGCAAATGGCAACCATGTTTATGGCTGTGTAATATTTCTGTGTGTGTGTGTGTGTGTGTGTGTGTGTGTGCACCATTCTATCTTCCTTATCCATTCATTTATTGATGGACACTTAGGTTGCCTCTGTATCTTGGATATTGTAAATAAAGCTATAATAAACATAGGGTGCATATATCTTTTCAAATTAGTGTTTTCATTTTCTTTGAGTAAATATTTGGTAGTGGAATTATTGGATCATATGGTATTTCTTTTTAATTGTTTGAGTAACCTCCACAATGTTTCCACAGTGGCTGTATCAATTTACATCCTCACCACCAGTGCACAAGTGTTCTTTTTCTCCACACCCTTGTCAACACTTATTTCTTGTCTTTCTGATTTTAGCCACTCTGACAGGTATAAGGTGATATCTCATTGTGATTTTGATTTGCATTTCCCTGATGATTAGTCATGTTAAGCATCTTTTCATGTTTCATAGCTTGCTTTCTTAACTTCGCTTTGTGGATATCACAGTGTCAAATACAAAACTAAAAAAAATAAGTTAAAAAAAGGACATTTTCATATCGTTATGACAAAGACAACCATTTGTGTTTGTCAACATGTTTTCCTTTTGAAAGCCTATTTTGCCTCTCCTCTTTCACAATAAATGAAGGATGAAGTTTGAGGACAGCACAGGTGCACACTTAGCATGTCCTATCTACATCTACATTTCTTTTTTTTTACACTATATATATATATATATATATATATATATATATATTTGTACAACCTTATACAGAAATACAATGTTTCAGCATTTCTAATTTTATTTATCATTAATTTATTTTTTTAATTTAATTTTTTATTTTTTTAAATTTACATCCAAATTAGTTAGCATATAGTGCAACAATGATTTCAAGAGTAGATTCCTTAGTGCCCCTTACACATTTAGCCCATCCCCCCTCCCCCAACCCCTCCAGCAACCCTCAGTTTGTTCTTCATATTTATGAGTCTCTTCTGTTTTGTCCCCCTCCCTGTTTTTATATTATTTTTGTTTCCCTTCCCTTATGTTCGTCTGTTTTGTCTCTTAAAGTCCTCATATGAGTGAAATCATATGACTTTTGTCTTTGTCTGATCGACTAATTTCACTTAGCATAATGCCCTCCAGTTCTATCCACGTAGTTGCAAGTGGCAAGATTTCATTCTTTATGATTGCCAAGTAATACTCTAATATATATATATATATATATATATATATATATATATATCTCCCATATCTTCTTTATCCATTCATCCATTCATACATCGAGGGACATTTGGGCTCTTTCCAAACTTTGGCTATTGTTGATAGCGCTGCTATTAACATGGGGGGGTGCATGTGTCCCTTTGAAACAGCACTCTTGTATCCCATGGATAAATGCCTAGTAGTGTAATTGCTGGGTGGTAGGTTGGTTCCATTTTTAGTTTTTTGAGGAACCTCCATACTGTTTTCCAGAGTGGCTGAACCAGCTTTCATTGCCACCAGCAATGCAAAAGAGATCCTGTTTCTCTGCATCCTTGCCAACATCTGTTGTTGCCTGAGTTGTTACTGTTAGCCATTCTGACAGGTGTAAGGTGGTATCTCATTGTGGTTTTGATTTGTATTTCTCTGATGAGTGATGTTGAGCATTTTTTCATGTGTCAGTGATCATCTGGATGTCTTCTTTGGAGAAGTGTCTATTTCATGTCTTTTGCTGATTTCTTCACTGGATTATTTGTTTTTTGGGTGTTGAGTTTGATAAATTCTTTATAGATTTTGGATACTAACCAAATATCTTGCAAATATCTTCTCCCATTATATTAGTTGCTTTTTAGTTTTGCTTGTTTCTTTCTCTGTGCAGAAGATTTTATTTTGATGAGGTCCCAGTAGATCATTTTTGCTTTTGTTTCCCTTGCCTCCAGAGATGTGTTGAGTAAGAAATTGCTGCGGGCAAGATCAAAGAGGTTTTTCTTGCTTTCTCCTCGAGGATTTTGATGGCTTCCTGTCTTACATTGAGGTCTTTCATCCACTTTGAGTTTATTTCTGTGTATGGTGTAAGAAAGTGGTCCAGGTTCATTCTTCTGCATGTCGCTGTCCAGTTTTCCCAGCACCACTTGCTGAAGAGACTGTGTTTATTCCACTGGAAATTATTTCTTCCTTTGTGAAAGATTAGTTGGCCATACATTTGTGGGTCCATTTCTGGGTTCTCTATTCTGTTCCATTGATCTGAGTGTCTGTTCTTGTGCCAGTACCATACTGTCTTGATGATTACAGCTTTGTAATAAAGCTTGAAGTCTGGGATTGTGATACCTCCTGCTTTGGTTTTCTTTTTCAAGATTGCTTTGGCTATTTGGGGTCTTTTCTGGTTCCATACAAATTTTAGGATTATTTGTTCTAGTTCTGAGAGGAATGCTGGTATTACTTTGATAGAGATCGCGTTGAATATGTAGATTGCTTTGGGTAGTACCGACATTTTAACAATATTTGTTCTTCCTATGCAGGAGCATGGAATCATTTTCCATTTTTTTGTGTCCTCTTCAATTACTTTCATAAGCTTTCTATAGTGTTCAGTGTATAGATTTTCCACCTCTTTGGTTATATTAATTCCTAGGTATTTTATGGTTTTTTGTGCAACTGTAAATGGGATAGATTCCTTGATTTCTCTGTCACTTCATTGTTGGTGTATAGGAATGCAACTGATTTCTGTGTGTTGATTTTATATCCTTCAACTTTGCTGAATTCATGAATCAGTTCTAGCAGTTTTTTGGTGGAATCTTTTGGGTTTTCCATCTAGAGTATCATGCCATCTGCAAAGGATGAAAGTTTGACCTCCTCTTGGCCAGTTTGGATGCCTTTTATTTCTTTGTGTTGTCTGATTGTAGAGGCTAAGACTTCCAATACTATGTTGAATAACAGTGGCAAGAGTGGACATCCCTGTCTTGTTCCTGACCTTACGGGGAAAACTCTCAGTTTTTCCCACTGAGGATGATATTAGTGTTGGGTCGTTCATATGTGGCTTTTATGATCTCGAGATATGCTCCTTCTATCCCTACTTTCCTGAGGGTTTTTATCAAAAAAGGATGCTGTATTTTGTCAAATGCTTTCTCTGCATCTATTGAGAGGATCATATGGTTCTTGTCCTTTTTTTTTTTTTTTTTGATGTGATGAATCACGTTAATTGTTTTGCAGATATTGAACGAGCCCTGCATCCCAGGTATAAATCCCACTTGCTCATGGTGAATAATGTTTTTAATGTATTGTTGGATCTGGTTGGCTAATATCTTGTTGAGGATTTTTGCATCCATGTTCATCAGGGAAATTGGTCTATAGTTTTCCTTTTTAGTGGGGTCTCTGTCTGGTTTTAGAATCAAGGTAATGCTGGCTTCATAGGAAGAGTTTGGAAATTTTCCTTCCATTTCTATTTTTTGGAACAGTTTCAAGAGAATAGGTGTTAACTCTTCCTTAAATGTTTGGTAGAATTCGCCTGGAAAGCCATCTGGCCCTGGACTCTTGTGTTTTGGCAGATTTTTGATTACTAATGTGATTTCCTTACTGGTTATGTGTCTGTTCAGTTTTTCTGTTTCTTCCTGTTTCAGTTTTGGTAGTGTATATGTTTCTAGGAATTTGTCCATTTCTTCCAGATTGCCCATTTTATTGGCATATAATTGCTCATAATATTCTCTTATTATTGTTTTTATTTCTGTTGTGTTGGTTGTGATCTCTCCTCTTTCATTCTTGATTTTATTTATTTGGGTCATTTCCTGTTTTCACTTTGATCAAACTGGCTAGTGGTTTATCAATATTGTTAATTCTTTCAAAGAACCAGCTTCTGGTTTTATTGATCTGTTCTACTGTTTTTTTGGTTTCAATAGCATTAATGTCTGCTCTAATCTTTATTATTTCCTGTCTTCTGCTGGTTTTGGGTTTTATTTGCTGTTCTTTTTCCAGATCCTTAAGGCGTAAGGTTAGGTTGTGTCTCTGAGATCTTTCTTCCTTCTTTAGGAAGGCCTGGATTACTATATACTTTCCTCTTATGACCGCCTATGCTGCGTCCCAGAGGTATTGGGTTGTGGTGTTATCATTTTCATTGTCTTCCATGTAGTACTCTTTAATTTCCTCTTTAACTTCTTGGTTAGCCCATTCATTCTTTAGTAGGATGTTCTTCAGTCTCAAGTATTTGTTACCTTTCCAAATTTTTTCTTGTGGTTGATTTTGAGTTTCATAGCCTTGTGGTCTGAAAATATGCATGGTATGATCTTGATCTTTTTGTACTTACTTAGGTCTGATTTGTGTCCGACTATATGGTCTATTCTGGAGAATGTTCCATCTGCCCTGGTGAAGAATGTATATTCTGCTGCTTTAGGATGAAATGTTCTGAATATATCTGTTAAGTGCATCTGGGCCAATGTGTCATTCAAAGCCATTGTTTCCTTGTTGAGTTTTTGATTAGATGATCTGTCCATTGCTGTGAGTGGGTGTTGAAGTCTCCTACTATTATGGTATTACTATTGATGAGTTTCTTTATGTTTGTGATTAATTGATTAATATATTTGGGTGCTTACACATTTGGTACATAAATGTTTACAATTGTTAGGTCTTCTTGGTGGATAGACCCCTTGATTATGATATAATTCCCTTCTGCATCTCTTGATACAGTCTTTATTTTAAAGTCTAGATTGTCTGATATAAGTATGGCTACTCTGGCTTTCTTTTGTTGACCATTAGCATGATAGATGGTTCTCCATCCCCTTATTTTCAATTTGAAGATGTCTTTAGGTCTAAAGTGGGTCTCTTGTAAACAACATATAGATGGATCTTGTTTTCTTATCCATTCTGTTACCCTATGTCTTTTGATTGGAGCATTGAGTCCATTGATGTTTAAAGTGAGTACTGAAAGATATGAATTTATTGCCATTATGATGCTTGTAGAGTTGGAGTTTCTGGTCATGTTCTCTGGTTCTTTCTAATCTTTTGTTGCTTTTGGTATATATATATATATATATATATATATATATATATATATATGTATATATATATATATTTTTTTTCATCTTTTCTCTCCTCAGAAAGTCCTCCTTAATATTTCTTGCAGGGCTGGTTTAGTGGTCACAAACTCCTTTAATTTTTATTTGTCTGGGAAACTTTTTATCTCTCCTTCTATTTTGAATGACAGCCTTGCTGGATAAAGAATTCTTGGCTGCATACTTTTCTGATTCAGTACACTGAATATATTCTGCCACTCCTTTCTTTCCTGCCAAGTTTCTGTGGATAGGTCTGCTGCAAACCTGATCTGTGTTTCTTTGTAGGTTAGGAACTTTTTTTTTTTTCCCTTTCTGCTTTCCTGATTCTCTCCTTGCCTGAATATTTTGTGAATTTGACTATGATATGCCTTGTTGATGGTCGGTTTTTGTTGAATCTAATGGGGGTCCTCTGTGCTTCCTGGATTTTGATGCCTGTGTCTTTCCCCAGATTAGGAAAGTTTTCCACTATGATTTGCTCACATAACCCTTCTACCCCTATTTCTTTTCTTCCTCTGGGACCCTTATGATTCTGATGTTCCTTTTTAATGAGTCATTGATTTCTCTAATTCCTAAATCGTGCTCTTTTGCCTTAATCTCCCTCTTTTTTCCTGCTTCATTATTCTCTGTAAGTTTGTCCTCTATATCACTGATTCTCTGTTCTGCCTCATCCATCCTTGCCACTGCTGCATCCATCCGTGATTGCAGCTCAGTTATAGCATTTTTAATTTCATTCTGGCTATTTTTTACTTCTTTTATCTCTGAAGAAAGGGATTGTAACCTATTTTCGACTCCAGCTAGTATTCTTATTATCGTGATTCTATATTCTGGTTCATACATCTTGCTTGTGTCTGTGTTGGTTAAATCTCTGGCTGTCGTTTCTTCATGCTCTTTCTTTTGGGGTGAATTCCTTCGTTTTGTCATTTTGAAAGGAGAAAAGGAATTAATGAGGTAGAAAAATTGAAATAAAAAAATTAATATTAAAATTAAAAATTAAACACACACACACACAAATCAAATGGATGATCCTAGATCATAGGTGTGTTTTAGTCTGGGTGTTGAGAGTGGTTTGACAGATTACAGAAAAAAAAAAAGTGGGGGGGGGGAAGGAAATCGTTTGAGAATTTGAAAAAGTGAATACACTGAAGTAGACTAAAATGAGATGATGGTGATAAAATAGAATTTGAAAAAATATACGCAAAAGTAAATAATATAGTAGGAAAAAAATTAAAGAAAATATTTTAATAAAAATTAAAAATAAATATGAATTTTGTCATTTTTTGTATTTAAGAAAAAAGAAAAGAAATGAAAAAGAGAAAAAAGGTAAAAAAAGGAAAAAGGAAAAGAAAAAAGAAATTGTTTAAAAATTTGAAAAAGTGAATACACTGTAGTAGACTGAAGTATAATGATGGGAGTAAGATAGAATTTGAAAAAAATACATAAAAGCAAAAAATATAGTAATAAAAATTAAATAAAAATATTTTTAAAGAAATTGAAAGTAAAAATGAAGTTTTTCTCTTTCTGCATTCAAGAAAAGAAATAAAAAAAGAAAAAAGAGAAAAAAAGGAAATTGTTTGAAAACTTGAAAAGGTGAGTACACTGAAGTAGACTAAAATAAAATGATGGAAGTAAAGTAGAATTTGAAAAAAAATTACATAAAAGTAAAAATATAGCAATAAAAATTAAAGACAGATATTTTTAAATAAAAATTGAAAATAAAAATGAATTTTTCTCTTTCTGTGTTCAAGAAAAAGAAAAGAATTGTAAAAGAGAAAAAGGAAAAAAAAAAGAAAATTGAATAGATGAACCTGCTAACACATTGAAGTAAGACTGAAATCGCTTTGTTTTCCCCTAGATGTCAGTCTATGTAGCTCTTTATAGTCCGTAAATTAAGCCGGCGGTGAGACTTGTGTTCTTGAAGAGTGAAGTTGGCCCAGTTGGGCGGGGCTCGGTGTAATAGCTCCGCTCTCCACTAGATGGCGCTGCTAGCCTACTGGGGTGGATTGTTTTGGTGCTGGTAGGTGTGTATGCACATGCGCAGAGCAGTGAAAAATGGCGCCACCCAGGCACCCAGTCTGTTCTCCTGGATCAGCAATCGCGTACTGGTCTTCTGTCTTCAGCTCTCGTCCACTCCCTGTGTTTTCACTCTCCGTGACCAGGCCCCAGGCAATACCTCTCTCCCAAGTTTTGCCTCAGATGTGGCTGTTTTCCCCGGCCCTTACTTCTGAAGAACTGCGGCTTTGACCCGTTCCGCCCCTCTGCGGGAGGGTCTCACTGAGCAATGGCTGAATATCGGCTGCACCCAGGAATGCTTGCCGGACCCTGCTCCTGCCGGTGCCCCAAGACTGTGGCCAGGTGCCAGCCCGTCTCAGAAAATGTTCGCGAGATAGTGTAGCCTCAGTGTTTCAGGGATCATGGAAAATCACAACATACATCTGGCACCAGGCTTCACTCTTAATGACCTTGCCCCAGCACCAGCGAATGTGGCTGCCTTCCGGGGTCTGCTGGGACCGGGTGGCTTCAATAGTCTCTACCAAATGTCCTTCCAGCAGTGGAACCGCTTTTCCTCGTGTGGCCTGAGAACCTGCCGGACCCCACTCTGTTCTTGGGGACTCGCCCTTCCCACCAGAGCACCGCCAGGTATCGAGCTGTGGAGTTGCAGCCTTTGCGCTCCCCTTGTTTACAGTCTTAATGGAATTTAAACCCTCTCCTTTCTCCTTTTTCCTTTCTCCCTTTTTAGTTTAGTCCCTGTGGCTGTTTCCAATTTTCCACTTTCTCTCCAGCTGCTTTTGGGGAGGGGTGCTTTTCCCATAGTCTCCACTCCCCCCCACCCCCGTCTCTGTCCTCTCTCCACTTGCAAAAGTGGCTCCCTGCCCACCGCTGGCTTCTCTCTCCCCAAGTTCACCTCTCCGCAGCTTGTACCTGCTGAGTTCTGTGGTTCAGGTTGTGCAGATTGTTGTGTTAATCCTCTAATCAGTTTTCTAGGTTGTAAGATGGTTTAGTGTTGGTCTAGCTGTATTTCATGAACTCAAGAAACACAAAAAGCTTCCATGCTGTTCTGCCATCTTGGCTCCTCTACATCTACATTTCTATAATCAGGAAGGGAAATAGGATATTACATTCTTTTTCAAGTTAAAGCTAATTGTTGGCTTGAGGCTAAGAAAACTACAAGAGAAATCATAACAGCAATTATATTTTGCATGCTGACTTTTTACCTGGCATGGTTCTTCACACGTTGTGTATGTTAATTTAATCCCAAACAATCCTATGGTGTATTTTAAAAGGAGAAACTGAGGCACTGAGGTGGAGAAATATGCCCAAGGTGGCAGAGCTAATACATGATAGAGAAGGTATTCGGCTTCAGGCAGCCAACTTTAGAGGCTACACACTTTACCACTCTGTACTAATATTCCTTCTCATTTTGGTGCAGTTTCAGAAATAGTGGAAGAATGATTGCTATTTCTAGCACTCTCTCTAATGATAAGGATAGAAGCAACACAGGCTCTTAATCTCTGAGACAAGAGAAAATAACTCAAATGCTCATTGACTTCTGATAATGGATAATACAGATAACTATACATGCTGGCTTTCCTAGTGTCTCTAAAAATAAATTTATTCTAATTTTCCAGCATGAAAACTCAACAAATATTTTGAAAACATAAATCTGAATTCTGGGTGTAAGAGAAGGTGACACTCTCATACTTTTTGTATGTTATTACCTTGAAATCTCATAACAAATCTCATAATGTGAGTATTATTATCCTGATATTATGAATGGGATTCAAAAAATCATGAACTTGCCCGGGGTCATACAAACAATCAACTACACAGTTAAAATGACCACTTTTTTATACATCTAATCCCCATGTACTTTCCAAAATAATGTTCTATATTATTAGTGAATTATAAGAGCCCAAAGCACTTTGCCCAGTTTCAAATATTATACTTAAAGGACACTGTATTTAACTGATGTAAAGTGATACCTTCAGTAATGCTTTGAAGCCAACAGAACTTTGATATAAAAACATCTATGAGAAGAGCATTATTCCTTTGTTTTGTTTTCACATTTATATTAACCCTTGTGATAAGAAGTTTGAATGGTTCTTTCCAAAGAAAACCACAGTAGCATAAAATGATATAAAAGTACGAAATTGTCGTTCTGAAGAGGGAAAAGTCTTAGAAACAATACATGTTCTACCTTTCCTCATGATTCATTAATCAAAATATCTTTTTTCTTTATTGTTACCTTTTCATCCACTCTGATGTATCTGTTTTCTTTACACATGACTGATTTTTTCCTACATTCCATCCCATCATTTTGTTTCATGGAATTTTGTTTGAGTGGCTTAAGTTTTGGGCATGTGTGTTTTCACTGCAAAGATAGAACTCTGCAGGAATAATAAACTGATAAACGTAGTCTAATCCTACTGAAAATTAAATCTTTCAAAGACTTAGAAAATAACTTTAACTCAAAAGAATGAGTGCTCTATACTGAAAAGGTAGAAAAACTGTTCAGTGGTGAAATGGCAAGCTGAGCTAGAACTAGCCAGGAATATAGCCACTTCAGATAGGAATCTGCAAGGTGAGCTGCGTATCTGGTCTAACCATTCTGAGCACCAGATCCTTAATTTCAGTCTGGCCAGTTGGCTTAACTCCAGCTGATCCTGACATCTACCTAAATCATTATTTTATAAAATAAAAAAAATAGCAATTAGAAATAGTCAAGGTAACACTATAGATTGAAAAATTATGCATAGTTTATATATAATTTGTATACAATATTAATTCTGTATATGATGTCTCTGTTTCAAGTTTAGAATGCTCTACCTGTCCCAGTTTGGGTCTAACATACAGGTATTTAAACTTTCTGGGCCACCACGCTGATATGTGCCTGGGAATTCCTAAAGCATTTTTAAGCATCCTGGGATGCGATTGGAAAATATTTTCTGGAGACAGATAAGCAATTTGATGTCTTGGACCCAGAGAATCACTTAGGAGGTGATTTACTCACACTACAGCCGAGTGAAGCTGCCTGGCTAAAATAGTATCGTGGTTTGAGCCACTATCATGGTTCTACCTACTTGAACATTGACTCTTCACAGTTTTCTCCTGATCTATGAGCTCTGATACTTTTTGAACCACGGACTAAATTTAGGATGACTTTTAGATATGAGGCCAAACTATCAAAATCCTACAAATTTTCCTGTCCTCTTAACCCAAATCTCTTGTGGATTACTGCTCACTACTCTTCCAGGTCTTCTTCCGATGACAAATTTGTGTCAGCCTTCTCTGCAGAGGCAGAGTTTTAATGCCTTCTCAAAGAGCTAACTTCAATCATATTATTCTCTCAATTCTACTCCAACTTTGTAGCCTTAACCAGCCATTCAAAAGCCTTTTTTGTACCCTGGAGAAGAAAGGGATAACCCTCTGACAGGCTTTCTGCTTTGTAATACATGATTTATAAGTTTTAGTAGTTTTAGTCTTAATTTCTTAAAAAAAATTTTTTTAATGTTTTTATTTATTTTTGAGAAGAGAGACAGAGCATGAGTGGGGGAGGGGTAGAGAGAGAGGGAGACACAGAATCAGAAGCAGGCTCCAGGCTCTGTCAGCACAGTGCCTGACACGGGGCTTGAACTCACAAGCCATGAGATCATGACCTGAGCTGAAGTCGGACGTTTAACCAACTGAGCCCCCAGGTGCCCCTAGTCTTAATTTCTAATTCGTCATCTGAAGGACATTATAAAACATAGGTCAACTTTTCCTGAAGATATTTTTATTTTTTATAAATTTATCTGGTAAATATTTTGAATTGTCAAATAATTGTCATATAATATGAATTATTTGGTAGAATTGTCATATAATAAACTGAACATATTAAAAGTCATCATACAATTTGGTAAGTTTTGAAAATATATGCACCCATAAATTCATTACTACAATCAGTAAAAGAACATTTTTGTCACTACCCCAAACTTTTTTCTACTCCCAATTTGCAGACAACCACTGATCTGATTTCTGCTACTGTAGCAAGTTTATGTTTACAAATATCTTATGTAAATTTAATCATGAAGTATATAACCTTTTTGTAGTTTTTTTTACTCAGCATGATTTTGAGTTCATCCACATTGTTGCATGGGTCAGTACTTAGTTCTTTTTATTTGTGAGTAGTATTCCATTGAATGGATACACCACAATTTGTTTATCTATTTACCTGTTGTTGATAGGCATTTGGGTCATTTCCAGTTTTGAACTACTTCAAGTAAAGGTTCTATGGATATGGATGCACAAGTCTTTGTATAGACTTACATGTATAGCAGGTTTATTTTTAACTTTTCAAGAAGCTGACAAATTACTTTCTAAAGTGCCCGGGACATTTTGCATTCTGACCAGAAGTGCATGACAGTTCCAGTTGCTTCATGTTCTTGCCAAAATTTGGTATGTCAATTCTTTCACTTTTGGCCCCTGTGTAGTGGTATTGCATTGTTGTTTCAATTAGAATTTCTGTGACTAATAATGTCAAAAATGTTTTTATACCCTTACTGCATATCTTCTGTTAATTCCATTCCTAAATGTTCAGCTATTAGTTAATTTGGTGATTTTTGTTATTATTGAATTATAAAAGCTCTTTATAGATTGTGCACACAAATAGTTTGTATAACATATGTATTATGAATATTTTCTTGCATTGTGCCTTACTGTTGTTTTCTAAATGGTAGCTTTTAAAGAGCTAAAGTTTTAAATTTTGATAAAATCCAATGTACTATTTTTTTTTTCTTTCATGGCTCAAGCCTCTTTGGTTCTATTAGAGAAAACTCATCCTATCCCAAGGTCACAATGATTTTTTTCTTCTATTTTTTCTTTGAGTAATATTTTTAGTTCTAAATATTATTTGAAATTGGATTGATGTTCTTTTATTTTGTTCTGTATAGACATTCAATTGATGAAACATCATTTATTGAAAAGGCATTTCTTTTTCCCCATTGAATTATCTTGACACTTTTGCCATAATCTAAATTCCCACATCTGTGTAGGTCTATTTCCAAACTCTCTATTTTTTTCAATTGGTCAATATATCTTTCTTTTAGCCAATAGAAAATTGTCTTGACTATGGTGGCTTTATATTTAGTCTTAAAGTTTTATATTAAAGTCCTTCAAACTTTTTCTTCTTTGGACATATTTTTTATACTAGTCTTTCATGTGCTTTAGTTTTGTATTCCATGTTCTCCTTGTTAGAAGGTAATAAGCAGTAGAGTATCCATTATTCATAATTGCAGAGTTCAAATTAATTTTTTGAACTGTATATCTAAGATTTTCCTCTTTTCTAATGTGATCTGCATTTGGGGAAGGAACATTTTTTTTCTCTTCCTCACATACCCTTTAATTGAGCTTTTGTAATAAGAAGTTTTTATAGTCCTTGGATTTTTTTTTTCAATAAAAATCATGCTAAAGTTCTTCTCCTGGTAAGGAATGGAAAGTACAATTGATGGGCAGAGATTTGTTAAGAGTTAGAACACCTTAGACATCACCTTGTGGTCTATGCTACCAGAATTCCTTAAGAAGCTTTGAAGAAAAACATGATTGGACAAAAGTATACGGCTAGAATTACTGGAAGCTAAGATCAAGAGCTAAATGTGCTGTCAAAGAAGATGGTAGTGAGAAAGAGGTTCTGAGAACAAAAAAGCAAGATTAGTAAGGAACCACTGAGAGGATGAGCAGAGAACCAAATACCTGGAATATTGATCATATAACTTTTCTGTTTGTTTACTTTGGGGTACTAAATGGAAGGAATAATGCATTTAAAGTAGTAAGATATTGGGGCACCTGGGTGGCTCAGTCACTTGTGTCCAACTCAGGTCATGATCTCATGGTTCTTGAGTTCAAGCCCCATGTCAGGCTCTGTGCTGACAGTGCAGACCCTGCTTGGGATTCTCTCTCTCCCCCTATCTGTGGCTTTCTCCTACTCATGTTCTCTCTCTCTCTCAAAATAAATAAACACTTTTTAAAAAATGTTAAAAAAAATACGGGCACCTGGGTGGCTCAGTCAGTGAAGTGTCTGACTTCAGCTCAGGTCATGATTTTGCAGTTCATGAGTTTGAGCCCCACCGTAGGCTCTGTGCTGTCAGCTCAGAGCCTGGAGTCTGCTTTGGATTCTGTGTCTCCCTTTCTCTGCCTCCCCACCCCCCCATGCTTTCTCACGCTCTCTCTCTCTCTCTCTCCAAAAATAAACATTAAAAAAACTTTAAAAAATATTAAAAAAATAAAGTAGCAAGATATTGGGGTGCTTGGGTGATTCAGTTGGTTAAGTGTCTAACTCTTGATTTCGGCTCAGGTCACGAGCAGGTTCACGAGTTTGAGCCCCAGGTAGTGCTCTATGCTGACAGTGTGGAGCCTGCTTGGGATTCTCTCTCTCCCTCTCTCTCTGCGCCTTCCCTGCTCATGTTCTCTCTCTCTCTCTCTCTCTCTCTCTCTCTCTCTCTCCCTCTCTCTCTCAAAATAAATAAATAAACTTTAAAAAAATAAAGTGGCAAGAAACATACTATAACTTATAATTATTAAGTTCTCATTCCACATGCCAGATATTGCTCTAAGCATTTGCATGAAGTAACCGATTCAATCCTCAGAACAACCCAATGAGTTTGATTTGTTAAGAAGTTAATTTTGGAAAACCAAAGTACAGACAGGCATCACATAACTCCATGTATCTCCGTAACTAGTAAGGGGGAAAGAGTGTTGAGGAGTGTGAGGCCTAGATTTGAACCCAAATAGTTACAAAGTCTCATGCTATTATCTGCCTTGCTAGGTAATCTTTTCTGATTAGATAGAAACAGGCCTCATGCTGGGTTTTTCTTTAGATATACCAGTAGTTCTTTTATTGATTCATATTCCAGTAATTTTTTGTTGGTGGTCTATGTATTAAACAATTTTGTCTGATTCCAAAATCAGACTAATTTGTATAGAGTAATAAATCAGGCAAAATTTATGATTCTGAATAGCTTTAACCTATTGATTCAAGGTCAGATTTAGGCTGTCTCTTTTAAGTATCAAAAGCTTTGTGAAACCTCCATCTTTATGAATCTCACTCTTTATTTTCTTGTAATGTTTATTTATTGTTTTGAAAGAGCTAGCGAGCAGGGGAGGGGCACAGAGATTGGGTGAGTGAATCTCAAGCAGGCTCTGTGCTGTCAGCTTGGAACCGGATGTGACACTAGATATCACAAACCCTGAGGTCAGAATCTAAACCCAAATCAAGAGTCTGATGCTTAACCAACTGAGCCACCCAGGAGATGCTGAATCTGACTCTCTCTAATAGGTCTCATACATTTTATAAGCATATATATACCCTTGGCCCTTTGACAATAATGAACCCTGAGAATGCAAAATTCTATATTGGATTTGACTTGGGAAATATGTCTTTTGTTATACTATAGCTATATTCATTCTTACTTTCTCTAAATTGTTCCTAAACTGGAGACATCTTTAAAATTTTATTATTTTTGTAATATAAAATATACCTTTATGTCAGTTTTCTAAGAAAGCTTATTGAGGACTGAAGTGATCTTCCTTAATGGAAAATTCTGAAAAAGAAGTACCCTGGACCTCACTGACATTTGTGAATACATAGAGATTCAAGAAAAGCTCCTCAATAGCAGTGCAGTGCATGTCTGAGCTTTCACTAAGCATGTTTATAGCCACATTTTCTTGTTGTTTGGAACTGGCTTTGGGTCATGAATTTGGAATGCAAAGTGGTAGCATCTTCTCTAGGGTTTAGTTCTTTGAAAGTATTTGCACATCAACAAAGGAGAGTGTTAAAATAACTATGTGCTTTTTATCCTCCTCAAATTTTTACATATTTTCAGAAGATCCACTTCCACTCTGAGTTCTAAAAGGAGTATTGTCTTGTGGTTAGGAGCATGGACTTTGCAGGCAAACTTGAAACTGCGTCTGCTTTTACGTGGATAGTGGTCATATTCAGAATTTCTCTGCTTGTAAGCAAAATGATAAGAACCATGAATAATAATAGTCGTGATGATGTTTACTTATCACTTACCATATATATTATTTTCAACCTCACAACAGCATAGTTACCTGTGAAATAAAAAAATGAATAAATAAACTTGAAAAGAAAAAAAAAAA
Source organism: Panthera leo (assembly GCF_018350215.1). NCBI lineage: Eukaryota > Metazoa > Chordata > Mammalia > Carnivora > Felidae > Panthera > Panthera leo. Next base: position 110,810,726 of record NC_056683.1, on the reverse strand, counting down.
CTCAGAAACTTGGCTAGATTGCTAACGAGCTTGGAGCAGAGCCCGGATATTGGACTGAGGCTGTCCAATTCAGTATATTTGATATAGCATCTTTTTTGTTGACTTAATGTAGGGCTGGACATAATAGGCACCAGAAATGGATTTACCAAGAAGCTAATAAAGCTAACTTTAGGACCCCTCAGTTGCATGGATACCTTTCAAAGCTCTGTACCTAAACTTGTATTTAAACTTTTGTTTCCCTTTTCTTATAAATGGCCCTACAAATCTTATAAGTTTTAGGCTGGGTTGACCTCAGCTAGTCATCCCAAAAATGTTAGCTCTGATTATTGTTAGCATCCATTTACTATTGTTATTTATTAGAATATTCATGGGGTTTGTGCTGAAGTTGCAATTTCTCATCTACTCTTTTCTCTACTTCTTGTTTGCCAAAAACATGTACCTTCTCTCCATTCTTTGTTTACCTGGCATTCTCTGTAAGGCTTCTTACCTATAGGCTAACTTAAACAGAGATATGTATGTAGAAGGATTTTGAAGTGCAGATGTGAAGTGCAAAATACAGATGGGTTTTTATCCCTGCTATCATTCAACACATGCCTTTGAGAAGTGAGAAGATATTCTACAGAGATGTATCCTCTAGTTGCCTCTCCCATTTCACTCCTCACTGCCTATCATTTGTCACACTGAATAAAATATGAAGTGTTCTGTAAACTTAGCATGGCCTTGAAATCTATTTAAGAATAATAATAAATACATTGAAAGTCTTTATTGTTATCATCATAACAATAACTGTACCAGAAACTGATTACTGATATAGTCATAGGCCAAATGCATGACCTATATTATTTGATTATTATAAAACCTTCTGAGATTGCAATTTGATTCCCAATTTATAGATAATGAAACAAAGTCTTGGAGGGATTAAGTGACTTACCCAAGGTGACATAATAGGTGGTAGAGTCAAGATTGGAACTCAGATCTATAACCCCAAAGTCCTTGATCTAACCTCCACACTGAGTTCCTTCTGCCCAACATTACTCAGACCACTAGTATCTTGACTCTGCTACCTAAAGTATGGGTATAAATAGTAAATTGATGCAGGGGGGAAAACCTCGAAAAACTACTCTTTATGTCTGAAGTATTCAGACAAATCATGGAGTTAATTATATATTCTAAAATTATGCAAATGATCTTTTTAGTTGTGAATTAATCAATGTTAATCACTTGAAAAATAGCTTGTAAGTTCTTTTTTTTTTTCCTAGAGATATGTCAAAGTAGTTGAAATTCTCTTAGTAAGCTTCCTTTTTAAAAATTCCAATTTTTTTCCTGGCAGATGAAGACTACTTGAGTTATTTTGGTGTTGAGCAACAGTCACAGTAGGTGATTAAATTAGAGGCAGGTGTAAAACCCCTAAGAGTTAGCAGGACTCTGTTTTCTGATCACTGGGGTTATGGATCAGCAGTAAATTTCTGACACTTGAATGCTTTCCTTTTGTGTAAGAGGAAAAGGAATTAATGTGACTTCCTATTTAGAAAGAAGAGCTAATAAAGGAATAGAATGAACACTGGATGAGGAAGATATGGTTCATCTGCTTATTTGAATGCAAACACAACACATTCTCAGCTGTGGGTGTTTCAAGTTTGCACTAAGAAAAATGCCAGTACAGCAAAGGAAAAGGCAGCCAGCCCTCTTACCAGCAATCAGTAGGCCTAGTAGTAACTCCTCATTCATTTTCAAAAGACCCTACTCAAGTGACTTTCAGTAAAGTTTCTGAAGGTCCTCTGGTTAGAATGGAAGCTCATTCTAGCTTGCTACTGACTCTCACAATTTTGTAAAAACAACAGAGCTGCACGGATGTATAACATGAGAAATACTTCAAGTCCATCATGAAAAGGAGATCTGACTCCTGAACGTCTGGGCATGTCAGGTGGCTATTATTTATCTTTCAGATATGTTTAGAGATGTATTTTTAATCTGCATTTTGCACCACAGATGTATATTTTTTTTCTCTTCAGTAGTATATCAAAATACCTGAGAGATTTGAGTATCACAAACTATTGGTAACTTGTAAATTCCTAAAATTGATTGCTGTTAGACATCTGATGGTTTTGGCATGTCTATGATTTTTCCTCTTCACTTCCAAGAAGTGGATTAATTTTTTTCTGCATTAATTTTTTTCTTTTTGAAAAAAATGTTCTGAAATATAAATCTTTGTTTGATTTCATGGTTTTTTTAAAATTTTTTTTAACATTTATTTATTTTTGAGACAGAGAGAGGCAGAGCATGAATGGGGGAGGGTCAGAGAGAGGGAGACACAGAATCCGAAACAGGCTCCAGGCTCTGAGCTGTCAGCACAGAGCCTGACGCGGGGCTCGAACTCACGGACCGTGAGATCATGACCTGAGCCAAAGTCGGCCGCTTAACCGACTGAACCACCCAGGCGCCCCTGATTTCATGGTTTTTATGTTCTATGGTTCTTAAGCTCAACACCTTTATATGATTTGAAAGGCAAGATTAATTGTTAATCTCACATATGGTTGGGTTTCTCCACTGGTTACTACTAAACTGGATGTACCTAGGGTCTGATTCTTCCTGGATCAGAGTGAATCATGATAATGGATGTGTAAATTAAGTTTAATAAGAAAAAGCTAATAAACTTACAATATATTGGAATCCTCTTTTCCCAGAGTGGCTAAACGTGGGAAGACTTTAGCTGTCAGAACGTACCAGCTCTAGGAAGGACCCTGAAAGTACATTTGTTTTCAAGTAAAATCTTACATGAATCTTTTAAATAATTTAATGGTATATTAATACTCCAGGAGGTCTTTTACCTTGCAATCACAGGTGTGTCTAAAAAATCCAGTGCATTCAGGTCATAGTTATATACACAGTTATACATGATAAATAAAATTCAGGTTTTTCAAGGTAAAAGCTAATGAAAAGATTTAGATTTAGGAGAATTACATTTCAGTTAAAACAATACTATCAAAATGAACTGTAAAATGATATTAAAAATATCTAGCTGTGTTTTTATTTTAAAAAGGTGCACATTACACAAGCCACATATATTTATTTTTGAGACAGAGACAGAGCATGAGCAGGGGAGGGGCAGAGAGAGAAAGACACAGAACCCAAAGCAGGCTCCAGGCTCTGAGCTGTCAGCACAGAGCGTGACATGGGACTCGAACTCACAGACTGTGAGATCATGACCTGAGCTGATGTCGGATGCTTAACCGACTGAGCCACCAAGGCATCCCATACACAAGCCACATATAGATGCACAATAAATCCTTACTGATTGAGCCTTGATGACAAGAGGTTTATTTAGTAACCTAGGAAATAAAAATTCATCATTTTGAGGGCACACAGAAGACACATTTCAATGAATAGGGAAGTGAGTGCTTTATTTTCCCAAAGCTAGTTAGACTAATTGATTTTGTAATCCTAAACGTTTACCAATTATTTCAACTTTGTTTCAGATGACTAAAAACAAGTTATCCTAAAATGAAGAGGCAGGACATAGGATGTTTGAAATTTTCACTTCTCATTTATTAGAGTAATTTCATTTTCATTTATATATGTATACAGATTTACTTCTTGTTTTGTTGACACCTTATTATGAAGATAAATGAAATATAAGAAACTTGCAGTGAGAGTATTTATGGAGATTGTTATGGAGGTTGAGGTTTGTCAGTTTCACAACTAGTTCCATTGCAAACCTTCTGACTCTTATTTCTATGCCTACACAAGACACCTAGATCTACTATCCAAAAAACAAAACTTAGCCTTGTCTTTTACTTCCACCGGGAATCTAATCACATCAAGGGGGGGGCACAAGGTGAAGTATATACTAACCTTGACCTTACTTTTATTTTCTTGGAAATGATACAAGATGACCAGCTCATTCTGATTTACCCAGAACTATCCCAGGTTTAAAACTGAAAATTCCATTCCGGAGGGCAAACCAGAATGTTGGTTACCCCAGATTCCCTCATTCTAGGGGTATTCCAAATTCTAATACTCCTGTTTAATAAACACTTTTGATACACACAGTGTAGTTCACATATTCTACCTTTTCCAGACACTCAAGAATTCAGGGGAATATATATTTTTTAATTTCTCTCTGAGTGAAAAATAAACACCATTTCCTTAGCAAGTTTTTTTGGACACATTTTTATCTGAGTCCATTAGAAAGCATGGTATTTACTTGAGTCTTCTATGACTCATGCTCCTCCCTAGTGGTTGGGCAAGGATTTTCCCCAAGTTGCTTTCTGGGAGAAAATGCCTTCTAGTAGTTTATGTAGGATGGACAGTCATGCCTACCCTATAGGAGGGTGATCCCCACTCTGGGTGGGTCAGTGAGAGGTCATTCTGTCAATAAAATTTACCAAGGATTCAGGGGGACTAGAGAATATGCATTTGTTGTTATATCAAACTCATCAGTGGACTTTAAAAGTGTTCTAGAGGGCAGGCAGAATTCTTAGTTTGGGTCTTTGGCCACCCTTTTGTCATGTTACTCAGAGCCTCAGTCCCTATATCTGAGTCTTACACTGAGAAGAAACAGTATTAGATGGATATCTTATCCATTTTCTCTGTCTCCTGCTAAGTGAATGTGATGCTGTGCCCATCCAGCTTCTTTTGAGTCCAGAAAACTTATAACTATGGCCTCTGCCACATTGTCTGACCTTAATTTTGGAACAAAGGAAGAAGATTGCCTCAGAGAAAAAGCATATTTCAAGATATAGGTCTTTAGTCCCAAGGGAAAGTTTAGCATAGTGACAGAGACTGCACAATGATTTTTTGACCTTTGCTTGTTCCTATGAGCACACAGCTAGGTCATACTTTCCAGTCTCCATTGCAATTCAATGTGTGACTGAGTTCCAACCAACAGAATGTGAGTGGAAGTGATGCCACTTCCAGGACTAGTCCATGAAAACCTGCCAGTTAGTATTCTCTATGTTATTTCTCTTCTCTGGCTTGATGCAGATGATTACAGCCACCTTGAAATTGACATGTTGAAGATTAGAGAGCCACAGGATAGGCATGGGTCCCTAAACAATTGTTTGAAGGAAAGATGCCTTGAAACAGGAATACCCACAGTGAATTTGCTGAATGAGAAATATAATTCTATTTCATCAATTTACTAAACTTTTGAGTTTCATCTATACAGCACCTAGTGTTACTTTAAATAATACACATAGCAATTAAAGAAAGATTCTAGAACCAGACTGCTAGAAGTCAAGTCTTGGCTAGTTCTATATGCTGTCTTTATGTTCTTGATCAAATATCTTAATCTTTTTGTGCCTTAGCTCTCTTATCGTTAAAGTGGAAATGATGACAGGTACCTACTTCATAGCATTACTATGAGGATTAAATTGTTTATTACATATAAAGCACTTAGAACAGAGTCTGACATTTAAGAAGTACTATATAAGTGTTATTATTTCATGAGACTGAGTTTCAACAATAATTTTTATGTATGTTTCTCCAAAGCAACCTTTTAATTTTTTTTCTGACTGTCCTTAATTTTTCAACATGGCTACATTGGATCTTATTTGAGTCACTTGTGTCCATGTTTCAAGTCTTTAAAACTACGTATTATTGCCAGATTCTGCCACTCTCATAATTGTCATTGTTTCTCCGTTTCTCAAAACAACTTTACTGAGATATAATTCACATACCACACAATTCAACTATTTAAACTGTACTATTCACTGGCTTTGTATATCCACAAAGCTGTCTGTTGGTCACCACTATTAGTGTTTTTTATCCCTCTATTTCTGAGGGCTCCTATACCCATAATATTTTAGGAGCTTGTTACAACAATGACCCCAAATTCTAAATCTTCAAGTGCATTCACTGGATTCCCTGCTGAGATCTAGGACCTCTATGAGTTTTTGGCTCTGAGAATGGTTCTGGCAGCCAGTTGTTAGCTGTTCAGTCTCAAGGGACTACTGTTTTGTTAAGGGAAGTGGGTCAAGGTTTGTTGTTTTTGCCTCTTGCTTGTCATTTATATTTTGTTGATACTCTTTTTTTACTCCTATCCCCCAACATTACTGCAATATTATTGACATAACATATGGAAGTTTAAGGTATGCAATGTGATGATTTGATACACACATACATTGCAAAACTATTACCACAATAAGTTTAGGTAACACCTCCATGTTTATCACTATGCACCAAAAAAATGGTACGTAGTGATAAACATTTAAAATCTATCTTAATTTTCAAATATATAATTCAGTATCATTAATTGAAGCCACAATGCTGCACATTAGATTCCTGGGACTCCTTCTTATAGGTGGGAATTTGTACACTTAGGCTAACATCTCTCATTTCTTCCTCCCCCCGCTTCTGATAACCACCATTCTATTCTCTGTGAGTTTGACTGTTTTAGATTCCACATGTAAGTGAGAACATATGGCATTTGTATTTCTTTCTGACTTATTTCACTGCACAAAATGCACTCAAAGTCATTGCATGGTGTTGCAAAAGGCAGAATTTCCTTCTTTTTTGTTTTGTGGCTGAAGGGCATTCCATTGTATGTATACACCACATTTTCTTTACCCATTCATCTACTGATGGATGCATAGGTTGTTTCTATGTTTTAGCTTTTGTGAATAATGCTGCAAGAATCATAGGATACAGATATCTTTTGGAAATACAGTTTATATTTCCTTTGGATATATACCCAGAAGTAGGATGGCTGGATCATATGGTAGTTCTATTTTTAATTTTTTGAGGAAACTTCATACTATTTTTCATAGTGTTTAAACTAATTTACATTCAGGATAAGACTCTTTATCAGTTAAAACTTTCTGCCATGACGTAATAACTTTTCCCTTTCAAGACAGTCTCCAATTTTTTAAGTAAGTTTGTGTTAATCAAGGATAGATTAATACCCAACTTTTGGCTTGAAATTTTCCAATTGATTTATTCATTCCAGTAAGTCATATAATAAACTTCCTTATTTCTCTGAACCACTTAATATCAAATAGTTCATTCCCTGCCAAGGCTGTAATTCTACTTTCAGAGTAGTTTCAATAACTTTTCTGACTACTAGGTAGTATTCCAAGGATTATGCATGCAATAAAAAGGAAGGTGAGCTCTTGATATAGCACCTGGGTTGTTCCTAATTCTTGTTAGTTCAAAAATTCTAGATGAGCCACCAAATGTAAGCCAAAAGTCCAAAGGGTCTTTCTTGCACTGAAGGACACAGCCTTGACTCAAGACCTATGGCTCAAGGTCTATGGCTTTTCCCTGAATTCAGCCCTTGCTGACCCTGAGGCTAAGTGCATTCTGCAAGAAACCATTTACTTGAAGATATGTGGTGGCTTACTTCAATCACTCACTTTCATTTTATTTCCTTAGCTTCCCAGGTGTCTCCATCCTTGAATTCAAATAGACTGAACTGTCCCTTTTTAACCTTGCTAGAAACTCTTTCTCAAGCACACTGTGGTTTTTATGGTTTCACTAAATATTTGCAAGAAGTAGTAACAGGTAGAGCATCTTGCAAAGTGTGTGGATTCCTTCCTCTAGTTGACTCTGAATTTCCTGGCAGGTGTCCTCTTCATGGTTTAGAGTTCCATAACCATCTAAAATCCCCATTCCTTGTATGGAGTCCTCTTTGCTTTACACAATACTAGGATTTGTAGTGAAGTTTGTGCACTGCAATTGACTACCCCTAGAGATGAACTTGCAGCCAGAAAGATTTTTCAAATGTCCACATTCCCCATCCATCTCCAGGAAATTCTAGTGAATAAACTTTTCTCAATCTCTTTATAAAATCAATAACCATCATAGAAAGGCCAGAGAGTTTGCAAATATTTTGAATAGATCTTATGTAGTGTAGATATCGAATAATAAAGAAACAATGAAATAGAGACCCACAATGTGGTGTGACTTAAAAATTTAATGGAATTTTTGATTTATGTCAAAATACATTGCATGTCAAAAGACCAGTTTCTGGATTGTGTTACTTTTATCATGATGAAAAATACCACTAAATGTGTCACTGAAAATTAAGTAACGAAAGGATTTGACATATGAAAGAAAATTTTAAAACAGTAGTTTTTCTTCCAGCTGTCACAACTCATTTAGATACCAATTGTCTTCAGTTGCAAATCTCTGAATCCAAATGTCAGCAAATGGCTGCCTGTGGTGGGGAAGATGTCTCTAAGGTGAATATGAATATTAATTGCCAGAGCTGTATCAAGAAAGAGACCTATGATTGGCTTATTCTTTTATTAGATCAAAAATATGCACAAACATTGGAAAATCTGGCAGAAATAAAGACCCAAATCTGAAGCACCCTCAAGAACGTTTTAAGTGTGATACTCTCCTGAAAACATTTTTCCCTTGTCCACGTATTGCATCCCATATGCTCCATCACTTCTAGAGACACTGCCAATATATCTGGAAGAAGGAGGAAAAGATAGGAGAGGAATACGTACTTTTTCAGATTGCCCTGCCTGTCAGTATGTCATGGTCATCTTATCTTACACACAAGCTATTATATGTTTAGAAAATGTCACTTTTTTGGACATAGTTTTATAGAAGAAAACTACTGAAGTGTTTGAGAATGGTCCTGACAAATCTTAACAACATCTTTTGTAACTGTTATGGACTACAGAGATACCCAAAGGATAGATCTTTGAGACAGAGGTACTTGGCTTTCTTGTGATAAAAAATACTGCAGAATGATATGTTAAATAAAGATAGAGAGAATATTATATATTTAAAAATAAATATTACCTTATATGCTTTCTAAAAATAATAAGGAAAATATGATATTGTAGAAACAGGTTAAACTAGTTTTAGAAGATTTTATATTTTATGATATAAAGTAATTGAATACTTAGACAAAAAGTTTTTTCTTATTTTCAAGTATAGAAAAGCATTTTTGAGATAATCAGATTCATTTTTTTTATTGTAAAATGAATGATTAAAGCAAACTACAACAAGGTTGGATGTTCCTAGTATTTGTTTAAGTCTATGATCAGAAGATTACAATTCCCATTATTTCAGATTGGAATATTCCTTTTTCAGAAACAAACATTTCACAAATCCATGCTATATATAATATTCTTAAATACTAACATTTCCTCCAAACCTTCTCTGATTAACACTGGAAAGCAGTACATTTTATTAGTTGCTAATAGTTACCCTCCCCCCCCCCCCGCAAAAACAAAAACAAAAAAAAACCAAAAAAACCCCAAAAAACTGTCTCCATAGAGAGCTCTATTGTTCTGTTTCTTCCTCCTTTTTTCTGTGTAGCACCCACGGGGTTTACACCAGAACTACTCTCCAAAACTCTCTAATTTTTGTCCGATTCTTTCTTCCTTGAAACAAAGGGTAATTGGAGATTTGCATCTATTGAAAGGACTTTTGGGATACTGTTGTAGTGGGCTGAAAGATGACCCCCACAGTTACCAAATTCTAGTCCCTGGATTTTATATGGTAACATATGCTTCTGCAGATGTGATTAAATGAAGAATTTTGAGATGAGATAATCATGGATTATCTGGGTAGCACATCAGAATATTTACTGCGTCCATAAATACAGAAGCTTTTAAGTAAAGTACTAGTAAATAGAATTAATTGGTTTACAACAAAAATAATTATACATGAGCAAAATATTTTCGCTGGAATTCACAAATTATTTTATTTCAAATGAGAAAAAAGTTAAGAAATCAACAACAATTTAAAAAAACATAAATAGATAACTCAGGGGAAAAAAGCAGTTAAAAAAGGAAAGAAATAATCACTATAATTACACTTCAAGGAAATACAGACTAAAACAACATCTCAGTTTTTCAAGAAGGTTTGCTACAATTTTTGTTTTTTAGTAGCAAAAACTCAGCAACAGCAAGTATGTCATGAGATAGACCCTCTCATACTCTACTTAGGGGAATATCATTTAGAGCAACATATTTAGAAAGTTATTTGGCAATAATTCTTAAGAGAAATAAAATATTTATACCCTTTGACCTAATAATTCTACTTCTGAGAATCTTTCCTAAGAGAATAATTTAAAATGCAGATGGTTTTTGCTCAAAGATATTCATCACAACATTTTTTGAATATTAGAACTTTGGAAATAACTTTATGTGTTTCAAAACAGGAAAATAAGTATGGTATGTTACACTTATCTGCAGACTGATTGATTAATTAGTTGTTGGGTTTGGTATATGAATTAAAACATGCATTTTTTAGAACAAAAAGAATAGCAGAGTTAATGATATGGACATTAGCAAAAGAGGAATTAATATATCAGAAAGGGAACACAAATATAGCGTAGGGCTTAACAATGAGCATAAATCACTAAATATACTTTGCAGGTTCAATAAAGGCCCCCAAATATATCTACGGCCTAATCCTTAGAACCTATGGCAAAAGGGATTTTGCAGATGTGATTAAATTAAGGATCTTGAGATGGAGAGATTATCTTGGATTATGCAGTTTGACCAATCTATTCACAAAGTCACTATAGCAGGGGTGAGAAAGTCCAAAAGAATGGGTGATGATAGAAACAATGATTAGAAAGATGTGCTTTGAAGATGGAGGAAGGGTCAGGCACAAATCAAGGAAAACAGACAGCCGCCAGAAGCTGAAAAAGACAAGGGAACAGATTCCCCTCTCAGAACTTCCAGAAAGAACCATCCTTGCTGACATCCTGACTTTAGCCTGATCTTTTTACCTCTGTACCCCAGAAATGTAAGATAATCAATCTTTGTTGTTTTAACCCACCAAGTGTATAGTAATCTGACACCACATAGATACAGGCATGTCAGTAACATCTTTAGTATGAAGATGTCTACTCATTAGAAATTTTTTTTTTGTACTTGAGTATGGTTGACACACATTAGTTTCAGATATATAGCTTAGTGATTCAACTTCTTACACTGTGAGGTGCTCACCACAGTGCAGCTACCATCTGTCACCATACAGCACTGTTACAATTGGCTGTATTCCCTATGCTGTGCCTGGTATTCCCGTGACTTCCTCATTCTACCACTGGAAGCCTGTATCTCCCACTCCCCTGCCTATCCTCCACCTCCTCCCCACTGACAACCATCAGTTTGTCCTCTGTATGTATAGGTCTGATTCTTTTGGTTTGCTTGTTTATTCATTCATTTTGTTTTATAGATTCCACATATAAGTGAAATCATATCACATAGGAATGCCATAGGATCATTAATGTGTGTAAAATTACATTGTGGAAGATTTCACTGGAGAAGAAAATCAATGTTCTGATTACAAAATATGTGTGATAATGACATGGAAGGTCAGGGAGCAGGCAGGAAAGGTGACATACTGTGTATAGAAGCCCCCCAGGGAATCTGAGAATGTAACAAGCTAAATCGGGTAGCATGAAGTGCTCCTTTGAGGCTGTCCAGATTAGGATTGAATAAATAGCTGCTTAAAGTGTATAAATATTTTCATTATTTTGGTGACCTCGTAGGAGCCATGGCAGTCCAAAAAGCCTAAATAGTAAAACACTTCATAAATTGGATTGTTTATAAGCCCATGAAAGATAGGTTTATAAAATGATTATATCAATCATTGTTTTATTTTATTAAATAATTATTTAACATCAAATGAAAAAGCAAGAGACAAAATCGTTATGTGCAAATGATCTCAACTAAATTACTGAAGTATAGATAAAAGGCTAATAATGGAAAGTGTGACAGTATTCTGAGTTATTAGATTTATCAGTGATCTGCTTCACTACTTAATTATACATTAATTTGTTTCCCAAATTATCTAAAATGCATATGTGTTTTATAGTTAGAAATTATGAATCAGTAAAACATTTAATTAATAATTTAGTTATATTTGTGCTACAGATTTCTACAAATGTGCTTGCTTTAAAATTAACATCCATATTGAGATAGAAGATTATTGTAGATTTATTTTATTAAGCAGCTTTTATGAAATCAACTTTATAGCCACAAACAATGGATATTTTAGTGGTCCTTGTCTAAAGAAAGTTGGGGCCTCAGCCATCTGAAAACAAAATATACATCAACATTTTAATAATTAAAATGTAGTAAATTACTATGTGCCACATGCCAGCATCTTCCTATTTCATATGGTAACTTGTTTAACCCTCAGGCCAATCCTATAATTGTTGTAACCTTCATGTAGCAGATGAGAAAATTGAGGGGCAGAGAGATTAAGTAATTTGTTAAAAGTGTATATAGCTAATTAATGGTAGAGCCAGCATTCAAAAACTGGCATCAGAACCCCAGAGTCATACTTTTGATGCAGGATTCTCACACAGAGAGTTGTGACACGGAAGCTTTTTCCGGGAAGCAACTTTATTTGTGCCAGCAAGGTGCAGTCTGGTTCCTACCCAAAGAACTGAGCCCCCAACGCCACGTGGCATAGTTTTTAAAATATGTTTCTATTTCTTTGTTTCCCATATATGGTAACACACAAACATGCAGTCTGGTTAATTAGTCTCATGTTATAAGTCGTGAGGGCTGTTGTCACTTATGCCTATAGCCAGGTTGCCTTGAATTTTTTTTTTCTTCTTTCCTCAGGGAGGGGAATACTTTACTTTAGTAAAGTACCTACCATACTTTAAATGTGCATATTTCTTAACTTTAAAATCATTGCAAGTACAATTTTAGAGTGAAAATTTAGGAGAATGAATTTTATTTTCTTCAATTATGAAATTTTGTGGTATATATTAATTTTTGGTGCTTTGTTTCCATATAAAACGCATAACAAACAAAAGGCCTTGTTTTTGTCAATAATAAATTACATAAATATATATTTTATATTATCGCAATATAAACATACACATTATACATTTCTTGTATCTGCTTTTCCCCACTGATCCTCATTTCACAGCAATGTCATAAAATATTCTGCATGCATACCTCTAAACTCCATCTGTTTTGTTGGAGAACTATATTTGCATAGGAGTGTGGCTCTGGGTAGAATGTACCCATGCTGGGCAAATCAGTTTCTCAGCCCAAGAAATAGGGAATTGGATTCAGTATATATGAGAATTTAAAGTCTAAGAACACATTGGGCCCTTTGGGGCTATCGTATCATACTTGGGAAAACAGATACCATCAATCTGCTGACAGAGAAAAAATCAGGTGAAAAGAACTGGCACGCAAAGGCTTTTGGGAAGCAAATGGGATACACATTTCATACTCTCAGCAACCCCCTCCCTCTTCTAAGCTGGCCTCTGCTTTGTGCTCCAGACTCTCAGGAAAGTGGCTTGGAATCCTTAGGAGAAATACTGCTCTTTCAAACTGTGTGGGGTTTCTGTTGCTTGCATCTAAATGATCCCAGAATGAAACCATTATATTTTGAAGAGGAAATGTTTATTTTCAAGAACTATGAAAAGAATCTTAAAATAATTCACTCTTGCCAGCAATCTCAAGAAATTCAGCATTTTGTTTTAAATTGCTTTAACAAAAAATTAAGTAATATACCTAAAGATAACTTGGGGGGTTGTCCATTGGTTAGTTCTCATTAAGGGAAGTCACAGGCATAAGTTTTGTTTTTAATGCATTTTGATATGTATAAAGCAGATAAAGAATGGTATTCACACCCAGTTTTTTTTGGGGGGGGTTGGATTTAGAAGTGCTAGACTGATACTATTTTTGAGTGTAATAGGTGGTTTAATGTCATAAGGGAAATTCAATCTGATACAAAAATAGAATATTTTTAGACTAAGTTTATTTTTAAAAGTAATTCTAATACATTTTTATTGCACTCTGTGTAAACCTCATTATACAGGTATAACATTTAGGAATTAAAAGGATTTATTTGCTTTATAATGCCCTCTAGGTTTTTTTTTTTTTTCATATCAGAAAATTACATTCATATAGAAAATTAGGGAAATATTAGAAATGAAATGAAAGTCATATATATCCCTTTCACATAAAGATAAACATTTTAAATTATTTAATGTATTTTCAATCAGCCTTTGTTTCTATATGAATCTGTAATCTCTTTAGTAAATATTGGTGGTATAGAGATAGTTTTAATCATGCTTTTTTCACTTAATATACTTATGAATGTTTCTTGTATTATTATTATTTTTCCAAACCACATATATTATTAAAAGTTCCTAAGATTCAACTCTACAAACACTTCTAGTCTGGGACTTTTATCTGTCTAAAGCTGCAAGAAACATCATTATACATGAAAAACCATCAACATATGATACTTTGCTTTTAATGGCTTCCACAGTGGTGTTTGTTGTTGTTGTTGTTGTTTGTTTTGTTTTTGTAAGATTTGTTTTGCCAAAAATTGGGAATGTGTGTATCAGAATCCTTTGTCTTATATCATCTAACCCTAGGAATAATTTATGTCTATTTTACACCACCGTTATGTTTAATATTTTCTTGAAAATCATGCCATATTGCACATTTGCAGGATTTGGCAATGGTTTCTACTTATTTTTATAATTTAAAATATGTTTATGCCCTTACCAATAAGTGTCAAATGCTGTCATGTGCTACAGTTTTGAGGTATGCTTCAAGATCATACCGAATAGATGCTCCAATGTTTGCGAAGTAAAAAGGTTAACCATGACCCTTTTGTTGGGGCACCTGGGTGGCTCAGTCAGTTGAGTGTCTGACTTCAGCACAGGTCATGATCTCATGGTTTGTGAGTTCGAACCACGCGTTGGGCTCTGTGCTGACAGCTCAGAGCCTGGAGCCTGCTTTGGATTCTGTGTCTCCCTTTCTCTCTGCCCCTCCCCTACTTATGCTCTGTCTCTCTCTGTCTCTCTTCTCAAAATAAATAGACATTAAAAAATTTTTAAAAATGAATCTTTCATTAATATGAGCTTACTTAAAAATAGGTTAAAGCATATGGCAAAGCACTATACATCTAATCCAGCCAGTTATATTTTATACATGAAACACTGAGGCTATATACAAAACAACATATTACACATGGAAAATTAAATTGATATTAGATTCCTAGTGCCTGAATATGCCTTATTGTTTCTTGGAAAAAATGATTCAATTAAATTTATTCTACTGTGTACTTACAAATTGAGTATCCTGAATTTAATTGTCATTTAGGTTAGCTTTAACAGCCTTATTAGATTGGTCAAAGGAAAGTTACATGAGCAAAACTGGATAGGGTCTGAGAAATTCCTTATGTATCTTTATATTTTAAATAATTTAAGTAGTATTTGATGATGATAGACAATGTATAGGACATTTAATGTTGTGAGTGGATTAATTAAGCAATATCACTGCTGAGTACTATGATCAGGAAAGTACTTTTTAATTTTTTTTGTTTGTTTACTTATTTTGAAAGAGAAAGCACAAGTCGGGGAGGGGCGGTGAGAGACAGAGAATATCAAGCAGGCTCTGAGCATGAATCCCTCCGTGGGACTCAAAATCACAAACTGTGAGCTCAAGATCTTAGCTGAAGTCAGACGCTTAACCAACTGAGTCTCCCAGACGCCCCGATTAGAAAAGCATTTGATGGCATTATTTGTTGAAAGGAATAAGGTATTCCCAAGTACTAAGGTGCATTTGCTTTTCAGCCTGGAACTCAAAGTGAAAGTGAATATTCTACCAAAAGAAGATTTTAAAATGATTTACCATAATATCAGGCATGCTAAATTATTGGCCACCCGGTGCTCAGTGTAGAGAAAGACTGAGCTCTAGCATCACAGATTCTTTCCTAATAAGAAATCAAGCAAGTACCTAGCAGTTATTGGGAGACTGGAAAGAAGTAAAGCTTCCTATGAACTTCAATTCATAAAGATACACCATTTAAAATAAATTGTGGAGGGGCACCCAGCTCATCTCATGGCTCGTGAGTTCAAGCCCCACGTCAGGCTCTGTGCTGACAGCTCAGAGACTGGAGTCTGCTTCAGAATCTGTGTCTTCCCCTCTCTCTGCCCCTTCCCTGCTCATGCTCTGCCTCTCCCTCTCTCAAAAAGAAATAAACATTAAAAAATTTTAACATTAGTTGTAGGCGACAGACTACAAGGTTAGCATCTGGGCTCAGAAAAGAATGATATCTAATTGCAAAACAGAAGGTGCCCAATATTGGCGATACACTGAAAATGACCACCAAACTAACGCAAAGAAAAGAGACTGATTCCAAATGGAACCAGCGTAGAGAACTCTGATAGGCTCTAATTAAGAACTATCATCCAGTTATCAGTGAAGAAGAATAGACATTTATATCAGAATGCCATTAAAGAATATTTAGACTGATTTATAGATGCAGAGCTTTGTAAATATTTGTATACAGAATTATGTGTGTATATTACACACACACACACACACACACACACACACACATCTCATAATTCCCTTCGTTAAAAAAAAAAAAAAAAAGAAAAAAAGAAAAGTGAGAGGTGCCTGGGTGGCTCAGCAGTTAAGCATCTGACAGCATCTGACTTGATTTTGGCTCAGGTCATGATCTTACAGTTGGTTGGATGGATCCCCTTGTTGGGATCACTGTTTTTGGTCGTGTATCTCCCTTCTCTCAGGAGTAGCACTCCCCTTCATTTTCAGGGCTTTTCTCTATTTCATTGCATGCCATCAGTGCCCTGTTATCGTCTAGCATGGGAAATGACTGACCAAAGCTTTGGCAATAGGTACCTCTGTTGTGGGATGTCAACTCTTGATTGGAGAGACAGAAGCATTTTCAAAGAGTTGGGGCACCTTCTTTCTAACCAAATCAGTTCAAGATCTGACTTTCAATAGAATCAGCATAAAAATGTTAAGGATTTACTGTCAGAATTAATAGACTTTGTATCACTCTAATGCTAAGCATGTACTCAATGCTTGACCATTAATTAGATAGCCTTCAGGAAAATGAACTGTTCACAGAAAGAAATAGTAACAACACAGAAAAATGGAGAAATAATTAACAAGTCCCAAGTTTCAGGGCATTTAAAATGTTAAATGTTACCTGCCAATTGACATTTTAGTTCAAGAACACTGGAAAAACCATTATGCAAACAGATGTTCTGAGGTGGTAACTTTGAAAAAAGATATTAGGTAAGAAGAGGAAGTTTTTCTCAGGCTCAAGTTACTTGTTAATATTAATGGAAAATTTCAAATAATCTTAGGACTACTCTTACAGTTTCAAGCACTCCCATTCTCTTATAAGGATAATTTTCCATGTATGTATTATGTTAGTTTATTTGTGGTGCTTTTAATATTTTGAAAAAAAAATTCTGCCTATTCATGTTCAGAAATTGTTATGTCCAATTCTCCACAAAAGGGTACCTAAAAGAGTACTTATAGAGTACTATTGTTTGGATTTTTGGTGGATATCAGAGGTATGTGGAACGAGGGGGATTCCTCTGTCTAGGCAGGAGTTTTACACTGCTTCTCTGTCATGTGATCTAGAAATCCAAAAGTGTTTGACCTCTGAAATATCAAATTCAAAATTAGTCTTGCAGACTCCAGCCTTGTAACATGACAACTCACTCATTTGGTTAATTCCAGCCATACTTTTTCAACCTCATCATAACCTTCAACATCTGAATTTTCCTACATCAGCATTCATTAAGTAATAAATATCTATCAAATGCCTACTACTCTGTACTATACCTGCTTCCAGACACTAGGAATAAGTGCTAAACAAAACATGCAGACTATTTCCTCAAGGACATATTTTAGAGAGGGAAGCAAATGAAAAATAAATATGTATTATAATTTTGGGTAGAAATGAGAAATATAGAACTTCTAGCAGAATAATGGTATATAGAAAGTGATGGGGTATGTTTGGCTCTTTTAAATAGAGTGTAATAATTAGCTCTTGCCACCATATTGTTGCAAAACAAAATAACTTCAAAAATTCAGTGGCTTATAACACAAGTATCTGCCTGCTGGATGGAGTTAGGTGGTCTAGGTTGGGCCTGGCTAGACTTGGTTCCATGCTTCAGTTGGGGTCCAGTTTTTCAATCTCCTTAAATCGGCAGCTACCTATGCATGTACTTTTCACTGCAGAAGGTAGGAATGCAAGAGAAAGACTAATTGGGCAATCACATTCTGAGCCTTTGTTTTTGCCAAGTCTGCTACTATCCTCTTGGCCAAAGTTGGCTGCACGGCCAGACCCAAAATCAAGGGGCAGAAAAATACTGTCTGCTCAGCATAAGGCCATGCCTTGTAGCTGTATGAAAGTGAAGACTGTGGCAAAGTGTAGCAAAGTGAAAAGTTGAAACCAAATATTCTCCACTTTATATGAATGGGAAAATTACTTTGAAAATCCATTTAAGGCCTGAATTAGGTGAATGAACAAGTAATGTGAATAACTGAGAGTAGAACATGCCAGGCAGTAGGAACAGCAAATATAAAAGTTTAGAAGTAAGGACAAGTTAAAGAGACAGCAGTTTGGTGTGATAGAAGTGGAGTAAGTGATTGACATGGAAGAGTAGTAGGAGATAAAGTTAATGGGAACCCAATGTTAAAATCATTGCAAACCTTGAAGACCATGGAAATAAATTTGTTGTTTTTAAAGGAAATTCTTTTTTTTATCACTTTTTAAAAAAAGTTTATTTATTTATTTTGAGAGAGACAGGGAGAGCAAAAGTGGGGGAGAAGCAGAAAGGGAGGAGGGCAGAGGATCTGAAACCAGCTTTCTGCTGACGGAAGAGAGCTGGACGTAGGGCTGGAACTCACAAACCATGAGATAATGACCTGAGCTGAAGTCAGCTGTTTAACTGACTGAGACACCCCAAATGAGGGTTTTATTCTATGTTCATTGGAATTCCTTCTGGGAAATTCTGAGCAGGAAATGGTTGTGATCGAATTTCTGTTACTAAAAGACCACATATAGCTGGGTAGAAATTGACTCTATGAGGGCAAAAATGGAAAGAGAAAAATTAGTAAGGGATTTTTGTAGAAATACGAGCGTGAACAGGTAATGACTCATATTAGGGTGTTAACAATAGGGATGATAGGAAGTAGAATTCTTGATACATATTTCTGGAAAGACCAATATTATATGACAATGGTTTGGGTATGAGATGTGAAAGAAAGAGAAGATTCAAAAACGACTGCTGAGTATTTAGTTTGAACAACGTGGTAATTGATGTGCCATTTATTAAGTGAGAAAAACCCAAGGAAGAATGGGTTTGGTGAAAGAATTGAGAATTTGCTTTACATAGCTTAAGTTTGAGGTGCTTTTTGGGCATCTAAAATTTTCAATGTAAGGACAGTAAGGACAAAAGAAATTGGTGTTAAAGACACAAATCTGGGCACTGTCAGAAAATAGGTGGTATTTAAAGCCTTAAGACTTGGTGAGATCACTTAGGGAATAAGAAAGAAGTTCAGTGATTCAGCTCTGGGTGCTTCTAATATTTTCATTCAGAAAGAAGTGATGGAACAGGAAAGTGATACTAACAAGTGTCTGGTAAGGCAGAAGCAAATGCAAAGGTGTGTGGCATTCTGGAACCCAAGGGGAAAAAAGGAATTTCAAGAAGGAGAGAGTGATGAACATGTGTCAGATGTTGCTTGAGGGATCTAGGAAGACGAGGACTAAGAATTATTCACTGATACTGAGCAAGATGGAAATCATGAATCCTTTTCACAGGAGAAATTTCTATGGAATTGTGGGGATGAAACCTTATTTGAATGTATTAAAAAGAAGGAATCAGAAGTAAGCTAAATCAGAATATCCAGTTCCTTGGAATTCTGCCAGCCTGTTAACTCCCAGCTACTTTAACATTTACTTTATTCCTTACTTTATTTCCTGTCTATTCTAGATCATATGATCAGAGTTTTCAATCAATTGTAATTGCCTTGCTATCTTGCTATTTCACTTGAATACCCAACAAAACCCCAAATCTTGACCAATACAACCACCTCCTCTTTATTTTTATATTCAGGCAATTGAGCTCTGCTGAAGGAAATCACAAACTCACATAGACTGATGCCTTGAAAAATTCATATCATCAATACCATCTGTCATTTTCCCTATGTTCTCCTAGTTATTTGTCTCTCTTCTATTCTGCACATCTATAATTTACTTGGTCTACATATATTCTTTCCATTTATAATCTCCCATGAGAAAGAAGTGTCCCTTCTTATAATTTATCTATCCCATTCTTATGTAGCCTCCCACCTCCTCAGTCATCTTGATCCATCAATTATCTCTTTTCCTGTGTCTTCAAAATTACTCCCCTCACTGGCTCTGCTCCATCAGCATTTAAATATTCTCAATTACTTTCCATCATAAATACAATGTTTTCCCATCTCTCTTTCTGCTCCCATATTTCACTCACCTTGCAACAGTGGCCAAATTTCTTAAAAGGATTGTCTCCCCTTATTATGGTCATATTCCCTCCCCCTTTCCTATCATATTCCTATCATCTGGAATCCTCTCTCATCTCCCCACTACGTTAAAACTTTCTTGTGATCATCACCAGTAACTTTACTTAAATATCACGTCCTTTGGAAATCTAATTTAATTTTATTTTTTTCCCTAGCACATGACAATGTTTAATAGCCTTCTTGAAATATTCTTCTTAGTTGACTTCTGTGATGTCACACTTATTTGTTTTCTTCTTTTCTTTCTGGGTGCTCTAAGTAAACATCATAGCTGACTCTCTTCCCTTTTTTTATGTTACATATTGGCAACACATAGTTAACTCACAGGGTTCCAATGACGTTATATTCTTTTCTCCCTTTGTGTTCTATTCCTATATGACCTCATTCACTCCTGACACTAATTATCATCTATATTCTGATAATTCGCAAATGTATCTTCCCAAACATGTATATCCAACAATCTCCTGGATATCTCCACTGGTCTGTTCCTCTGACAATTTAAGCTCAACAAGAACATCATCTTCACTCTCCTCTAAGAAATCTGACTCTCCTCTAAGATCCTCTAAGTCAATGATTGGAGCCATCATGCATCTAAATGCCTAATAAAGAAAATTGGATAAAATTACTCCCTTTCTTCACTCTCTCACCTAATCAACCAAGTCCTATTGATTCTATAGAACCTTTACATTTTTGATTCATTCAATACCATCCATCCTGTGTGGATTTACCCAGTTCAAGAAAGCTATCACCTCTCTTCTGGATTTCTTCAACAGCTCTCTAAACTCAGTTCCCTCCTACAGCCTCAGCCTTCCCATTTATCTATCATGCAAATATAATGCTCTCATTAGCTGTTTTACACTTTTCAATGTCTTTGACTTTTTTTGTCTTGGTAGATTTCAAATCTCTTTGGAATTGCTACATACTATGTAGTTTTTGGAGCACTCTTCCCCATTCATCTTTTATTCTTACAGCATCTAACTATATCTTACTTATCTTAAGGTTTTAGCTAAGATGTCATTAGTTCCTGGGTATTTCTCATCTTTCAAATTCTGACTTACTCTCTTTATAGCACTTATCATATTGAACTATATAATGCATACATGACCAGTTTCTTTAGTATGTATGTAGACATAAAGTTATATTCACATTGATACATGTTTCTTGTTTTTGCCCAACACTTGTACCTCTCTGACCCATCCTCCTGTCAAAATTTCAGAAAACCCTTGAAATGAGTTAAAGCATCAGTCAGTACATATTTTTCTAAAGGCCACTGTGAGGCCAGGCAATCCTTGAGGCTCCAGGAATGGAGAAGTCAAGAAAATGGAATGCCCAGAGAATTATGAGATAGTCAATAAACATGCAAACATACACATAATTTCAGGTATAGGTAAATGCTCAAAGCGGTCAAACAAGAAAATCTGGCAGACTAACTAGAGTCCAGAGAGAGAAGAGAAAGAGGGTGTCATTTTACTTTAGAGAATAGTGAATTCATGCCTGAATGGTGAGGAGGAGGCAGCAATACAATGATTTGGAGAAAGAGAACTCCAAGCCAAAAGAACATACTGGTATCTTGGCATAAAAATAAGTTTGGCATATTTGAAGACAGAAATGAGGCTCTCATAAGAGCAGCATTAGTCAGAGGGATGAAAAAGAGCAGTTCAGAGAGTTATTCAGGGCTATGTCATGCAGGGCCTCATAGGCATGGAAGGAGTTTGGATTTTATTCTGGTTGCAGTGGGAAATCATTAAGGGTTTGAGCTGGACAGTGATATAGCTTTATCATTTGTTCATGAGTTTTTGTGAAGTGAAAGGACTCGCATGTTCTCACAAACTAACCTCTTCCATTTAATCAACAGGTAGATAAGGCTCTAGGTCTTTTAGAGCCTTCAGTGAAATGGCTAAAGGACAAACTTGCAAATTAAATTAAATTAAATTAAAGCTTGCAAATTTTTTATTGCTTCTCAAAAATGGGCTCTGTTGTATCATTATGTTAATAGATTTTCTCTTCTTTTTTATTTAAATGTTTTATTTATTTTTTGAGAGGGAGGGAGGGAGGGAGAGAGGAGAGAGGAGAGAGAGAGAGAGAGAGAGAGAGAAAACGAACAAGTGGGGGAGGGGCTGAGAGAAAGGGAGACACAGAATCTGAAGCAGGCTCCAGGCTCTGAGCTGTCAGAACAGAACTTAATGTGGGGCTTGAACCCCCAAACCAGGGGATCATGACCTGAGCCAAAGTTGGAAGCTTAACTGACTGAGCCACCCAGATGCCCCTCATTATGTTAATAGACTTTCTGCCTTCTGGGAGTGAACAAGGACTGATGGCACAGAGAAGCTCACTCTCTTTCTCCACTGTTCATCCGGTGCTGCTTCACATGCCATAATGTCTTTGAAGCTGGAACTGTGACTTGTTTACCATTGTATCCACAGACCTGGTACAGCACCTGGATAAGACTCTATTACTGTTTGTAATTGTTATTGATGTATGGAGGCAGAAGGGAGAATTTTTAATTCTCTCCATGATGGTTGTTCCTCGTGGAGTCTTCATGTATGCTTCAGTGGCCATCACCCATTTCCCTGAAAGAATGGTCCATAGCTCACTGCAATCTCCTAACAGTGAATATACATTAGCATGTCTCCTTGGAAGATTTGAGCTTTCATTCCTTGAAGCACAACTAGGTGAGGACTCCCCGTTGCTTGCATTTACTTAGATCCCAATGCAGGGTTAAAAAAAAAAAAAAAAAAAAAAAAAAAACTAATTAAAGTGAACTTGAAGATTGGATTGAAAAGGCATATGTTTTTTTCATTTGCATTTGGAAGTGTGAATGACAAGATCTAGAGTTCTAGGGTAGGATAGTGATTGACAGTAATGAGTAACAATTCAGAAAAGAGAAACATATTGCTAGAGTCACAAAACCTGTAATGCCCCAAACATTTTCCATCTTTGAAAAATTGGCCCTTTTTGTATTATCTTTTTTTGTCAGATGAGTTGTAGCTGCCACTCTCAGCTCAGTTTCTTTTGCATTTGTGCTCATGAAAAAACAAAACTGCAAAGCACAAAAGCTCTACATTTATATGTTCAGATGAAAAGCTGAAATCCCAAACACAGGAAGATATTGACAGCCCTGACAGATCCATCCCTGGCTTTAACAGTCAAAGATGGTTGCATGGAAACACTAACAGTCAAAAATAACTTCTTTTGTTACAAAAAATAATGAGGAGGAGATGAATTGAAAGGCTTTGGGACCCAACCGAGTATCACAAAGATTATTCTCAAGTTTTGGACCTGACATTTTGTCTACTAATTTTCATTCTAAAATTCTCAAAATGAGCCTCAGAGAACTTTGCTTCCCAGGTTGCTAATTTAAGTAGAGAATTGAAAACTGTGACTTTCCCACAATGGCTCTTTAAAACACTTAATTCTAATTTTTTCCTACTGTGATTGATACCCCGGAGTCTTACCTTAACTCCCTCCCCACCTTCCTAGATCAGTGCTGAGAGTTCCAGCTCTGCTTTTCGTGCACTTGCTGGGCTGTGCTTCCATCATCATCATGGGAGGACACTCCAGCAGCCGAATTCTCATTTGTCTCCAGTGATACTGTGTGTCATAGTTTCATAAAAACACGGTGGGATAGCTAAATACTTAAAGGCATTTTTTAAGATTCAGGAAATAGACTCAGAGTTATGGTTCTGTGAAACCATCAAACTGGCTATTTAGGAAAGACTTTTAAAAAGTGGTTGTTTAATGGAATTTTTCATGTTCTAGTGAGATATATTGGCAGCCTATAGCAAGCCTTATTCCTCAAAAAGTTTGACTTGTTTAAAAAAAATGGACATTGTCACTGTTTAAGAAGGATTGAAATTCAGCAGAACTCATTTCCCCATATCTATAAATAACTGTTTATTGAAATTTACCCTCTCACAAATTCTATTTCCTTCCTACCTACAAAGCTCTGCCTGAAAAGTGCCCATTTCTCATTAATATTCATTGGAATTATTTTGTTCCCTAATTTTTTTTTTTCTGTTTCTTTCTCTATTTCCAAGCGTACTGTTGCACCTTGGGTGAACTAAGAGTCATTAATTTTTGAGCCACCTTTGAAATTTCAGCTGTCTTATGTACTTTCACCAGACTGATTCTCTGGCTTTTTTTTTTTTTTTTTTTTTTTTTTTTTTTTTTTTTTTTTGGCTCAGACTGAGCTTACTTTAACAGAAGACAAGAGTCTAATTGATTATGTTTGGTTAATGAGTTAGTATTTCAGAAGGTAAATAAAACCTGAGGCCATGTAATCCCTACCCAGGCCCTCATCCTTACAAAAAATAACATCAAATTGTTCATGATTTTCTAAGCTCTTTTAACATGCAACATTGTACTGTGGTATAATTTTTCAATTAATCAATATAAATCTGTATTTTTTTCAATATATTTATCAAATATTAAGTTTACTGGGCCCAATCTCACAGGAACCCTACAATAGCATGAATTATGGGAAATGAGACAGAATCATTTGACTGGGAGAACTCTGGAAGGTTTTTCTTGGCTGCTTGGCATATCTCATACCATGGGGATCACACTTAATCAAGAAATGACAGGCTTCATGAAGATTTTATAAGATCCCAAATTATATTTATTTTCCTGATATTCTTCCTTCAGTTTTATCCTCCCTCCAAACATAATAATCACTTACAAACATATGATGTGATGGGCATAAGCTCAATGGAAAGAATCAGCGTGTCATCAAGGAACATAACTAGCTGTCACAACCTGACTGCATTTCTGACTATTGTAAATGGGCACGTGGAGCATAGTTCTGTCCTGAGGAGTAGGGCTTCTGGAGCTTGAACTAAGTTTGAACTTGGGCATTGCCATGGGCCAGCTGGATGACTTTGGGAAAATAACCACTTTCCTCTGTGCCAAAGGTTCCTTACTAGTAAAATAAGGGATAATTATAGCACCTATCTCATAGGCTTCCATGTGGATCAAAACAGTGAATACCCATAGAAGCACTTAGAACAGTGCCGGGTACATATAGATATTATCTTAATATTTGTTATTTGTTATTCATCACTTTGATATGTTGTTCATCATAATTTTTTGCATTAATTTTGATTCTTTAAAATATTGTTACAATATTATTTACTTCTGATTAGTGAGTTCTTTGGCCTTGCCTTACATTTTTTATCCAAGGTGAATGTCTCATTCATTTTATCCTGGTCCTGGCCTTGTCCATAAATTATTACCATTACTAGCTTTCTTGACGCCCCTGATCAAATTTGAAAAATTGTTACCTTTCTTTCTTCATTTGTTTGTTTGTTTGTTTGTTTGTTTGTTTCTTTCTTTCTTTCTTTCTTTCAAGAGAGCATGTGAGCAAGACAGGGGTAGAGGGAGAGGGGAAGAGAGAATCTTAAGTAGGTTCCATGCCCAGCTCAGAGCCCAATGCAGGGCTCCATCTCATGACCACAAGATCATGACCTGAGCAGAAATCAAAGTCAGATATCTAACTGAATGAACTACCCATGCACCCCTTTCTTTTGTTTTAACCATTGCAATTGTGAAGTCTATAATATATGTAGAAAACATATTCTAAAAATATATATGTTGGTGATTTAACACAAAGCAAATAAATGTTCACACCACCACAACTCAGATCAAAAAATAGAACATCACCAGCATCTCATACACCATCAGCAATAATTATCCTTTTCTTCTTTCAAAAGGTTGAGTTCTTTCCTAATGTTTGTGGCAATTGTTTCCTTGATTTATTTTTGATTATTGTCCATCTAAGCATGTGTTCTCAAATATTATAATTTCCATGTTCCTGCCTGTAAAATTTATACAAATAGAACGATGCCCATACATTATGTATTCTTTTATGTCTGGCTTTGTTGACTCAACATTAGGCTTGTGAGATTTATCCATGTTGTTTGTTGCACAGAGTTTGTAGTTTGTTAAATTTCATTCCTGGATAGTGACCCATTGTAGAAATATACTAAAATTTATCCATTCTACTATTCATGAGTGTTGGGTTTGTTTTCAAATTTTTGCTATTACTAACAATGCTACTAGGACTACTCTTGAATAAATCTCTTTGGACACTTATGGTACACGTGCTTGTATTTTTTAAATATGTCCTTGAGACTAGAATTAGTATTAGTGCTGGTTTTACCAAAAATAAAAGTGGTTTTAGTAGTTTTTACCTGTAAACTAACTTGTTAAATCTAATAGTTTATCTGGAGATTATTTTGTATTTTCTATGTACACAGTCATGTCAACTGTGATTGTATGGTTAATGTGATTAATGATGGTTGTATTTCTCTCCTTCAAATTTTCAAATCTTTCAACATTTTATTAACGCCTTACTGCAATAAGACCACCACCTCCAGTACTTTGTTGAATGAAAATGTCTGTGCTTTATTCCCAGTATCACAAGAGAAACTTCCAGCATTTCATGATAAGATGAGTGTTTACTCTAGATTTTGTGTAATGGTCATTTGTCAGATTAAAGAAGATCCTTGATATTATCAACACCCACACAAACATCAAAGAATGAAGGTATTATGCTAAGGGAAATAAGTCAGATTGAGAAAGACAAATACTATATGATCCCACTCATAAGTGGAACCTAAAAAACACAAACACACAAAAGAATTAAAAAAGGAAGAATCAGACCTATAAATACAGAGAACAAACTGATGGTTGCTAGAGGGTAGAAGAGTAGGATGTTGGGCAAGATGGGTGAAGGGGAGAGGAAGATACAGGCTTCCAGTTATGGAATAAATAAATCACAGGAATAAGAGGTGTAGCATAAAGAATGCAGTCAATGATTTTGTAGTAAGGATATAACAGGACAGATGGTAGCTACGCTTGTGGTGAACACAGCATAATGTATAAACTTGTCAAATAACTACATTGTACATCTGAAACTAAAGTGTGTTAAATGTACTCAAAGAGAAAATGTATTATTATATCAAATAATTTTTCTACATATATTGAGATGGTCACAGAGTTTTTGTCCCTTATTTGGTTAATGTGATGAATTATATTAATGATTTGCTAATGTAAAACCAAATTTATATTTCTGGATCAATCCAAATAGGACAGGATGTTCCATTCTTTTGTATTTCACTGGGATGGTTTGCTATTTTTGCTTTAGGGATTTTTGCATCTATATTTGTGAAGAAAATGGTAGCTTGTAATTTTTCCTTCATGAGATGTTCATATTTGATTTGGTATCAAGATTGTCATGAATATAAAAAACATGTGTTTGAGTGATAATTCTTCACTTATTCTCTGGAAGATTTTGTGTTAACACTGACATTCATTTATCCTTAAGCAGTTGATAGAATTCAGCAGAGAAGATACCTAAGCTTAGAGTTTTCTCTTTGAGAAAATTTAAATTCTGGATTCATTTATTTTCTAGACTATTCATATTTTCTATATTTTCTTTGATAGTGTTGATCATTTGTATTTTTCAAAAGATTTATCCATTCACAAAATTTTTCGAACTTATTGTGTAATAGGTGGAATTGTTGTTCTCAAAAATATATGTTCAAATTCTAACCCCTAGTACCTATGAATATGACCTTATTTGGAAAGAGGGTCTTTGCAGATGAAATCAGGTGAGGGATTTTGAGATGAGGCCATCCTGGATTAACTCAGTGGGCTCTAAATTGAATGACAAATGCCCTTTTAAGGAAAGGAAAAAAAAAACCAGTCAGACCAAAGAGAACCAAAGAGGGGCCAGTCGCATGAAGATGAAGGCATAGGTTGAAGTCATGATACTATAAGCCAGGGAACACCAAAGATTGCCAGCAGTTACCAGAAACTAGGAGAGATTTGTGGAACAAACTCTTGCTCAGAGCCTTCAGAAAAACCAACCCTGCTTGATTTGGAATTTTGGGCCACCAGACTGGAAACTAATACATTTCTGTTCTTTCGAATCACCTAGTTAGTGCTAATTTGTTATAGCAGCTCTGGGAAACTAATGTAGCCATGAACTCATTCTTAATATTCTCTTGTGTTTTTAATAATGTCTACAGGATATGCAATTACAGCATTATTTTCTTTCCTGATACTATTTCTCTTTCTTCTTCCCTGCCACCTTTTTTTCTTTTCCTTTTCCTTTTAGTATTTTATAGGTGTTATTAAGGGTGTATTAATTTTATTATCTTTTTAAAGAACAAACTTTTGGCTCTGCTGCTCTTCTCTACATTTGTTTTCTAGTTTTTTTGTTTGTTTTTGAAGTTTATTTATTTTTGAGAGAGAGAGCACAAGGGGGGAGAGGGGCAGACAGAGAGGGGGACAGAGGATCTAAAGCGGGCTTTGCACTGACAGCAGAGAGCTCAGTGTGGGGCTCAAACTCATGAACTGTGAGATCATGTCCTGCTCCGAAGTTGGATGCTTAACCGACTGAGCCACCCAGGCACCCCTCATTTTCTACTTTCTTAATTTTCTGAATGCTTTCTACTCTTTCTTTACTTCTATGTTTTCTGTTTCATCCCTTATTCTCTTTCTGACTTGCTTAAAATGGCTATCGAGCTCTCCTTCCTTTTATGTATGCATTTATAGCTGTAAATTTCCTTTTACGCATATTTTTCTTCAGTATCATCAGCTTGAGAAATTTTAATTTTTCCATTGAAATTTCTTCTTTGATCCATGTGTTATTTTTATTTCCTAAATTCTGAAAATATAAAGATTTTCTAGAGATAAACCACGAAAATAAAATATACTAGTGGGGTGCCTGGGTAGTTCAGTTGGTTGAGTGTCTGACTTTTGATTTTGGCTCAGGTCATGATTTCACAGTTCATGGGATCAAGCCCTGCATCAGGCTCCCTGTTCTAAGCACAGGATTCTCTACTACTCTCTCTGTCCCTCCTCTGTTCAGTTTCTCTCTCTCAAAATGAATAAACTTAAAAAATAAAATGAAGTATACTCGCATAAATATGCACTAATAAAATAAAACACATATATTTTTGTTCTCTTAAATATTTTGATTTACTTTATAGGTCATTATGTGAACAATTTAAAAATGTTATATATTTTATTTTGAAAAGAATGCTTATTCTGCAGTTTTAACTGTACTGTATTATACATGTCTTATTATGGTGGTTGTAGTGTTCAAATCTATCTTTCCAATATTCTTTTGTCCTCTTTTTTAATCAACTGGTGAGAGGTGTGTGGATTTGTCTATTTTCCTCAAGACTTTGTGTACATTTTTGCTTATATAATTCAAATATATATTAGTAAGTGGATTCAGATTTGATGTTGTTATCTATTCCTAGTCCTTTAAAACTTTTTTTTTCACTATGTAGCGCCCTTCTTTATACAGCAATGCTTTTTACTTTAGCGTTAGTTTTGTCTGGTATTTAATATTGTCATTCCTGCATTATTTGGTTGATACTACAAAGAATATCTTTTTTTAATCTCTTTTTTATTTTTCAGTATTGTTATTTTTCCAATGAGTGTTTTATGAACAACACATAGTTGAGTTTGGTATCATTAACCCAGTCTGACTGTATCTTTTAAATGGATCATTAGTTCTTTTACATTTATTGTAATTACCAATATTTTTTAGCTTTACCATCGTAGTCATTTCTATTTGTCCTTCCTCCTTTGGGTTCTTTTTCTCTTTTTTGACTTCTTTTAGATTGAGTTTTTTTAAAATTCCCTTTCTTTTTCTATTAGCTTGAATAATATACATCGTTAAGATTCTTTTAGTGGTCTTTAGAAAAAACAAAAGCAATATTCTTCACTTACCAAAGCCTTATCCTAATTGTTATTTTCCCTCTGCTTCTGCATGACTCAAGGATTTTAGAATACTCTACACCATTAAAAAATGTAGTTAATTTTTTCTATATTTTAAAGACTTTAAAGCATCATTGTTAATGTTTTATATGACCAGTATCCACTCAAATATTCTCACATGCTTACCTTTTCTCTTGCTCCTTAATTTTTTTCTGAAGTTTTTTTTTCATTCTGGTTAAACAGTGACTTCTAGATTTTTTTAAAGAAAAAGTTTATTTATTTATTTTGAAAGAGAGAAAGAGAGAGAGAGAGAGAGAGAGAAAGAACATGAGATTGAGAAGGGCAGAGAGAGAGGGAGAGAGAGAAAATCCCAAGCAGGCTCCATGCTCCATGTTGAGCTTGCTGCTGGGATACATCTCAGCACTGTGAGATCATGACCTGAACCAAAATCAAGAGTCAGAAGCTTAACCCACTGAGCCACGCAGGCACTCCTAGATTTTTTTTTTTTTAATCACAGGTATTATGCCTCCATATTTTGTACTTCTAAAAATGTCCTTATTTTACATCCATTTTTGAAAGATATCTGTAGGTAGGAATAGAATTCTCAATTGTCTTATTTTCTCTAAACATTTTAAAGATGTCTTCTGGCTTAAATTTTCCTGTATAAAAGTCAGCTCTAAGTCTCAGCTGATGCTTCTTTTTTAGGTAACCTCTTTTGTTTTCTCCTGCTGTATTTAGATTGTTTTTTCTTTTGTCTTTGGTTTTCAGTGGCTTTACTGATGTGCCGGAGGGTGTGGTTTCTTTATAT
Source organism: Panthera leo (assembly GCF_018350215.1). Classification (NCBI taxonomy): domain Eukaryota; kingdom Metazoa; phylum Chordata; class Mammalia; order Carnivora; family Felidae; genus Panthera; species Panthera leo. The sequence continues at coordinate 110,779,895 of NC_056683.1, read as the reverse complement.
TAATTCTTCATGAAGTTCTTCATGCCTCTCGAAATATGGCTTGACATTCTTTAAATTTGGAAAGTTGTTAATGATCATATCTTAAAATATGACCTACCTTTAGAAGAATCTGACTGTATACCTAATAACATCTTTTCAACTATCTTTGTCTTGTACCCTATCATTTGCATTTTCCAGCCCTTTCTCAGGGCTTTAGTCTGGGTATATTTATTTAACTTACCTTTGGCTATGACTAATCCTCTATAAACCTATTAAATGAGTTCTTAATTTCAGTTGTTTTGTTTTTCAGTTCTAGGATTCCCATTTTTGGAAGTTTTTATTCTCCTTCCAAACTCTCACACTTGCCTTTTATTTCCTTGAACAAGTAGAATACTTATCTTAAAATTAGTATCTGATATCCCTAATATCAGAGGCTTTTGGAGTCTGTCTATTGCTGTTTCATGTTATCTTCTTTCTTTACTGCCTGAGTATTTTTAAGTATATCTTCTAGCTATATTTGTAAAAACCTGGTAGAAATAATCTGTGACCCGGGAAATTATGTATCCTCCAAAGAGGATCATCATCATCATTATCATCATTATCATCACCATCGTCATTTTGGCTAGGTATCACAGGGAAATAGTTTTTCAGAATTATCTTAATACAATTTCTGGATTTAATATTATATGAGACTAAGCTTCAGTCCCTGTGCGGAGTCTCATTTTGGATTCACCCTTTACTCCCAGGTACAGCCTTTCAGGGTCGAGCAAGTGTGTGTGTGGGGGGGGTATGTGTGTGTGTGTGTGTGTGTGTGTGTGTGTGTGTGTGTGTGGGTGTGTGTGTGTGAGGGACTGTACTCCAAATGTATTCCAAATCTCTATTCTCCTCATGCATGAAGACTATCCAAAATCCAACTAAGTCTAAACTGCAGTTAACCCTTCTGAAATTGCAAATAACCTCAAAAACAGAGAACCTTAACCTCAGGTTAAGAGAATCTTAACCATAACCTGAGCCTATGTCCACACTGGATCACTGCTTACTAATCTTCATTGTTTTATTATTTCTAAAATATAGGCTTTTAAAAACATTTTGTCCAGCTTTTCTTGTTGTCTTTGGTGGGGGAATTGGTACTAATTACCTCATCTGACTTTACCACAAGTGGATTTACTTTTCATGTATAAACCCATTATACCAGATAAAGAAAAATTTCTATGTCATTTAATGCCACTGAAACTGAATCCAATTTCTTGAGGCATGTTTGTTCAACAGAAATATTCTAATTCAATTAGGAAATCCTTTTTACAAATATAAAACCATTCAAAATTACCTAGTCTTAAAGGGTTCAAGCAAATATTGGGAAAGAGGTAAAGTCATTTGAAATTTTTTTATCCACATTTTCAGTTCTAGTTCAATATTTATACTGTTACTATTATAACTATATCAAGGGCCTGGCACTATACTAAATACTAGAGATACAACATGACTATGTGAGCAGGATAGGAGGAGCCCCTGCTCTGATGATGCTTGGAGAGAAGTGGGGAAGGCACCTAGGATTAAGTGAGGTAATCTTTGAACTGTGCTTAGCACAGTTCCTGGCATATAACACATGTTTAAACACTGTTTCTGTTAAAACACACAATCATTTCCAAACTGCCCTGGGTTCCTAGGCCCCCATAGACCCACATCTCACACTGAGTGCATTTATGGGAGTAGGCATTGATGTGCAAATAGATTAGGCATTGAGAGCTCTTTATGTAGCCTTGTTTTTGATTGTAGAATTTTATTAATTTTACTGCTTGATTCAAAATGTAGGAAGATATTTTGATAAGTGTGTTGAGGGACACACATTTCTCTTCTGCCTCAGTCTCCACTATGGTTTTGTGGAACACTTACGTGGATGTATGACAGAAATAGAAATGAAGAAAACATTGATGTAGGTGCTAAAATTGCCAATAAATGAGGAGGCTTGCTGGCACATAAAAAGATGGCAATGAATAAAAGTATCATAAATGCATGCATTTTGGAAAACGGAGATTTATCCTGTTGGAAAGATAATGAGAAATAAGAAGGATGCCCCAAGATTTCTTCAGGCCCCGAGGTACAAGGGGAACTACTGTCCCTGCTTGACAGACTGTGTGAGGAATGGGGTCCTCAAGGTATGGCCAATCCTCAGGAAACCACAAAGGTGAAGAAAATACAGAATAAAGGTTGAGGATTTTGCTAAGGAGAAACTATAATTTCAAGATGGTGCTGTGGCATAATTCATGTGTACTTTTCAAGGGAAACAGAAACAACAAATTAGTCCTTGTTCTTTTCCAAACTGTGTATGATATCCTGGACCAGAGGTAACCACATTACTTCTTTTTCTTCATGTTTAAAGAGATTATTCTCTCATCACCATTATGTAAATGAGTATAGATTATTTAAGTATATTATTTAGCTCTAGGTTCAGGATTATAAATAAACAAACAAACAAATATATATATATCAGATTAAGAGTAAGAGTATTGTTCATCATCCAGAGATAAACGAAATGACAAGTTTTTTCTTTATATCCTTTGGGGAAGAGGTAAGCATGTTTTTAATTATATGTGAGATAGGTAGGACAGGACATTGCCTATCTATCTATCTATCTATCTATGAATCATCTATTTATCTATCATCTATATCTATCATCCACCTATTATCTATCATCTATCTATATCTATCTATGTATCTATCTATTACTATCTATGTATCATCCATGTATCATCTATCTATCTATCTATCTATCTATCTATCTATCTATCTATGTCTGAGATGAAGTATATGTGATTTGTGTGTGTGGGTGTGTGTTTCTACTCATATACACAATCAAAAGGAGATTTTGGTCAGCTTAGTACTCCTTTTCATCATCTTCTGACAATAGCATCTTCCTGCATGGGCAATTGCTCCTCCTTTCCCCTTATCCTGGAGACTCCTGGTAAGGCTGCCAATCATTACATGGGTACTGAGCCACTCAGGCCATATGAGATTGGCTCGGGCCAAAGTGACCTATTCTCCTGGTCACAGAGATTGGCTGGGAGATGTGCATATGATGTAAGTAATAAGGGTTACCATTTAGGGTCTATCTCTACAATTTTTATAGACAAACATTGATTTAAAAAAAACAGCTCTTTCTCTCTTCTGAGGTCATAATCTTGATTAATCTGAGTGAACGTGGGAATATCTATAACCGGGCTCATAACTTGCCCTTCCAGATGGAAAATATCCTCATAAAGTGGGAAACACTAAAGCAAATATATAGATTTAAATGGAGCTGAAAAATGGAGAAAGTACTGGTGATATTATTCACACCCCACATATTTAAAGGTGTGTATAACCATCCACCTTTTTTGGAGATTCAGAATAATAGAAGGGAATTGTAATTTATGATAAGTGGGATTTTTGTTTAGACAACAACAACCATCAAGGAACGATGTAAAGAACAGTGGGCTAAGGGTCAGAGTGGCTGGATTCCAGTTCAGCCTCTTCAATTAACAAGACTTGATGTAAATGTGAGCAAGTCAGTCAGCCTTTCTGGCTTCCCAGTTCTCTCCTAACATGACAAAATGAGTCTTTCACTACTTTAAGATCTTTAAAGCCATAATGCACGTGTCCTAGACACTTCTAAAGTAAGTACACTTTGAATTAAGTGTCCCGCCTACGAATACGTACTTAATAATCTTTTTCTTATAACATTTTATGCTTTTTCTTCTCCTTTCCTTTTCCTTTAAGCTCTCTGTTAAAAACAAAAAGTATGATGCTGCTAGATTAATCCATTACAGTGGAATGTAAATGTAATCAGTGACTAAATCAAACATGTCTCTGGTCCACAACATTTCCAAAGCAAAAACAAAATTATATATCCTTCTAATTTGAACCAGCTGAAGTAACTGCTGATTTTTACAGTTCCAATGAAATGGTGAATTGTCAGAATTGATTGTCTCTGCAGATTATAATGCTGAGCACTTAGATACAAAGAGGAACAACAGTCCCTAAACCAAATTTAGAGGTTCTTGAAATTTGGCATTGGAAACACCCTTAATGTGTCCTTTTAGTGATGTCACGACCCTTTCAATTTGTCCTTCTGACTCTTCCTAAGCTCATGGCAATTAAGTTCATCATCAAGAGCCAACTAGGATAAACTGTAGTGGCTGCATAGAATGTTGTGTTGAATTTTCCAGACTGTATCCAGGCTCTTGGAAGAGAAGGCTATGATAAATAAGAGGTTTCTGCAAAGGCACAATCTTCAAAAATGAGACTTTTGTGACTGTGATGGGTATGTGCCACCCAAACGCTAACCTAATCTTGTATTCCAAATGCTATTTGCCTTTTAATAGAAAAATTTCAAGTTCAATTTCTAAATGATAGGACTAAGCCTTTGATTTGTATACAACAGGCTTCCCCACTGGGTTGTACATTTTGGGATGAGGGCACTTTCTACATTATTCTTCATATGCAGCCAACCATCTATTCTGCTTATTGGCCATGCCAAGACAGCATGAATTTAAATCTCCAGTGTCTTTCACAACTCCAATTTGTTCCCAGCATGAAGTGCCACTTATATTGGTTTGAAATTCTATTCTAAACTTAGAACCCACGATTTCTGTGTGGGATGTAAAGTTGACAAAACACATACTTTTTCCCTAATGCAAATCCTACACGCATTGGCTTTCAGGTAGTCAGGCTGACACTGTTGGGGGCGTGTAAGACAGAAAATAACTCCTGTTAAATAAAAGGGTAAGGAGTGAGGAAAGAGGAACAGATCTATTTTGTTAAACGGAATTTTTAGAGACCTAGAGCAAATGGTTCTGTTTTGCTTTGAAGGAGATTAAGAAAAAAAAAAGTATTTAAAATGAGAGCGGATACATGTTAGGAGGTCAAGGAAAGTGACAATCTGCCAGTTGTGACAACATTTAATAATATTCAAATTAATTATAATATTGAAAATGGAAAACTCTGACTTCAAGTGAATAATGAATAGCAAAACCAGACACAGCTCTGAGGTGAAATGTGATTTTCATGAGGATGGGAACATTTAACATTTATACAGCAGTTCATATTCTCAAAGTCATATATCAGTGACAACTGTAAAATACATCTTTAATTTGAATTGATGAAATACTCTGCAGGGGTACATTCAGATGGTTGTACCCTCCCTTCCCCAAATAAAAGGAGACAGACAGAGAGAAGGTATTTGGATAAACAGATGCTTAAAACTGCTTATAAAAATGTAAGTCAAATGCCCTCATATCCAATCTCTTGAAATGCTTTAATTCTTGGTAGGTATGTCTTTGTTATTCATTCACATAAATATTCATAGCATGTTGCACTATTCACGTGTTTAGAAGTTAAGGGTAATCCACATTCTGAATGCAAAAAGATTGATTTATAAATATGACTGTAATCCTTAGACAGTACTTAAAATAAAAGCCATTTAGATCATGCATTTTCTCTAAAGCAGTCATCTCTGCACTGTTCTTCCCATATCCTTGCATTAGTTGCAGTTTAGCTAAAACTTTTCTTGAAGACCACTCTTGCCCAGAGATTTTAGCCCAACCACCTACTTTTCTGCTCCAATATTCGTTCAGTCTATTAACATGGCTATGGAGAACTCAAGAATAGTACTATGGAGAGATTTTATTCCTAGTAGCAAGGTTTTCATAGGGTGTCACTGCCAGCCCCATGTCACTTCCAGGTTTGACCCATACAGCCTTGCAAGCCTTTCCCCAATTTGTTGGCTGGAGTGGTAATGACCAGAACAATTTTGGAAGCCATGTAAAGGTGGTAGAGGTGCCATTTTCCTGGATTTCTAAATGGCCCATGAAGAATACCTGCTCATTACCTTGGAACACCTCCCTGAACTGTGAGCCTGATCAGAATGTAAGTTCTTATTTTGTTTAAGAGGTGTATTTCAGATGCCTGGGTGGCTCAGTCGGTTAAGCGTCCGACTTCGGCTCAGGTCATGATCTCGCGGTCCATGAGTTTGAGCCCCGTGTTGGGCTCTGTGCTGACAGCTCAGAGCCTGGAGTCGGCTTCAGATTCTGTGTCTCCCTCTCTCTCTGACCCTCCCCTGTTCATGCCCTGTCTCTCTCTGTCTCAAAAATAAATAAACGTTAAAAAAATAATAAAAAGAGGTGTATTTGGACTTCATTTCGCTTTTACTTCTTTTATGACTCTAATATATGTCTGGATTTGTTCCTATAAACTATGATCTAATTTAGAAATCTAAGCCCAGCAGGCTTCTAAGAAGAACTTTGCAATTCTCAAGAAGCTGACTTTCTTTTTGCCTCTTCAGCGTTTTGAAACCTTTAGAACTCTCCTGGAGATGTCATTTTAACCTCTAGCCCTTTGTTTCTCAGCAGATGACATTGACTCCTAGAGAAAATAATGCCATTGGCACAAATTCCTCTAAATCTTGCCTTTGACAACTGAAAAATTGTCCATATTTGTCCCAAACTTAATTCTTTTGATTAACTAAAAAGTTTGTTTTCTCTGTAAAAGTACTCTCCACATGAATTCTAATTTTACCCTTCCATCCGTTTAAAGCTTTCTCTATATTCCTTGTCTTTTCTCTCTCCTATGTCATTAATGTTTCTTCCCTTGTTCCTATATCCCTTCCCTTAAAGAATAAACATGATCAAGTCTTTTGAGCTTTAAAAAATATCTCCTGCTTTACCCTGTTTCCCTCTCTAATTGTGAATCATCTCACTCCTTTGCTTTTCATGTAAGCTTCCTTGAAGCATGATTTGGGTTCTCATTTCATTTTATGATCTCCCATTTGCCACACATTCTGTAATCTGGCTTCTATTTCTAAGGTTCCCTGAAATTATCTCAAGGAAACTGTGATGATCACTTTGTTGTGGAATCCAGTATTTCCAAATGGTAAATTCGATCATTTCGTATTTTTGCCTAAAACACTTCAATGTCATTCTAAATTAGAGTTAAATCCAAATACTTTAGGATGGCTTGTAGGACACATAAGTATCTGGCTCTGATTTATTCTCTTATTTCTTCTGTAGCTTCCTTCCAAGTACCCTGTAACCAAATCTTTCTAAAGTTTTTCTTTTTATTTTTGAGAGAGAGCGCACATGAGTGGGGGAGAGGCAGAGAGAGAGGGAGACACAGAATCCGAAGCAGGCCCCAGGCTCTGAGCTGTCAGCACAGAGCCCAACGCAGGGCTCAAACTCACAAACTGAGAGATCATGACCTGAGATGAAGTCACTTAACCGACGAGCCACCCAGGTGCCCCCTTACTGAAGTATTTAAAATTAATTATGTTTAAACCCTTGTAGTTTTTTCTGAGCTGTTTTTCTGGGTTGTCCCTCTACTTGAGATGTATGTCCTCAATCTATTTATTTAAATAATTTCTTATACTTCAAGACCCAATGCCAGCATTTCCTTACTCTTAAAGCCTTTCCTATTGTATCAAAGCTCCTTCTCCACAGCAATGCATAGTGTTTATTCTACTAGAGAACGTTTTACATTGCTTTATAATGTTTGATGTATCTTTTTCATTCTCTTATAAGATTCTGAGCTCCTTGAGGACAAAATCCATCACTAGAACGGGGTTTAGTGCTGAGAGCAGAGTAAAGAGATAATTAATATATGTATTTATTGAGCAAAGGAATAACGAGTTTAAGCTATTTATAAGTAAGTTCAGAAAGTTAGTGACTCTAGTTGGTATGCAGTAATGATAAACCAGATATAACAGATTACATTGTGGGTAATGCAAAAACATCAAAATTTAAAACAAAACAAAAACTAAATAAAAACAATAAACAAAAAAAACCCAAGATGATGATGTTGTTAATTTTATCCAAATTAGCAAGCAGAAATGTTCATTTAAATTATTTTTAGAGAATTAGAAATTTGTATCTAAGAACTAGTCAGCAGATACTTTTATAAAAAAGTTATTTATGCTTTTATAAGCAAATAAAACGCATAAATGAAAAATCACTTTTGAATAGCGACTAAGACTACAGACTGAAGGTCATATGTAATAGAGTGCACAGCAGAAGGCAATAATCCGAATTGTGGATTCCACAGGACCACCTACTACGGGATATGGCAGATCCTTATAAAGAGGACACTGGTAGTAGACAGAAGCCAGCAATTCAGAGAATAGAATCCCCAAGAAGGAAGGGGCATCCATTGCCTTTGTTAATTGAAGACCGAATTGACGTAGGCAAATTTCTGAGAGAATGTTTGACAATGTCAAATGTGTGTGAGGGAAGAAGCCTGATATTGGAGACTCAGCTATTCATGAGTCAGAGTTAAAGAGAGGAAAGTTTTTAATTGCACTGGAATGCCTTCCGTCATTTGAAACGAGCTGGATCACACAGTTTCTAAATAATCAGATGGTAAGCCAAACCTATGGAAAGACTTTCAACCTTTGGTTAAAGAAACGAGCACAGGCCATTTAGAGAAAATAAAGAGGACAGAACGAGATTTTCCATGACACAAATAGAAAACAAAATAATTTAAAATGAAGTGAACAGCAGTGCTGAGATGAAGTTAATGAACTAATAGTTCAATTGAGACTTTTCTTGTGATTCTGAAGATTAAGTTTATCGTGTGAGAGCTTCAGCGGAATTTCTAGGTCATGTGATGAGATTTCAAGGTCAGATGAAAGCAAATACCCTCAAATGGCTCCTAAGTTCATATTCAGTGTTCCTAGTTTCTTCTATATTTCTTCCTTCTAAAGTTTAAAAGCCAATAGTTATTCTTTCCGTATTTAAGTTGTTTTTGCCAAGTTTTTCTTCACTTCCAAAGCTAAAAGTAGAGTTTCTTTTTTGTATATTCATCCTGGTAAGCTATTTGAACCGAGGCAGTCAAACAGTAGCTTGCATTTTGTTAGCTCAAATATAAAACTTTCTTACATTATGACACTCAGTCCCCTACCTCTCTCTCCCCTTTTTTTCAAAACCATTTGGTGGGTTATCTTTGTCTCTTATTAAAATGAACTTGAAAATTTAAGCTTACATAAAAGTGATACCTCTTATTTTGTCAGGATCCAAGTAAAAAGTACTTTTAACCCAATTAGGTATCCCACAGATTTACCTACACTCTGTTTAAGAGTACAATATTGCACAAAGTTCTTTATTATTTTATTTTTATTTGTCATGAATTCATGTATATGTTATTCACATATAAGCTGTTTGTATCCATAAATTAAGAAATAGATTTTGAGAAATAATCCTAAACTCTGCTTTCTAATATCTCCAACCCTTGAGAAATGGGTGACTGATAGTAAATAACTATTTACTCCTAATCTTCTCACTACTTTATAAAACACACACAAATACATTGGCACAGAACAAGATAACATAGTGCAGACTTAAAATGGTTTTTAAAAAACTTCACTTTGCTTTATTTTATGTTTTTTTGGTGGGAACCAAAAATCATCAAAACTTCCCTGGTTGCCTCCTGAATCTTTTTGCATCTGAAATTCAGTAAGAATATCTTATTCATAGCCAAATATAATGTATGTATTACTGATTGTTAGTTCATGATAAGAGCTGACAGAGCAGCCAGATTTTTTTAAAACATTGCTCTAAGGAAAAATATTTTTGTCTAATAATTTGAATATTTAGCACACCTAGTGGAAATCACAACAGGCAATGCCCAGTATAATCAAATTGGAGGGGCAGCTTGGACTAAACGGAACATTTAATAGAAGAACGAACTTTCATGGTTTACCATTGACTTGTAGAGACCAGGTCAGTGAATGATGTATCGCGAACAGTTACTCCTGTTTGCAAAACTAGGATAAGTCTACCTGTGTTGACCCAGGAAGCTATTAATGAGAAGAGAGAGCCCAACTTTCAGGTCATCTTAAAAGAGCCCAATGAACTGGTAAGGTCTCTTTTAAAATGAACACCTCTTTCAAATGAAGAAAGGCAAAAAAGATGATGAAAGTCAAATACATTGTAATGTTTTATTCTTTGGATAGGTATCCTGAAGAATGCTGTCTTTGCCTTTAGAAAAATGTCAGTTGCTTGGTTTTGGAAAGCTTCAGAGAGTTCCACTTGAAACTGAAAGATAGATCTTATTAATTTCAAATAACTTGAAAGTTGTAAAATTTTTAAAATGAGAAATATACTGGTTTCTTAATGTCTAATAAGATTCATCAGCTCATCCAACAGATAGATTTAAAAAACTTATTATCTTGCAAACATGTATATTTGCTAGAATATGTTTTATTCCTCTTTCTCCTAGTATGTATTGCACAAAATTAGTGATTGGGAATTTAAGAGTAACATCAATCACTAGGAATTTAGTATTCTTGCTCTATATTCTTATTTCAACTTCTTATTAAGTAGGAGTTTGTAATTGTGATTTATTCCTGCTTCAAGCTAGCTACTTTTATTTAGGCCCTGACTCATGTAAATTCTTAATGAATTGCACACAGGATTATTATTTTTTCAGTTAGGCACAATGGAAGACTGTGAAAGTGACTGACAAATGGAGATGGGAAGTGCTAAGTTTTCTTAAATTTGGAAGCACTGTGATGTTATTGAATGGAGATGCCTTTGGAGGTCAAGTGAGGACAAGTCTGCTTTTAGGCTACCTCCTCCCCATTTTAGAAAGCAGGCACCAACCCTGTGCTCCAGAAGGGGGCGAAAGAAGTTTGTGTCCTTCCACCTGCAGGTGACCTAATCTGCAAACCGTAGAGTCTGCAACAAAGACTCACCTCTGGGGGGAAAGGTACAAACTTGTAGTCAAAAGCCTCCAGGCCCCATCCTAGGTATAGAATCGTTTAGAAAATTGTGAGTGTGACCTGGAATTATTTACACTTTTGTGAATTAAGATTGCTTCCTTACTTATTCTGCAATTATATGAACACTTCCTGCGTGCAAAGAATTGAGGCAGCAGATACAAAAATGTTGACATGGGGGGTGGAGGATGTAATTTTCTATGGAAATAACTATTGTAGCTTTCTTCTGAGTCTCAAAAATTAAAACAGCATATTTGACTTTGTTTTATGATCTCTGAAGTCCCATACAAATCAAAGAGATTTTGACAACCATAGGCAGTAAGTTAAGGCTAAAAGTTGAAACTACAAACATTTATTAGGTTGAATATGAGAATAAAATAAAAGATAAGTATAGTCACCCCTTGATTATTCAAATTGGCTACAGTTTGTGATTATCAATGCCCTTTGATTCTCCTTCCCCTTTCTACCACCAACTATTGAATATTTCTCCGCTCATTAACACCTGTCTAGGAATGGGAAGGTGAAATGCTAATCAGCCCATTTGGTTAATTGTTAGCTGCTATGATCTTTTTTCTTCTATTTTCTTGGTAGGGAAAGGTTGAAATCTTTTACTAAAATGTTGGCTGTGGATTTCTAAACTTTATGTCACTTTTCCTTTTTTTTTTTTTTTTTTTTTTTACTCCATAGATAAAAATTCAGATATTTTGTTTTCAGTATGAAATTAAAGAGAATATAAAAATCAAGTAATTCATCAGGTCTCACATGTTTGGAAAATCTTAATCCCCTACAAGGAAGCTTCAGGATTTAATAGTTGCAAGTTTAAGTGTGGCCCTATATAAATAACTGCACTTGCTAAGTGGATTTAGACCAATAGGGAATCACCTTGGGGAAAATGACAGAAGACTACCCTCCCCTTTGCTTCTGGTAGATGTTACAGGACCCTCCCCACACCAAATAAGGGAAGAGGAATGTTCTGAGCATGAAGGGCGCTAAGAATAAATCTGAGCTATCACAGATAAGATTACTTTCAACTCTTTATTTCATGTTTTCTGACATAGACCCCAAGATCTGTAATTATCTTAGGGAAACTGTGGGGGTTTAGACAGTACTTTCTAGTTTTGTTTTGTTTTGTTTGGCCTATCTTTCTTTGGGGCTGGAGAGCTGGGGTGTGTGTGTGTGTGTGTGTGTGTGTGTGTGTGTGTTCCACTAGAGTGCCAAAAAAAAAAAAAAAAGTGCTGAAGAGTCCTAGGGAAATGAGGCTATTTTTGTTCGAAGCTGATACTTCTGCCTGAGCCACAAGTGCAGCTTGGAAAGGGCTCAGGTTGTTTCCAGGGGGAGAACTCTGCAGAGAAGAGACAAAGTTCAACAGGACAACAAAGGAGCAGCAGAAACAGCCAGGAAAAGGAAGAGCCCTCACATTTTCACACAGAACCCCCTATCAGAGTTCTCAAATCCTAAAGTATTCTGCAAAGTGCCACTTGACGGGAACTTTTCACCTGCCTTTTCCTTTCTCCAACCACCATGACGGAGATCACTGCTGAAGGTATTGCTACCATTTTCCAATATACCGACTAGGAAAACAAGGTGGAAGTTGATAGTGACATTGACCGTCCATTTGTCGACTTAAATGTTGCTTTTAGATATTTTCTTAATCAATGATTCTATACAGGATTGGAGAAGTGGGTTTCAGTGCTGAGATGCTGATAGATCTGTGTGTTGGGGGAGAGAAGGGGTTTCTCTGAAATTTTGCATGTGGAAACTGTTGTGTGCTATGCCAAAGGCCTCAGGTACCAATTGTAACCGGCCCCTCTATAAATAGCTATGGTCATGTAACATCATGGCTAATATCTAACCTTGCAAAACTTACAAGGCTCAAAAGGATAGAAGCCACGATGAACTTGAAATGTTGCATCTAATATTTAACCATGGAAGAATGATTTTGAGTACTTTTGCTTTATGATATTTTAAAATGCGGATCTTAAATTTGTTTTCCCTTTCTAATTTCAATGTATAAATATGCACACACACGTATATAAGATTTATATACAACTTAAGATGTAAGTGCCCCCACAAAATTTGTATACATTTTACTATTGGTAGATAGTCAGAGACAAGGTTTGGAAATACACAAAATATAGATAAATATGATTTTAAAATAAAGCAATTCAAATTCTGATTCTTTTCACACACTCATGTCTCTTTTGCATTTACACAAGGAACTCTATCTTTCTATAAAAGTAAATATTTTGTTTCAGTGCTTATTCTGAAAAGGTTTATGCCCTAACTAAAACGCAATTTTTAATTATTCGACCATGGTAGCAATCGTTTCACCTATATGCAAATATATAAATATATAAAAATATTTACATTTCTTAGAATAAAAGGACCCTTTAAAACAACTAAAGCATTTTATATACAGACACAATCCAGTTCTAGTTGGGGTAAAAATCTAAGAGGTGGATCTAAAATTTGCTTCTGGCAGCTGTAAGAAAATCAGACAGGTGGTGCTCTCATCAGCTTCCAAGTTGAATGCTGTTCTGGTTTGTTTTTAATTAGACAACTGAAAAATAGAACGTGTGGTTTTGGCTCTTCGCGTAGACGTTAGTATGGACACACAGTGATTTCAGAGTTGGAGATTTTCAGTCAATATTTATAAGAAGAAATGTCTTACTTGTATATTCCACTGAGAAGTTTAGCCTGGCACCCCAAATTAATAAAAACAATTACTGAGAGATTTCTGTTTATCAGGTATTTTTCTCAGGACTTTGTATTTACTTATTTAAACCTCATGCAATTCAATTAAGTCGGCATTATTATCTCCATTTTGCAGAAATAGAAACTAAAACTCAGATGTTCAGTGACTTGCTCAAGACTATGGCATTGCCAAGATTAGAAGCCAGCTCCCTTAGATCTAGTTTGTGTTTCTTCTTTTTTATAAAAGGATATCAGGTTTACTCTTTACCAATTTTAGTTCAGAATTTGCTAACTAAATATAAATAGCAATTTTTCCTATTCTTTAGATATTCTGTATCATGTGGCCTTTAGTTTGTCTTAAAGAGAACTATCTATAACAACTTCTTGCTTCACCCTGCACAAGCTATTAAGATACCTATGGGGCGCCTGGGTGGCTCAGTCGGTTAAGCATCCAACTTCAGCTCAGGTCATGATCTCGCGGTCTGTGAGTTTGAGCCCCATGTCAGGGTCTGTGCTGACAGCTCAGAGCATGGAACCTGCTTTGGATTCTGTGTCTCCCTCTCTCTCTGCCCCTCCCCCGCTCATGCTCTCTCTCTGTCTCTCTCAAAAATAAACATTAAAAAACGTAAGAGACTCTTAAAACTGAAAACAAACTGAGGGTTGATGTGGGGTGGGAGGGAGGGTAGGGTGGGTGATGGGTATTGAGGAGGGCACCTGTGGGGATGAATACTGGGTGTTGTATGGAAACCATTTTTGGCAATAAATTTCATATTAAAAAAAAATTAAAAAGATACCTGTGAATGTGTTTCCCTCCCTATATATGGGATGTGCACATCCAGCTGATTCAGGAGGTCACTTGACCAAAACATTTTTGGTTTGCCTGTGGATGATCTTTGTAGACCTTTGCACTTGATTCATAACTTTTTTTTTATGGGAGAATTCTTAATTATTAAATAGAACTTTGGTTTCTGTCTTCTCCATGTGGAGCATCTAAAGGATTTTCAAAAGACTGCCTGGAGTCTCCCATAAAAGTAATTGAATTAGTAATAAATTAAAGTGTAAAAACACCATCTAGTGATGGTCATTTTCCTCTCCTTACCCCCTGCAGTTCATAGGATCTATGTCATTTGAACACCATTGACGTACTTTTTTTTCATTTCTGGAATGATTTATTAATCATATTTCTCAAATAAAAATTAGACTGTCAACTCAAATAGCTGAATTTTTAAGTTTGACACTTCAGTCCTTCTCTGTGGTTATCCAGAGTTTCCTGCACACTTCTCTCCTACACACTTTTCATTTTGTCCTCATGAGTCACACTTTTTTGGGCCCTGGCCACAATAGCCTTCTTTTAGTCTTTCATAGGAGGTGTGCTTTTGTGCAGAACTTTGGTACACATTCTTCCCTTAGTCTGGAATAGTCTTTCGACTCATCTGCTGTATTTCTTTTGTCCCCACTTTTGGGCACATTTCTAAAATGTAAGTACTGTACCAGTAGTCGAGGGCATCTACTGATTACTCTTCCCATCCATTTATCACAAAGCAAGCAAACATCACATAGCACTTATGAAGGCTAGAGCTAGCGTAGCCCCTTGGAGAGCTCTAGTCCACTGGCTTGACCTCAATTTTTGGAAAACTGAGGCTCATACAGATTATACCACTCTTCTATGGTCATTGATAATTAGAGGAAGTCTGAAGATAAAATTCATGTCTCCTATGGCTTATATCAATGCTTATTCAACTATAATGCAGGTCATGTGGATAAACCTTAAGTTTTACTAAGAACCTTAGTAAGAACCTTCATTAACCTTTTATTAAGAACGTTATTAACTGAAGAGTGTTATGCTAAGTGAAATAAGTCATACAGAGAAAGAGAGATACCATATGTTTTCACTCTTATGTGGATCCTGAGAAACTTAACAGAAGACCATGGGGGAGGGGAAGGGAAAAAAAGTTAGAGAGGGAGGGAGCCAAACCATAAAAGACTCTTAAAAACTGAGAACAATCTGAGGGTTGATGGGGGGTGGGAGGGAGGGAGGGTGGGGTATGGGCATTGAGGAGGGCACCTGTTGGGATGAGCACTGGGTGTTATATGGAAACCAATCTGACAATACATTTCATATTAAAAAAAAGGAACCTTATTAAGAACCTTTATTAAGAACTTTTGTTAAGAACCTTAAGTTCTTTACATAGATTTTCACTGCATGGTCCAAGTTGGATTGCTTCATCTGACGGAACGAAGTAATGCTTTTGTGTTTCAGGTACAGAGCAATAGACGAAGTAGAACTAGACCAAAGTTGAAAGCCAAAGGATTTTAGGGAAACAGCATCTTTGATTCTGGCCATGATAAATTAATAAATATAATTATAATAATATTTCACATTTATTTAGAAGACCTTATATGTCAAGCAATGTATGAAGTTTGTTATGTGATCACTGAATCCTCAATTTAACTGAGATAGATATTTTTACTATTGCTATTTATAGAATAAGAACCTGAAGTTTAGAGAGGTTAGGAATTCACCTGAATTTATACAGCTGTATATAGTGTAGCTAGGATTCACATCCAGATCTCTAACCTGAGACATGCTGAATACTTCTCCTTGGTGTGTGAGACTGTTAGCCTAGTGTGGTTTCAGAGGCTGATGGGGGCCTACGCTAGGCCCTTATTCTACTATGGCCCATGCTAGGTTGATCAGGTATAATCAGGCCACAGACTGGATCAAACTCAAAGAGTGCCAGGGCTTAGGACTATAAATGGCCTCTACCTTCTTTCCAGAGGCCTAGTTATTCCTAGACAAGTGCCAGAGTTAGCGCCCCTATGAGTCTCATTGTGAATTTTCAACCACCAATTTCAGCATTTGACAGCATATAGCATTATGTAAAACTACCTTTTGAGTACTTTTAATAATGAAGTATAGTTAATTCCTCATAGCTTTTTTGAAAACATAGAAACCTTTTTAAAAGTTGATGAAATATGTAATGTTTTAAAATTGCCAGGTAACTAATATACAAATTATGCATTACTATAATATTTATATAACCGTGTTCTCTGGGTCCAAGGACCCTTAAAACATAGGAAAGTACAAATTTTTATGTAATAGACTCAAGTTGGTAGAGATCCTATTTATAATTAACTTATAATTTACTAGAATGCTTAGTTAAGGGAAATTCTGTAAAAAAGTTAGAAGTTATGTCAAAATCTCAACTTCAATTATATAATTTCAGGATTCAGGAGACGGTTTGTTGTACTAAGTAGGGGATTGTTTCCTCTCTTTTAGCTCAACCATGTTTTACTGCTTCTGTAACAAACCTGTGAGAGGATTTGATGTTCAAAATTTAGAGCGAAAATAGTAATTTATTTTGCACAATGCACTGCTTCAACAGATTCTATAGCACCTCAGTGGCAATTGTCATTCTCAAGAAAAGAGGTCAAGAATTCACAACCGGACTAATTAACTATGCACACCAGTTATGTCACCTAGAGCAATAGACGGTGAAATTACAAGTGCTTTTGTGTTTCAGGTACAGAGCAAGTAGGAGGAGATCCAGATTATATATTTGTGTTTATCTTGCCAAATCAAGAGTGGCTATTTTGGCCCAAGTAGAGATGACTTGGGTTGGGAGGTGGAGGAAGAGGATGAAGCACTAGGTTCAACACCTAATGACTTCCAAATTATGTTCTCCTGTTCAAAAAAAGTGATATACCACATATAGAATGTCTACACCACATATAGAACTTTTAGTTCTAGGAACATATTTAAATTTTTTTTTTTTGATGTTTATTTTTGAAGGAGAGAGAGAGACAGAGCATGAGGGGGGAGGGGCAGAGAGAGGGAGACACAGAATCCGAAACAGGCTCCAGGCTCTGAGCTGTCAGCACAGAGCCCGATGAGGGGCTCGAACCCATAAACCACTAGATGATGACCTGAGCCGAAGTTGGAGGCCCAACCGACTGAGCCACCCAGGCGCCCCCAGAAACACATTTTAAAATTGACATTGACAAGAGAATATATTTGGAGGAGGATCATGATCATAACAGGCACAGTTACATGAAAAGACTTTTGCACAGGTTGTTTAAAGTGTAGATTGGCGGGGAAGAGACAATGCAAAAATCAATAGATAAAAAGTCTGGAAGCCACAGAAAGGCAAACTCTTGGGAAAATATAAGGCAAAACCTAACCAACCATTAAAATGAGAGCTAGAACTAACTCTTCAGATTGAAAACCAATAACAATAACAAAAACAAAAACAAAACCCAGAATAAAGAGAAACAAAAGAAAAGCAGTGAATGGAACACCGTCTCTAATTATCAAGTAATAGACGGATGAGGAGTATGCTAAAAACTACACCATAGCAGGCAGTCAGCAAAATCCAGGCTATGGGAACCTCTGCAGTACAAACAACAAAATTCCTTCGCATAAGTTACTACAAACAAAAAGAGATGTCAAGGAAACCTATAAAACCAAATGTGAAAATAAAGCAACCTATCATAATGTGTATAATTAATGGATCATGATTCAAACAACCTTAAAAAATTTCAATTAAATAATTGGAAACTCCCCACACTTTGAATATTTGATGGTAGTGATGATGACCTTGTCTTTAGGGATGACCATATTGTGGTATGTTTTAAAACTTCTTATATTATTTGGAGATACATACTCAAATATATATGAATGAGATGATGCAATGTTTGAAACTTCCTTTTAAATAATATTCCACAGAGGAATGTCAATGGGCTGTGTGTGGCATAAGATTGACCATGACTTGATTATATCGAGGCTGATGATGGGTTCATTATAACATTCTGTTTTGTGAATATTCAAGTTTTTCCTTAATAAAGAGCTAGGGGGAATAAAACAACAGAGCTGGTGTATTTAGTAAATACTTTTAGTAACAATTTACTTTTTGTTATATACATGGGTCAATGAATCCATTGACCACCAAATTTATTTGTAAGTGCAAATTACTGTCTAAATTAACAGTCTGCTGTCATTGAAATGGAAACCAAATATGCTTGTATTAGACAGAGGGGTCCAGACATGTGTATTACATTTGTAATAGCAGAAAAAGAAACAATGCTTTTTAAATATATCTGTTATGATGTGGGAATTTGGAGGTTCGTTTCATATCATTTCTCAAAATTATTAGTGACATTACTTAGACATCTTAATTAGTAACAGATCATTTTCAAGATGGTCCATGTGAAAACCTGAGACGAAATCAAAAACCCAAGAGGTCAATATGAGGCAAAGAAAAATAGTTCCAAAAAATGCTGTAGTCAGGAACATGGTATTTACTGACAGGGTATTAAGGACCAAGTCTTGCATGAATATCTTTTAAAAATATCACAGAAACAGTGAAAGCCTAAAAGGCCTTTCACATAAACCTGATTAGTCTGATTCTAAAACTTCTCAATCTTCTTTCCTGCTCAAGTTGAATTTAGAAAAAGAGAAGAAAAGCAAATTGTGAAAACCAGTGGGTGACATAATTCAATGAAAGTCAGAGAGGACAAGGAGTGCAGAGCTGAGAGAGAACAGCATTAAAATAATTAAAGGCAGTGTGATAGAGTACAACGTGCATGGAGTTTATTTTATTTATTTATTTATTTTTTTTAGCGTTTATTTATTTTTGAGACAGAGAGACAAAGCATGAACGGGGGAGGGTCAGAGAGAGGGAGACACAGAATCTGAAACAGGCTCCAGGCTCTGAGCTGTCAGCACAGAGCCTGACGCGGGGCTCGAACTCACGGAGCGCGAGATCATGACCTGGGCGAAGCCGGCCGCTTAACCGACTGAGCCACCCAGGCGCCCCTGCATGGAGTTTAAGTCAGAAATCTGGGTTCCAGCAGTAGTCCCACTTCTTAGCCATACACTGGGGGAGGATGAGGAGCCTCATGGGAGGGGCCGAATAATAAGGCCAGAAGAATGTTTTCAGATACAGAAAATGTACCTTTTTAGTGTCAACCTTTGCTGGGTTCCATTAAGAAGCTTTTTGTTGTAGCTTTTGTTATTATTTCTAAGAGTGATTCTTTTTTTTCTATCACATTTTAAGCACACAGCACCCATTGAAGATGTTCTGTTTGGCAGTTTAAATGCTACTTAATTTTTTTCCTGTTTGTTTTTGGTCATCATTGTGACTCTGATTTATAAAACCATGCTACTTTTACAATGCAAAAATGAATTGAGCCTATTCAGCTATTATTCTAAAGGCTTAGGAATCCTTAGAGACTTAAAGCCTTCAATGCTGTTTGCATTAATTTTTAATCAGTTAACAATATTTAATATAAGGGAAATATAAAATGGTGCAACTAAGCAATTTTAAGGCGGTCTGTGCTGACCTTTGGGTTGAATATATCAATTTGAAAAGAGAATGCATACATAGATTTTCCAGTTAAGCTTCTGGTTTTACAGTTATGGAGTTTAAATCATTACTCTTTTCTTCCTTCAAATAAAAAGAAATACTTTAGCAAAATGTTTAATGTTTTAAAAAAAAATAAGTATTATTTAAAGCAACATATTTAAAATGAGAAATTTAGGGGAAAACCTTTGTCTGGAAACCATGCATTAGCATAATACAATAATTCCAAGTTTATGGAGTTTAGATTCTGTTCAACTTAAAGTTCTAGGAAGATCTAGCAAAGTTAAGTTTTGCATCCCAAATTCCCACTTTCTCTGAATTACATGAGTGCCATGAATAATTTCTCATAGGAAGTGCTATTTGAGTGTCACATGAACATGTATTGCCCCAAGTGAGGATTAAGCAGAGATCGATGAACTTTCTGGTCCAAGAAAAGATAGTATTTTCCATCTTCAAAGGAAGTTAAAAAGAATATCCTTGGCAAATGTGTAATGAATAAAGTCCTGCTTCTCTCTGTACTAGTTATGCTCTCTAAACATCAAACATCTCCACATCTCTGTGCCTCAAGTCAAGCTGTCAAAAGCACACGGAATTTACGATTTTGAAAGATCCTTTGGTATGTAAATGAGCTGTTTCCTCATAAACCATTGAGTCCATCTCACTTATGATGTACTTCGTATTACATTTAAATATGTATGGTTCATATAGTTTCTAATTCGGTATCTGTGGCAAGGGCTGGGGTATGTGGTCTTCGCTTAAAGCTACAATCTTTTAATCTAGAAGAACAAAGATAATTTATGTTCTGCAACCTGCTTTTTAGCAGGGCACGTGAGGCTAGAACTTGCTGTTAGAGACTGGTTTTATCATTGCTACTCATTTGCTCTTTCCTCCTCCTCTCCCCTACACAGGTTAATGAAATGCTGAGAAAGAAACAAAAGAAAGAGCTCTTAATATAATATACACATCATATATACAACTTAGGGCATTGGTGAGCTTATGGATGTAAGAGAATCATTTTCTACTTCTTTATACTTTGAAACATTTTTAGCAAGATTTCCCTGGAAAATTTATTGTTGCTTGCTAAAATAAATCATCATGACTCAGAGAATTTTCTGTTTGTGGTAGACAGTTGATATGACATCAAAACAAAAATGGTAATTATAAAGTGACATTTCTTTGACCTCTAGTGCCAGAGCTATTATTTTTATCCATCGTTATTCTTATTTTACTTATGTATAATTGCCTGAGGGAAAAGAATGTGGTATAAAATCTAGAAGTTACCACAGTATGGTGAAATGCCAAGTTTGTGAATTTAAATATGCAGAAGCATTAGGCATTGCATTTAGAGAAAAGCAAACAAAGAAAATACATCCATTTGAAATATAACAAAATTATAGACTCTGTGGTATTAATTACCAACCTATAATTAGGTTTATAAGGCAGGAGGTCATGTCGGAGTTTCAGTTGTAGTCAATATTTTAGAACCTATTGTGTCCCAAGCTGAATACCAGACAATGGGGAAATGAAGAGATATAATACGAAGTCCCTGATTCTGATACAGTAGATTGAAAAACAAACAGAAAAGGGCAAAAGATAATCATTAGATTGAAGACTGAACAGATTTAAAAACATAAACTCCAGTTTGGATTTATGAATGATGAGTTATTTGATCTAGTTGACAAAATCATGTTATTGTTCATAAATCTTATGATCAGTGAGGACACACTGAAACTTGCTTTAAAAAGTAACTTTAGAATGATTGAGTGTCCTATTCTTCACTCTGGTAATTTGCAGTGCACATGCCATTATTGGACCAATAATGAAATCGCTGGCCAAAGTACAGAGATCATGAATAGGTTTGATCAATGAAGAGATGAAAGAAAAAGAGATAAGGGGTAGGTAAGAATTAGTGGTCTGTGGGATGAGGCCCTAGGACGGTCAAGGTACAGAGTTACCTGGCTAAGAAACTGGATAAAAATCCTGGTTTAAACACTCTAGTTTTGTTAAGGCCCCCTATTGCTGTATCATGGAAAAGGATGGATGTCTTACATTCATGACTTATTTTGAACCAGTAGTTTGATATAATCCCTAGTTTTTGGCCCTCTGATGTGAGTGTGCTCCCAGTATTTGTATGTCCATTGCTGTTTTTGATCCTCAAAAACCCTACTTGAGCTCAGTTTGTATTTTGGGAACACTATTTTCAATTCGTGAAAAAAAAAATGAAATAACACTGTCATAAAAATGACCACTAAATGACTTTCTTCAGGTTAATGATGAGAAATCAGTTGTTACAAACTAATTTTGTGGTCACTGTTGTTCTAAGTGCTATGGGAACTGGTGTTATAGGCCAGTGGTCTTGTTATGGTGTCCTATAAAGGCACTGCATTGAGCATTGAGGGAAGGCAAGAGGGTTTTTGAGATACTAGGGAAAGGCCTTTATCAAAGAAAGGATGAAGAGACATGATCCTTAGTCCAAAGTTCAGAAGACATGACGAGGAAGTACCTAAGGTAGCAGAAATGGCTAGATTTAAGTAGTAACTCAGCAGAAACCTCTAAAGACTTTGCTTACAGTGACTGAAAGGGTTATATTAGAAATAATAGCTTTGGCAGGTCTCAGGAAGTTTTGCTTATCTCTTGAATCAAGTAGACCAGGTTTACTATTCAGTTTCTGCCCAGTCTTTGGATCTAAAAACCTTGCAGGTCCTGACTAGAATTGTCTTGTCATAACTGTAATACAGCCTGGGTCCCTGTCTTTGAGTGCCATAGGATCTCAATAACCAGGTGTTTTGGAACATGGTGTCCTTATCTTTGTCCCTTTCCTCTGTCATTCATTTATGGATGGAAAGGGACAAACCTGCTGGCACACTCAAAGATATTTAATAAGTATGTGCACTTCAAGAAGTTGCTTTGGCCGGTAACTGTGTTAAGTCTGTGGATGAAATGTGAAATATATGTAAACCAGCCCTCAAGGGAAGATGAGATAATTGTAGAAATAACTATATGAGAGAAGGCTGTCAGTTGCCTAAAAGAAGTACAGATAAAATTATATATAAAAACTGTGAGATAGTTTCCTGGGTTTCTCATCACTCAAGTTTAAAGTAGACACCATTTACACATATGAAATAACTAGAGTATAAATTAATGTGTAACAAAGAAATCAAATGTTTTGAGATATGAGTGTCAGGAAAACCCGAGAAGCAGGAGAATAAACGGACATGGTTGATCAGAGACTATTATTAAGTTAAAACTTGAAAGGTACTAAAGGAGGTGCCTGGATGGCTCAGTTGGTTAAATGTCTGACTCTTGATTTCAGCTGAGGTCATGATCTCATGGTTTGTGAGTGTGAGCCCCAGTTGGGCTCTGGGCTGACAGTGTGAAGCCTGCTTGGGATTCTCTCTCTCTCTCCCTCTCTCTCTGCCCCTCCCCCACTCACACTTTCTCTCTCAGAATAAATAAGAAATGTTTAAAAACAAATAACTTGAAGGATATTTCTAAATGAAAGAACAGGAGCATAAAGGAAAATCAAAGAATTAAGTTTTCACCAACATCCCTAGATCCTAAAAGTTTCAGGTTAATATATCTAGCAAACAATTATTTAATATATTTTTACTAATACCTTGGTTTCATGCTCTATGTGAGAGCATCAAAGCTGGAGGAGTCATCCTCTATTAGCATTTGAGGCAGAAGAATTAGTCAAAGATCTTTCCAAGACATTGCAGGATAGTTAGCATAGAGTAGCACCCGTCACTATCATTTTAACTCCACAAACAATTACAGACATCTTCCAATGGAGATGCTAACTACACCCCAGTGAGCAACCAACAAGAACCCAAGGCAAAGATGAGCATAAATTCTAATGGTTGTGAAGGAGGTGGGATTAAAGTACTCAACTATGAGAAACTGCTGACTTAGTTATCTTCCAGTTCTACATAGAAGATTCTTTTAGGCCAATATAAGAGATTTGGATTAGTGAGAAGATCTTTTTAATATTTTCCAGTCAGTTACCAACTAAGAGTTTGTATAACATCTATGGTATATACCATCTATTTCAATGATTAGAAAATTATTTGGGATAGAATGAAATCCTTACTGAAATATAATTATATTTGGCTGTCTTGATTTGCACTTATAATTCTGTAGTAGAAAGGGAAAAAAAAGATGATAATTTTAAAGAAGTGTGGGGCAAAGGGATTCACAAACCAAATGGAATGACCCAATGTCCTCTGGAGAAAAATCAGTGAAAGGTGATGGCTTATTTTCTGTGTCCTTGAGCTAATGAGTTAAGAAGTGACAGCATAATTTGAAGAGAGGCACAGGTGGAAACATCTCTGATAGGTAAACTGAAAGATAGTACTTTGCAAAATTGCCTCTCATACAGTATTACAGAAGCTAAATAATAAACTTGAGAGTGGATTATATGTCCTTACTTCATAGTCAACTGATATTGTGACATATTGAACTCTGCATGTCTGCTTAAAGTACTTCCAATGTTTCTTTAATTCCTTGCAACACTACCAAGATGACAAATATGTTTTCCAATATTGCAGGAACTCACTTAAAATTAAGCTGTTAGGTAACACTGACCTAGAAGCCAGAATGCACAAGAACTCTAAGTGAAAAAAAATTCGATAACTGTGGCAATGTTTTAATAACAGTGTCCCACTTGGTTTTCAAGAGACCAGCCACCTCATCAGTTCAGTGTTAAAAAATATTATGAGTCATCACAGTTTTTAAAATACTAAAAAAGAAACTTTTTGTAAAATACAGGCACTGAAGCTGCATAAATCATATATATTTATATATCATTTACTAAACAATAAGGAAATGATATCCACATAACCAATATCCAGGTCAGGAAACAATGTTTCCATTACCTCTGAAGAATATTCCCATCTGTTACCCACCCACTGACTCTAATTTTGGTTTTGCTTTCCAATCAAGATTTCTCTTTGTCCATCCCTTTCTCCACAGAGAACAACTATTCTGATTTTTTTGATAACAATTTTTTTACTTTGCTTTATAGTTTTATGACCTCCACATCCATAAACGATATAGTTTAGTTTGGCCAAGTTTGTTCTTTCTATAAATGGAACCACACAGCATGCATTATTCTGTGCATAATTCT
Source organism: Panthera leo (assembly GCF_018350215.1). Classification (NCBI taxonomy): domain Eukaryota; kingdom Metazoa; phylum Chordata; class Mammalia; order Carnivora; family Felidae; genus Panthera; species Panthera leo. The sequence continues at coordinate 110,754,994 of NC_056683.1, read as the reverse complement.
TGCTGCATTAATTCAACACTATGTTTGTAAGACTCATCTATTTTGTTGTATGTAGTTGTAGTTCATGTTATTCTTGCTGCACAGTATTCCACTGTATGATTGTCATAATTTATTTATCCACTTGAATGTTTTAAAGTTGAGAGGCTGTTATGAATGATACTGTTATGATCATTTTTTTTTTTCTTTCTAGCTTTAATATTCTCTGGTGCTATCATCAATGTGTATTTATTTCATGGCACTACGCTCTGTGTTAAAAAGGTGAATTCAGCATAAAGAAGATACCTTGTTTACTCAGATTGGGTCGTATATATTATCATTTAAATCTAGTTGAAAAACATAGAGAAAGTGTGACCTCAGTGGCCATCTACTAGACATGCCTTAACTTGTTTTTCAGAAGAAATTGATGTATCCCTATAAGATATATAAAATAAAATGGGTATTTGGGAGAGCAGGGAGAGAATGAATAGAATAGTAAGAACTTCTCGAAGATAAAGAAGTAATCCTCAATGTATAATGACCCCTATTTGAGACTGTACAGGAAGCAACACAAAAGTTGACATTTTTTTAAAAGTTTGTTTACTTATTTTGAGAGAGAGAGAGAGAAAGTGCAAGAGGGGAAGGGACAAAGAGAGAGGGAGAGAGAGAATCCTAAGCAGGCCTGCACTGTCAGCGCAGAGCCAGATGTGGGGCTCGAACTCATGAACCATGAGATCAAGACCTGAGCTGAGATCAAGAGTCATATGCTTAACCAACTGTGCCACCCAGGCACCCCTCAAATTTGACATTTAGACCCAGCATAATCTGGCATAAAAAAGAGATTGTTCAACAAATATTGAATGAAGGTGTATGGAGGTCAGGAGCTCGACATATGCATACAGAAACTCATTAACTTCTTCCCAGTTATTCCTCTGACCCTGCAGAATTTTGTCTTTTTCCTCTTTGCTCAGTCTCTAACTTTTAGATTCCTCATTTCTTGATTTCATATTTTCTTCCTTATTCCCACTGTTCCTGCTTTAATTTAAACTCCTATCATTTCAGATTTGGATCCCGGTATGTGACACATTGTATTTTTCACAAGCAGCAGTGGCAATATTTCCCACCCCACTTTCTCTTCTCATAATGTGATCTTGACTTTTTTTTCACTGAGAAGTGAGGTCTATTTTTCCTCCTCTTGAATCCAGAGAGACTCATCTGATCACCTCAACAGATAAAATACAATAAAAATGATACTGTATGGCTTTCAAAGATAGATCATAAAAATGCCAGTCGGTCTGTCTTGCTCTCTTGGGATATTTACTTTTGAAACATGCTATAAGTAGCTTAAGCACCCTGTTGGGAGAACCATAATGAGAGAAACAAATCCTTGGCTGATAAACCCAGCTAAGCTCCCTGTTAACCAGCACCAACTTTTCAGCCATATGAGTGAGCCATCTTGAAAATGGATCCTGCAGTCCCCAGGTGAGACCCCAGGTGATACTTGTGGAGCAAAGACAAATCATACCTGCTGAACTCTGACTAAATTGCATATCTCTGAGAAAAATGAGTGATTATATAAGTTTGAGGCCACTAAGTTTCGGAATGTTTTATTATGCACCAATACATAACTGCTACACTATTACCATGACATAAGCATCCATCTAATCTCCTGACCCCTAACCCATCTTCCACATGACTACCAAATTAAATCTATAATTCTATACCACCCATTGTCTAGTGGTAACTTACAGCTGCTTCAGCCAGATTCAACATGATGTTAGTCAATTGAAAAATTGTTATATTTCTACAACTTTATCATTCATTTGTCCACACATTCATTACTTTAGCCAAAAATATTTAAGGAATGTTAGCTATTATAAAAGTATTCTAGTCCCTGGAGGTATGTTCATTGAAAAAAGAAAAGAAGAAGAAAAAGAGGAAGAAGAGGAAGAGGTAGGAGAAGAAGAAGGAAAAGAAAGAGAGGAAGAAGTAGGAGGAAGAGGAAGAGAAGAAGGAAGGGAAAGAAAGGAGGAGGAGAAGAAAGAAGGAGGAGAAGGAAAAGAAGAGACAGAGAGAGAGGAAAAAAATCACTGCTGTCGAAAGACTCACTGAACCAAATTCTCAGTTACACCCCACTTGGAGATTCTGCAAATGTGAATGGGCATTTTTTTTTTGGCGGGGGTTGGTGGGGATTTAGTGTGCTTAAAATATATCTTGATTGTGGACCAAGGAATTTAAATTTGTAAGATCTCCACACAATAATTTACAGAACAGGCCTAAGCAACACCTTGCATAGAGTAGTGCTCACATAATGTGTATGGATTGATAAAGAATAGAGAGAAGGGCACATGGCTGGATCAGTTGGTTGAGCACTCAGCTCTTGATTTCAGCCCAGGTCATGATCTCATGGTTTGTGGGATAGAGCCCTGTGTCAGGCTCCGAGCTGACATCACAGAGCCTGCTTGGGATTCTCTCTCTGCCCTTCTATTTCCCTCCCCCACACTCTCTCTCTCTTTCAAAAAAAAAAAAAAAACTTTAAAAAAGAATAGAGGGAATATTAGTTATAGCATATAGAATAATGACCATCTAGGATATCCATGCCTCAATCCCCAGAATCTGTGAATATGTTATCTTACATGGCAAAAGGGAATTTGCAGGTGTGATTATATTAAGTACCTAGAGATGGAGAGATTATCCTGGGTTACCTGGATGGCTTAAACTAACCACATGAGTTTAAAAGTGGAGAATGTTCTTGGTTGTGGTTAGAGGCAGATGCGATGTCAAGATCTGACCAGCCACCAGTAGCTTTAAAGATAGGAGAAGAGGCCATAAGCCAAGGAGCACAGTAGTCTGCAGAACCTGGAAAGGGCAAGGAGACTGATTCTCCCCTGGTCCCCCAGGAAGGAACGTAGCCTTGCAGACACCTTGATTTTAGCCCCTTGAGACCTATGATGGACTTCTGAGTCCCAGAACTGCACGATATAAATTCATGTTATTTCAAGCCATCAAGTTTGTGGCCATTTGTTATGTTAGCAGTAGAAAACTAATATGCTGCTGCCTATCTGATTACTGTAAGTCAGTCTTATATGCTGAGACAAATTTTCAGAGGGCACATATAAAGTTGACATAGAATAAAGGCAAATTTATTTTCCACAATGTATTTTTACATAAGTCACTTTTTAAGTAAATAAGTCTCCCCTTTATATAAGAAACCTGAGACTAAAAAGAAGCCTCATTTTCAAGGTCACAGAACTCATTATTGGGACAATTAACAATAATTAATAACTATTCTTTCTGCAGAAATGCATACTGAATTTCCTTCCAATAAACTTGTAAGTAACATTTCCCCCCCTAATAATAAGCAAAGTTAGACAGACACCTCATTTGATTTGTCTCTGTCATCAATGGATAATTGCAAATCTTTGGAAAGAGGATTGTAGTTCGTGCAATATTTATTCCTTCTTAATATCTCTACAGTTAATCTGCTTACATTCAATACTATGAATATTTCTGAAACACAAATTGTTATTTAATCAATAACACTTGTATATTTATCTAGTCACCTACACACAATATATAATACATGTTGTCCACACCGTCTTTGGATGATTGTAGAGTGAACTTCTTCAAAAGGCTCTCTTAGTTCTTAAATGAGGACATCTTGCCCTTCTTTGGAATGGGTATCCTTCACCTGCATAGGTTTGTACACACCAGGAAGGTATGTACATTTTCCGCTGGATAAGGGCCTATTAATAGAAAACTGACACTACAGCAGTTAAAAAAAATCAGGTCAGAGATTAATTTCATGAAACCCACAGTCATGTCAGCTAAACATGATCTGTTTGAGGTAGGCGAAAAATGTGTGATCACTTTGCTTGCTGTTCAAACTAAAATAAATATGTCTCCCTTTTATATTCGGATTCTGAGACATTCTGTCATTTAGAGTTTCTAAAGTATTCTTGCATAAAATTTCTGCAGATTTTCAACTACTAACACAATCTTTGTGCTTAAACATCTTCCCAATAAGGTCAATTAAAGAAAAAAAGTGATCAGAGTGTGGAATACAGGAAGATATGAGAAATTAGCTTAATTAAAATTGTTGAAGTAATAAAAGTTAGAAAAGAAAAACTTGGAATTAAGTAAACATGAAATTAGATTTATAGGAAAACAAACTTGCCTTAGTTTGACCTGAAAACAATAGTTTCCACTACAGGGCAGAATGCAGGTAGACAGACATACCTTTGTTGATAAATATGAAAGGAAAATTTTCAGAAGCAACAGAGCAAAATTGTAAGTGGTAAGAAACCATAAATACATAGTGTTTGTGTAGTATTTACATAATATAAATGCATACAAACATTTATATAGTATAAATGCACGTAAACATTTATATAGTATATATGCATACAAATATAAAGTATACATAAATTTCACTTGTGATGCATAGAATAAGATATGCATGTAAAGTTTTTATTTTAATAAATATTGAGTTCCTACAACATAGAGACACTGTCATGAAGCACTAAAATAAATTATTTGATCAACATATTACAAAAGATATAATATTGTGGTAGAAAGATTTTTAATAAATATAATTAAAATAATTTTAAAAACCTTTATTTTAAGTATAATAGCTTAAGGTTAGTAGCTAGTAATGGCATTTTTACTCTAGAACAATTTTGCAGGCGTGTCTTGTTTTTCTAAATTTATACTCTATATATCTTTGAATTAATATTAAAAGAATTAACCTGAAGTTATTAAAAAATATAACTAAGTATTGCCCCATAGTAATACTTATGTTCTATGAATGGTGGTGTGTTCGAAGTAGGAAGTGATATAAACATACTTAGACCCATGCCTTCCAAACTTTGATGTGCATATGAATCAGCTGGGAATTTTTCTAAAAAGCAGGTTCTTATTCAGTAGGTTTGGGATGGGGCCCGAGAGTCTGCCTTTCTAACAAGCTCTCAGGTGCTGAGAATGCTACTTGTCCATGGACCACACTTTAAGAATATACTATGGTATTTTAAGAAGTGCATAGAGAAAAATTCTGCTTTTGGTTTTAGTCTCTAATTTTTCAACTGAAATGAGTAAATCATGGATATCCTGGTTTATCCAAGGACCAAAAAGGAGGAATAATTTATTATTTATTCTTTATTTGACTCTTTGAAGAGTGTGTATGAACCCTTTTAAGAAAAAGGTTCAAGGCCTCCAGGTGGCTCAGTCAGTTAAGTGACTCTTGATTCAGACTCTGATCATGATCTCATGGTTCATGAGTTGAAGCTCCATGTCAGGCTCTGTGCTGACAGTGTGGAGCCTGCTTGGGATTCTCTCTCTCCCTCTGTATATGTCCCTCCCTCACTCATGCTGTCTGCCTCTCTCCAAATAAATAAACTTAAAAAACAGAAGAAGAGAAAAGGTTCATGATGTTGGGTTAATTGTTTGCCATCCAACTTGTATATAGTGGCAAATACTCTAAATTCTGACAACTAAAAAGAATTTTTTACCTGTTAATGATATTTCTGTGATTGTTTATAAAAACTTAGATTTTGAGGGTATCTGGGTGGTGAAGAATTTATTATTTATTTTTTATTTGACCCTCTGAAGAGTGTGTATGAACCCTTTTAAGAAAAACGTTCAAGGCCTCCAGGTGGCTCAGTAGGTTAAGCCTCCAACTCTTGATTTTGACTCAGGTCATGATCTCACCATTCATGAGATTGAGACCTGTGTCTGCCTCTGTGCTGATGGTATGGAGTCGGCTTGGATTCTCTCTCTCTCTCTCTCTGCCCCTCCCCTGTTCATGCTCTCTTTCCTTCTCTCTCAAAATAAGTAAATGAACATTAAAAACTACCTTAGGTGTTTAAAAGGATATAAATTGCATGATGTTTTATTACATGCTTGTCAACACTCAAAAATGATCAGTTATCATCAATTTATATTTATTGAACATCACTGGGTATCTGGTATTAGATTTGACACTTTCAAAATGGTTGGACACATATCTCTCTGTAATGGACTTAAAACTGTCTCAGCACTTGACTTAAAAGCATTTCAACTGAACTGAAAAAAATGAGGTTATTAAGCAGAATAACATAGTTGATTAATAATATTGATGTCATTAATTGATTAGTGCTGAAAGAGATTATGTTCTTCTCTCCTTAAGATGATAAATTTTGAATTTCTTACAGTAATTAGGAAACATAAAAGCTTGCAAATATATTTTTAAATACATTTATCCAAGAAACTGCTAGCAAATCTCTAAGTTTATTTTAACTGGAACTAGATATGTCTGCTAATTTAAATATAGGTTGGGAGTTAACTCATGAAAATTCTGGGATCAACTGACCATTTCAAAATCATGAGTCTCTATTTCCTAGTTCTATACTGGCCCTCCCATGTGAGCCTTTGATTTGGTCAGTGTATGAAATTTTCCAATACCTTTGTAAGTGAAGGATGATGCAGTTGCCTTTGACACTTATTTTTGGTCATTATTCACTAAATGTACCACTTTCCCTTGATATTCATTGCATCTAATTTTACCTTTGAGCTGTATTCAGTTATTGATTTTATTTTTATGATGAGAAAGAAATATCATGATGATAAAAGAAGTAGAATTGGAAGAAAATAGAGTTGGAACAGGTTTCAAGGTCATTTCAAGCAATTTCATGTTAAAATACAAGAGTTATTCATGTTATAAAATTATGTGCCTGGAAACTACTTCTAGTCTTTCTCCTGTCCCTAAGCAGAAATATAGTTTTACTGTAAAAAATGTCAAAAAAATGAATATCTTTCTTATGGTTAAATATTTCCATGCAAGGGTACTCAACATTTTCCTTAGAAACCTATTTGTGTCTAAAAATACTTATGTCAAGATGTCCTCACCTAAATCTCTATGTTAAGATTTAACACAATTTCCTCTTCTATTTTCAAGCTTGAAAATAGCAGGTCACATTTTCTTTATAGTGACCCTTTGTCTTCTAGAACATTGATCTTATGTTTTTCTCAGCTTTTGACTTAACAAGTTAAAAGAGCCAGGGATATAAAGAAAATGCTTTTCCATATGCTGTACACCATTTTTCAGCCTTTTAATCATATTACTTTCTAACCTGCTAATTGAAAATGGTAGTATATTTTAAGAATACATAGATGTGATATTTCAAACATTTATTAATACATAGAGCAAAGAAAGGCACTGACTGATCAAAATTCCACCAAACCAATGAGAAGGAACAGTGGCTTTGAATCTGTGCTTATGCTTATTGTGTAGTTCTTGCCTTTGTGTATTGAGAATGGTGGGAAAAACTACATAAGGTCAGACAGTCATGGTTTTAAACTCTGGGCCTCCCCTATACTCACAATGTAAACATATTACCTTACTGAAAAGCAGCTTCATTATCTACAATAGAAAGGGTATAATGACAGTTCATGGAGTGTGTATATGAAAGTGCCCAACACTACCTGAAACATACCAGGACAACATAAATATGAACCTATTCCCTGTCTCTTATATTGATCAAAACAAGATCTGAAGAATCATATGTCTGTGTGGGTGTATGTATGAATCATACATACCTATATAATCAATAGTATGTAAGGTTATTTTATTCTTTCTCTTATAGAAAAGATTATAATGTTCTAACTTACACAGAGTACAGTGGGGTCATTGTTTCACTGCTTTCCACCTCCCTCCCCCACCCCCATCCTCATATCTTATGAATAAAGTGTAACTTTTTGTCTTACCCAGCCTGGTTCTCTTCTACCCAGCCTGATATTCTCAAATCACTGGTATCTGCATTTGTCAGATTTAGAATTTACAGTAAAACCGTATTATTAAAAGCATTGAGTTTTTACTTTTCAATTTTCTTTCACATACTAATATCATTTTAGCTCTTTACAAGAATTATGAAAGTCCTAAATAATTTAATTTTTTCTTCCAGCTCTAAGAACTTGTACAAATTACTAGGGCAAATAGGGTCTTTTCAGGGTTAGCTCAGCTTAGAAATCCCCCTTGTATTACTCTTCTGTTACTGTATAACAATATTACCTCAAAATAAGTAGCTTGAGATAGCGTGTATTATCTCACTGTTTCTGTGTGTCAGGAGTCTGGGCATGACTTCATTGGATTTTCCACTTCAGGGTCTCTCAAACGTGCAATAATAAAGATGTCAGTTGGGGCAAGGTCTCATTTCAGGGTTAAATGGGGAACAAATCTGCATTCAAGCTCCTGTGGTTGTTGGAAGAATCCAATTCCTTGTGGCGGTAGAACTGGCCTCAGTTTCTGAAGACCCTGTTGGAAGGAGGTTGCTGTCAATTCCTTAAGGTTGTCTCTGAGTCCTTGCTGTGGTGCTTCCCAACATGACCACCAGCAAGAGAGAGGGTCTTGGAGGCAAGTCAGATGTTACGATCTTATGTAAGGTAATTACATACACATCCCTTGGTTGTATCTTGTTGGTTAGAAGCTAGTCTCAGGGCATGGTCACACTCAAGCGGTGGAGGTTATAAAAGGGCATAAATACCAGGTGGTGGATATTACAGAGGCCATCTTAGAATCCGTCTGCCACAACCTTGGATAGTTCAGGATCTGATCTTCAGCTGAATAGGTCAGGAAACTGTCTACTAATCAGGTTTAGTCTAAAGGCTTACATCTTCCGAGGCTGGGTTAAAACATGAAATATCTGTTTATTTATTTATAAAGGGTTTTGTTCTTCCAGGGACCAAAATATTTGGACTCAGTTCATTTCAGTCTCTTCCAGCATTTAAATACTTGAATAATTTAATCAAAGGAAATTTTAGCTAGAAATAGAGCAAAGGAATTTTCAGGGTCCCGAGGGGTGGTTCATTCTGGAAATGGGAGATAATCGTAGATCAGGGCTCATGCCACTAAAAATCAGCTTCTGTAGTGACCCAATTGTGAGGGTGGGACATTTCTGTATCCTTGGACAGGGCTGAATTAACCAGCAAAAATGTTCTCCTGCTCTACTTTTTCTGGATACCGTAGAAAATCTTTCATGCTTCATTTCATCACATTTTTATTTCAACACATTTTCAAGGTCAGACCTGATTTCCTACATGTATTCAGACTCCAGGGGTCCCACTTAGGTGCTCAGGGGCACTTAATACAGTTTTTCCTTTTGTCATGTGCTATGAAAAGCCATAGGGCTTAGGACCAGAATCATTTAAACTTGTTCCCAGAAAGTCCCAGTACTTGGGTAAAAGGAAAAGAAGAACTTGGTGTCCTTGTGATGATTAAATTCTACACCCCTCAGATTTCAGCTCAATTGTCACAGTCTATGATTAAGGCCCCATTATAGGCTTTCATAGGGCATATACATCTCTTTTGTAACATTTATCACAATTGTAATTGTCCATTTGTATAATTATTTAATAGATATCTCTGCCACTAATTAGTCTTGGCGCAACAAAGGCAGAGACTATAAAGAAATTTGTTCACCTTTTGATCCCCAAAATTTAGCAAAGTGTTTGGCACATAGTAGGCATTCAATAAATCACTGGGAATGAATGCATATATGAGTGTATGGAAGGGGAGTTACCAGGAGTTCAGAGCTCCTCCTAGAGGCAACCTGGTTTCAAGCTGGGAGCTGTGTTAAGGGAAAAAATAATTCATAATGAGAATGGCACATGACTATGACTGAGCTGGGGGTTGCTCTTAGGTGTGCTGATTTTCAGCTCTTTGTTTTCTGCCAAACAATTGAATGCTGACATTTACGATTTGTTAAACTTGAGTATATTTTTGAACACCCGTAATAACTATGACATGTAAGGAACCATTCTGTTCGTTGACAAAATCAACTGGACAAATAAAAAGGCTGTTTGTAAAATCATTTGTACTTCTTGTTTAACACTTTATTCTTCAGTTTGCATTGTTAATTAATTTTGCAACTTTAACTTATGGAAGAAGTTACTTTCAGAATTTCTAGTATGAATTTTGTTCTAATCATTTGGAAAGTTTCTTATAATGCATCCAGGCATTGAACAATCGTGAGCTGAGTGACTCTTTTTTAACCTACATATAGTAGAAGGTATAGTGATAGGGACTAGTGGGGAGAATAGACAGGAATTTCAAGGTAGTATAATAAGAAACACAAATTTTAGAGATGCCGGGTAGCTCAGTTGGTTAAGCATCAGACTCTTGATTTTGGCTCAGATCATGAGCTCATGGTTCATGGGATCAAGCCCCATCAGTGCAGGTCCTGCTTGAGATTGTCTCTCTCTTCTCTCTCTTTCCCTCCACCCTACCCCAATCACACTCTCTGTCTCAAGATAAATAAGTAAACATTTAAAAAATAAATGTGAAATTTATACAAGAATAATTATGATTTGTATACATAATACCATGAGAGTATATCAGTAATATACCAGTCTATATCCTGCTGAGGGACCAAAATGGGAACATTCTCAGGAAAAGATTCTGTTTAAAGGAGATAAGTGAATTCTTAAAGAACCACTTACAAGTCAGCTGGGAGAGAACAAAAAGAAAAGTGATTGATTTCCTAATTTTGCCTCATCTGTGTCTTATCAACTTTTTAAAATCCTCTAAGTAATTAATAATTCAAAGTATTCATCAACCAGTTACTTTGAAATTGGCAGGATAGAGTTCTTTTTTAAATATACAAGTATGTTCTAGGGATAAAAGTAATATGAATAAGTATAAAGAAGAAAAAGACACAATACCATACCATCACTTTTATCATAACTATGTTATGATTTTCTTTGTTTCATATATTTGGCATAATAGTATAATACAATTTTACATGAGGTTATACCTTGAGAAATGCCTTATAATTTGATCCCTTTTGTAAAACCTTCTTGAACATCTTTTTCTTTCAGTAAAGATAAATTTTCATCAGCATTTGCCTTACTGTATTATATTTCACTGTATTATTTAGCCAATTGTTTTATGTTGTGTGTTTATATTGCTTCCAGTTTTTTTTCATTATTATAAACAATATGGAAATGGTTATATCTTTGCTCAGCATTATTGACTCTTTTGTAAAAAATTTTTAAAACGGTTTAAATATATTTTTTTCAAAAATTATGTTACATAAATAAAATACTTATAAATAATAACATAGCTTAGTATATAATAAATATAATATTTCAATTAATATGAAATAGATTCTTTAATAAATAATACCTGGACATGGTCATATCCAGAAGAATATCAATGGACTCTCTGTTTAAATTATATATAAGGTTAATTCCAGATGAATTAAAAACTTAAATATGAAAAATAAAACAAAAACGTCTTTATTGAAAACCTAGAAAACTATATGAAAAGGCTAGTGATGAAGAGCTTCCTAACTGAGGCTGAAATCCTAGAATCTATATTTTTGTTAAAGGGAGACATATATTTATATAAACATGTAAATATATGAGAATAAATAATACCATAAACTAAGTAAAGAAGAAAGCAAAAACAAAGAGAAAAAAATGTAAATTTCATAGAAGTCTATATTTGATCAAATGTATATGCATTTATGTAAAATTCATATTTATGTGTGAATGGATTATAAATTTAAATTAAAATATTTTCAGATGTGTAATAAAAATAATGTAAGTGATATTTGATTCTGTTTAAAATGATAAAGTTTATACTTACATTATTATTTTTGATTTTTTTAACATTTATTTTATTTTTGAGAGACAGAGCATGAGCAAGAGAGGGGCAGAAAGAGAGGGAGACACAGAATCCGAAGCAGGCTCCAGCCTCTGAGCCTTGAGCATAGAGCCTGATACGGGGCTCAAACCCATGAACTGTGAGATCATGACCTGAGCTGAAATTTGATGCTTAACCGACTGAGCCACCCAGGCGGCCTTTAAATTATTATTAAAAAAAAAAACTTTTTTTAAGTTCATTTACTTTTGAGAGACAAAGAGAGACAGAGCACGAGCAGGAGAGAGGCAGAGAGAGGGGGAGACACAGAATCCAAAGCAGGGTCCAGGCTCTGAGCTGTCAGGACAGAGCCTGATGTAGGGCTCAAGCTCAGGACTCATATGATCATGATCTGAGCTGAAGTCCGTTGCTTAACCTACTGAGCCATCCAGGTGCACCTATACTTAAGTTTTTAAAACATTTCTTTTTCTACTCCACTAAATTATTTTTATCATTATAATTTCATTAAATGTCCTCCTTTTTAACTTGCTTGCATATCTTTAGCAAATTGTTTATTCATGGAAAACTTGTAGATAAATTCTAGTTTGGTCACATTGACTAATGATGATGGCTTTAAAAAGATCTATTTTCAATAGTGAACTTTGGCTGGACTTTGCCTTTGATAATAAGCCCATTCTACCTATGACATTATAAGTGATAATTGAAAGTTATACTCAGTGACATTAACCATCAAAAATAAAATAAGAGGCTTCAAGCATATTGTGGCATAAAAGTTGATTTAAACTATGGTTAAAATTTGCAAATACCCATTTCTTTTGAATGGAATCCTTTTGTTTTTCTTTATTATTAAATAGGTTTTTAAAAAAATAGTTTGGAATCATAGTAGTAGTGTTATATGTCTAATGCATTATGTCAATCATCACATGCCCTTTTCTAAAATGTCAGCTTATTCCTTTCCAACATGTTCAGAGGAGTTTTGTCCAGCCTTGCAAACAGTGTATATATATTAAACTCTTACAATATTCTCTCTATATATCTGGCTATTTTGCAAGAATCATGATGGCATCTTACGGCTCAAATTAATAACTTATTTTAGGGCACCTGTATGGTTCAGTTGGCTAAGTGTCCAGCTTCAGTTTAGGTCATGACCTCATGGTTTGTGGCCCACTTTGGGCTCTGCCCTGTCAGCACAGTGCCTGCTTCAGATCCTCTGTCTCCTCTCTCTTCCCCTCCCCAGTGCTCTCTCTCTTTTCTCTCTCTCAAAAATAAGTAAATATTAAAAAACACTTACTTTGTGAACAACTAAATCCTCCTGAATATAGTCAACAGTAATGCATAAATCATATCCTCTTGTACATGAGGTGAAATATGCATATGTCTGTGTACGTGTGTATGCACGCACATGTGTGAACATTTGGCATATGCATTAATAAGTATAAAATGCTAAAAACTAGGATGTGATCAGTTTGTTCAAGTACATATCAAGCTACTTTAGTGACTAAATGCATCATTTTCCCCAGTACCTGCTTCTTTCCCTTAGTATTCTGTCTTGGTGAATGACACCATCTACCTACTTTCCAGAGCTAGAACTTTAATAATCAAATCATTGACCTTCCCTACCCTCCAATCATGACATCATTAAATCTCTGCATCCCACAACTTAATCATCAAACATTCAAATCTTGCAGATACTATTTCCTGAATATTTCTGAATCCCGTACTTTTTTCTCCATTCCTCATGCCATCTCGAGTTCAGCTTCTTATCACAGAAACTTGGATTTCCGCACAATTTTCTAATTTCGTTTCTGGGTCTGCCTCAACAACTGTGCCCTGCTATTTAAATGAACTTTCCAAAATAAAAATATGATCGAGATCCTTCTGTGTAAAATTCAGCTGTGGCTTGCCATGGTATTTGTTATAAAGCCCAGCTTCCTCATTTTAGCAGTCACAGACATTGGAGATGTACTTTCTTCGTACATATCTCCTGCCTCTTCTATTTCCATTTTGCCACAAGTGTCTTTGTCTCCAGCAACATGCATAGACTTGCAATTTCTTAAATGCAGCCTTCTTTAATGCTCTAAGCTTTTACTCATGTGGTCCCACTGTGTGGTTTAACGTGTCTTCCTCACACTGGCATCTGGGTGGTTAAGTCAGTTAAGCCACCAACTCTTGATTTTAGCTCAGGTCATCATCTGAAGGTTTGTGAGATCGAGCTCCAAGTAGGGCTCTGCACTGACAATGCGGAGCCTGCTTGGCATTCTTTTTCTCTCTCTCTGCCCCTCCCCAGTTCTCATGCCCTCCCCCGCCCCCTCAAAATAAATAAACTTAAAAAAAATAAAGTATCCTCCGTATGCTAAATTCTCACAGTGGCCTGCACATGACATCTTCACATAATTAGCAAACAATACTGTGGTTATGGTTCCCTTGGTATCAATACTTGCTAAACCACTCTACTGTCATGGAAAAGGCTTAATATGCCTTTTATTTTATTTTATTTTATTTTATTTTATTTTATTTTATCATATTTTATTTTATTATTTTGTTTTGGAGAGAGAGAGTGTGTGTGAGTGGGGGAGAGGGGCAAAGGGAGAGAGCAAGAGAATCTCAAGCAGGCTACATGCTCAGCGCAGAGCCCAGTGTGGGGCTTGATTCCATGGCCCTGAGATCATGACCCAAGCTGAAATCAAGAGTTGGTTGCCCAACAGACTGAGCCACCCAGGTGCCCCAATATACATTTATTGATGAATGAAAAGAGGCCAAACTATGACAAGTACTCAAGGAGCAACTTTATTTCAGCAATCTTCTGAGAACTCATCAATTTACTTCAGATAGATGTTTCTTCTTTTGGTAACAATATTAACTCTAGTCTCATTTTCTTTAACAAAATATAAGAGAATATCAGTGGGGGTGGGTGCATTATTGCAACTGATACAACTAAGAAAACTAGTATTAGTGGCGTTTGAATTGATAACTTTTAGAAATGAGTGCTTTAAGGTTGAGATTTCTGCAAAGATCCAAATTAAAAAAAAAAAGTGTTGCAAAGTAGATATACATGGGAGCTGCCAGTTATTATCTCAGCAAAAGTTTCAAGGTCTGTGGAAGATAGATAGTGGCAGTAAGAAAAGTGTAAAGAATCTCAATTCTTTAAAAATTAGAGAGAGCAGATCTAGGTCCATATTTTTCATTCCTATAACATAGAAAATGACTGGAATGAGTAAGTGCTTAAACTTTTGATGACTAAATATATGAATGAAGAAGAATGTGAATGTTGGGGGGATAGATGAATGAATAAGTGGATAAGGAAATCGAGCTCATATTATATTTTAAGCAATGGGGTAAAATCAATCAAATATAGTATCCAAGTAAGATGGCTTGACAAATCATAACATATCTCTATATAGACAGAAAACAGGTATGAGGAAAAAAAAACTTTAGAAGGAAGATAAATAACTCTGAACATAATGTATTATACTAAAATTCTAGGAAGATAAGATGTGGATTGGTTGTGGTTGAAAAGACAAAAACAAGTGTTTACATTTTTCCTAGTGGCATCTCAGATAAAACTAAATCAGGCTGCTCATTTCTAGATTCCAATTGCGTGTTTGTGATCTTAGTTTAGATTATGTTTACAATTCATGAAAAACCAAACTTGGACAGAAACACAAGCATACTTTTTTTTTTCTATAATGGCTTTGTAATTTCTTTTGTGCCAATTATATTTAAAAACTACCATACAGGGGGAAAAAAGGAAAAATGAATAGCATTATGGTTGTGATTGGATTTCAATAGCCCTATGATTTATCCATTATGTTTTAGTAGTCTCTGGAGTAACAAAAATTTGAATTCTAAATATCTAAAATTTAAATAAGAACTGATGCCAGATTGAACAATAAATCCCAATGCCAAAATTTAATTTTGTATTGCTGCATAATTTTTATAAATCTAAATTGCATACTTATTTTAAATATGATCATTGTCCTTTGGCTAAAGAAATAGTATGAAGTCATTGTGGTGGGGGAATAGCATAGTGATTAAGTTTTGTCTTTGGTGCTGTTTTGAGCTTTTATCCTGGGCTGCAATTGCCAGTCTATAGGGGATATGGAAATAATGCGAGTCTTCAAAGATGCCCTTTCTAAAGTCTGCTTCTGAAGGGTAGGGAGGGAAAAATTTATGGTAAGTATCATGATTTTCAGAGTCCAGTTTCTCTATGTTATCAGCTTTGTTCATTCCCTTTCCTTCTCTCAGCAGTAGATTGAGCTAGGGTAACACTGGTGGCACTGGGGAAGGTAATAGGCTCACTTAAATTTGTATCTCCTATTATTCAAACTCATCTTCTAAAAAAAATTCTTTTTCATGTTTATTTTTGAGAGAGAGAGAAAGAGACCAAGCATGAGTTGGGGAGGGGCATAGAGAGAGGGAAACAGAGTCCAAAGCAGACTCCAGGCTCTGAGCTGTCAGCACAGAGCCCAACGTGAGGCTGTGACTCACGAACCGCAAGATCATGACCTGAGCAGAAGTCAGACGCTTAACCGACTAAGCCACCCAGGCACTCCATTATTCAAACTCATCTTGAAAACAGATTGAGATATCATTTCTCCTCCCTGGAATATAGACATCATAAGAGTATGGACTATATGGACTATTTTCCCAGCCCTCTGAGAATAGTGCTTAGCATATAGTTACCTTAGTGGATATGTGCCGCTTTTCCTGATGCTCTAGTTCGAGCTGACAGAGTTGACCAAACCTAAAAATCTGGATCTAGTCTTGGCACCACTATTTTCCAGTACTTATCACATAATCTTTTTGAGGATCGGTTTTCTCTTCTCTAAAGTGAGGATTAGCTGCCCAGCCTACTTCAGGAAGATCAGTTGATATGGTTTACATAATTTGGCATCACAAATTCTGAATACACAGATGTATGATACTGTTAGTCCATCAAAGAAACAAACAAATAAAAACTTTTGAACTGGTTAGTTGTTACCGGTCAGCTTACAGTTCCCCAGTCCAGATAGATTAAGACTGGGAATGTTATAGGTTGTACTCTGCAAAAATGTGCCTGATTGAAGAAGCAAGAAAGGCTACAAATCTAGGTATTCTCTACTCACCAAGTCTTGATCTCTGGTATGCAGTTGTTATTGTTCAGAAGAAGGAATATCATCTACTAATAAGCACAAATGAGGCATTTGGAGTAACTGAGACTTTGACCAAGACCATCATTCTTTGATTCTCTGTTATAGTTAACTTTGTATTGAAGAAATGTAATCCTTGCCATGATAAAATCTGCTTTTCAATATATAGAAGGGGCTGCAACTTTATTCTTAAAACCTTGTGGCTACATATGTAGCAAGGATGAATAAAAGGTGTCAATGATGGCTAGGTTTCTTTACCCCATTTCAAGGTAAAGCATTATGTTGTCCATAAAGAGTTGATCAATTTTCGCCCTTAGATGTCAGAATTGTCAATGGCAACACATTTTGTGGTCTACAAATTCTGTCTCTGTTGTACATCCAGGAGATAAAAAAAATTTAGTGCTAAGATCTTTATTAAAAATCTATATGCAAATGTTTAATATTTATCATCACACATTTGACTCTGCTATATTTCAAATAGCCATCCTTGGCCAGCCTTCATACTAACACAAATAAACTGTCAAGTATGGTTGACTGAGAGTGGGCGAAAGGTGAGAAATCAGATGGGTGCAGCATACATTATTTTTTTTCATATTTGTAACTTTTAACTTGTGTTCAGTTATTTAATTGATAAATGCAATATAAATAATAAGTTTTTTTAGTCTTTTAAATATTTATAATGGGTTATAAAGAGCCACAACTGCATACAGTGCTATTCAGTTGATACACTTGTGCTAAACTAATGCAGAATCCTGCTCTTCAGAGCTCAAATTTAGGAAGAAAAAAGGGATATTAGTTAGTCCTGTACTTATGAATACCTCCCAAAGATACTTATAATTACCTGTGAATATGATGGCTGTTGCTCTCCTTCCTCAGCCCTCTTCCTTCATCACTTATAGCCAGAGCTGTTGGATGCTTCTTTACACAAAACTCTGAATTCATTTTCCATCCCTTTGTGGCTATACTTGAACAAGACATAGGACCTAGAAGAGCTGAAAATGGCTACTACCACTCTTGTCCTCCCAGACTTTGTTCCCAACCCTCTCTTCATTTTCCCATAGAAAAGTTTTTTTCCTTAGCCCTCACTCTAAGGATTCTTCACCCGGTTCACTCCATTGTCGACTCACTCTGCTCATTGTCTGTTTTTGTCTGATCCTAACTCCCTTCCCTTTGCACACCCAGCCCAGGTGTCATTCCCAGAAGAGCACACCACTGTTTTTGGCTCCTTTCTTCTAGAGAGCTAAAGACAGTGGCTGAGATCCAGTGGTGGTCCACTGTAGACCCTCTGGGGGCTTAGGGGAAAGAGGTGCACCATTTCTTCACATTTCCTTCATACTCTGTGATAATCTAGTGATAAAGGGGCACATGCAAAATGTGCCGTTGGAACACCTGCCTGGGACTGATAACGCAAAACACATGGGTGGGGGTGGGTTCATTCTCTAATGTAGCACCCAACTTTGGATCATCTGCTACATAAAAACACCAGGAGGAATTTCAATATTCAGGTCAGCATGCCAATTCAGTAACATTTACCTTCAGCTGATCATTGCACCGGGCACCAGAAGTACACAACTGAATATAAGCATTCCAGTGGGAGATCCAAAAAATAAACAGGTAATTGCAATATAATATGTTAGGTCTAAGGTAAATGTGCAAAGAAGGTGGTTTGGAAGCCCCCAGGAGGGACAATTAACTCACCCCAGAGGTTTGCATCTAAGGATGCTTGAAGTAGCTGGGGATTGGACTGGCTGGAACTTGCTCCCATCCCTTAGGTAGATAATATGCAAACACATAAAAAAGCATGAGCATGTCTACAGTTTTATTTGTATAACAATTCAGCTGCATAATATTAAAAAGGTTTTGATGGGCATATTGAGACCATAACCAACCTTCATAACATTCTTTAATTAAAATGGGGAAATACATTTGTGTTCCAAATAACTATCTTATGAGAAAATCCTTTGAGACCTAATGCCTCTTTAGAATAAAGAATAGCACCAAACTGTGGAAGAGATTAACAAAAATGGCAATGCTGTGCTTTTTGTAATTGGCAGTTAATGCATTAAAAACACTGTAAGTTTTCCATGTGAATGAAAATGCATGATTTTACCCAGTAAGGGTTCTAAACATTTTTTTGGAGAAATACATTTCTGAATTTACGTCTCTTGGCTTTATTATAATGGTGGTTATGAGTGAGTTGAACATCAGTTGTATACTTTGCAATGTAAAGTCTTTTCAAAGAAATGAACCTCTAAGCCTCCGGGGCTTACATTCTCAGTTATATAACCTTAATTATCACATACATGAAAAAAAGTTTAATCTCAGTACTTCCGAAATTCATATACAGGCCTAAAGAATGAATAAATGAAGCTGAAGTAACTTCCTCCGCCCTAAGAGAGACATTTAAAAAGGCCATATTTATATGGAAAATTACTTATCACTATTATCAATAATAAATTGAACTAGGGAAGGTTAACAAGAAAGGGAAAGGAGTTAATAGTTACTGTGCCTAACACTGTGCTAAATACTTTGTTTCTCATGATAGCCCGATGAAGTGATTTTAATGATCTTGATTTTACAGCTGACTGATAAGTACAGTAGCTAGAAAGGAGCAAAGCCAGGATTGCAACCCAGCACTGTCCCATTTCAACCCTACTTTTACATCACCTTGTCATATACCTCCCCTATGCCTGATTAACATTTAATAAATGTTAGCTTAAATTATTATTTCCCAATTTTTAAACCATTAAATATCTATTTTTAAGTTTCTACTTTGTTAGTTACACCCCTAAACTCAAAGAACAACAATTGGCAAGCTTTTTCAGTAAAGGGCCAGACAGTACATAATTTGGATTTGGTGGGCCATATGATCGAGGTTGCAACTGCTCAACTCTGCCACTGTAATGGGAAAACATAGAAAACAAACAAAAGACAATCCATAAATGAATGGGTGTGGTTGTGTTTTAATCATATTGGGTCCTGAAAAGGGAGTAAGGAACAAGGTGAACAATCAGGTGAAGTCATTTCAGACTTAGGCTGCAGAACACTCACATTCACAGAGGAGTGTGCCCAGGAATCACAGACGTTTTGGGTTTGTCGAAGTGTATAATCGAAGGAGATGAGTGATGGGAGATAACAGGGCCTCAGAGGTGGAGACGGCAGGTACGCAGTCTGTTGGTTTTGTGTCACTTGCATGTAAGTACATCTAATGCACCTAGGTCTTTGTTATAGGTCACATTCCCTTAATGGCACTTACTGAGCACTATGGTTTTCCAAGAAGAATTTATATGCCTTCACTTTCAACTGGTTCTGGTCACTGTAGGAAAGGAGGGGTCATTCCATGATTTACATTTGCAGATACTGCCTGGCTTACAGCCAGATAAAGCAATACCCAGATACCTGAGAACTCGCCCAGTCAACCCTACCCCAGCTCCCAGTTTACTTCTCCATCCCCAACCTTTTGCTATTAACCTGTGTCATATTCTTAATGTCTTTTTAAGATAAACTGGCAAGGCTTTTTCTGATTCCTCATTCCTTTCAGAAGAACTAAAGCCATCTTTAAAAGCAGATAAAAAGAATACTTGAATGCTTTTTAATTTCTCATTTAGATTTGCAAATCTATTTATGGCAAAGTCCACTTAGCAGCTATTCAGTCTTTCATCAGGATCCATTGCAGGGCAAATTGATTTTGTCCCATTCACTAATAGCTTGCTTGCTTTAGGTCACAGAATCTGAGGGGGATGGGACTATAGAAAGTGCCCCATGAAAAATAGTAAAATATTGTGTCAAAGAAAGTATTACTAGAATAATGAGTTTTAAAAAAGACTTTTATTCATAAGATCTATGAAAAGGACAAATGAACAATGGAATAAATTAATAAGTGATTTCATTAAAATGTTCTGCTTTACATAATTAAGACTTAGATTTTATAGATTATATTTGGTTTCAATTTCATTAGAAACCATTTGCAGAAGACGGGGAAATGTTGCTATATTGCTACAAATGCATTTCAGTCATATTATGGAAACTCTGGGTTCAAAAACTATTGTTATTTTATGAATCAAGAAATGTGATTCTCACAGACAGAGTAACTTAACACTGTTTCCATATTATACAGGCATATTCTGGGCTGAAACCATATTCTAGACTTATTTTTCTTATTTGTATTTGTGTTTTGTTTCCGTTATTAGGTCTTTTTGGGAGAGAATGAGATCTGATCATTTGGCTACTGAGAATTCTTCAGGATTGAGTGATAAATTGGAAGACTTGCTTTTTAAATATTAAGATATATCTAAACAATACTAAAAATATGTCCAAATCTATTTTTAAAATTTTTTTAATGTTTATTTATTTTTGAGAGAGGAAGAGAGAGCATGAGCAGGGAAGAGGTAGAGAGAGAGGGAGTCACAGAATCTGAAACAGGCTCCAGGCTCTAAGCTGTCAGCACAGAGCATGATGCTGGGCTCGAACCCATGAACCATGAGATCATGACCTGAGCTGAAAGCAGTCACTTAACTGACTGAGCCACCCAGATTTCCCTGTCCAAATCTATTTTTGACACTTCACATTATGGTTCTTAAGTTGCTTATTAACCCTACAAAGTTCCTAGTCTTATAAATGTGTGAGGGCAGTAGATTTTGTTAAGTACATTTTCTCAGGATCAGTCAACAAATACTATAGCTAAGATTTCATTCTGTTCAATTACATTCATGCATTAGACATTTCTTTTTTTTTTCTTTTTTTTTTTTAATTTTTTTTAACATTTATTTATTTTTGAGACAGAGACAGAGCATGAATGGGGGAGGGGCAGAGAGAGAGGGAGACACAGAATCAGAAGCAGGCTACAGGTTCTGAGCCATCAGCCCAGAGCCCGACGCGGGGCTCGAACCCACGGACCGCGAGATCGTGACCTGGGCTGAAGTCGGACATCTAACCGACTGAGCCACCCAGGCACCCCAACATTTCTTAATTCTAATTAATTAAGAATCAATAATTATTAATTATTAGAGCAAATGTTTCTTTTTCTAGGATAAATGAAGGAAGCGAGTTGTCTTTGGAGAAACATTTTTATTGTAAATATTTTGATTTAGCAATCATTAGTTTTTGTATGTATGTATTAGTGTTTTTACAGTTAAATCACATAAAGTCTGCAACCTATAATAAAACTTTTTCTGGAAGCATAACATCCATAAATGTTGATGCCTTTGGCAAAAAACAAAAATGTGGTCTTTATTTACACTATGGTTTATAGGTTAAGGCATAAAGGGCAGGTTTATTTAAATGTTAAATATCTGGCTAAAAGAATCTAATATTTCAATATAGTGAAAAAAGGAATAATTTGGACAAATAGTTATGTTAAATATCTGACCTAACTGCAGTTACTTTGGGTTTAGATAATCTATCATTTTGTTAAAATATGTTGATGGCATATGCCTAACTTGTAGTGTGTGTGTGTGTGAGTGCGCGCGCGTGTGTGTGTACGCACGCGCATGCGCACATATATATTTTAAAATACATTCATACGTATATTTTTAAAATTTAACATTTCTATAACAGAAGGAAATAACGGATCATCACTACTGAGGCCATCATTTGAATAATTTCACCATTTCAGGTTACCTTTGGAATCTGAGAAAGAATTACAAATTTTCTTGACAATTTGATTAATTCAAGGCTTCATTTTACATGTCCTTAATGGTAATGCCTTAGAATAGACTTCACTTAATCTTTCACAAGATAATTTTGGTGATAACATGGTGAAGAGACCGTGTAGTACTTGTTCATAGGTCAAATTGTGCACCCCTCCCCATCATTCATAAAGTGAAGTCCTATTTCCCCAGTACCTCAGAAGGTGACCTCATTTGGAGGTAGAGTCTTCACAGAGGCAATCAAGCTAATATTGAGTCGACAGCATGGGCTCCAAGCCAGTCTGATTGGTGTCCATACAGAAAGGGGAAAATTTTGAGATAGACGTCCATACAGCAATAATGCCATGGGAACAGGAAGCCAGCCATTTACAAGCCCAGGGGAAGGTTCCGGAAGATTCTTCCTTCAGGGTTCTCAAAAGAAACACTTTGATTCTAGACTTCTGGCTTCTGGAATTGTGAGGCAAAAATTTGTTGCCTCAGTCACCTAATTTGTGTGTGTGTGTGTGTGTGTGTGTGTGTGTGTGTGTGTGTGTGTTTGTTGTTGTTGTTATGGCAGCCCTAAAAAACTGATACAATGTTTAACTTCTTGGCAAATGACAAATCATCCTTTTACTACGTGAAGTTTTGACAAACCTCACTCATATGATCTCCTTCATTATTAACCAAATTTTCTTTTTTTAAAAAAAAGTTTATTTATTTTGAGAGAGAGAAAGAGAGAGGGAGAGCAGGGGAGGGGCAGAGAGAGAGGAGAGAGAGAATCCCAAGCAAGCTCTATGCTTGAGTGGAGCTCCATCTTATGAACCCTGAGATCATGACCCGAGTCAAAATGAAGAGTTGGAAGCTAAACTGACTGAGTCACTCAGGTGCCCCTAACCAAATGTTCTTTATGAGTCACTGTGGTTTCTGCACTGTTTTTGCCAGGAAATCATATATGTATATATGACATATATCCCCAGAAAGTCTGGTTTGTGTGGTGACATTTATTTTCTCTGGAGCAGAGATACTATAGAAGCCCAAGGCAATGTAATTATGATCGGTTTTGGGACTAGAATATCAGCCATTATAATTTTTTATCTAAAAACTGTCTTAGCAAAACTTTTTTATAATTTGATTCTTTTTACGATCTTTAATAGGAGCCTTTAATAGGAGGCACAGTTAACCAGAAGTAAGATGTGGAAAAGAATCAATGCTGTTTTTGAAGAACTTCCTCTAATGCTGAACCAAAGGGCTTAATATTTAAATTTGAATATTTAATGTGTCTCCCTTTTGTTATAAAATTAAAAAGGAAAAGAATTTTAATGTAAAAAAATGATTCCCATACTGTTTTCCATTTCTTTTCTCCCCTTCCAAGATGGCAAGAGACATTGCATTTCAGACATCTTGTAAAGCATAACTCTAGAGCTATGTTGCTCAGGGGAAGACTGCTTAGTAGTTTCCAAAAAAGCATGCTATAGGGCAACCACAATTTTATAAAGCTTATTTTATGGAATCTGCTATGGCTTGGTGATACTAATGCAGTTGTAATGCTTGAATAAGCTTAGTCAAATAAAGCTCATAGAAATGCCCACTCCATAGAAATAGCTGCTCTGAGTGATCTAAATGTCAGAAGTACTCTTCTGTCAATAGTAAAATCCTATTCAGATAAGCCATTTGAAATGAGGGGATAGGGGATTTCACTGTTCTACATAACACTGATGGTCCCCATACCTGCAATCAATCCTGGACTGACTGAGGAAAGTGGCTCCTTTTTCCCAGTCCCTAGCACTAATACCAAAGTTGAGTCCACCTGACAGTAAATACCACCAAGTAGGTTCTTAGAAGACAGGGTCCTAATTTTCCATTTATTTCTTATTCCTTCACGTGTTGAGGAGATATAATTTTATGTCCAGAATAGTCAGTAAAATGACTGTTCTCCTGCCTAGTAAAACTGAAAATGAAATGTTGAAGAGTGTGAAGGAGTTAGAAAAAGTTCAATTATTAATCACTTTGTTTATATCTTTGCTTTTTAAAATTGTTTCGTCTCGGAACTATAATTGCCCAGGGACAAAGCCTTTTATTTGTTGCCAATGAGTGGCATCATCCAGCCATAAAATTTAAGATCAATATTAGATCTATTTGGACAAACACTTCAGAAGATTAAATATTAGGAACTAAGCTTGGAAACTTTGATAATGAGTAGACTTCAGAAAACTGGTTCTCTTCAACAACTCCCCTGTTTCAGTTTTCTTTCATATCAGAGAGGACTAAGATATTCTCTCCACTTTATAGAAGTGTGCAGCCTTCTCAGCTGTTTCTAAAACTCTATGGCTCCTTAAAAGAAAGATTCGTATAAAGTATTATTTGTGTTTACCTAATTGCTTGCATTTTTAAAATATGAGCATGGATACCTTAATGTTCTTTTCAGAAATGCATAAAGGAGCTTCAAGCTCATTTAGAAGTCCTTTGAAAGGCACGGAAAGCTGCTTTTTCCCCCATAGATTAAATGATTTTAAACAACACAGCAAATATTCTCTTGCTCTCAGTTTTTAGGCTGCATTTTCTTCATGCAATATGGGTATTTTCTTCATGGGATATGTGGACCCAATTCAGAAAGATGAAGGTTCTGGCTATACTGTTCTGATCTGTTCCAAACCTTTCAAATAGCTTAGTGATGATGTGGGTGCAAGTTAAACAAAATATAATAATATCCTGTTACAGAGGTGCCCAATTGTAAGTATATATCTTCCCTCACCAAAATTATTAAATATCTTATTTCATGGAGAATTTTAACAGTTCTATGGAAAACAATTGTTTTCAGTCAAATTATGGCCATAGCATTATTTCTGGAGCAACTATAGAAAGTGTCAATTTATTTTACTCATAATTAAAGTTGCACAAAAGTAAGGATACTTCACTGTAATTTTTATTCCAGAAGTCTCTTGGGTGTTCAATAAAATCAGTGATTTTATACTCTATTATTAGTTATATTACCATTAAATTGGTTACATTAATGGTTATATGTTCTAAATAACCTTATTCATTTATGTGTATGTATGAAAAAGATGCAATTATTAAATTATCACTGCTTTTCCAAGAAATGGATGGGAATGTCCCTATAAATAGAAAATATAGGTTCAGTTTTATTTATATTTAAATATATCAAAAAACAAGTCAGGTTGATTCATGAAATAATTACCTGAAAACTCACCCAGAGAAGTAAACTTGGAAGAAATGTAGATCTTAATTCTTAAATTTCTTCGCTTCCTGAATGTAGCTGATGGGAATGTGAGAAACCCATTATTTTATATGAGCATAGTTTTAAACAGAAGCTTTACATGAAGTCCTTATTATTATTACTGAATGAATTTACATGCAAAGAGTATGAATACGTTGTGTGCTTTTTTTTGGGGGGGGAGTGTCACACTTTCTTAATGAAAATAAAGTAGAAGCTATGTGACACTGTAATGGTAGGATTATGACTCCATGTTGGGTAAAAACAGCGGGAGATGATTAATTATTAAGGAATAGTTGATTTCCATGAAAATGTCTTTAAGAAAAAGAAAGTAAAAAACACACATTAGAATCAACAAATCATGGAAAGCTAATGATTTCGAAGCATTGAGTTTAGTATTTTTTTTTCTAAATTGAACTAGCATGTCATTACTCAACCCTTTTCAATTTCAGTGAGTTTGTGATTCAGTGACAATGGGGCAATTTAGTAGGAGGACTGCTGGGGCTAGGTAAAGCATTTCAATTATGCATATTTGGCCCAGGAAGAAAATGAGTCAACCCAAACATAAAATTCTAGAAAATTAATTTTTCAAAGGAACTTGAATACAGTATATGGATCTTATGTCTATCCTATTCAAATCATATTTGCTAGGAACCAGAGTCTAACTTCTGTTTGCCTGAAACCAAATCCTCAAAATTTGGGAAATTTTCTGTATATCCTATCCCCAAACTTCAAACTTATAAAATCAGACAGATCCTAAGATGGCTTAGCTCTTGCACGAGACTTCCTGCATTCATGAGGTGAAGATGGATTATTTTCCTAAAATAAAGCTGATTGAATCTGTCAAAATCATTGTTATAAAAAGGTGATCTCATGGGTCTTATTGATTAATTTCCATCCCTAAACTACCTCATAATATGTAGTAACCGCTGACATTTTGATTTGGGCTGCTTAGGCGTGTACTGGTAGTAAGGAACTATGGCCACAATTTCCATAATCTTAACATGAAATATATAGCTCTATTAAAATATTTATGCTTATTAAGCTTAAGATATATTAATATTCTTTTGAGCAATTTTAAAATAATCAAATAGAAATATGCATGCTATGGACTGAATTGCATCATTCCCAAATTGACATGTTGAAGCTCTGTCCTCCAAGATGATGTTATTTGGAGACAGGGCCTTTGGGAAGTAATTAGGTTTAGGTGGTCATGAGGTTGGAACCCTCATGGCAGGATTAGTTCCCTTGTAACAGGAGATGCTAGAGAGCTTGCTTGTTTGCCTTCTGCCATGAGGATACAGTGAGAAGGCAGCTATCTGTAAGCCAGAAGGAGTGTTCTTACCAGAATCCCACTCCACTGGCACCCTTATGTGGAATCTCTAGCCTCCAAAACTGTGAGAAAAAACCAATTCTGTTAAGACATATAGTCTGTGGTATTTTGTTATGGCAGCCCCAGCTGACTAAGATGGTGTATTATCATGCATTCGTAAGTTGACTATCAGCACTTAGGTTCATCTGTACATTTACTGTGCCTGATGTGGTTGTAGAAACCTGTCCTAGAGTTTGAAACTTTCAGAGATTTAAACCCTAATAACATTGCAGATGCTAGTTCTAATTGCCTCATTAGAAAAAAGTGTGTCTGCTTAATTATTAACATTATTTAATAAATGGATGTTTTTCTTCAAAGAAATGTACATCTTTTAGGGGCGCCTGGGTGGCTCAGTCGGTTAAGCGTCCAACTTTGGCTCTGGTCATGATCTCGCGGTCCGTGAGTTCCAGCCCCGTGTCAAGCTCTGTGTTGACAGCTCAGAGCCTGAGCCTGCTTCAGATTCTGTCTCCCTGTCTCTCTGACCCTCTCCCGGTCATGCTCTGTCTCTCTCTGTCTCAAAAATAAATAAACGTTAAAAAAAATTTAAAAAAAAAGAAATGCACATCTTTTTCTGTACCCCACTAGTCTTCTCTGTTGGAGGTTGAATTATTGTGACCAGCTAAATTTCCCACTTATGAGATGCTCCTGAACAGATATTCTTTTACTTCTTTCAGTAATATGTCTCTTATCTGAACATTTTCATCTGTCATAAAAATAAATTTTGTTTTTCACTTAATTTATTTCTCTGGTTAGAAGTCACTATGTACTACGCATCTTTCTATATGCAGAAATACTGAGATTATTTGGCATGGTAGTTGTTTAAAGCCTATTCCTTTTAGCAAAACTTAAGAAGTTTTTCATATTTATTGTTTATTAGGGCTTCACTGTGTAAAAATGGCTGAAGTACTCCATACTTGATAAGATACATGATTACTCTCAATCAAGAGCCTTGCTGAACAACAAAAAAAGAACTATATGAAAGTCAGGATAATTTTATATCACTGCATTTATCAAAAACTTATATAATCACAGGTAAAACCAATAGCACTTATTTAAAAAGATCAAAGAAATATCATTAAGAAGTGGACAGTTGAGGTCATTCTTTAAGAGTAGACTTTTTTTTAGTAGAAAAAAAAGGAATTGATCAGAAATCCTTGCCCACTTTAGACTGGTAAACACCATGCATTTTACCTGTAATGTGTTAGGAGTTCAACACATTCTGTTTCACAAAATTAATTTTAGTTATGCACTCATCATGGCTCTTCGTCTCTAAATTCAGTTTACAATTTGTAGAAAAAGTAGTAACTGCTAAATTGAAAATGAAAAGTTCAAAAGGTAGGGGAAGACTGAGCCTTACTGGAGCTACTACAGGAAAAGACTTCTATTTTAATTTGCAGTAAGGACTAGAGAACTGGAGAATGGGCTAGCGGGTCACCATGGGGGACCACAATTTAGGAAGGGAGATCCTGCCTTTCACACCCAGAACACAAGTGAGCTCTTCTTAGAAAGAGCACCTCAATATATGAATTTGACCTTGAAAGCACCAAAAGATCTCTTTATTTACGACCATGGCAATGAAGCCACTTGAGAATTAAGAGGGTTTTTTTTTTTTAATGAAAATAATTAAAAAAGAACCTGTATATTTAGATTGTTCTGACTGATCACTCCTCGTAACACAAACACTGAAGGAAAAGAATTAATTTACATCCCTAGCAAGAACCAGAACATCAATCAGAACTCATGATATCTAGTAATACAAACATAAACAAATTAGGTTGTATATTCTCATATAACTGGAAAGTCCAGAGATATGTCTGACTCTAAACACAGCTGGCTTTCCTATGCAGTGGAATCTGAATCCTGCCTCTTTCCATCTTGCAACAGACTCTCCAACTGGTGAGCTAGAAGGCTACTGGTAGACCCTACCCACTTGCCAACCCCAGGAGAAATAGAGTGTCATTCAATAGTTCCACAAAATATGTGGAGGATTCTGACTGTCCATCCCTTTCCATTCATGGGCAAAAGGGTGTTTGTAATGGTCAGGCTTATTTTAAAGAACTGGTCCTATGGCTGGGGGTTAGGTAAGGGTTCACTTTCTAGTTTCACCACTAGAAAAAGAAATTCATCTCCTAGAAGAGTATAGGGAGTGGGTGGGTAGGAAGGATTGTTAGTTAATGTAAAAAGTAAATATATATTTGCCACGTCTGTAGGTAGATTAGATCGCCAAATCATCCTCTGAACTATTACAATGATCATATCCCAAAAATCTGAATTCTTTTAAAAATTACTCTAAGTTATTTATTATGTATTATCAACACTTTGTATCTATCTATCTAATCTCAATCAGAGTATGTAGGATTATTTTGATAAAGACTGTTTTTGTGAATTGTCATCATTTATCTTGCCTCACAAAATCTATTTTTATTCCATTTATATATACTTGTAGAAAAACATAATTTAATTGTCACAGATGTCTCTGTTTATGATACATAGACATTCTGCAGACACCAGGATTGAGAAAAGATGGATTTTTCATTTTTCAACTTTATTTGCCAAGAAGTGTTTTTGGCAAAGTTTCTCCAAAATTCTTACTTACGTGTGTTTTCTGGAACACTTAAAAATATGGTTAAGGTCATTCTTACTTGTAATGGGGAATTACATTCTTAATATAAATTCAGAGTAATACATATAATTTGATAGTATATACTCTTTTGTCCTTTATTCTCTAATTTTTGAAGGGAAAATATAACATTGGAGTACGCCACAAACCACATCCCAGAGCATTCTGGAAGGGATTGTGTCATCAGTTTCCCATAGGAATAATAATGGGCAAGTGTACTTGGCAGTTTCATCTGATTAATAAAGTGTGATGAGGTTAAAAGTGACTTATTTTAAAAGGCTTATGATTTAGTCTTCAATACATAACCTGTGATGCTGGTCTTTGGAATCACTTCATAAGCAGCCCCTAGTTTTACTTTATGGGGCAGTCACATGGCCTTTCAGCCAGATCCCCACTTCTTTTGAAGCTGATTCTAGCTTACTGACAATCAAAATAATTTGTATGAAATCAGAAGGAATGGAAACGAAAAGTAGGCATGAAAAGTACTGTTACATACCCTAGCTGCTCTGAGATGCCAACTTTCCAGGAGCAATGCCCATGTCAAATTTCTCAGTAATATTTACCTCTCATTTCTTCCACCATATCAATAACTAGCTCTTGTCATCTTCAAAGTACTTCTCAAACATTAAATAATCTCAGATTACACACTCTGTTCTTCGCATTTATCTTGACCAGCTGTCAGAGAAGGCAATTTATTTCCCCTCAATTTTATTCCTCTTGGCTCTGGGTGGCTTCTGCAGTAAATTTGAATGCAAAATGAAAGGTACAATTTAGTGTGTTTCCATAACAAAGGAAACACATAATTTTCCGTAAGCAGTATAACCTTCAGATTTCTTTCAAATTGCTTATAGTTTGCCTTCTGAGCTGGATACTCGGAATGTATTTTCATCATCTTTGAGTCTTGATTAATTTTTAAGTGGAAATTTTGAGAATGTGAAGGCAAAAACAAATAGAAAAAATGTAAAAAGTCATTTAGTGTTAGCTTTATCATTTTCATCCATTTAAAATGTTGTATTTTAATGGTTTGGCAGGATTATAAGGTGAAATAAAATTTGAGATTCATTATAATATCAGTTATTTTAAATATTAAAAGTCACATTTGAACACTGAACTTGCATTGCTTTCTGAATTTATAGTTTCTCATTTTTCCGATAAAAAAAGAAAAAATGTATAGAAATTTTTGTCCCTTTAAAAACTTTTTGTCTTTTAAAAATATGATCATGATTCGACTAATTTGTATTAAATCCTGGTAAATTTGTTCTTTCAGCTTCAAGATACCAGGCAGGTGTGTATGATATTGTCTACAGAAATACTCTCTAATCCACAGTTCACTGAAGTGAATCTGAAGTGCAAAAGCAATTCTTCCGGTTTGCTCTGTATAGTGGTAGTAGGACGTCTTCCAAAGGTTAAAAAACTGGAGATTAGCAACATATCAACTTTCAGGTGGCCTCTCCTAAGCACTTGTAATTCACTTACTCTCCTGCAAATCATTATTCCAAAGGTTTGACTCACTTGTAGCCCCACTTGGATCTTAAATTGCATTTCGAAGCACTCCTATCATTCATCCATTTTCAGAACTGCCATTAGAAGTGATGGGAATTTGGCACAAAAATCAATGAAAGGATATGATATGAGTTCGTTCTAATTTTTCCTTCTTTGAGATCCATCTCAAGTACAGTCTGTGAAATCTGTTTTTTAAAGATATGTTTCCATCTTGCTATTATTTCAACTAAATTGAGTTCATGACCTTGGGATATGTATTCACGCAGTTTTTCAGGAAAGAAAGGAGATTCATTGTCACTGTTGTTAATTGCTACTTAAAATCATTTCAAAATCTTAATTAAATCATTTACCGCTGATCTCAACAGCTTTTTAATCTCTTAAAAATAAGGGGTTATGGGGCGCCTGGGTGGCGCAGTCGGTTAAGCGTCCGACTTCAGCCAGGTCACGATCTCGCGGTCCGTGAGTTCGAGCCCCGCGTCAGGCTCTGGGCTGATGGCTCGGAGCCTGGAGCCTGTTTCCGATTCTGTGTCTCCCTCTCTCTCTGCCCCTCCCCCGTTCATGCTCTGTCTCTCTCTGTCCCAAAAAAAAAAAAAAAAAAAATAAGGGGTTAGATTTACTATTGTCACCTAAAAATTATTGTATTAGTTATGTTCGGTTATTATTAATACCTACTAATATATACACTTGGAGGTATTTGATTTTCTTTTCCCTAGTCAGTGATAGAATGTTATGGCACTTATTTTTTATCAAGAGAAGGATACTGCCATTTATTGGTAAAGAAAAATTTTACACTTTATTAACTAGAGTAATTTTAATGCACTATTTTCATTTCTTCCCCAATAACTAAAAATTGTCATATGAACTGGATTCAAACTCTAAGCACCCCATGTACATAGCTGTTAGAAGTTTCAAAATTTGTCTTTCTGGTTAATGAGTTCCATTAGGCTGCAAACATTTGTATTGTAACAAAACAACTTTATTTCTTATATATAATTCTCTCTTAATTTGTTAATGGGGCAAAACACTCTCTGTTAATATGAATGAATTACAGTTTGTGTCCCACTTCTGTATCACAAGAAGTAAATTAGCTGATTCAAGAAAGTTGTGGAAGGAGTCATGGGGCTCCTGGCTGACTCAGTAGAGTGTGCAAGTCTTGTTCTCGGTGCTGTGAGTTGAAGCCTCACATTGGGTGGAAATGTTACTTAAAAATAAAACCTTTAAGGGGTAGCTTGGTGGCTCAGTAAGTTAAGCATCCAACTCTTGATTCTGGCTCAAGTCATGATCTCAAGGTGTGTTAGAATCTGCACTAACAGTGTGGAGCCTGCTTGGTATTCTCTCTCCCTCCCTCTCTGCCCTTCCCTCGCTTGTGCTCTCTCTCTCAAAATAAATAAATACTTTTTAAAAACCTTAAAAAAAAGGAAAGAATGTCATTGAAGCAATTATAGCATTCCATTTTGGTTTGGTCTAGCCTAACGTATATGCTTATTAAAGAAAACAAATGCCTGCATTTATTGAAAACTTAGTTTTTCAGCCTCAACTGTAGTTTCTAAGGTTGCTCTTGCCCTTCTGGTTTTTCCTTACCATGATGGTAATGGTTGTACCAGCAGTGGAGGTGGCAGTAGAAGTAACAGCGATGGTGATGTTGATAATAATGAAGATATAGTTTAGTAGTTATTGTACTGCCATTTATTGAATAATTCGATGTAGCAGGAAATTTGCCAAGCAATTTATATGAGTTATTTTTCCACCATCATAAACCTGTAAATCGGGCCTTACTAACCTCATTCCTTAGATATAGATATTTCTAACTCAGAGGTAAGGCAGCACAGTAGGGACATTCTAGCCAGGAAGTTAATCCTAATCTCTATTGTCTATGAAACCTGTGGCAGAGCTGTTTTTCTTTACCATTTCCATGAAAAATCTGGACCTAACTGAAAGGAAGGATTGTGAAAGGTAGAGAAAGAGGTTGGAAGATTGAAGGAAGCACTTTAATTCTACTTGGAGACCTAGGAGTACTAAGAATTCCCTTCAGTTTTAAAATTTGAAAACTTTCCAGCTATTATTTAGCACATTCTAGAAGTAACACCAGTTACATGAAATGTATTTTGTGAAAAGTGGCAAGGAAGTATCCAAATTTGGAGTTTGCTTTTTTAGTTTGAGAATGCAATTTTGAGGTAAAAACTAAAATTGGTAATAGTTAATTGTATATATTAGGAGATGATTAATAACATTTCCTTTTTTATATTTAATTGTTAAATTATGATAGATATTATGGCCCATATTTAAAATATATGAAATACGGTGATGAGCTGTGATTTTGGCAAAAACATTGGGATTGTTAGAGATTTTTTTTTTCTCTTTTGTATTCAATTATTTACTACATATCTGTATGATTTGGAATTGAAAATGCTATTTGAGAGTCATTTGAATTTTCTGGTTGATTTTGAATTGTTATTAAATGTAATATGATATAGTTGCTTCAGATTTCAAGATACCCCTAGAGTTAACTTTCTATGAGTCCAGGTTGTCAATGTAAACAGATACGCTTACTCTCCATTGAGGGGGGCTTTCTAGCCATACAAAGGCAGCAACTTTGCAGGAGTAAAATGAAACAGTTACAAAATTTTCCAGTGTTTACTCTGTACATTAAAATACCACAGGGGCACCTGAGTGGCTCAGTGGGTCAAGCATCCAACTCTTGATTTTTGGCTTCAGGTGATGATCTTGCGGTTCCTGAAATCCAGCCCTGAGTCGGGCTCTGCTCTGACAGCATGGAACCTGCTTGGGATTCTCTCTCTCCTCCTCTCCAACCCCTCTCCTATTTACACTATCTCTCTTAAAAATAATAAATAAACATTTAAAAATATTGTACCACAAAAAGAAAGAGGTGGACAGTTGAGGGTAACAAACTGCAACCTAAGATCAGATAAAGTATTATTATCATATGTATGTGTTTGTATATATGCATACATGTATACCCTCTTGCAAGGAGTATAAATGTATAAATATGTATAGATACATATGCACACATATGGATATCTGTATGTGCACATATACATATATATAATATGTATAAATACATATACATGCGTACACAAAGATATCTGTATATACATGTATACTTGTATAAAAATATATGCATACATATGACTGTGTACATGTAATGTGTATACAGTTCTTTAAAACACTCAATGGAGGTTTATGGATAAGTGAGCAAAAAATTTCAAAAGATAAAAATATAAAGGGAAAATAAACATACAAAAAGCTTATTGCTAGTAATCGAAGAACTACAAATGAAGCAGAACTTTCCTCCTACGTGATTGAAAATAGTTTTAACACTGGTAATACCCAGTATTGTCAAAGATAAGAAAACAGAGACTGCTGGCATGTACATTTTCAAAAATATATTAATTTTCTGGGGTGCCTGGGTAGCTTAGTCGGTTAAGCATTTGACTCTTGGTTTCAGTTCAGGTCATGATCCCATGGCTTCATGGGTTTGAGCCACTCATCGGGCTCTGTGCTGTCAGTGTGGAGCCTGCTTGGGATTCTCTCTCTTTCCCTCTGCCTCTACCCCTCCCTGACTCATGCTGTCTCTCTCAAAATTAATAAATAAACTTCAAAAACAAACATACAAATTTTCAAATACATATGTATATTCTCAAAAGATATAAAAGTGAGAATACTGTTTGTACCAGAAATTCTAAGTTTAGGAAATTTTCTGAACATAAAAATTATGAATGTGTGCTAAGAAAACTTTTGCCATGTCCCAAGGTAGAAAACTTTTTGACTTAATTATGCATATCCACAAAATGACATGCCATGCAGCCACTTAAGTGATATTTTATGGAATACATACGGCAGGAGAACATGCCTATTATATATTGCCTAGTGGAAAACAGAATGTGATGATGACTTTTCAAATCAAATACAGCATATTTATATATTTACATGTGTGTATAGAAAAGTAGGTGTAAACAGCGCGATATGTTAACAGTTGCCTCTGAGTGGTGAGATCACAAATAATTATTTATCTATTTATTTTCCTATTTTTTAAAATATTTTTTGAATTTTCTCCCATAAACATGTAGATTTTGAAAGCAGAAATAAAAAAGTTAATGCATATAACAAGATTTTCTCTTAAATCTTCTGTGACCCTTCACAAATAAAAATGAATGGCCTCAATAGAACAGCCAGTTATACAATTAAGCCAGGATATCCAAAAAGGATTTTATCCATTTGTGCTACTTTATCATTGACTTTGCTCCCCCCCCACCACCACCCAGAGGAGATATTTTTGCTTACATTCAGAACTGACATATGAACTTGAATAAAGGAAAAAGGTATTAAAAAACAACTTGACAAACAAACGGATTGCCTTTGATGGTAGTGGATATAGGAGGTGGTAAGGGAGAAATAAACATGATTAAAGGTGATGACAAAGTTTGTGGCTCCGATGGTATTATTTGCAGCGCTTAGGAAGTGGAAGAGTGCTAATCACAAGGGCATGTGGATTTCAGAGTGGAGGGTAAATACTGGGGTAGTGGGCAGGAGATGTGTCCCTGCCACTAAAGAGGTATGCTTTGCTATATAGAAAATGGTACAGACAACTTAAATATACTTCTATAATCTGTGGGGGTTTTTGGTTATTAACATTTGACATGAAGTTCTAAATTGTAATTCTCCTTTCTGAATGTTTGATTAGGAAATGCGTCTACTACCACCACAGTGATAGACAGCAAAAATGGATCTGTGCCCAAATCCCCTGGGAAAGTTCTGAAGAGGACAGTCACAGAAGACATAGTGACAACATTCAGCTCCCCAGCAGCCTGGCTTCTGGTCATTGCTCTGATAATCACATGGTCAGCTGTTGCTGTCGTTATGTTTGACCTAGTGGATTACAAAAACTTTTCAGGTAAGAGTCATGAAATGTGGGTTTCAGATGAATAGAAACTATGTTCTCCCCCACTGTCTTTGTTTCTCTTCATCATGTCGTAGTGTGAGAAATAAAGCACCTCTCAAATGTGCTTGAATGCCAACTACTTCTAGTTTCTTTGTCACCATTTCCTTTGATCCTTCTTTGTCTATTGTTCAGTGATTTCGAATGAAATATATTTCCATATTTGTAATGCTGACCGAAAGCCAAACATTACAGTTCTATGAAGATAACTGATTAAAAAGTTTGGTGGAGATTTGGTTTGGGAAATGAGACTTTATCAATTTAAAACAGTACCAAACCAAGGAAAAAACTTTTGGACAAGTGGAAAATTGTGTGAAACATTTTTAAGTCCCTCTACCATCTGGCTCCAAGCTTTCTTCCCAGACATTTTCTTTGCTCCTCCCATCAAAACATCCTATTTTGAGTTCCTGAAAATAAAGAGTGTTAAAAGGATTTTCTCATAATTACTTGTAATGAGATACTACATCTTGAGTGCCCATGTGTTCTTACGGATTTGGAGTAAAACAGGAATAACACATGTGAGGAAAGACAGATTTTCATTATGGTCTATTCAGTCTTTGAGAATACATTCTGTCTCTTTGTTCAAGGTATTTTGACACTTAAAAATTATATTTGTCTATTTCCACATCTGACATGCTCTATTGACTGTGAGTTCCTTGAGGGAGGGACTCAGTCGGGTATACAATAAATTTTAAATAAATAGATGAATGAATTTATGCACATCACTTTTGACCACAAGCAAAAACATTTCATTAAGCTCTTAATGTGCTCTTTCATATTTGCACCATTCACCCCCCAACCCCCACTTTCCATTTTCTTTCTCCAGCGGGAATAGAAATCAGTAGGAACCAGAAATTATAAATACTGTAAATTGCATTCTGTATAGTCAGGGATTCCCCTACTTCTTACTATGGCATTTTACTCATTCAGCAATTATTTATCAAGAACCTACTATATGTGCCAGGCAATGGCTATGTTAAAAGAAATGTAAGTATAAATATTGCAAAGTCATAAAACTATCATTTGGGTTTATTTACATGGCAGTGTGCTTGAGATGATTTTTCCTGCAGTACCATTGATAGCTGCCCTAAAATGAGCATTATCTAATAGGTAGAGATAAGTCCTATGATGTCAATCAAAGAAAAACACTATTAATTCAGAACTGTGAACCTTTGCTTTAAATAAGCTATAATTTTGGTATATTGTATAATGTAGGCTCTTAAAAGAATATACAATTGAAATGCCTATAATAGAAAATTATGACCTAGAATTTTAAGTGAAAATCTTGGTTATACCACTCTAGGTAATTTCATTTCCCTTAAGCCTCTATCAACTGTGATATTTCATCTATTCTTTCCTTTTCTAGAATATCATTCACTTACATTTTAGAAACAAATATGGTCATAAAATATAGTTCCAATAGATATATCTTAAGAATTACATGTAAATCTCATATTTGTTAAGTTAATAATTTAATAAATACACTACAGAAATAACTGTTGCAAGGAATTTGTTTTAAATTATTTTATAAAATGAGCAGCTACCTATAATTAGACTTTCAGATTAGATTACTTAAGTGTAAGACACACAATCTATGGTAGAGTTTCCTTGGATTACTCTAATTAGGTGTTATGGATAATGCCTATGTTACTGGCATTTCATCTCACAGGGAAAAAAAAAATAGCCTCTGTATTACTGCTACTTCATTTCTTCTTTCAAGGAGTGTTTATTAGGCACATCTTCTATGTGAGGCCTCCTCTCCCCCATTTCCTGTATTTATTAGTGACCTAACCATCTATCCATTCCCCACAAAAAGAAGTCTGAAGTCATCTTTTAAATCTGCTGGATACCCGATCAATCACTATGCTGGATGCTGACTACTAACTCTCCTGTCTCATGAACTCCCTCCCTTCTCTTGGTTACTACTGTCTCCATTATCGCATTTCCGACCTTGATTCTCTGTTGAGGAGACAAACGCAATTTCTCCTTGTCTTCCTCACCCAGTATCTTCCCTTTGACATTGCACCAAAGGTATCTTCATAAAACATAACTTTGGCGAAGTATTTCCTATTGCCCAAGTATAAACTCTTTGCCGTGAAATTCAAGTCCTTGGCCTACCTCTTTATTTTCATCTTGTAATTCAGGTCATGCAATCTATTTTCCAGCCATAGTTACTATTGTTCTTCCCTGCATTCTTTTCCTAGGACACATATATTCTCACTCTTCCCTGCTTCCATTCATTCCATTCTCCTGCCTCCCAACCCCCAGTAGTGCAGAAATTGTAGTAAAGTGGTTAAAGATGTGAATTCTGGTGCTGGATTTCCCTAGGTCTTATAACTTCCTAGCTGTGTAATATTGGAAAAATCATTCAGCCTCTCTTTGCCTCAGTTTCCTCATCTATAAAGTGGGGTCTATAATAGTACCTGTGTAATTAAGTTGTTAAGAGAATTATATAAGTGAATATGTTTGAAGTGCTTAAAACAAAACCTGCTTTATCACAAGCACTGTATTGATTAATTTAACTAGTTGGTACCCATTCCTCCATTTTCTTGAAGGATGAATTCATGCTTAAGAGCTACTCCCTTTTTTGGTGAAACACTCTCAGATTTCCTAAGAAAAAATCACTGTACTGTGCTTTCATTCCCTTACTACCTTATGGGCAACTGTATTAACAGCAGTTAGCACACTGTATTATAAATATATTTTTGCTTGTCTATCTAACTCAGAAACATAAACGTATCCAATGAAGGGACTGTCATATTCATCCCTGTATGTGAGTGCCTGTCATATAGTAGATTTTCTGGTATCCATTTCCTAAAGGATACATAGTGTTGATATTTTGATTTTGAAACAATTTCTTACATTATGAAGAAAAAAAATACATCATCCTTTTTTTATTTCATCCAGTTTTTGAGCAACTCTAAAAATTAGTGAATACATTTAATAAAATCAGAATGAAAAAATAATAAAATATGTTTATAAGATGCAATGTTACTTGTCATATTTTATAATGGTCATCTATGCTATATAATAAATTACCTCAAAAATAAGTGGTTTAGAGATGCCTGGGTGGCTCATTTGGTTAAGCATCTGAGTTGGTTAATATCTGACTCTTGATTTCGTCTCAGGTGATGATCTCCTGGTTTGTGAGTTCAAGCCCTGAGTTGGGCTCTGGGCTGACAGTGTGCAGCCTGCTTGGGATTTTCTCTCTCTCTCTCTCTCTCTCTTTCTCTCTCTCTCTCTCTCACTGCACCTCCTCTGCTCTCTCTCTCTCTTTCTCAAAAATAAATAAATAAACTTAAAAACAATAAGTGGTTCAAAACAATAATAAACATTTATTATCTCAATCAGTTTCTGCAGGCCAGGAGTTTGGGAATGGCTTAGCTGGGTGGTTGTTGGCTTAGGGTATATTTTGAGTTTGCAATAAAGACATTGACTGGGGCTGCAGACATCTAAAGATTTTCTTGGATAGTGGAACCACTGGCAAGTTGTCGCACTCATTTTGCTGTCAGGTTAATGCTGATGTGTCTTCACGTCGTGGCAACTGACTTCCCTCAGATCCAAGAGAGAACATGGCAGAATCCACAAAGCCTCTTATGACCTAGACTTGAAAATCACATACCATCATTTCTGCAAAGTCCTTTTGGTTTCACACGTCAGCCCTATGTATTGTCCTAAGAGACTAACTACAAAATGGCATGAATACCAGCAGGCAATGATCGTTGGGGGCCAATTTGAAGGCTGGTTACCCCATATTCCACTCTCAGAAAATTATATTGCCAGGCTATACATCTTTAGACAAATGCTTAGATATAAGGAAATGCCATCCAATACTCTAGCTGACAAAATGTTATTCTAATTACCACAGGTGCAAAGAGAAAGATGATGTATTGGGGTGACTGTCATCACAAGACCACATCTAGGAAGATAAATAGTCTCTAATGAATTTGAAATGAAAAATAAATAATCACAGAGTTAAGATTCTAAAGAAAAAATATATACATTCTTCAAATAAAAAGTTCAAATACTTTTTGCTAATTAAAATTTGAATGTGCATTTTCTGAAACCAAAATAATATAAGTTCAAAGTCTGTATAATTATAGCATAAAACTTGTAACTCATAGTGACCATTAGTTGCATGAGATATATGCACTCATATTAAAATTTTTATTTCTTTTCTCCATTTAGTGAATTCTAGCCTGTCTTTTTAATGTAGATTATTCACAGAAAAAAATTGTTTTCTTTAATAAGAGTGTCAAATGTAAATGGTATTCCTATGTTGCAATGCTATTTTTAATTGATACATTTCAAACATTTACTAAGGATTAATATTACGATGATGAGTCTTTTGTAATAGATAATGTTTTTGAAATTTGTATCATTAATGTTTAAAAAACAAGGCTGGTGATAAAAGAAAGCATATTGGAAATAACTGAAGGGCAGACAGGATAACTGTCTCTGGGCTCTGAATTACTCTCTGGCATTTTAGAAAAGTAAGTAAATGCTTTTAAGGCATTAAAAATTGTTCTTAGAGAAATGAAAATCTATTTTCATAAGCAAATACTATACTGGATTGAGAAGAATGATTCTCCTTTAGGCCAATCTTCGAAATTCCTTATTTTCTGAATTTGGTTTCATTTACCCAAATAACGTACTGGTGAGGGATATGTGGAACTGACTTTTATGTGCCTCTTTCGGAAGACTTGAGTTCACTCTACAACTCTGTGACCTATAAGCTAACATGACTAGGAACTTATGTTTCCTTGTCTGTCAGATGGAAATAGCACTTTTCTTTCTGGTCTGCAAAATGTGTGACTTTGCTTGCTCTTATCAAATGAGATAAATTTTAGGACATCAAAAAAGCAAACAAAAAACCAGATACTAGAAAGGATATTTCACCTACCTTTCATTTCTTCCTAAATATAAAGTCCTAATACTATCCAAAAATAATATGATCTATCTGTCACAGGTTTTGATCAGAGTAGAATCACTATGAGTGACACAGAACAGAAGATTTAGTGTAAAGCTCATGCATTCATGGGAGCTGATCAGCAGTCTAGGTAAGGCTATTGCAATGTATCGGGCACTAGGTCATGAGTCAGTAGAGTGGAAGTTGGTATAGCAAAGGAAAAATATCTTGTTTAATGTAAGTTTTATGAGACACAAGAGCCTTCATAAAGAAAGGAAGACCTTAAGAAGTAGTTAAGCCTGAGCATTTTTATGCTAGGTTTGATGAAAAGTGGAAAGTGGTGGAAAAATGTGACAGAATAAAAAGAGTAGGAGCTAAGTGTCGTAAATTGAGGGAAACAGCAAGGGCTGTTCATTCACATCGCTCTGAGCATCTTGGAAATAAGGATATTCCCTTCCTCTGGGTTTAGGGAGGACACCTTTATCATGAGAGTTTTATGGCCTGCTTCAGAGGAATATCAGCAAGTCCTTTTTGCACAATGTCATTTCTCAAATTCTTTCAGCTGAAAATATTTAATATGCCAAGGTGCCATATTTGGGGTAGCATGTCCTGAACCCTGTCATTGGAAAGGGCAGATGGAAATAGCATAGGGGAGACTGAGGACAAACTGGAACTGACAAGGACAAACTAGAGCCCTCATTTGACTTTGACCACCTCAAATTACGATGATGTGGGTGAGCTGCAAGATAAATTGGTGCCTTCCACTACGGAACTGCACAAGCGCCTGGCCAAGATTTGGAGATGCTGGAGGAGGCGGTCCAGGGGGAACTGAGAGCATGCTGCCGGCTGCTGCCACATGTCAAGGTCAGCTAGCATATCAGTGATAATGTGCTTGAGCTGCAACAGCACCTGCCCTACACCAACCTTCAGAAAATAAGCAATGGTTATTACTTCTTTTTTGCCTTCTAAAGCTCATGCAAATTTCTCTTGTGCCCAACTGTTACCTGGACCTTACACGTAAGGGAATGCTGGGAAATGTCATTCCAATTTAGTGATTTAAGAGCATACAAAGCCACCACATAGGATGACTGTATAATTTATCATCCAAAACAGGACACTTGTGAGAGTGAAATGGAGAGCTGTTAATATTTGTCTCAGGGCAACAGACACAAACCAAGATGTCTGATCAGCCAGATACTATTCATCTTGCCTCTACTTTTCTTCCGGAAGATGAAAGTCTTCAGAAAAACAAAGATGGGGGTCTGGGAAGGGTTGGTTAGTGCAGGGCAACATTGCTTTCTTATTAATTGAGTCTAGAGGGTCACAAAGGCTGCTGGATGCCTTGCCCCCAAGCTTCTGCAGACACAGCCAGCAAGTTCTTCCAGAAAACAGAGGAGTGCCCTGATGACTTAGTAACTCTTTCAGGATCAAAATTTGTGGGCTTTGATTGAAATTCCTTACAAACTTGTTTGCGTTATTTATAAAGGGAACACTTTTCTCTCTAAACAATAAATGCAAAAACTAGGATTTCTAAAGAGATTATTGCAAACTTAGGCGCTCTTGGATAATAATGATTTCCCTCTAGGTCAGAAGGTACAGGAATAAATTGTAGTAACTTGTGGCTTTTCTTGCCTAAGAACAAGGGTTATAATTTATTAGCATCCTCCTCCATAA
Source organism: Panthera leo (assembly GCF_018350215.1). Taxonomy (NCBI): domain Eukaryota; kingdom Metazoa; phylum Chordata; class Mammalia; order Carnivora; family Felidae; genus Panthera; species Panthera leo. The sequence goes on along the minus strand of NC_056683.1, from coordinate 110,712,360 downwards.
GAGGGAAAAATCATTCTATGGCTATACCCAGAGGTCTCAAAGAAGCACATTTGGTAATTTTTGCATGCATTCCACATACTTATTTCAAAACAATTTTGTAAAAATTAGATAAAATAATCCATGTAAAACATACGTGCTTGGCACATATAAGGCACTCATTAAGCATAACTTGAATTTGAATCTTATTACTGGGAAGTAAGATCAGTAATCTGAGAAGAAAGCCAGCAAGGACATGATGGTAGGAAGCATCAATTTCTTATGAAAGTCTTGCAGACATCTCCTGATGTGCCTTTTAAATAGATTTTCTAATGAGGTGTGCCATTTATCTACTGCTCTTGGAAATTAATTTCCCTGTTTTTTTTTTCCTGGCACTTAGCCCAGTTAAGCAGGTGCACTGTTTGTCAGGCTGTGAGTTTAGAGGAGTAAAATGATTCAGGGAAGACCCATAGCCAATCAGAATGTATAAATTTAACATTTAATAGTTATGTATATATGTATATTTATGTGTGTGTGTATAGAGATGTCTGTGTGACTGTCTGTATATGAATATGTTCTCACATTTTAGGAGACTTGAAAAACTGAGACAATTAAATGCAACATTTTAGACTTATCAGTTCTCATGTGCACTGACTTTTCAAGTATAGTTGGCATTTTGTGAGCTTCTGATTCTGATTCAAGTCTTATTTTGATTATCACTTTTCTGTTCAATGTCCCAGGCCCGTTTGGTCTTCTTGGTCACTACATCTAAATGGACACATCTCATTACCCACATCCAGTCTGCTTATAAATACCTCAAGGAAGCATAAATTTCCATAGTCCAATGTTTTCCAGATCCTAATCAAAGTGTGTCGATTTTTCATGAAATGAGGGAAAAGATAAAGCAAAATTTATTTGTTTTAAAGAAGGGTCCTTAATTTCATTGTTCCTACATTTTTGGACTTAAAATTCTCTTTCGAAATGATGATAATGACAGACATTATTTCTGTCACTGTTTTTAAATGGCATTCTTCTATAAAATAAAAGGTTGGCAATTTAATGTTGGGTTCCAGGTTTTCGCTGGTGGTGTATTTCAAGGTAAAAAAAAAAAATCTAAAAGTTTGATACCAGTGTTCTATACCACTCATTTGAACCTTACCAAATGAGGCTTTATGTTAGATTTATTATAAATTTACCCATATAGATGGATACAATTATGAATCATATCTGTTAATATTCACCTTTTTGATGAATTCACTATTATGCATCTTTCAGTGCTCTGATTAAATTCACTTTCTTAGAAAAACCTTTCCTGAACTTTCAATGTAAATCAAGTGACTTTATCATAATTCCTCATTATATTATTTACTCTTCACTCATAGTGTATATTTGCAATTTACATATTATATATTTAATTGGGTGTGATTATTTACTTAAAATCTCTCTTCTCCATTGAGCTGTTAGGTTTGTAAAGAAATGGCTTTATTTCATTTAATTTTTCAAGTGCTTAGAAGTGCACAAAGTATGAATGCAATAAATATTTGAATGAATGTTGAGGTGAAAGAATGAATGAATAAATAAGTAAATAAATAACGGAAAAGGTAGTAGCATTTTTTATACTCTGAATGCTGAGTAATGAGCATAGTATTTCTTCATGAAATATTAGTTTATGATGATTCTGATAATAGTAGTATTAGCAATTAAAATATTTTGTAAACCTCTATTTCCTTGATTGGACTTTAAGCATCTAAAAGGTAAGGATTGTCTTATTCATCTTAATAATACTGTTGCCCTGTCTACTGACTGACACATATTGTTCAATAAAATTTGTGTGATCTAAACAGAAGTTATTTGCTAAGCATATCTGCCAAGCAAACAAAGAAACTTAAAAACAGAAAAAAATAAACAAAGGAACAAAACAATAATAACAAAAGAACACATGGACTTGAAGACCAGAACCACAGTAGCTGAATGCAGGCTCTGGGGGCTAGAATTTTGGATTAGAATCCTGACTCTACCAATCAGTAGCTGTGCAATCTTGGGAAATTTACTTCTCTGTGCCTCAGTTTCATTCTCCATAGGTAATAATAGTACCGATTCATATGGTTCTGTGAACACTGAATAAGTTAATACATACAAAACACTTGGAATTTTGAATGGCACACATAGTTAGATAAATTGTAGTTAGTATCATTTTAATTTATTCTTCATGACCTTAAGCATATTTCAATGTTTCAAAAAGATGAATAGGCGTATTTCAAAAAGACGAATTGACTACTTGATTTCCAATTTTTAAATATCATGTGAATATACATAGATTCCAGCAATTACACTAAAGAAATCCGATGATTTAAGCACTCTATTTTATTTTAACATTGAGTAAATGTTCTAGTCATTCTGAAATGGTTTGTTACTCTTATATGACATAGTAAGCGCATAATTCATGGCACTACATACTACATTTTAATGTGGTAAAAAGAACTTCAAAATTATTTACTCAGCTAACACTGAGCAATAGAATAGCTAAAGAGACTACATAATACAGTTGAGAGTTTCCAAAACTAAACCTTGACTGACCAAACACATGTTTATGAAGTAATTATTCCAGATATGCTAATTGCTGTATTAATCCCAAATCTAATAACTCTTTTCTCCACTGGTCTGTTAAGTTTGTAATATAATGATCCAAGTAAGTCATCCAACTGGAGTACTGTGACATTTCAACTATTCTTATGCTACCAGCAAATTAATGCCACTGAATGTTAGCTTGGAAACAAATCTTTGGAAATCTGTAAATCTGCAGAAAACTTGCTTTTCCATTATTTATTAATATTGTAGCATTAGAACTGTGTTGATATTTAAGATATGATTTTTTAAATGAAGAAAGCAAATTGGGATTTCAATTAATATAATAATATCCACACCATGCTCATTAATAAAAGTATAATAAGATTCTTTTATTTTATTTAGATACTTGACATGGGCAAATGAAGCCAGATGTTGCTTGCAATTTTGTTTCAGAATATAAAATGTCCTTTATTTGACATGGGTCTATCTCTAGTAGGCTGGAAATATTCCAGGCTTCAACATTTGCAACACAATTTTGCCAGCAAAAAATTGGTTGATTGGGGTCATATTGGAAAAGAGAGGTGAAATGTACATCTATTTGCATTCACTAATTTTCCTTATTGCATCAAAAAGTTACAGGTGAAGAATAGCAGAAAATAACTTGGAAAAATTTCTATGAAACTATTAAATATTGAAATAGCCATGTAATTTCAACTAAAGTTGCTTGTCTTTAATTTCATTAGGGTTGCATACAAGTGCAGGTTTCTAAAATACTGAAGTCAGTTAATAGTAAAGATGAGTATGGGAAATTTTGAATTGAGAAAATGTTAAAAAGCAGAAGGAAAATGCCCATGCCTCAGATGTTGAATGGCAAGGATTGGAGCTACACTATGACTATTCAAATGTAGATTAGAAAAGTGACAGTCATTTCCTTGTGCAGTCAATAAAACAATTAGCTCACCAAAAGTGCTTTTAAATCGGGATCCTAGTTTTTCTTTGGTTTAAAAGCATCTAACTATCCAACATCTGCAAGTATTTTATTTTTTCAAAATTGTGAATCACATGAGGTTTATCTTTTAGAATCTTATGTACTTCAAAAGCTTTGTGTCTGCCCTTTATTATTTTATTTTATTTTTTACATGATTCCCACTAAACAAGAGAAGTCCTGATCATTGTAATCTATGGGTAGTATCCAGAGATCCTAGGGAGAGGAGAGAGGAAGAAAGGGAAACTATTATGAGACAGAGAGGAAGAGAAAAGAATGGAGAGAGAAAATGACAATGGTTTGGGAAAATATATTTATCTGGGATCTTGAAAGATAAACTGAGGTACATTCAAAATTTTAAGAATGAGAAAAAATCAATTTGAATGAGGCAGCACCACACAAAAAGTGGTTATAAGAGCTGCACATACAGGAGTTAGGGGAAAGACTTTTCTAGAGAGGAGATGGAAGCAAAACAAGGAAATTATTTGATTGGCTACAGCTAAGCATTTGCCTTATTTGGGAAAGGCTAGTTGGCTGTTATTGGTTGTTCGTTTTTGTTTCTTAACTTTGGGGCATTTATAGGCTTAGGTTTTGGTTTGCTTATATTGGCTGCTAAAACATTAGAACCACTTCAGTCTAATGGTCTCCTTGTTTAATTAATTCAATAGGGAAGTACAAGGTATTGCTGCAAAAAGTTTTGGCTTTTAAAAAGGGCTCATTACTTTTAAGGGAATGTGTGTGCTTGGGTGTGTAGGAGAGGGAAGAGCTTCATGAAGATGTGTTTTCAATGTTGGTACATCTAAGTGTTGCTAGATGCAAATGCCATCTCCTTCCTGTATCTTCAAAACTTCCCCCTCTATTCCCTCCTTTTCCATGGGTGTTTATGGGTTTTCTAACTTGGGAAAACAAATTTCCCTCACTTTCAATATGCCTATTTAGATACAACCCTTTTTGTTTCTGTCTCTTTAGCCAAACCCCTCTATTAAGAAATGTTCTGACACTATTCTAACACTGTGCTGAAATGTCTTAAATACATACTTGACTTCTTAATGAATACATTAAGTTTATTAAAATAAACAAACTGATCTTAAGCATGAACAAATTGCACACTAAACATCTTCATCTTAGTTAAACTTTCAGCCTTAGAACTGTTGGCAGCCATTTTCTTGTTAAAACCTTATCTTACGACATTTGTAACTGTCTTCTTCATCATCATTGGCTTCTTGTCCCCGTTGGACAATATCACCTTGTTCCATTGCTTCGGTTTTAATGACTTTGCATTACCCAAAAAGTGATAAGCAAACTGTCATCATGTTTAGCCTACTGATCTTTAATATGTGGTTCTCAAGCTAATAATAGGATCAATCTTCTAAAATGACTAAATAGTAAGATTTAGAGGAAAAAAAGCAGTGACACAATTCTAAATAATCGAAGCATGTAAGATGAGTTTTAAGACAATGACTTAAAGGACTCCACCATGGGAGTCAGTAAAACTATTTTTATTTTGAAGGAAAAATTAATCTCATAAGCATTTTCATTTTCCCCGTTCTTAACCTCATTCTCTCTCCAATTTTTCTAATGCATAAGGATATTCAGTTGGAACAGCAAACCCAAGATTCCTAACTGAGCTAGTTTATATATCTTTCCAGGCTTGCCTCTTAGATTCTAAATCCAGTTCATTTTCCAAATTTTTAAGTCAGAAACATGGTACTCCTTGTGAGCTTTCCCCTTTCCCCACCATCCATAAACACTCAATTATCAAAAATAACTCATGTAATTTTTAAAAATCTCTTGGTTCTGTTCTCTACTCTGTGCCTTATCTCAAGAACCCCTGTCTTAGTTTCCCCAAGATCGTTGCACTAGCCATGTATTTTCGTTTTGCCTATAATCTTGCCTTTTTTCCCCTTTTCATTCTGAGGCCAGAATGAAAATTGCAAATCTCTTAAATTATTCTTCCCTATTTAAAATTTTAGATGTCTTTCTTTAAAATATAAGTATGCATGTTGTTCTGATACCTTGGCGCTCACCTTGTTGGCATGGGACAACAGTTGCTCCTATAACAACTCCAGCTCCTGACAGATCCTTCTTCAGCTTCGTCCACTCCTCGCCTAGGTGCATATTTAGCATGATGAGGGCAACAGCTTCTTCTCTTTGGAGAGGGAGTTTTGGAGGTCATAGGACTGATGCAATTTCCACTTTGTTCTCATGAATTTTATCCCATCCTTGGTAGGCTGCGAATTTCCTTACTCCCTCTAGTTTATGTCCATATTTTCATCCCAAGTGACTCTTCTGACTTCAGATCCCAACTCCATCTGCATAAGTAGAGACCTCTCCTAGCGAGGTTAGTATTAGAAGTACCAAGGGAATTTCATGATTCCAATTTTTCATTTCATCATTTTTGGGAAGTGTTCATCGATGATAAGGATAACAAGTTCAAAGGAATTTCAACCTCTGTATATTGTCTCTACATTAAAAATCTAGTTTGAAGAAAATTACTCAGAGAAACTTAGTTCTGAAGTTGCATCATTTATGTAATTCAAGGAAGGTGATTATACAACTTTTTAAACATCCTAATTTTAAAATCTATATTATTGAGTCTGGCATTATCAAGGTTATCACCCATTTGTGAAAACACACGTTTAACTAGAGCAAAATGAACTTTCATCATGTTCTTTTTAAAAAAACCTTTTTTAATGTTTATTTATTTTTTGAGAGAGAGAGTGCACAAGCAGGGAAGGGACAGAGAGGGAGACACATAATCTGAAGCAGGCTCCAGGCTCTGAGCTGTGGACACAGAAACTGATGCGAGACTCGAACCCACGAACTGTAAGATCGTGACCTGTGCTGCAGTTGGGCGCTCAACCGACTGGGCCACCCAGGATCCCCTTCATATTCTTTTCTTTATAGACACATCTGAGAGATGCTCTATAGAAATATCTTGTACTTGATAACTTAATTATCCAGTCCTAATGGGCTGTCCTAATATTTGTATTTCTTGCTAAATCACAAAGTGTTAATTAAATAAATACAAAAATTATTGTAATCTCCATATTCGATTTCAAAGAAATTTTGTGATATAGCTTGAATTCCACATTTTTGTCCATACAAGGATCCTTGAAATGATATTATATACTATAACTAAAGCTATCCAATACAAAGTTTATTCTATTGCAGCTGAATTTAATTTTCATTGGCCTCCACATCTCCATTTTATTATTATTTTTGCCTTTGCTTCTCCCAAACCTCTATTATTTAGCCGGGTTCACTCCAATTAGCCCTTTAGGGGAAATCCACTACTATATGTGTGGATTTAAAAAGAAGATATTAAGAAATGAGCCTCTCTCAAAATATTTCTTGTTTGAAAAAAGCTATTTTAAAAAAACTATTTTAGGACTACAAATTATCACTATTCCGTTTACAATAAATTTGCTTCTCGGATACCAAAATAACAAGTGTTGTTTCTGGAACTGAAGCAATCTTACAAAAATATAGCTGTCCTCCAGGAATTTTTCAAGAGAAAATAATGGGAAGATTTGGAATTCCAGTTAGTGTGCCTTTTGCAAACTTCCATTGGCAGGATATAAATACACCTCAGAGATTCACTATGGAGGAATAAAGGCACTGTGTCAAACACTTCTTGAATTCTTGACTTCCTTGGATGTCCTTCCTTTCTTATTTTCCTCATATTGGCTTTACTTTCAATTGGAAATGAAATACAGAATAAAAAAACAATAAACTTATGGGATAAAAAAAGGCATATAAATAAGTATAGGAGATTGAAATCCCCTCCATTGAGATGATAAAAATTAAAGGTGGGAATCCTGACATCATTGAGTTCAACCACGTTTGTTCAAGGTAAATGGTCCAACCCATGAGAAATTGTGTGAAAGTTACTTCAGACTGATCCTAAAATGCTTTAAAGTATGATATCTTGAGTAAACATCGCTTTGATGAAGACACCGACCTTAATAGTGGATATAAAAGCATATATTGTTGTTTGTTACTTCTTAAGTATCTGTACTTAGTGTTGTCCATGCTGGAAACTCCAGGGCCTGAAGACTCAGAGGGCTCTTAAGTTCACTGTGAGTACTTTTCAAATGTGCTCTGGTTAAAAATAAACTAAATTAAATCAGTATTTCAACCTTATATCCTTAGGAAATTGTTGACTAGTATAAATGATGCCAAACCTCAAATCCAAAATGTTTTATAAGAATTTGCATTCTCTCAGTTTTCATTTCTGTGTATAAGAAACTTATGAACACAGTGGTGACAACCATCGCTTTTTGCTCACACTGACACAGCAGGAATATATTTATTTTTTTATCTTTTTGCTTGTTTTTCCTACTTATTTTTCCCTTCTTCCTATCCTTGGGGGTGGCATGGGAATGGGAAAATACATTTGAAGCTCTGTTTGGCACTGCTTAAGTTCTAGGGAATTCTGTTTACCTTGAACAAAGGCTAAGTAATTTCACCGTACTTTAAGCAAGAATTGTCATGTAACTCAGAGCATATTAAATGATCCATAATTTGCTAATATTTTTCTTCATCAAATTTTCACCAACAGAAACAAAAGTATTCTAGGACTTATCTGCAACAAGAATGGAAAAACCAGTCACTTAAAATTATAAATTTTTTAGGTCTGGATAATTACCACTATATATTTCCAGACAGAATTCCTCACATGTCAAAATTAGAAACACCTGTGTAGCAAACCCATAAATGACAGCACTATGTCGATTATATTACACATAAGATAAGATACTGTATACAGTAAGTCCTACATAATTGTCTTGAAAGAAGTCTCTCTATTTCCTAGTCAATTTCATTTGGGTGCTAGTACGTGCAAGGTACACTCATCAACATACATACAATTTGATTTTTTCCTAATTGGGGTAGCATTTGTGACACTTTTAAAAGACCTTACCTCAGTTTGGATCCAAATATTTAGATGTGAATATTTTCTTGGAGGTAAGGGGCAATCACTAGTTCTTTCACAAGTCCTGATAAAAGCAGTGTTTGGTTTTCAAAGACCCTGCCAAGGTTGCCTGTGAGGATGTAGTGACTAAATGATCACAAAACAAAATTTATAACAGCCTGCATTCATGGAGCACCACCATATGTTTGAGTTAAATGGCTCTGAAAATTGAATTAATAATTACCTAACATTCACTATATCCTTTACTCTGCTTTAGGCACTCGATACTAAGGAGTTTATGTACAATGAGTTTGAGCAAAGTTCAGTAAGCACCATCTGGTGTGGGCAGAGACTCAAGGCAAAAGGGTCAGAAGATGCCTGGGATTTCATTTCAATCACCATCCTGTGGAATGGTTCAGACAGATGCAGATGGGCAAAACTATCCCGCCTCTGAGTTGTTCTTGCTTTTGATAAGATATGCATGAGGGCAGCCTTAGCGTTGGTGGAGGGGGAGGGTAATTCATCTGGGAATGAATTCCATGCAGTCAGAATTTAGGACCCAGACATCCAAGGGGATACTGGAAATGACTGTGGTGCAGCATTTGGAGACCTAGATGGAAGCTGAGATCACACACAGAGCTTCCTGGTAAGGGGAAGAGAAGCTGCTGCCCTAGCTAGCAAACTGGAAAGAACCTCTGGTTCATTCAAGATAAAAGGCAATCTTGCTTTTTTTCTCCGCATTGGCATCTATTAATTCACAGGCACCGTACTGTGTGCTTCGAATGTATTATCCCATGTAATAATTGTAACAACCTTGTGAGGCAAGTATTATTACTCTTATTGTCATTTTATAGTTCAGCATGCTGAAGCACAGAAAAAAAATTGTGTCCCCAATATAGAATACTGTTTGCCAGAACCAGGTATACTATAGAAAACAGGCATGAAGGGGTGACTTTAGAATTGTGACTTTGGAAAAGCATAGGCTTCGATGAATTTTGTAGACATAGCAAAAGTTAATCTTCTCACCATCATATAGCTATCTAGGGGGCGAGCATCAGGACTAGCATGGGGTCAGTGAAACACTCACCTTGGCTGTAAAGTGGAAGGGCTCCAAAAAAAACCTCAGTAACTAAGATGCATGATATTTTAATGTAATACTTAAAATTTTTAAATTAATGCAAAAATCTATGATGAACAAAATATCAAAAATTTACATAAAGACAGGATTATTCTGACTGATTTTCTCTTCTGTCTCTGACTTTAATATGGCCTGGTATGGCAACAGGTGGGAGGCCTGAACTTGAATGCTGTCAGTCTGAGCTCAGAACACAAGCTTGTAATCGTTATTGGCTAATGTTTGTCAGGATTTGGAAGACAAAGAAGAGTAAAATATAACTTAAAGAATGTAAGACTGATGATCAAGGATAATGGCAAAATTATGGAGCTGGTTCTTCAGGAGGAAAACAGAAAATGAGTAATTTAATTTCCCATGTAGGTTCCCACTTAGAAACTTAAGTAGCTGGATAGTTTGGCTTCAAAGACAGAGGACCAACAAAAATCTTATTTAACTTTAAACTTTTCTTTGCCTCTCTTGCCTCTCTTGGTACTCTTTTATCAGTGCCAAGAATCCAATTACTGATCATAAGGAGCCTAAAGCAGTTTCCCTGCACCTGGTGGTATATTTTTAAAAAAAAAATATAAGATACAATTAAGAGTGACTTGAACACTGAGAAACATTTCTTATCTCACATAACAGAAGCTCTGGAAGTAGGGCGATTATTCCAAGATTGGATAATTCAATGCCTCACCAATGTCATATGGACACAAGTTTTTTCATTTTTAACCTTTGCCTTCCTCAGTGAATCAGCTACTGCCTTCATGGTTATAAGGTGGTTACAGCAGCCCTGGGCTTTATGTTCCCATGCACCAAAGTCCTTGTTTCTCCTTTGAACAGCAAGAAAACCTCCTCCCAGAATATCTCATCTAATATCTGACTCCAGAACCAATGGTGAATTCATATTTTTGTTTGTTTATAACAGTATAGCATAGGTAAGAGTCATACTCTGGAGGGTGCAAAATCAGCCTCCATCACAATAACTATGTAACCTTAGGCATCTCATTTACATTCTCTGTACCTCAGTTTTCTTATTTAAAATATATAATATAGCTACATCATTGGGTTATTGAAAAAAATGTGGGTTAATATACATTTAGTTCTTAGAGTGGTATCTTGTGGGTAAAATACACTCTATTTAAACTGTTAGCTACTATTATTTTTATGATGACCCTCAATGTAATATATTTAATTTAACTCATGGAAACATGAGAGGTAAGAAAATGTAATAAAAAAATCAATAAAAGTTTCAGTTGCATTGTATAATATTATTCCCATGATATAATTTGGATGTGATGTCTGAAAAAGGGAATAAGAATCACCTTGAGGACTACTATCTTATTTAAGATATACCTATAATCTGTATCTGTATGCATATCTATATCTATGTTTTTAAAGTTGTTGTTCACATATCTAAAATCAGAGGCTGATCTTAAGTCAGCAACATTGACTTCATGAAAACATCCTGATTTGACTATTTTAGAAGCAGGCAATATACATGTCTGCAGAGTATATATAGTGCATTTAGGCATAAGGATAATTAAACTGATATCTATTTTGTTGGATTTTATTGTTAAGTTCCTCAGTGAACATTTAGAAAGAAGGGAAATGGGGAAATGGTCTCAATCTATTCAGATAATAAAAATCCCATTTGCAGTATTCTTCCATTAGATATAAAATATACTAGTGCTAAAATATACATTTAATGGTGCCATTACAATCCAGTTCCTTACATATAATTCTTTAAAATTTTTCAATTGCAATTATAAAATTCCATTTCATTTCCTTTCTCTAAGGTTTAATCTTACCATTCAGACTACCATATCTTGCTCACACGAAACTCTCCAGAATGCAGTAAAATAAGGTCCAAAGAGTAAAGTTACACTGTCACTGAATCATGGAGATAAGTTTTTCTGAAACCAACATTTTGTAACTTGGCCTCCTTGAATGAGCTGTGAATCCCCTGAAATAGAACATACAAAAGTTTCCCAGAATTCCCTTCTATTGTATAACTTTCCCCCTTTCTAGTATATGTACTGCCTGAGCGAGCACATTTTCCCCTTTCTGTGGGATCTTCCCCATCAGCATAAAATGGAATATTCTTCCCATTTTAAACAATGTTAACAACAGAAAACCCACTATGATACTAGTTCTCTTTAAACATTGCCCAAACTCTTGTCATTTACTTTGAATAAAATGTACTTACCACCTTTACATTATTCCCATTTGGTCGCGAATGCATTCCACTAAACCAGCCCTTTGAAGGTCACCAATGACATCCTCCTCATTAAATCTAAAGGTCTATTCTCATTAAATTTCAAGGTCTATTCTCAGTCTTCATTTTACCTGACCTATCAGCAACTTTTGCCTGTTGATCACTGTATCCTCCACAAGACAATTTCCTCACTTGACATCTAGGACGTTATGCTCTCTTTTTTCTGCTTCTTTCTTTCTCTCTCCGGATGTATGTGTTAATATCTCTGTCTCTGTCTTTCTCATCTCTCCTTGTCATAATCAATTGCTGTTGTTTTTCTGACTGATCTCTCTGTCTTCTAAATGTGGGAATGCTCCTGGGTCCACTCCCTTGGTGATTTCGTTCAGTATCATGATTTTGAATACCTCTGCTGAACTCCCAAATTTCTATCTTCAGCTAGGACTTCTCTTTTGTAGGTCATATTGAGTTGTAAAAATGTCTACATCTGCACATAGATATTTAATAGGCAACTAGAGTGTGATGAATCTAAAACTCAGGTACTTGTATACCACCCCTACAAAGCCCTGTTTCTCTCCAGACCTCCTCATTCCAACAAATGACATTTCCATCCTTCCAGTTTTTCATGCCACAAACCTTGAAGTTATCCTGTACCTGTATCTTTCTTTCATACCTAAGAGCCAAACTGTAAGCCTGTATTATTACTTCTATCTTTTAAATACATTCAGCTGACCACATTTCATGACCACACAATCATCCTGATAGAAATCACCATAATCATCGTTCTCCTTGATTATTCCATTTGGCTCCTTACTGATCTCCCTGTTTCCAGCCTGGCATTCTTTGAATCCTCAACACAGCGAGTGAAGTTACACAAGTCAAATCATATCATTCCTTTGTTCAAACCTTCCAGCGACTTCTCTCTATCAGAATAAAAGCTTAATTTTAGAATACTTAACCTTTAGATAATATAATATGTTGGTATAATTGTAGTCTTTTAAGATATCAAATGGAGAAGAATCTCTGAGAAGCTAAAATAGTTTTTAAAATTAAGGAAAACAGAGGGAGATGGGTAGGGGACGGGCTAGATGGGTGATGGGTATTAAAAATCATCACTTGTGATGAATGCTAGGTGTTGTATGTAAGTGATGAATCACTGAATTCTACTCCTGAAGCCAATATTGCACTGTATGTTGGCTAAATAAAATTTAAATTAAAAAAATTAAAAATAAATAAAAATAAATAAAATTAAAGAAAACAAATCTAAAATTTAATTATAGATTGACGGAAAGTCAGTTGCAACTTATACCATATTTCTAGATAGATCTCCTCTTCAGTCGGATAATAGAGGTTACTCTTACCCCCTCAGAGTAGTTTTCATAAAATTAAAATGAGAAGAACAACATTCTAGAAATATCTGTTATGTCTATTTGCTTGCATTTTTAGTTTTTAATCTCCCATTTCACAAATAGTTTATATCTCCTAGGACATAAAAAATGGAAGATTTATAGACTTCAGGTTTTCCTAACTCTATCTACTAAAATTACTAGAAATTTAAATGTTTTTTATTTTTAGGTACCAGGATGCCTAATAAGGATAAACAAATTGGATCTAGCTGGAACCTGATATAAATACTACCTTGACAATTCCAGACTTTTTCTGATATATCACAAATTATAATAAATGGACCTATTACTCTTACTTGAGTCACAGCTACTTAAGTCAACTTGGAACTTATTGTTTGCTGAAAATTTACAGAGCCATCTTCTCCATGATGCTTTCCAGTATAATATGGGCCAACAGTGATTTCTTCTGTGCCTGAACATCCATAACTTACAGTGGATATACCAATTTGAATAACATAGATACACATTATTTCAATCCATTTCTAATTTTGCCCTGTGTTAAACTCCTATTTAGATTATAAGCTTTTCAAGGACAATTTCTTTCTTGGTAACTAAATAGTGTTTGGTACCATAGATATTCAAAAACTTTTTTTTAACTGAATACCTATGCATACTATGACAAAATGTACTTTCTATTTCTGAGCCCCCAAAAAGTTGTAGCTAAGAGATATTTACATTTATAAAATTGACATATTTTGTGTCAAAAGCACAAATCGGTAAAAACAGCTTTCCTTAGCTTCTTTGGGGATGATTGTAAAATTTTTCTCTTATTTTTAATTACTTTTAGCAAGCTCTATTTCCAAGATTGGCTCAGATCCTCTAAAACTTGTACATGATGCTGTGGAAGAAACCACCGACTGGGTCTATGGCTTCTTTTCCTTGTTGTCTGACATCATCTCGTCTGAGGGTGATGAAGAAGATGATGATGGGGATGAGGACACTGATAAAGGTACAAAGCATAGAGACACATCTAACTTCTTGGACCAATTTTAGTTATGTATTACAGTGGTTTTCTTAAGTTTAAACACAAATGAGCACTTGGGTCAGGCTAACCCAAAATGAATACACTTCTGAGTTCTAATACCTTATCAACAGGCTGCCAAACTCAGTAAATTGGTCTCTATTTGGCTTTCATCTTACGGCTTATCTGCCTTTATGACAAAGATGTCAACATTAAATGCTACCATGAGGGTAGCATTATAGTAGAGAGGGTCTTATTATGCAATACTACAAACTCACAATAGGAACTCACATTTATATGCTTCCTTGGGAAAAAAATTGTAGCTATTTCTCAAGTTTATCCTTAGGAAGATTGAAATAACAACAGTAAAACTTGATAGACATATGTTTTATACATGTAAGTCATATTCATAGTCAAATAGCAGAAAGCAATTCTCCTAAAATCATAATAAAAAGTAAATTGATTGAACCAAATGGAGGTGTAATGGAGGGAAATGTTCTAAATGTCACAATTATGCAGCTAACCTATGTACTTTCTCATACATATATTAATAAACAAAAGAAAATAAACTCCACCCATACATAAACTGCTATTGAATGGATGTGAAAAGAACAAAGCATAATGATCTTGTCTTCTACATGACATTTTTTAGGGTCAGTCTCAGTCATCAGACTACCTTGACTACCAGGAAAGCTCTTATTATTTTAGACCTCTCTATGACTTTGTCTGAATTTGTATTTGTTTGGCCCCAGTGAGAGGTTGAGATGAACAATAGAGAATAGAAATGAACATGATATATGAACTATAATGTATAACTTGGATTGCTGCCACACTTTTATTGAACTCATAAAAGTGAAACTATCTCACATAAATGTACATAAACAAAGTTTATACTTAAAAACTGGAATTTGGGAGGCAAAGTAATATAAAGACTACTAATGTCAAAACTAATGGATGGCTTTTTTAATGAACAAAAGAAAATGGGAAAATGGAGAAACAATATTATGCTAAGCTAAAGGTTTTTCTAATTCACTGTTTTTGTCTTGGTCTAGGAGAAATAGAGGAGCCTCCCTTGAAACAAAAAGGTTGGTTGTTTTTACCTTTAATAATGCATTTTTCCCCTTTTATGGTAATGCTCATTTTTTAGCATGACTCAAAATATATTTTACATGATTTGGAACCTTAATTTACTTTCAATGTACAGTTTTTGTTTGATGATTAGATCAAATTTTATAGGTAGGTAGAGAAATACTCCATTCTCTCCAATAAAGCTGACCCTATTATTTTTCAGCTGATTACTTGGTGCCTTCTTCAGGATATGTGTGAATTCATCTACATATAGATCTGTGTGAGTTGGAATTACAGGAATGAGGAGTGAATTCAGTAGACACAGAAATGGCCCAGAAAATTATGATGCTCATTTTCTTTATTCTCACTATGGCCAGATTTTAAATTTTTATTCATTTTCTTCTTATTTTACTGTCACTATTAATATTCTTCATTTTTAGGTGATAAGTAGGGGACAGGGTATATGAGATAGTGTGCAAAATAATAATCTTGGAGGCAAAGACATATCAGTCAGTATGTGCCATGCATCATCCCAAAGGAATAGAGTCACCTGGGTATACTTGGATTTGGTATGGAGGGATTCTTTGCAGAAATAGATTTTGCCAGGCTTTTCAATAACTGTCCATGATTGTCATGAATCCAAGAGATGGAAGCAGTATGGCTAGGACAAAGAGGTATGGCTATGGGGCAAAAACCTCAGAGGGGCAAGTATTTTTATAGGAAGAAGGGAGAATTATTTCTAGAAGGGACAAAAGGAGAAAGGATACCTTCCTGAGGTATATTTGGAATGAGAAACAGCCAACACATAGCCAGACTTGATACAATTGTGATGTTTTAGTCATCGCTGCACATATTCAGCAGAGGCTTTGGGGAGTGTTTACTCCAGGGGAGAACTTGCTGGCTTCTGTTGCTATCTGCCTAGACCTCCTATAGATACAAACAGTGGGATCCAAATTTAGAGCTTTAGCCTTGCCTGAGGAGATGATGTTTATCTCACTCTCTGGGGTAAAATCCTTTTAGTTTATGTTAATTTGGAAAATTTGAATTTGTAACTTATCCAACAAAAGAGAGCTGAGCTAGTGATACTCAAATGTGAGAAAGCCAGAAATGAAAGTGTTTGTGAAGTTATCAAGAGGAGAAAGGTTTCATGATCACAAATCCAGGATGAGAATGTAAGAACTCAAGCCATAGTTCAACCATCAAATCCAGGTTTAGAGATTCTAGATTAGTTTTAAACTTCTTGAGGTTAGAAACAGCTTTTTTTTTTTTTTTTTTTTTTTTTTTTTTTTAATAGCTGATCTCCAATGGATAGTGCCTAGAACACAGTAAAAGTTTAAGCTAATGAGTTACTAGCCATTGTCTGGAAACAAAAGGTTATGTATATTGTGTATTCCAATCAGAAAAGGAAGGGAGAAAAACAAGTATTTTCTTACTTATAAATTGAATTCTACAAGAAAATCATAAGATCATATTCTTCATAAATCAATATCTAGAATTTAATAGTCTGTTCTTTCCTTTTGATTTGAATTTCCCTATGGGATTATTTTTAAATTGTTTCATGTAATGATTAGCATAAATTGCAAATCTGCATAAAGCTGTTTAATTATTATTCTTTAAATTATTGCCGTATTTTATAAAATCAACAGCAAGACTATTAAATAGCTGTTAAGGATACTTTTTTTTAAAAAAACATGTCAACAATGCTCATTAGTTAAAACAGTCTAAGTGATATATGTGTTTAAAACCATGTACACCGGGGCGCCTGGTTGGCTCAGTCGGTTGAGCGCCGACTTCAGCTCACGTCACGATCTCGCGGTCCGTGAGTTCGAGCCCCGCATCGGGCCCCTGTGCTGACAGCTCAGAGCCCGGAACCTGTTTCAGACTCTGTGTGTCCCTCTCTTTCTGACCCTCCCCCATTCATGCTCTGTCTCTCTCTGTCTCAAAAATGAATAAAAACGTTAAAAAAAAAATTAAAAAACAAAACAAAAAAAAAACCATGTACACTAATGTCTTGAAAGATTACCAAAAGAAGAGTAGACTTAAAATCATCTGAATGTATATATATTAAATAGATATATATATTTAATTTTTAACATTTATTTATTTTTGAGAGACAGAGACAGAACACAAGCAAGGGAGGGGCAGAGAGAGAGAGGGAGACACAGAATCTGAAGCAGGCTCTAGGCTTCAAGCGGTCAGCACAGAGCCTGATGCAAGGCTCAAACTCACAAACCATGAGATCGTGACCTGAGCCAAAGTCAGACACTTAAACAACTAAGCCACCCAGGCGCTTATTATTATTTTCTTAATAATATAATTCACAGGGTTGCATGAATGGACATTTGAGGAAACAGATACCCTACCTTGGGTATAAAAGCTATGTAATAATGAACATTAGTTAAAGTAGACTGAAGCAAATATATTTCATTACAATTACTATTTTTTATTTATAGTCTTTTCCTTTGTAGAGTCATAGAGGCGATGAGAGTTTTAAGGCAATACATAATATTTTACAAACATTTCTAAAAACAAAACATTTCCAATACATATTCTGTTTTTATTTTTATTTATTTACTTTTTATGTATTCTGTTTTTAAAAGCAAATTTCAAATATTATTATTAGAGAAGAGATGCTATAAACTTATCTCTATTTTATGATGGATTATTTTATACATTTGCATATTTAAAAATTGTGGTTTAAGAAGTATGTTTTTGGTAATCTAGAATGACAGTCTCTTAAAACATTTGATTTTCATCCATAAGTAAATGATTGTTGGTCTCCTCGTGAATGCTCTTTCCCATTCAGATATATTCAATACTATTTAGCCATTTTATGTTACCTAAGTTATCAGGCCATGGGATTGTTTATTTAACTGTCCTGTGTCTGTATGAAGCATTTTATTTAAATGCACTTAAAATGTTAGTTTCATTTGTCCAGTTGCTATTTTCATCAAACTAAAAACTCAGCCATCCTGTTATTTATGGGTGGAGTTCACAGGTCGAATTTGATGTAGAATAATGGTTGAGTCAAACAATCTCAGAGTTGAGGGTTGATTATTAAATAAATTATTAATATGGATGACATTTTTGAATCTGCAATTCTGTGGTTTATGTTGTTATAAATAAATATAGCTTCAGGGCATTAGATGTAGTACCTAGTGTCTTTATATTCCTTATGCATATTTACTTTTCAGCTTGTCAAAATTTTAAAATAGTAAATTCTATTACCAAACACTATATGATGAGTCCAAGGCACTGAATCATTATAAAATTTTATATTTTATTATATAATTATTTGAAACTTATAACTATGAGAAACAAATACCGTTGTAAATCATAATTCCTGAAACAGTTTTTGGCTGTGTGTGGTAGGTGTGCTTTGTTTATCTGGATCTCCTGTTATGTAACTTCTTCCCAGTACAGTATACGTTATGGGTGTTGACTCCTTACTTTCCCAGGGTACACAAGTGCAGATAGCTATAAAGGAATGAAATTACATCTGTATGCTTTCTTAAAAGTAATTTGCCTGAAAACACACCTAAGTTCATAATAGTATTCTACTTTACAGCATAAAGAAATAGATTTCGCCCATCCTAAAATTGCTAGAATGCTGACCAGAAAGACCAAGAGGAAAGGTCTTGACCTCTTGGTCTTTCTGGTCCATCCTCATACGTCTGCTAAAGGAGAAGCATGATGTTGATACACAAGTGCTCTTTTTCATGACGGGATGTTCTAACACCAGAGATATGATGGTGTGGAGGAGATTGGAGATTAGAGCAACGATAAGTTTCACTTAATGACTTTACCTTTTATTTAGCTGAATAATGTAAAAGATTGGATTGCTCTTGAGGGAGATTCAAGAGCAAAGCAAAAAGAGTATAGGTAGGAAATACTAAAAGCTATCAAGGGCTTTTAAAAATTTAAAAATAAATAATCCTTTTCAGTTATTCTCAATATATGATCTTGCGAACTGTCATTGGCTTGAAAGAGCACTTTGAAACAACCAAAGCAGTGTAGTTTAGTGACATTGATTCTTTTAAATATAGCTGGGATATTTTCTGGGATATTTTCTGAGACAACCAAACTTTTAAGATGCACTGAATTAACAACATTTTATGTAATTATATTATAAAATATCTAATCTAATTATAGCCAAATCTCATTTCATCTAATGTAAAATGCTTAGTATTTTATATCTCCTACTGACAAAAACTTAAGTCATATACTAGGTGAGGAAACAATTTACTCTATGTATATACACATATATGAACATGCGTGTATATATGTATAATACATTATGCAACATTTATTCATTATATGCTATTTATGTTACATGTATTTTCTACCTCCTATTAATAAAAAGTATAAAACTATATGCTAGCTACTGGTTTTAAATATATGTAATGCTTAATACATTATACAACTTTATGGTAGTTAACAAAATTATGAGTCATTTCTTTTATATTTGAAACATATTTATTAAGTCCCAAAAGTAAAACCTTAGAATTTGATATCCCTTCACATATATATTGCTGAAGTTTCAAACTCTTTATCATGCTCTTAGCTTCATAAACAATTGAAAATTTTATGTATATATTACATGACATTAGTCCAAATAAAATAAGGTAAAATAGAATATTGGTTTGTCTGATTTTTATAACTTATTAGTAATGTAAATTTATTAGGGGTGGCTCAGTCTGTTGAGAGTCTGACTTGATTTCAGCTCAGTTCATGATTCCTGGGTCATGGGATCAAGCCCCCTGTTGGGCTTCATGCTGAGCGTGGAGCCTGCTTAAGATTCTCTCCCTCTCTCTCTCTCTTTCTCTCTCTCTTTCCTCTGTCCCTCTCCCCACTTGTGTACATGTGCTCTCTCTCTCTAAAAATGAATAAATAAAAATGTTTAAAAAGTTTAAATAAAATAAATTTATTATGTTAACTCCACCTCATTTTAGCCTTTTCATCTACTTTTAATAACATATCTTCCAGTTGTGTTGCAAAATTTATTCTTTCTTAATAATTTCCTCAAGATGCAAACTAAAATTATTCTTTTTTTTAAATTTTTTTTAACGTGTATTTATTTTTGAGACAGAGAGAGACAGAGCATGAATGGGGGAGGGTCAGAGAGAGGGAGACACAGAATCTGAAACAGGCTCCAGGCTCTGAGCTGTCAGCACAGAGCCCGACGCGGGGCTCGAACTCACGGACCGTGAGATCATGACATGAGCCGAAGTCGGCCGCTTAACCAACTGAGCCACCCAGGTGCCCCAAACTAAAATTATTTTTGAACTGCAAAACAAAATTATATTTTTTGAGATAGGTAAATTTGATTTGAGTAAGAGGTTTGAAAATAAAAGCTGGTTTGTCTATTAGCTAACATGGAAAACATTATAAATAACAATGGCAAACATAAATAAAGTGAGCAGTACCCAGGGTTTAGATGAATATACTAAAGCAAGACATAATTTTATCCAAAATCGTTACAATTTACAATATTTTGGGTTTTTTTATCCTTTCTGGAAAATTGTTTGGTTGCACAAAGTACTCCTATTTGAGAATAGTAGAAATATCTAGCAGTCATTTGGAGAGCCTAATAAAATCATTTTACTTCCAGGGAATTCAGAAAGTAAATGACTTTCAGAATAGAGTAGCAAATCTTTTGCAAATCATGTGTTTTTCAGACCTTTGTTTCCAATATAACTGAAGAAAGCATTAATCAATTACTCAGCTGAGAGATCATTGAAAATAAATTTCTTATTAATTCCCTATGTCATTTTAACATTACTTGGAAGAACACTTAAAAAAGTAAACATTACTGTAATAAAATTGTCATCTCTGTTTATGTGTGTGTGCATGTATGTGTAGCTCTTATATACATGTTCATGCATAAGGCATATGTATGCATGTATGCATACATTTTCATAAGGCTTCTCAACATTTGTATCGTTAAAAGTAAACAAGAGGGTTAGATTTGTTGTTGAATCTTATCTGATCCCATCTGTATATCATATCCACAAACCCATAAACTTATTGAAGTTTTATGCATCTCATAAAGAGATAGATGTCTTTCTAATATAATTTTGCTTTTCAGGTTTAATTATATTTTATAAAAATTCTTAGAGTAACCTTTAGATTCTTATAACCATAGGATATGAAATAAATTCAAGATTTCAATTTATAAACTTTTTTCTAGAGAAAAAAGTATATAAATTACACTATACCATAGTTTAATCAAGAAAAAAATTCCCAGTGATAAAAATATATTGTTCTTGAATGAAATTTTGTGAAAGAAATGTAGTGAAAATATGAATTTAAAAAGAATAAAGATATACAATTTCCAAATGTTAAAAAAGAGCTTGTTGTGATATTTTAAATCCATAATGAAGAGTCTCAAAACATTGTAGTATTTAGAGTCCATTCACCTGATTTTTTCAGAGACATGAAGAAATTTTATTTTCAAAAGTCAAAATTTATAATAACCTGTAAATTATTTGCAACTTTTTAACTATGATAAAAAATTTAGAAGTTATCTTCAAAATATGGAAGGAGATGCAGTTTTCCAAGGTTTGCCAAGGTAATGTCAAAGGGAAAAAAATTAATGTCACTGTAATGAAAACGAACATTTTCTTTTCTGGATAACCTGAGGATTCGCAGTGAGAATATTCAGAGCATGAGGGTTCATTTCCACCATAGTCTACAATGTTGACTCATGTAGAGGTAATCACTAGTTCAGGACACTGACATGTTTTATCCCTTCAGTAAATTTATTTTTCAGTAAATCTTTTTCAAGTGTTTTTTTATGGTTCAAGCAATATGCTAGGTGGAGGAGAACATGTAAGTCTTTGGGTACAACATTCCCAAATGTTGATGATGAAAATTTGTGAAATAAGATAATAAATAAATGACTGTAATGGAGCTTTTATATGATATGGCTAATAAAGTTAATTATTCCCTACCAAAATCAGGATCAATGTAACATTGTATTCTACAGCCAAGTAATTGTATATGAGTAAAAAGATCACCTTATTTAGTATAATGTACTGAAAAGACCTTACTGAAAAATTTAATGAATAGATGATCAATTGAGATAGTAAATGAGATCAAATAATTGGGGCATTGCATATTTGATAATGATGATGTGATCATATGCAAACTGAACTTAAAGTGGATGAAAATATGAATAACTAATTATACAGCAAATGGATAAACTCTGTTTTGGGCAAAAATAGAAATATAATAAAAATACATAAATAGTTTTAATTCTCTTAATTATTCATAAATTCTCCAAGCCAAAGTTAATAGCATAGCAGGCTTACTAACACAAACAGATAGAGAGGGAGAGCTTAAGAGATAGAGGAAGAAAGTGAGAGAGAGAGTGAAAATCTAGTATTCTTAAAGGAAAGTTAAGAATATAGATCCATTCATCATAGGTGTAGGTATTTTTCTGTTTCTTTTTCAAAAATAAATTACCAGTTTATCAGAAACCTAGCATGATTTTTCTCTCACATTTCTGTATTGGTCTTAATGTGAAGCTGACTTTTCAGATTGGGTAAACATTGACAGAGAGTATAATTCTTTAAGGGATATATAGCTTTTTAATTTTTTGTACTCACATTTCTCAGTGCAACATAATGAATATACTTATCTCCCTTTTACAGTTTTTTCTTAGTTAAACCTCAGTCTGTAGTAACTGTACATAAGAATAATCATTATAACAGTTATGTCCTTTGGAATATGTAATTTTAGAAGACAACAATAGTCTCCTAACAAGAAATCACATTTTATAATGTCATTTCCTGATGTCTAGATTTAAAGTTAATAAAAAATAGTTTTAGTCATTTGGATCTATGCACATTCAGTTTTTTGGGAAGGAAGAACTGTTTTTCAATATTAGGGGCATTGGTGGCCTTACGTGTTAAATCATTGTTTGCCTTAGAGGACAGAACTAGAGACCCCACTACATTACATTGAATTTCCTTGTTGCCTAATTACTTGCTCTTTGAAATAAGGACCTGTCCTTATATTTGAACTGGACTCAAATATGAAAGCTCATTCTGTAAGATTGTACCTGACGCGTGTCAACAGCGGAGGGAGAGGCTCTTCTCTACTTAGAGCACAACAAATTACATCCTCCTTATAGTCATGTTTTTAAATTTCCCTAAAACTCCTCGGGTTGAAAAGAACCCAGTAAATTTAAACTCAGTTCTCTTATTGTGTATTTTTCTCACTTGATTGAAACCCACAATAGCTCTTTGCAGTCAGGGTGAATGAGGAAGAACCAGGAAATGTGTGCATCATAAATATTCAAGACTTTAGGATTAGGCCATTGAGAAGGTTGTATCACGTCATCGGGAGTAAGATAGATGGACAAGTTTCTGTGCCAAAGATTTCATTGCATCCATCTTTGCTGGCAGCTTCAGTGGCTTACACCAGGCTGAACATTAAGTGTCTGAAAAATATGGTGAGTGAAAAAAGGAGAGGAAATGGAAAGGCGACTAAACTTGTTAAAATTCATAGGCTCAGAATATTGGTTACTAGGTAGGCCCTAGTAACCTTGTTAAATAGATACATTTATCTTTGGACGTCTTCACACAGTAAGTCTGGATCAAAACTCACTTCCATAACTGCAGAGCTGCATATTACCCTGGGGCTACACAAGGAACTCACTGCTTTATCTTCTGCCTGTTTTTCTTATTATTGATCAGACCTACAATGACAGGGTGACAAAGCACAGAGAGAACAGACAGCTTGGAGGTGGACTCAGACTAAAAAAGTCTGAGAAGGTTGAGGTAAAGGAAGATCTGGTGAGTGATCCAGAGATTCACTTCTCAATGGGGTTGCAGCTATAGTGAACTCTGGATCTAACGGGTCAGTCAACTTTTGTATCTTGTGCTACTAGAAAGAGCTCATTTCCATCGAGGCAAGCAAACTAGAACCAGGATGATTAGTAAGTAAATAACAGTAGGGAGACACTACCACAAATAATAGTATGTGGAACCAGAGCCTGTAGGGACATGCCAAAGAAAGCACTGAGATTATTCCTGCTCCAACAAGAAATACTAAAATGGTCGGGTCTGAGTTATCTCAGAAACCCTTCTTTCCCACAATGCTGACACCAAATCTGATCTCAGTGTTGCTTTGATCTTACCTATAAATCAGATAGGATAAGTATCGAAGAAGTGTATGAATGGGAAGCTGTTAGGTGTCATTCATTTATTCCAGACTCTATTCTCTCCAGATATGTAGGTTTCCTGTCTTAAAACCATAAGAAATGAGGTGTTGGTTGAATATAGATGGCTTAAAGTGCTACATATTCCAGATTATGTGTTTTTAGAATGGTTTATTGAAAAATAAAATGAATTCAGAATAAAGCAAAACAGAAAACATCCCAGTGGTTCTCAACTCTGTGTATCAGATTCAAATGACAAGAGACTAAAATTCATTTCAAACTGACTTAATGGAAAGAATACTTTAATGGTTTGAGTGGCTGAAAGATACAAGAGCAAAACTGGCTTTAGGGATGGTTAGATACAGGTTTTTTAATAATGTGATTAGTAAATCCTCTCTCTTTGCTCCTGACCCTGCTTTCCTTCATCTGCTTAATTCTCAGACAGGCTTTCCTCTCCTTAGTGGCAATTACAATGACCAGAAGCATGAGGCCAAAAGTATCTTACTTTAGCAACTCAGGAAAAGAGCCTATGCTTTTCCCCAAGTATTTCAGCAAAAACAATGTCGTTGACTCTCATTGATCTCTATTGAGTAGCATGCCTTTCTTAGAATCAATCAGTTTGCCAGGGACCTGCACTTTGTCAAGACCTAGAGAATAGACTCACCATTGGGAGTAAAGAGTGGGGTTAGCATCAACCGGACTATTTATACTGAGATTAAAAAAGGATTGGTTCCTGAAACTAGAGGAGGGATGCTGTTAACAATAATGAATTCTAGCAAGAAAGCCACAGATGTCTTTTTAATTTGGAATCCCAGATCCCTTCCCACTTCAGATTTACCCAGCCAGAATCTCCAGGGGTCAAGCCTTAAGCAGCTGTATTTTCAACCCCCCCCCCAAATGTGTTTCTAACTCACAACATGGGTGAGAATAATTGCAACCCAAATGATTAATTCCAAAAATGAGTGATTTTATGCATTGTGACACCAGGAAGGGAGAGAGTTGAAGATAAGTGGATAATAACATGTTTTGTTTATACATAGTGACTGTTCTTCTGTATAAATTTCCATTAAAAATACCAACATGAATGATAAAATGCAAACTAAGTTAATATCACTGTCACATTAACCTAGACTATTGGAATCACTATTGACAATTGATGCTCATCAGCTGAACACATCAACATTTTAAACATGATTGAGATAGATTTGAAGGAATATGATGAGGAGATATTTGCATTGGTTCCCCTTCTGCTGTTCACCTACTATGGTTAAGCCACTTAATCCCTGTGGCTCTCAGCTCTCACATCTATAAAACAAAGATGCTGGATTTTACTGATATTACATTCTTTCTAGCTATAATATTTTATGATTTTATTATTAAATTGTGATGTCACATGTTAATAGTTTCACCAAGAGTTTCAACTGATCATGGGACAGCGACATTAGCATCATCTGGGAGTAATTTAGAAATGCAGAACCAGGCTTCATCTAGACCAAATGAAATGAATCAAAATCTGCATTTTTAAGAAGATCCCCAGGCGACTCATATGCACATTAAAATTTGAGAAACTTTGGTCTAGACAACAATTCCTACTACTGGCTGTGCTTCTGAAACCACCTGAGAGCTTATTTAAATTGGAGATCCCTAAAAGGTTCCTCACCATGAGAGACTAATTGATTAAGTTTTGGGCTGTAGCTCAGGAATACATTTTAATATCTCTCCAGATGATTCTGGTGTACAGCCACATTGATCTTGTCTAGTTTATCATCAAATATGAAACACAGTCAAAACATCATCTAAATCCATAAAGTCCACCAGCAATTATCTTACAAAAGGTATTGTTTGTAGTCATTTACACCTCTGTCTGGCTTATGAACACATGGGAAATAGTATCTCATTTTATAGATGGAAAAATACAATTCAAAGAGGAAAAATGGATTAACCTAAGATTATTGAGCTAATGGCAAAAATGAGATTGGACAGATACTGTCATACTTATTTTGAAGTTTTTTGTAGGGGTCAAGATTATGCAGTATTGAGACTAATATTTTTCTTGAAAAAGTTGAGCTTATTTTACAAAACTTTACCAAGTAATCAAATCTAACAAAATTAAGGTCCCAAACATTTTTATGTTTATGGGATTCGACATCCCTGAAGGAAACTATTCTCAATATTGTCTAACACTATATCTGAGTGTATACCAACTTAATCATAAATATTAGGTAGCTTTGAGGGAAAGAATATATTCCTTTTTATACTCTTCATTAATGGTCAGTAGTGTGATTTCCTCAAACTTGTTTATCAATACAATAGAAATATTATCAGAAAAATCATAGAAAATATAAATACCTACACATGATTTAGAATGCTTATCTAAATTACTCAGTATTCAATATAATATTTTCCCTTAATAATCCTTAATTAGCCACTAAATAGATAACTAGTCTTGCTTGGTTATTTATCATAATGAAACTTTTGTGTCCTAATCACAATTGGCAAAATCATACAAAAGAGATTCTATGTTTAAATGAATAAATAATTTGAATTTTCAATATTAAAATAAGACAAATTGTAAGAAGACATTTTATATTGTCTAGCGCTTGTGAGATATATAGAGAAAACATAATGATAAAAAGCATTCATTGAAACCCACCAGCCTCATAATAATTTAATGAACTTGATTGCCATCTAAAAGAATCAGTACAGTTGCCTTGGTGACAGAGATTATGTTTTTAACTTCTTGAGTCTGTCATTTTAAAATCTTGAATTGATAATATTTTTAATTTGTTAACAATGTGTTATATTAATAGATATAAATTGTATGCTTTAAATTGACCATGTGAATCTTTTTTTTTTTTTAATGTAATTTACTGTCAAGTTGGCTAACATACAGTGTATAAAGGGTGCTCTTGGTTTTGGGGGTAGATTCCCGTGATTCATTGCTTACATACAACACCCAGTGCTCATCCCAAGTGTCTTCCTTCCTCAATGCATATCACTCATTGAATCTTAAACAAAATTATAAACTACTCAAAAATAAGCTCTTCTATAATTACAACTAAACTATCATAAGCAAAATGCACGTAATATACAAAATAACTCAGGAAGACTTCATTACAAAATAAGGTTATCCTTAGGACTCATTTAACACAATCTATTTTCACTAATTTGGTCCCATTGATTGCTACTGCTAGTGACTCTCCCATTTTAAGTACCATGGCCTCTCCTCCCAAATTATATTTGGGAGATGAGCTCAGAGTCTTGGGAAAATCTGTTGGTTATGATTACCACTGGCCCTGTGGGAGACATAGAGGTTAGATGATTACATATTGATATAATTAAACTGTCTAAAGATAAAGAAGGAGAATCAAGCCAATGAAATGAATCTTCACTTCTAATTTAGAGAAGTTTTAAAGACTTTGTCTATTGAATAATTATGTGTTCCCATGGGCCATGCAGCACACACTGTGAGAACCAGAAATTTCCCTGTTACACCTAAAAGTTCCATTTGGACTACCAAAAGGATCATTGAAATCTATATTTATCTTCTCAGATGTCCAGTATAAATATGTGTAACAAGTGTCAAAATTTCATTATTTCTGTGTATAAAATATACGTATATAAGCAAGTGCCATCAAATAAAAGAGAATGCAGATTATTATTGAAATACCATAAGTGTCAATAGGGAATGCTGGAGAACTGCAATAACATCTAACATGTAGAACAAAAGGGATAGAAATTATGGACCCTTCCTTTAAGTTATGTTGAATTGCATGTCCTATTTTTAAATCCTGTCCCCAATTATTTCAAATGAAAGAGACATGATATTTGTCAACATTTTATTACAGGTATAATATATTCAATTCATAGTTGACTGACTTTTTATATAAATATCTGTGAATAAGTTTTGAAATAAAGCAAAGCACGAAAAAACTATTTTAGTATTAAAAACTAGTATTACTACTAGTATTAATTATTACTAGTATTTAAAAAATTTTTAAATACTCAGTATCCTTACTTTGACTTTTTGAAAAGATGTGTATTTATTTATTTTTGAGTGTGAGAGGACATACATAAGCAGGGAAGGGGAAGAGAGAGAGGGAGACATAGAATCCAAAGCAGACTCCAGGCTCTGAGTTGTCAGCACAGAGCCTGACGTGGGGCTTGAACTCATGAACCGTGAGATCATGACCTGAACCGAAATCAGATGCTCAACTAACTGAGCCACCCAGGCTCCCCTATTATATATTTATCAAGTCGTTGGTATGTGACAGCCACTATTGTTACACATTGAAAATTTAACGTGGAACAATATAAATATAATTCTTGCCCTCATCAATTTAGAATTTAATGAGAGAAACAAGTAATTATGATAAAAATAGCCAATATTTACAGTATGCTTACTTGATAACCAGATGTTGTTGTAAATTCTTTACATTTTAGATTATTTTTTAATGTTTATTAATTCATTTTTGAGAAAGACAATGTGAGTGGGAGAGGAGCAGCGAGAGAGGGAGCCAGAGAATCTGAGGCAGGCTCCTCACTGTTAGCATAGTGCAAGAACCCACCATGGGTATTGAACCCACGAAGCTTGAGATCATGCCCTGAGCTTAAGTCAGATGCTTAACCAAGTGATCCACCCAGGTGCCCCACATTTTGACTTATTTTAATTCTTCTGTAAATCTGTGTGGAAGGTACTATTAATAACCTCATTTTACAGATGAAGAAATAAGGTTTGCACAGCTGGTAAGAAAAGGAATCAGATTCCAACTGGGCAGATTGACTCTAGCATCGATTATCTTAACCACTAAGCTGTATTTTAATACATGTCAGATATATTTTTGTATAGATCTGTGAATAACTTATCTGTGTCTAATTTTTCTAAAAAATGCATATTTTAATTATATTAGAATACCATAGATTTATACCAGCTTTCATATGACAATTATTAAAATAATCATTTAATGATCATTGCAACCCAGAAATAATGAAAAATCTCAATATTACTAATTTTTACTTTCCCAACACTTCACAAGTCTGGTGCTGAGACTAACACCTCCTCAGAGACGTTGGACTCTGACCTAATTGGTTGTTTGGCTTTGAACTTCAGAGAAACAGCCTGACTGAGGAGGGTATATTTCCTTATTATCTTCATTGAATTATAAAGCATAAAAGCCAGGGTTTAAATCTTCTGAGTTCCTTAAATGAAGGAAATTTGTAAATGCATTTAGAGCCTAGCTTGATAAAGTTTTCCGATGACTTCAAATGTTTTTAGTTTTAGAGTGGGAGATGAATAAAAATAAGGATTTAAAGGGAGACCTTATTATTTTTCTCCCTGTCTTATATTTATTCATACTTCCCTGTAGAAGTGGAGGAAAACTATAGAGGAAAATCAGGAGTAGTGAAAAAAGTTGGACTATGCTCCCCACATTCTGTGGTGATAACTTGCCCTTTTCATAAATCTTTTAGTACAATTGTACCGTTACCAACACTGTAAACATCAGTGGAGTACTGCTCCACTCTTCTAAGGTACGGTTACTGATGACTCCTTTTTCCCTCCTGACACATTGAGATAATTATTGCTCTTCTTCCATATTATTTTTCCCTTCTCCAATTCTCAAAATTCAAATACAGATTTGTATCCTTAAGGGCCTGTGGACAGTCTCACACCTGGATTGAGACACTTTGACTTCTGTGCCTTCTCAGCCACAAAACAATCTTTAAGGTTTACTGGTTACCAGAACGGCTTATGATTCCAACTGGCATCTGGTGCTGTGACTTATTATAATGTCTTAATAGACATTGGGCATTAATCTAATTGGAAAACACATATATTTGGAGGTAAATAACAACTGCTTTGATCTTCTTCTTTGGCCCTTGTACCCAGGATTTGTGCAGGTCTAAGTGAACTGTATCTAAACAGTGTCATGATGTTAAATGCAATTTTATGCGATTATACATTATTGTCATATTACACAAAATGGAGTTATTCACCAGTCCATGGAAATTAGCAAATAACTGGAAGCCAGTTGTAATATAATACAGGGAATTTTATTTTTCTTGGAAATTTGTTGAAAACCATAGGGCGATAAAGTTCTACCTTTAGTGACTTGAATCTTTAAAATTTAATTTTATGTTCTTATATAAATGGTTCTTAGCTGGAAAGAGCAGTTGAGAATAACAAATCAAACATCATTTGCTTGTGAGAAAAAGATCCTTCTGAAGTCTAAATTGGAAGGACATTGTTACTCAATTGGACAAGAGCCTGGATGGTTATTATTTCCTGGCTCAAGTGTAAGGAGATAGAACTGACACATGTGCAGAGGCTTCATTGGTTTCTCCAGGCATCTGATAGCCACAGGCATTGACACTTGCCATAGAATGCAGTCACCAAAGAAAATTCAGTGTTGCAGTAAAACATGCAGAGAGAGATGTAATTTATCCTTAAGTCTCAACCATAAGAAATAAATTTCTTTTGTCTTCTATAAGCAGAGAAATGTAGGCCTATGTATGCCTTTATAAGGTTAGCTGTGTGAGTCTTCACTTGCCTCTACAGAAATACTAAGGGTCTTCGAGTGAGTTAAAAATTTAGTTGATGACAGTCCTGCACACTAGAAAATGCCTGTGTAAGTCATCATATTTCATTGTGACCTGTAAAGATCTTATTGTGTATGTGTGTGTATTTTAATCCATGATCCCTGCCTCCACTTATGAGAAATCTAAGTAGAGCTGTCCAGAGCCATGAGACTGTCCTCATAAAAGACTGAAGTATGGAGTCAGGAAAATAAAAAAAAATAGGGCTTTATCCTTGAGATTGGTCTGAGTTATAGAACTGGGTTGTGTCTGCTCCATTTACTGTTGAGTAAAAAACAAGTACTCAGAAATATATTGCCATTTTTTCAGTCTAATTCTCTTTTAGTTTCATTTTATTTATATTTTCGCTTAAGGAAAATGTGTAGTGAAATATATCCAACATGCCAGCATTTACCTTCCTTCTTGGAGTTAAATCTCTCCGTGTATTTGGAAATCAGTGGATTTCCCCCTGCCTTTTCATGAATGGTGCTCTTGATCCCAACCTTGTTGAGATTTGTCTTCTCTCACTTTATTTTTTTCCCTCTAGAATGGACTTCTGCTCATTTCAATGCTGATCACAATCTACAGTTCATTCCCTTTTGATGGGATGCTGCTGTGTACAAAGGAGCTAGAGCTAAGGGGTGACGAGCTGGCTCCTGCTACTGCTTCTTATTTCTGTTCTCTTATGTGCAAACATCCACCTGCCTTGCAGGAAACCCAGCCATGGATGAACATGGGTTGTCTAGTCCCACAAAACACCACCCTGTCCGGTGTATTTCCCCAAATGAAATTAGGGTAGGAGGCTCTGACAGGTTTGCCCAAGCAGCATGCACAGGCACACACACATGCACACACACACGCACACGCACTTACCTCTAAAGGAAGAATATTATTCTAAATGACAACTTTAAGACCTTCTTCTCTCACAATGAAGGTAGCATTTCAAGTAAGCTTTTAATTTAGAAGATTTCATCCCATTTCTGTATTCAAATCAATCCCAACTAGGAGTAAGAAATTATCTCTTAAAGGTGACTCCCTTAGCATGTCCAGACTACTCTAAATCTTTGGCGTTTTACTTGCTTTACTGGCCTGATTTATACAAGGCACCGATCTTTGCGGCCTCTGTTGATCTGAATAGGAAGGAGGAAGCAAGATAGTACTGGCAAGGGAGAATTTCAAGTTTTCTTTTTCATTTGTAAAAGGTTGAACTCTGTGGATGACCTAAGGTTTTTCAAAGGTCGTTTGCCCACTCCTAGGACTAAACCAGCACTGGCTGATAGTAATACAGTGTGAGCCACATACGCAGTTTAAAATTTTCAAGTAGCCACATATTTAAAATGTAAAAAGAAAAATATGAAATTAATTTTAATGACATGTCTTATTTAACCTAATCAGGGTCTCAGTGAGGGCTCAACCAGAAAAGCAGAACCAGTAGGAGATTATGCAGATATATTTATATATTAAGAAATTTATCACAAGGAATTGGCATATGTGATTGTGGGGACTGGCTAAGCATAGGACAGCAGTCAGGAAAGGAAAAATCACAGGCAAAATTGAACCCACAGGCAGGGACCAAAGCTGTCATCCCTAGACAGAATTTCTTTCTCCTCCTTGGGAAACTTCATGATCCAGAATCATCTTCTTATTTAAAGTCTATGGATTAGGGATTTTAATTACATCTGTAAAATACCTTCACAGCAAATCCTAGATTAGTGTTCATTTGAATGACTTGGAATAGTAGTCTGCCCAAGTTGCCACACAAATAAAATGATCACACTAAATATGCCCCAAATCATATCATCCCAATATGTTATTAATATAAAATCATTAATGAGATATTGTACATCTTTTTTTATACTAAATCTTCATAATCCAGTATGTACTTACACTTACATCACATCTCAATGTTAGACTAATCTCATACCCTGTCTTTAACATCCACATGAGTCCTGTGGCTATTGCCAGGCAGTGCAGGTCCAAAGTAACAGTGATTAAGTAGGTTATCTCATATGTTTAGACAGTTCTAAAAATGTAAATTCTTTCTGTGTGTTAAATAAGGTTTATGGTAGTTTTATTGCCTATAGCCGATAAGACGCAACTTTATTTTGCTTTTGCAAACTGAACACAGATGAAAATTTTCTACACATATACCTCTATATGATAATTTAGTATAGTGCAACACTATTCTTCTTTCATAATTAGAGAAATACTACAGAAACCAAAAGCACAAGGTAATCAAAATAAATACTGTCCTGAGTCATCTGAACACATTCTTTAGGGCTCCTTTTGCCCTACAGAATGCATTTGGCAATGTCTAAAGACATTTTTTATAGACATTTTTCAATGTCTAAAGACATTTTCATTTTTCATGACAGGGGATGGAACTACCACATACATTTAGCAGGAGAAGCCAGGGTTGCTGCTAAATATCATAGATTGCACAGAATAACCTATTCCACCCCCAAATAATGATTCACCCACCTTAAAAAGGACTGATGATAACTGGCCAACAGATATCTGAACACACACACACACACGCGCACACACACACACACACACACACACTTGGAGTAAGATTTGGAGACCTATGGAGAACAGATTTTTTTTAAAAATGGTGAGACAGACAAGCAAATGTAAGTTTCCTGTGGTCTTTGAAGATCTTTCTTTGAAACTTGGAGAAATTTTACCAGGGATGAGATAAAGTATCTTAACTCTTTTGTATCTCCATTGCCATATCAAAGCCAGGGATGGAATAAGGGTAAAGGGGTGGCCCCGAATATAGTGTGATGATGGATTCATGGAATAAACAAAGAGAGGACATTTTCACAGTGATAATTACCTCCTTAACAGGTGAAAATCACTAATTGTTTTTCCCGAAGATACTTAGGATTTTCCTATGGTTGGTCTTGATTTTAGACTTCTGGAAAAATTACAAAAATGAAAATTCACATTTACAAACAGAGAATTTAAAATGTGTACAGTAATTAGCACCATCTCAGATCATCTGTGAAATAAAGTTGTGATAAATAAATAAGTAAATCTCATTAGCATTTTTCAAAGAGAAACCATGGTATTAAGACTAAGTCAGTTTTCAGAGGTAGTAATCATATTTGTAAACTCTAATATCTAATTTAGTTCCATCCAAATTAACTGCAAATTCAGAATTAACTTTATTTTCTAAGCCTTGGCAATGTATGTATACTGAAGCTAGCAGCAAATTAAATATATTTGTTAAAATCTGATATTTAGAAAAAAATGTAACGACCGACTTATTCCATGAAATGTGTCATATCTGCATGCAGTAATTATGGGTTAAATGCAATGCCAAATTCTGATTATAAACATAACTTAGACTCAATACTTCTGAGATATATTTCCTATTAGGTAGTTACAGTTCATTTCACAAATTCTTAATTTAATATGTAAAAATGAAATCTTCCTCAATCTAAATGGCATTCTTACTAAGGATTCTTAATTGTATTGAGAGTAATTGAAATAAAACATAATTATAGTTTGTGATCAATTTTAGCACTGAAAACAGTGACAACATATCCTCATTGATGCAAGTTTTTAAGATTTTTCAAATAGCACTAATTTTGAGGTAAATTCATTTTTTCCCTTATTTCAATAAGTGAGTGATTTATGTAGCAACATTTTACAGTGACTTTTTCCATTTAGATGCCTATACCTTAGACTTCATGGTGGAATTTTAAAGTTTAGATCACAGTTATAGTTTATATATTGTATATTTTCAAAAATAGTCTTTAAAGTATAAATTCTATGTTTTTCTAGAAATACACAAAGACAAGACTGAAAAGCAGGAGAAACCTGAAAGGAAAATAGTACCTAAAGGTAAATGTTTAATATTGTGTTTCTTCTTCTTTTTTTGTTTAGGATACATATTTTGTGTATTCAAACAGGAGGAACAAAAATTTTCATGTTGAGTGTTCTCTTGTTGTAACATTTTTGGTAGTGTTTAGATGAACACCTTTATTTCTCAGTTAACTTCAGGTATAAATATATATGTAATATTTAATAATTGGAATCAAACATGTGACAATCTTTAAATGACTTACAACCAGTTTTTACTTACTGAGATAGTACTGTGAATATAATTTTTGACTTACTAGCAAACATTTTTTCTTCTTTGAATAAGTTACTGTAATTAGTCAGAGTTCAAATTTTTTTTAACCTTGAATTTTTTATGCCACTTAGAACCTTTAAAATCTTTGGCACAGAAATGCAGTCATTTTATTGGCTCACTGCTGACTGCTACGGCCCCACAACTTTCTTACCAGCCTCAAGGGGTGCATGGACAGTGACAACGTGATGATTAATATCCCTTTCAACTTAAATGAATCCAGTAACTGCAATCTTGCATTAGAGGCATATTAATAATGGCGAACATTGTCTTGCTCATTTTATCAAGCATCACTTTTCCAGGAGTGGCCTTGTAGCCATAAAACTTTAAAGAAACTTCTAGGAAGCTTTCAAAGGGATATATTTCTAAATATGCCCAGGTTTCCCCAATGATCAATCTCGTGTGTTTTTTAGGTGAGTTAGGGCAAAAATTAAAACCTTATAATTACTGTATTTGTGTGATAAGGGAAGAAAATGAAATAATTTTTCTGGGATAGAAATTGAATCTTGTCTAGTATTTATTATGTCAAAGCTGTCTAAGGTAAAACTATCTGCAGTAAATGGCAAAGTTGCAAATAGTGAAGTTTCATGTAATAGAAGTTCTACTTAACCTTAAAGGATACCAATATGTCAATCTATGTTAAAATGCCGGTTTTAGTATACTTCCTGTACTTCCTTTTTGTGAAGAGCTTAAATCATTCAGCAGATATTATGTCTTCAATCCTAATGTTTGAATTCATTCCAGACTGGTCAGCCAATCCTTATACAATCAGGGACATGGAAGCTTACTCAATTGAAACCTATTTATATTTGTACTTAGGGAACTAATGTCTTCTTACCGTTCCCTTTCCTTTTTTGGTTCTTCATTCCTTTGGTCAGGGAAATTGGACACAGCTCTTGGGCATGGATTAACTAAGCTAGCCATGACTGAACTGGCTATGTGTTTCAATCTGCTGGAGGTTAAACAGAAACTCAACTGGTTCCACATGATGGGAATCTCTGCTGTTTTATCTTGCAGACTGTACTATTAATTTAATAGCTGTGCTGCTGGAGTGGATGTGGTGATACAGATGGCACCATTTGCATGTTGGACCTGGCTCTATTAGAATCCTGCTGTTAAAGACTTTGAGCAGTGGGCTGTAGAGTGGGCTTATTAAACTAGTGAGTCTTGCATAATTAAAACAGTGAATTTGGCAGAAGTTTAAAATAAATTTCTCAAAGACTGGGTTAGAGATTAGTACCTGAATATATTCCCCAAATAGACCAAATATATTTTGGAAAGTGAATATTTCTCAAGAAAGAGAAAATGGAGCTTCAACTGTTTGAGACTTCCAAGGGTTTTAGAGGTAGTTTCTTTTTTCCACATTTTTTTCCTGCATGAATATGAACAAAAGATTCTGTTTCACTGCTTGGTTTCCTCATCCAGGTAGAATAATGCCTGTTTTTTTATTTCCAGGTAGTTCAGTGAAAATAAGTGTGTTTTTATAACTTCACAGATGTAGATAAATATGTTTTCTGCATGCCACATTTCGTATCAGTTATGGTTATATGTGATGGAGAGTTAGGAATTTCAATTCTTATGAAAATATTTGAAGTCTTATAAGAAAAGATACAATATGTTCAAGGTAATAGTAGCCTGTGATGGTTATAGACAAGCCAGGAAATGTCTGAGTCTAAAAAGCTGGCAACAAATAAATAAATACATAAATAAGAAGCTGGTGAAAGCTGGTGAGGCTAGGGGAAATAAAAGTGTTAGTGGTGATAGAAGCTAAATCACATCTTTTTGTCTCTCTCTTTGTTTTTTCCTTTAAGGGATTCATATGGTATTTGAAAAGGTTTAAGGAGTGTGAAGTCTTTTGGAAAGCCCTGGAAATCTACATGTAGATGATTTACTCATCAAATAGAATACAGAAAACCATAGAATATTTAATCCTAGATAATATACATTTCCAAAATACTTCTATATAAATATGCTAATTCATTTTTAAATTGTTAACGGATCAGTTTCAATTCCCACTTCTTTTCATAGAAAATTATTAATTTTATAGCCTTCCACATTATCTAAATGATTTTAATTCATGGGGCTACAGTAACTTTTATTCCTAGTTTGTCCCTGTGTTTATTTTGTCGGATGTTTTTCTTAGGGAAAATGCAACAGTTTCAAGGAACTGAGAAGCAAGCCCTTTAATTCTTAATCTGGCAATAAGTACTCATTTTGATTTTAATGTATAAACTCTGACATGTTAGTGAATGTCTACATTTAAATTAATCTTGGTTTTTTCTATATACAAGAAGTTGCAATTTATTTTATAAATATGATCACAGTAATGTCTATACTTGTGACCTTATATTGAATTAATATAGTAATAGCGGAACAATACATTTGCTTAGAAGAAATTTTAAATCCTAATTTAACTTTCCTGGATTACTAAAATGCCATTCACCAAGTTGTTGCTGATATAAATGTACCTGGTGAGCAAGCAGAATACCATCATGCCAGAGTTGTTGTGGGCACTGAATATTTTGCTGTGGCAGAAGTTAGCTTGAAGAACATTGATTCCATTCCAGGGTGATAGTTTCTAATGAAAGATTTTATAGGTCAAAAGGGTCTTATGGTACATTCATATTTGTTTATTTTTGTTGTTAAAATTTTTTAACGTTTATTTATTTTTGAGAGACAGAGAGAAACAGAACGCAAATGGAGGAGGGGCAGCAAGAGAGGGAGGGAGACACAGGGTCCGAAGCAGGTTCCAGACTCTGAGCTGTCAGCACAGAGCCCGAATCAGAGCTCCAACCTACAAAGCGTGAGATCGTGACCTGAGCTGAAGTCGAACACTCAACTGACAGCCACCCAAGTGCCCCCAGAATACATTCATATTTAAAGCCAAATATTTTGGAATATATTTTCGTCTAACCTATATGAACTAATTTCCAGATAGAGGTGAGTAAGGCAGTCTAGGAACCACAGTCTATGAGTATTTCAAATGACTGGATGACCATTATGGAATGCAGAGCCACATGTCAAATGATAAGAAATAGTGATCAGTCACATCTAGCAGTCCACAGTTTGGGTATCCTTTGAGGGTATAAATAACTATGTGCACATATGTCTTAAAAGAAAGTATATACATTCACTATAGGGAATTACAGAAACTAGTGCTATTTGTTCTAAATAAAAGGTCCTGGTCATGATTGTTAAAGACCATTTCCCTGGCTCATGATAAACACTCACAAATGTGTTTTCAATAAATAAGCTAGGAGCACAGTATATGATTTTGACAAAGAAGGATGCCATCATTATTTTCTTCTACTTTTAGAAATGTGTTGAATTAACCAATCTGAGTCAGAATCCAAATCTAGAGGCATCTGGGTAGCTCAGTCAGTTAAGCGTCCAACTCCTAATGGACGCTTGATCTCATGGCT
This sequence comes from Panthera leo, assembly GCF_018350215.1. Lineage (NCBI taxonomy): Eukaryota > Metazoa > Chordata > Mammalia > Carnivora > Felidae > Panthera > Panthera leo. Next base: position 110,673,853 of record NC_056683.1, on the reverse strand, counting down.
CATGTCTCAGGTCTTGATCTCATGGCTCATGAGTTTGAGCCCCACATCAGGCTCTAGGATGACAGCACAGAGCCTGCTTGGGATTCTCTCTCTCCCTCTCTCTCAAAATAAATAAATAAACATTTAAAAAATTAAAAAAAATAATCCAAATCTAGTAACTACTGCCTATGTAACCTTGCTAATTAATGTATGTAACCAGGTTAATTAATTTTTCATTGCCTCTATTTTATCATATATAAAATGAGTATAATATAGTTGTAAAGATTAAATGATTAGGAAATGTATATATGAAATTATTCAAATAATTCTTGGCAAATTTTAAACAGTAACTATCAGTCAATTCACTATTCTTCTTGATCACTACCGATTAGGTCAGTGACAATCTCTTGCAGGTTTCTTATGTACATTACTTCTCATCCTATATCTGGGACCACTTGATATCCATCTGATTATAGACTGAAGGATCTTAATATCTGTCATCTCACAATTCTGTAACACAACATTCAACCACCTTTATTGCCATTTCACCCCTGTATTTGTGATTCCCTTTTTAAAAATCTCATATAGGCATTTATCTACTATGAAACAAATACTATACTTAACCTATGGTTTCTAATGTTTCACTATGGAACAATATAACATGATAGATATAATCCCATTTAAAACTGAGAATACTGTGGTTTATCTGAACCCAATGATTTTCTCAATGATTCATGTTTATTAATTTATAGACCCAAGTTGTCACCTCAGATTTTTCTAATTTAAGAAGATGTGGCTTTCCCAGTATACCCTCCATTGCATTTTCCTTCTTTTTTTGTTCCACTATGTCTAAATGTCTGTAGTAGAATTTCTCACAGCTGAAGGATCTTGACTTTTTCTCTGAATCCCCATGTTTAGGACCTTGTAATCTGCTGATCAACTTGACTGAAATGCTTGTACTTCCAAATATCTACCAGTTATGACTCATTTCTGTTCCCTCCCCATCTGTCTGTGCATCATATAACCTGGAGTTGTCCTGCTTGATGGCTTACCTGCAAAGCAGGCACCATATACTTAATAAACAATATCCACCTCTAAATTTCCCCACCATTATTTCTACACTTAGCAAAATGAGAAATGAGACCTGACAGTCCTTATTTCCTTGTAGAAATGCCAAATGGCACATCATGAGTGTATTAGTTTCCTGTGGCTGCTGTAACAGATTATCAAAAGTGTCTGTCTTAAAAACAATAGAAATTTATTATCTTCTAGAGGCCAAAAATCTAAAATTAGTTTCACTGGGACCAAATCAAGTTGTCAGCAGGGCCAAACTAGCTCAGGGGGGCTCTAGAGGAGAATCTGTTCCTTGCCTCTTCCAGCTTCTAGGCCTGCTGTACTTCTCTGGTTTGCAGATTCATCAATCTCTGCCTCTGTGATCACAGTGCCTTCTCCTCTGTCTTCAAATCTTCCTCTGCCTCCCTATTATAGGGATACATGGGGTTACATGCAACGCTCACCTAGATAATTCATGATAATTTCCCTATTTGAAGATCTTTGACTTAATTACATTGCTAAATCCCTTTTAGCCGTATATGGTAACATTCACAGATTCCAGGGATTAAGACATGGCTATATTTTAGGGGGCTATTATTTAAATCACCCCACTCAGCTACTCTTTAACAAGAGTACAAACAGGTCAGATTTCAGAGAAGACTGATAGCTAAATACAAAATATATGTGTTTAAAGATAGGAATCACAGAATGGCAGAGTTTACCAAATTTATGGTAGCAACATTGTCATTAGAGTTTTTATAAATCTTTAGCTATCAGCATACTGAAAGTAAGTTGTATAATTATTATTGTTAGAGAATTTGGATTTGGGGGAAATATTCATGTTTCATTATTTAGGATACCAGAACTAGTTAGAATAATTCTATTATTTTGGTTTATTTTAGGAAGCCAGATGTTTTTTCGTTCGTTTGTTTTTAATTTTTTCCTGATGAGGCTATGTGAAGAGTTTAGTCACTTTAGCAGTAGGATAAAGTTTATGTGTGGCCAAGACAGTGCCATAATTTCCTTAGATTGTATAAGTTCCTTATTAAAAATTCATACTCAGTTGCATGTACTTTAAATCAGAAATCTGAGAATGACCTGAATACCCTAAGTATTTTTATATTGAATAATCTCTTCACATTTCATTTAAAACATTGATTAATTTAAGAGCCCAAGTGGTTAATTAATTTTGATACTCAAAATGACTGAAGAAGTAAAATATGAAAAGCCCCTGGATTCTCCTCCACAACTCTCATCTGACTTAACACAGGTAACTAACACACTTCTTTCACTTAGTGTGTTTGAAGTTAGTATTAAGTTCCTTTGCACAAAATGTCTTCATGCCTCTGTGTTATTGGTCACCATAATAGGTATCACTATCCACTCAGGCTATTCAAGCTGCAGAACTAGGGGTTATTGTTGCCAGTGGTGGCATGGACTTGATGGATTTTAGAATCATCTGAATAATTTTTAAAATATATATCCATTGCATACTCCATTTTGGGATCATTAATGTTTGGAAGGTAAGACAAGGGTTTGAGTCAAGCTCTTCTAAAGACTTGAATGACTCACCAAGGTTAGAATCACTGTCAATTAAACTCATGGCCTAGAGTTCAAGTACAGTCCACAGAGCTTTCCACTGACCAGGCTGTATTTTAAAACAATGTATAACTGGCTGTCTTGGGGTGAGGTCTGCATCTATGGTTTACCAAAGTCTTTACCATTCTCTGTCATCACTCCTGGAGTAGACATGGTCTGTCTCATTGCAGAAGGCATTTGAGTTATAGTCCTTCCATAGACATCTTGGTCTTTTTCAATATGAAGAGCAGTCCTGCTCAGCCCCTTGTCCTACTCCTTCTTTATTATAATGTATCCTACTCTCACCTCTTCTCTCCCACTGTTATCTCCTCCACAATCATTTCTCAGTTAGATTAGGACAGTGAATTTCACTGAATTACCCCTCACATTCATGTTAATCATGCTACTAACAGGCTTAAATCCATCCTTTGCCATTACAGTCTCTTAGAGATAAAAGCCACATTTTCTACCGTGGCATAGAATACTCTTTTCATAAAATCAGTGATGACCCTACAAATGTCCAGTTTTGTGTACTTTCCCACATACTTTCCCGGTTCGCAACCTCCTCCTCAACACTTTAAACTCTCAACTCTGCCCCTGTTGCCCTCCCATGACACCCAGACCCACCAACATCATCTTTGCAGTAGGCAGCCTGCACTGTTGGGCACTCCCTAAGCAGGCCCTCTGCCATCTCTCAGCTCTGTGCTTCTGTGTGCACTGTTCTCTCTGGCCTGCCGTCCCATCTTGTGCAGTGACTTGACAAGTCTTCCATTCATTTCTTTGATTCTCGGAAGGACTATCAGTTCCTTTAATAGGCCTTCTCTGCTGTCCCTCACTCTGGGAGCATTTTGGCATTTTCTCCATGCTACTTTTATACCCCTGACTTCACACTATGAAACATTTTGACACCAATTTTTTATTTGGGTTACATTGATCTAACTCATTGAGATCAAGAACTATGTTTGTCTTCATATATGTTCTAGGTCATTTTTGACATTTACTCTTATGATTCAAGCTCAATGGTCTGTTAGATTTCTACCAGCTCTGAATTTGTGTGCTTATATCATATTAAAAATGACTTGAACATTTAGCAAAGTGACCAACACAAGAAACAAACTCAACAAACATGGAAATAATGAATGAGTTAATTAATGAAGTATTCATTTTATCTATTTTGTTGATCTCTACTTGACTCCTATTTTTTCCTTGAACATTTTTTATGTTTAATTTCAAATATATATCATTATTCGGCTTTAATTGGGCTATTATCAAATTTATTTGGTCAGAAGCAATTGAAGAATTTGATAGTAAGGTCCATATTAAAACAAAGACGGTCTATAACATGTAATTAGGAAACACAATAAAATTTATAATATAATAAAATAGATTAAATTATACAGATTAGGGGCGCCTTGGTGGCTCAGTTGGTTAAGCATCCAAATTTGGCTTGGGTCATGATCTCACTGTTCATGAGTTCAAGTCCCGCATCGGGCTCTGTGCTGACAGCTGGGAGCCTGGAGCCTGCTTCGGATTCTGTGTCTCCCTCTCTCTCTTCCTCCCCACTCACACTCTGCCTCTCTCTCTCTCAAAAATAAATAAAGATTAAAAAAAAATGTTTTTAAATTATACAGATTGGGGCGCCTGGGTGGCTCAGTCGGTTGAGCATCCGACTTCAGCTCAGGTCATGATCTCATGGTTTGTGAGTTTGAGCCCTGCGTCAGGCTTTGTGCTGACAGCTTGGAGCCTGGAGCCTGCTTTGGATTCTGTGTCTACCTCTCTCTCTCTGCCCCTTCCCTGCTCAAACTCTGTCTCTCTCTCTCTCTCAAAAATGAATAAGTGTAAAAAAAAATAAAAAAAGTTATACAGATTAATTTTGACAATTTGAAAAATGCAAAAGAAAGAAAGAAAGAATGACAACCACAAACCACTTATCCGAAGATAAACACTAATATATTTTTTATTTTCCTCACATTTTTTTCTTTCATTTAGTTGTGTTTTTTTATTGCATATTGCCTTGGGATTTTTGGGGGATGGAAAATTTTATTGTTATTTTCAGATAACATTTAGGCTTTTATTTAACTATTAAACATGTCAATTTACTCAGAGAATAAACCATAAGAGACTGGAACCCAGTTGGTAAACCTACAACCAGATCAGAGAACTTTATCCAAGATGGCTCCCAGACAAAAGAAGGTTTTTAGGCATTCAGAACAATAGGTATTTGCTACATCAACCTGAGTTGTTTAGTGTTTGGGTAAAGAACTGACCTCAGGAATGGGGAAGAAGTTCACATGGCAGAAGTGTGTGCCAATGAATGGTCAACATCAAGGTGGGCCAACCAGTGGAAACGGGTATATCCTGGCAGGCAGATACTATAAATGGAAAAACTGACCATAGCCATTAGGCAATAATGCACATTAATTTATTCACAGCACTTACTTTGTGCCAAACACCATACTGAGCACTAAAAATTTAGGGATGAATAAGGCCTAGTCCAATGAGAGATCTAAAACACACTTATACTACCATTTAGTGAGTATTCTACAAAGAGACATCCTGGAGGAGATAACCACCTTTCTCGATTGCTGAGTAAGTCTGAATGCAGTTTTTTGGTAAAGCCTTAGAGGAGTGGATGACTTAGGATTTAGATGTGCACTCTGGAACCTAAAATGGAATATATAAGAGCTAGGCCAAGGGCCATTCAAGGAACCAGGTGAGAACTTACTTAAAAGACACAAGAGAACCCCAATGATTAGTATTAGTATTAGTTTCCTAGGGCTCCGTTAACAAAGTATCAAAAACTGGGTGGCTTAAAATAACAGAAATTTATACTCTCACAGTTACACATGTTAATTAAATTTATTTGTTAACGATCAGTTGAAAAATATAGTACCTATATATTGTCTCTAAAGTCACATGACTTTTCAGAAGGATTGATTATCTCAGAGAGCTGCAAAGGAGAAGCTATTCCATGCTTCTCCTAGCTCCTGGTGATTGGCTGGAATCTTTGGCTTTTAGATGGACCACTCCAATCTCTCCAATCTCTGCCTTCATCTTCAAGTGGTGTTCTCCCTACATCTCTGCTTTTTCCTTCTGTGCATATCTGTCTCTGTGTCCAAATTTTCCCTTTTCATAAGGACACCCATAATATTGAATTAAAGACCACCGTAATGACTTCATTTTAACTTCATTACCTCTGTAAAGACTCTATTTCCAACTCTAAGGTCACATTCTCAGGTACCAGATTAGGACTCCAATACATCTTTTGAGACTATGCAAACCAATGCGGTCAGTATCACATGCGGTCAGAAGAACATTTTTTTGAAAGGGTAATTTAGAATAATAATCCTGATTGACTGGTTTAGGGTTGTTTCTGGGAAATAATTATAGGACTGGAACCAGAGGCTGGCAAAGGATTTTGCTGAAGATGAGGCTCAAAAGCCAAAGAGGACAGGACATTAAAATGTATCTAAATATCCTGGAGCCCTTTATAAAAATGCTCTCAAAGACCACAAACTAATTTAGTCAGCCTATATTGTATAAACTTTTATTTTTGCCTTCTCTCAGTCATACTTAATTGACTCTTTAAAGTACAAAATATATTTTCTTTTTTCTCTCTGACAGCTGTGAAAGATAAACCTGGAAATGAGATTTCTACAAATATCTATGCATCACCTCCTCCATAGTGATTGCTCACTTTTGAGGAAGTGATTACAGTTCTGGAGCCCCAGGTGAAGGGGAAATTACCCATACAATTAAATCAGAATTCACAGTAAAACCAATATTTTGGAATTTAAATATATACTTTGTGATTTAGAGCATTTATCAGATGATATTTGTAATTTGGGGCAATTTGCCTAATCTGCACTTTAATGCATAAATAAATGTAATTTTATTATGAAAAAGAAGCATGTACATTATTGCAGGACTGGTTGTAGGTAACAAGATCGGAGAGTCCAACCAGCACACTTTGGGTCATAAGAACAAGTTTCTAGTCTGCACAGGACCTGCATGGACAAGGTAGCATAGTTGGGGGAAGAGTACTAGTTTGGCAGTTTGATCACACTGTATTCTTATTCTTCTCTGCCATAGCCTCTTTTGAGGCAGTGTTTTCTTATCCAGGGACAAAGAAGTTCAGGCTAACTCCTCCTATCAGCTCTAAAATTGTGTGCTTATTTTAAATAAAAAATGATAAATTTGTCCTTTAGGAAAAATGAGTAATATAATCTTTGACAAGTTTCTCTACTTAGGAGTGCTTTTCTATTGAGTCCATCATTACAACTTAGAATGTGTAGATCATCTTGCCTTAACACAGAATGGAAATTCTACAGATTAGTTACAAAATAAATAGATAAATACATACATACAGAGACATACATACTAACCAAGAGTATATCTGACACTATTTAGTGTTGACTAAAGCCTAGGCACATCAGTACTGAAAAAAATTTTGCACCAAACTTGATTTTTTCCAACTGAGAACAGAGAGATCAGCAAAAGGACTCTGGCAGCCTGGCACTGAATCCTTACAGATTTGGCCCCTAGGGAGGGTTTGCCTGATAAGAACCTCAGAGTCAGGTGCACTGTGAGCTCTGGTACATTCAGAAAAGGACACAGGGCTTGTCCGGCAGGTTGCCAGGGCCACACTCTGTAAAAGCACAGAGCACAGCTTGCAGAATGCTGGAGAGGGACCACATGGGGTGGGCGAGAGGCTGCTGCAGAGTTAAGTTGAGCTGAATGTTCTGGTCAGGGAAAGGTCAGAGTCTGGGCAAGTGCAGGAACAGCAGGGCCATGCCAGCTCTGATGCCAAACATCAGGGCCATTCCAACTGGTGGATTCCATTTGTTTTTAATTATCAGTATACCGAAGAGACTTTTGTTTCTTGTAAATAAGGATGACAAGCAAATTAAGCTCCAGCAGGTGCAACAAGCTTATTTTGTCCTGAGCTAAAACTGTCCTAGCTAAGATGTAACTTGCCAAACAGAGCTGGTGAAAGGAAGATACTTTTTTCTTCCATTTGAAAACTGTCAGTTTGTAGTGTCTAAGCAAAGAGGTACACAAGTAAACACAGTTTTTGTAGAAAATTATTTTTTTAATCTTAGAGTGATTATTAAGTCAGTTACTGATGGTTGCATTGTTTTGATAAAAGAAACTTTAAACTTGGTATTTGAGCTCAGTCTTGCCAAAGTTTGAAGTTTTCATCCAAGAAGCTTTACTGGCTGTCTGCCATTTTGAACAGCTCCCCAGAGCACAGGGGTCCAGCTGTTTCACTGAGCAATGTTATGGTACCATTTCTGAGGGGGATAATGAAATTTCAGCATACAGGACTGTGTCTGTAAATCAAAACTTAGACTGTGAGGAACCAGATTTTCCCCCAGGGTAACAGGAACGAGGCATTACTATGCTAATTTGAGTCTGAATTCAGCCCCCTTGCTCTTTTGATTTTGTATTAATTCTTCCATTTACGCCTGTGCACACATCAGCCAGAAAATCCTTTAGTGGAATGGACAACCAGCTGTCCAAGGTGGGTGAGGTCTGGTCCTTCACAGGAGCAGAGACACAGATTAGGTGTTCTCTTGAGAATCTTGCCAATCAGGTTCCAAAAGCACAGCTTATCTCATGCAAACTTGGTTCCCTCTAGAGAACTTTTAAAAGAGGCTTTGTTTTTGCCAAGATTCTCTTTTAGTTTTTAGCTTAATTAATAGTGGTCCAAAAGAACCAATATAAGCTATTTGTGGTCATGTGTGAATGCTGATGTCCTCTCTTTCTTTTGTGAGATATTTATATTGAACTTAGTAACTCAGAAACACCTAAAAGGACTATTAAATGTAAGGAAAAATAATGTCTAGATGTTCTAAGGTGTATTTTTTCCCGTTTCTCACTGGGGTTTAATCATTTAAGAAATTTTGATAAATTAGAAAATTTTTAAATGGCCAAACACAAGCAGTGCTTATAATATCTATACCATATCATTAATAAATAGAATTGTACTAGAAGATGAAAGCAGTTTTTCTTATAATGTTTTAGAATTTGGCTTACTCCAAAAAAGTCTATTAAAACTCCACTATGGGGCAGACAAGTGATCAGCCAAGGGTACAAAAATAAAATAACATGCTATAGTCTTTAAAGAGATTTCACTTACTAGGAAGTCAGATATATGGACGATGGCAACATTTTTTAAAGTTTGTTTGTTTATTTATTTATTTATTTATTTATTTATTTATTTTGAGAGGGAGAGAGCGTGAGTGGGGAAGAAGGAGAGAAAGAGAGAGAGGGGGAAAGAGAGAGAGAGAGAGAGAGAGAGAGAGGGAATCCCAAGCAGGCTCCACGCTGTCAGCTCAGAGCCCAATGTGGGGCTTGATCTCATGAACGGTGAGATCATGACTTGAGCGGAAATCAAGAGTCAGAAGCTCAACCAACTGAACCACTCAGTTGTCCTGACATTGGCAGTATTATTATTTGATTGCTAAAATGGAATTATGCACATGGTTCAGTTGGTGTATAAAATAAGTAGAGATCAAAGAACACTTTACAAGGAGGAACAACTGTGTCAGGACTGAAAAGGTGCATTGACAAGAGGAAGTGTGAGAGTGGGAATTCAAGTATAAGGCACAGGCAGGTAGAGGGGAGGGCATGCTTGCAGCTGCACTTGTTTTGATATGAGTGGAATGTAAAGTTCAAGGGGGAAATTCAAGTAGATAGGATGAGATTGACATGTAAATGTCAAATCATTAGAGCAATAACATTTTTATATTTCATATAGCACCTACTATGTAATAGATACCATGTTAAGCCATGAGGGAGATACTAATATTTGTAACAGGTCAAAAGTATAATCAGAATTTCCTGTTAGAAAGGTTACTCTGAGGGGCGCCTGGGTGGCTCAGTCGGTTAAGCATCCGACTTCAGCTCAGGTCACGATCTTGCGGTCGGCGAGTTCGAGCCCCGCTTCGGGCTCTGGGCTGATGGCTCAGAGCCTGGAGCTTGCTTCCGATTCTGTGTCTCCCTCTCTCTCTGCCCCTCCCCCGTTCATGCTGTGTCTCTCTCTGTCTCAAAAATAAATAAACTTTAAAAAAAATTAAAAAAAAAAAAAAAAGAAAGGTTACTCTGAGAGAAAAAGATCTAAATCTAAAGGTTCAAGAGAATAGTTAATGTTATTATAATAATATTTGTAATACTGATATACCAAGAAGGGCATTCTGCTCCAAATTTTGAAATGGTCTCTCTCCTCCCAACTCCCTTACTAGGTTAATTTCTTCTCATCTTCACATTCTTAAATGTCACTTCTACTAAGGGATACTCCTGTAATACACAGGCTACTGTAGGTCTCTGAATGCCACCCTACATTTTTTCTGCATTTATACCAACTGCAATTAACTACCTTTGCAGTTATTTGTTTAGCCTCCATTATTCATCCACATGTTGACATCACAATGACAGGGATAGAGTCTATCTTGCCAGTCTTTAGCACATAGCATGTGCTTCTATATTTTTGTGTAAATAAAGGACAAGTAGAGAATGCAATATTGGATAAAAAAAAAGTTGGGCAAGAGGTATATTGAAAGGTAGATTGAAAGAGTTTGGCAAATGAACAGAAGTGGAAAATAAAAGATGAATCCTAGATGACTCCCACGTTTCTAGACTGACAATTGGATGTGCCATTAATGAGTTACGACTAAATTATGGGGAAAATTTTTGACTTAAATTTGAGCTCTCCTGTATTAATTAATTGGATCTCAGCTCAGAGTAAATTAAATGTAGTTTTCTGTAAGGGGATTTGGTGTCATTCTAATCTCATACCAGAATATTTTCAAAAATTTTGGGTGGGGAACGTTTCTGTAGAAGAGTAACATATGCAATTTAGTTTGATTATACTTTGCATCAGATTCAGAAAATTATCTCTCTGCATTTCTGTCCTTATATTTTAGTGTTTCTCTCGTATTGAGCTAGGATCCTCTGGCATATAGCATAAGTTTTTAAAGTTTTCTACTTAAATTGAAGTTAAAGATTTGAAAAAGCTGAGGTGTATTCTTACTTTTGCAATCACACCTGGTTTTTGTACAAGTTTGTGCTTGGGTATGAAATAAAAATAGAAATAAAAAATTTATAATTATCTTAATATTTAAACATCTAACTATGTAAAACTTCGTTCCAGTTAAAAAAGATTTTCAAAAGCAGCAGACAAGTTTTTGACATCAAAAATTGCCATGCAAACATCTTGTTATTTATTCTCTTTATTTAAGTGAAAAATATTGTCTATTTCTTTCCAGTTACACACAAAGAAAAACCAAAAGAAAAAGAAAAAGCTGAAAAGAAAGGTATGGAATTGTTCTTACTGCTGTCCTTACACACTGGTTCCTCCCTCTTTGACCTCTTCTTCTTTATGTAAGATTTTATTTTTAAAATTATATTTTGATATTGTCCTTAGAATTGAATCTATAAAGAGTAATTCATAGGCTGAAGTAAATAAAATATTTGAGACTCCAACTTGGCTACCAATTTACTTTCTAGAAATGTATTCATTTTTCCCCTGGCAGTTGTGAGACTGCTTTAGCTAACAGTGAAGATATTATTTCACAAAATATTTTTTCAATTTGGTAGGTGAGATAGTATACTCATTATTTTAACTTGCATTCTTTAATTACTTATAAGACTGGAATTTAAAAAAATTAATTTTTATGTATTTGTTTAGAATCTGCAATATAGACTCATTGTTCAGTAGGTAAAGATACATTATGAAAAGCTTCCTCCCGCCTGGTTCCCAGCCCTCCAGTAGCATTCTATCCTACCCACATGTACACACAGAAAACCCCTTTTATGGGTTTTATGTGCATCTTTCAGAACTTCAATATGCATTTATAAGAGAATATAGCTTACTGTTTCTCCACTTTTTACACAAAATATAATGTGTCCTATATTCTGGCTTTTATAATTTAATAATATATCTTAAAGACCTTTCTGTATCAGTAAATAGGTATTTTCCTCATTTTTTTTTTAATGTTTATTTATTTTTGAGAGGGGAGAGACAAGCAGAGAGAGAGGGAGACACAAAATCAGAAGCAGGCTCCAGGCTCTGAGCTGTCAGCACAGAGCCTGATACAGGGCTTGAACCCACAAAACTGAGAGATCATGACCTAAGCTGAAGTCGGATGCTTAACTGACTGAGCCACCCAGGCACCCTGGTATTTTCCTCATTTTAAAATAAAAGCTTCATGGTATTGAAATGGAGGTACTTTCTTGGGGTGCTTGGATGGTTGAGTCAGTTAAGTGTCCGATTTCATGTCAGGTCATGATCTCACGGTTCGTGGATTCGAGCCCCATGTCATGCTCTGTGCTGACAGCTCAGAGCTTGGAGCCTGCTTCCGATTCTGTGTCTCTGTCTCTCTCTGCCCCTCCCATGCTCGCTCTGTCTGTCTGTCTCTCTCTCAAAAATAAACATTAAAAAACATAATTTAAAAAATGAGTAAATGGAGATATTTTCTTCCACTATATCTTTTAGCTACTTATTATTTGTAGATTTAAGGATTTAAGAATGATTTTAATAATATATTTTTCTTATGTAAATATTCACACTTATTACTCATTTCTCCTGATGATATGTGTGCATGTCATTTGGGTATATTTTCCTGGTCTGTCACTTTTTCAAATATTTTCCTCAGGTTTCATAGTTAATTTCAGGATTTCTGTGTGAGTGGATATGTGTGAATGCATATATGTGTATATACGTGTGTGTGTGTGTGTGTGTGTGTGTGTGTGTGTGTGTGTGTGTTTATATTCTTGACTTTTTATATGGCTAAATATGTTTTATTTTATTTTGGTGTTTCTGTTTTTGGATCTTCATTCAAAAATTAATTCAACAGTTGCTAATATTTCCTCAAGTTTTTAAATTTAGTTTCATATTTCACATGTAACCTTAAATCATCAAAAAATCCATTTCAATGTATGATGTGAAATAAATCTCTAATTTCATTTTTTTGTTGCTCTTGTGTTAGAGTGGATCATGTCTAGGATCTTTGTGCTAGATTTCAGCTGATTCATATGTCCACAATATTCATAGACTGCTGTGCTATTTCCTGTGCAACATTCCAGTCAGATAGAATGTTTTATAATATTTTAGGAATCAGATCCATGGGAACATGTTTCAATCTTCTTTATTCTATACTCATATTTAAAATTTTGAATTAAATAGTTATTAGTTTATTAGTGTTTACTTAGTGATGATATACACGAATTGCAATACAGCCACCTTCTTTGTTCTAGAAACAGGTGTCTATTTCCCTTCTGCTGTTAAGTTATGTGGAATTATTGGCATTAGGTTCTATATACTCTGACTAAATGAAATAATCTGATATTTCATATGAGTTTTTTCAACTTTCACAGTAGCTAAATATTTGTATTACAAAATAATCAAGAATTTGTCACTCTTGAATTAGAAACATTACAGGAAATTTTCATATTGGAAAGGAGAATAAAATACTTTATTGTAAGTGTCCTTTACTTCATTATATACCAATTAAAGGAGTTTGCTTTTTATGAAGTAAGTCATTACACTGCAGCCCCATGTCCTTCTGTGAATTGGGCCTTTCTTGGCTTGGCATCATGCTCCTTCAGCTAACACTGTCCAGGCTCTTCCCCACAATCCCAAATCGTAGTGGGAATGGCTGTGGAGCAGGCTGAGAGGCAGAAAGGCTGAAACCCTGGAAGGGGAGTCATCTGCTCTCTCTCGGTGAACTTGCAACGGCAGGGGTCACTTGGTCTTCAACTGAGCATCGTGCGTGAAGCTTTCTGTGAGATTTGTCTTATCTCTCCAAGATTCTGGAGAAACTGTTTATCAACTGTGTTTTAAAACAATAGTTTGTAAAATACATATTGAAGCACATTTTGTCTTTTATACTACAAGTAAAGCTGATGGACATTAATGTTCTTATTATATAGTTGGAGAAATGGAAATAATTGGGACTCTCATTTTTAATGTGAATAATTTGGTTCTTTAACCCACCTGTTTAATTAAATCTCTTATTTTTTTCATTTAATTTTCTATAATTTCTTTAATTCCCATTATTCTCCAATAAATAATACATAAATGCTGTAAATTGTGTGGTGATTTGGGAAAATACCAAATTACACAGATTAATGAATTATGACTAACCTGCACAAACTCCTGTATGTCTCAGAGCACCTTTACTTCATAGAAGCTAGGAAAATAAATTTATATTGATTTACTAATCTGTTACATAAACAGTGAGAAGGTATAATGTTTCAAGTATGTCAAATACTATTCGTTTAAGAAGCTGCACTCGATCAGTAATCATTTATGATTATATAATTTATGATTTTTTTTTGGTCGTTCTCTACCAAAGATGCCATTTCTTAGGGCTTACTTGGGTAAAAAGACAAAAACAAAAACAAAAACAACTTTTTGGCTGTCAAAATGTCATTGGAGTGGAGGACATTTGGTTAGCAGGGACCAGAGATGCTAAGCATTTTTCAACGCATAAGACAGTCCCTTATAGTAAGAAATGATTTTTTCCCCAAATGTCAATTATGTCCTTGTTGAGAAACACTGCTTTTAATCCAAGCTCTAATTCTGATTGAAATATTTATTTTAATTAATCATAAAGAAAGTGTTTCATCACAATAATATAATATCTTTTGACAAATTATTATAAAACTGCTCTCTGTTTATCTTTCTTGAAAACTTAATCTACTTAGAATAATAACTTTAAAAAGGAGAGTGAGGTTAATTGGATTTTATATAGTTGTTATTATATTGGTAATTTTTTATTTCTAAATCAGGCTCATTAATATCATCAATCTTCAAAATCGTACATAATTTGGTGGCTATAAAGCTGAGATAAAGAGAAAGCTTGGTCTTGAAATCTATTTAAGGTGTGTACTAATATAAATTTTTTCTGTTTAAGCAACTCACAAGGAAAAAATTGAGAAAAAAGAAAAACCAGAAACAAAGACAGTGGCAAAAGGTAACTTTTCCTTTTATAGTTTATATAATCATTCTTTTTACTTTAAAAGATTACACTTTGCGGGGTACCTGGGTGGCTCAGTCAGTAAAGAGTCCAACTCTTGGTTTTGGCTTAGGTCATGATCTCACAGTTCATGAGTTTAGGCCCCATGTCCAGCTCTGTACTGACAGCGCAGAGCCTGCTTGGGATTCTCTCTCTCTCTTTCCCTCTCTAACCACCCCTCTCCTGCTTGTGTTCTCTCTCTCTCAAAATAAGTAAATAAACTTTAAAAGATTATATTTTGGGTGTCAGGTAGCTGGCTGATTATATGCATTCAACATTTCCTGTACATAAAAATTAATTTGGCCTTACATTTAAATTGAATAATAAAGAATAATAAAAAAGAATAATAAAACTAAATACTTAAAATAATAGAGCATCTGGAAATGTTAGAAAATGATGAAGAGTATTCCCATATGTGGTAGGAAGAATTTGGAACCCCAAGAACTTTACCACTTGCGGTCATCCTCATGGATATGTTACATTACATGGCAAGAGACTTTTGGAAGTAGTTTTCTCTAAAATAGGGAGATTATCCTGGATTATCCAGGTAGGCTAAATGTAATCTCACAAATCTTTAAAGCATAGACATGTGACAGAAGAGAAAGAGTGATTTGAAGTGAGAAGGACTTGCCACCCATTGCTAGCTTGAAACTTGAGGGGAGCAAGTGGACAGTGGGAGAAGAATTTTGCCAACATGTTGAATTCCAGTAAATAATGCAACCCTGCTGGCAATTTGATTTTAGCCTTATGCACCCTAAGCAGAAAACCTACTTGAGCCACATTGTGCCAAGACTTTTGAACTTTGGAAATTGGGAGATATTAAATGGATATTATGTTAAGCAGCTAAGTTTGTGGTTATTTGTTACTATAGCAATGGGAAGCTGGCACAATATATTTGGCTTATAGCTTTTGACCAGTAGTACACTTTGGATTCATTTTAGAAATTTCAAATTCAGGATTTGTTTTTTTCAAGAATAAAGGTAATGCATATATCTTGATTGATATTTTAAGCCATCGAAGCCATCGAAGTATCTTAATAATATACTCCCCCCAAATCAATTAGAATATCAATGTAATGTTATGTATTTTGGAGGATTACATAAATATTAAATTATAAATATATTATGCTAAATTTATTTGCCAATTGTTTGATGTTAAACAAATATGGATTCTAAGTGATAGTTCAATCTTATCTCCTAAATTTAAATTCCTTTTTCTTGTTTTAAAATGCACGCATTTTGTGAACAATAATTTTTAGAAATCTCAATTCAGTATTTTCAAGGGACTAATCATTTAAATAAACATTGGAATCTACTTTCAAAATTCAAGGTGTTTATCTACACAATGCAAAATATTTAAATATTTGAGGCAGATATATTTTTTACTAAATATTTTTCATGAGATAACCAAATATCAGTGTATTAAAGATAGATGGATTATAAACCAAGACTTTGTTTCCTAGAAGGTAGCATGAATTTAGTCTCGGGATGAAATTTATAACTAAATATGTATTATTTTATTCTATTTGGTTCTCTTCTGTTTGACAGATTTGAATGAAAATAAATTCAAATGTATATGAAATCTTGAAGCTGGTAGGGATGTTAGATATCGTCTCACTTAATTACCTAACTTAACAGATGAAGAAACTGACCTCCAGGGAGGAAAAAACAATTTGGCCAATTCGCATAACTAGTATGTAATTGAACTAAGGCAAAATCCCAGGTGAACTGAGTGTAAATCTAGTATTCTTTCCAAAGTTAATAAAGGTCTTCAAGCATCAATTATTCCTTCAACAAATATCTATTTAATCCTGTACTAATTATTTATTGGTGTGAAAAAATTACCACAAATTTAGAAACTTAAGTCAACACACATTTATTATCTCAGCTTTTGTGTCTCAAAAATCTGGGCATGGCTTAGCTCAGTTCTCTGCTTCACAGTCTCTCACAAGACTGTAATTAATTTGTTAGACAAAGCTGCAGTCCCATCTGAAGGCTCAACTGGGGAAGGATAATTTTCAAATTCATTTACATGATTGTTGACAAGATTCAGCCCTTCATGGCCTGTTGAGTCAGGGCCCCAAATCTTTCTTTGTTGGCTGGAAACCATTCTCAATTCCTTTTCACACGAGTGCCACTAATATGACAGCTGGCTTTGTCAAATTTAGCTGGCTTTAGCAAATTTAGCAAATTTAGCTGGGAGCCATCCTGAGTCACCCTGGGCTGCCACATATCACAAATATTTTGCTTACATACTTATATTCTTATGGGGGAGATAGATGTAATCAACCTATATATGTATAAATTGTGGGTGTGCATACACACACACACATAAATATAATTTCCCTTTTTATTTTATGTATGTATTTATACATTATGTTAGGAATATAGTAAATACATAGGAAATGCTCTTTGTATAATTTGGGAGAAAACAGAGTAAGATTAAAAAGGCATACATTATAGCATGTGATAATTAAGTGAGAAACAAAGATAACCTATTCTATTTGAAAGGTATGACCAGAGTTAAAATAAAACTCTCCATCAGAAGACTTTGATTTCCAAAGGCACTGCCATGGGACATAGCATGTTTCTTGCTCTGTTTCAAGTCCAGCCTGTCAAAGAGCTGCAATTTGCTGAACCATGTCAGGACATCCTCTTGGGGAAAAATAGGCCTTTCCATCTACCCTGGTACATGTGTAGAACCTCATATCTATTGTGAAAAGTATCCTATTCCTATAGTTCATTAAAAATAACAAAGACTGGGAAGAAGTAGAATAAAATGATGGCAAGAGAAGTGAGTGGGGTAAGCCAAGTTCAGGGCAGGCTGTCGCACTGGCCTATAAATAGCCATCTTTAGACATATGTGTATTTGGTGAAGTAGGGGAGGTTACTATTTTGATCACTCTCTGAAGACTTTCCATTGTTTTCACTGGTTTGTGTATATTTATGTCTCCCCTCATATGTCTTACAGTATGTTTTTTGTATCATCCTCATGGATTAATATGAATAACATTATGCAATTGATTATAGTGGGGAAATGGGTTAGGCATTTTGGTTCTACTACTTCTATTCTTGCCTCATTGGTTGCACCATGTTTGACAAATGGCTTCTTCATTCCTACATTTCTCATCTGTAAAGGGAGTATAATATAGTAATTCCTGTTATACATCAAAATCTAAGTTCTAGGAAAACTCCAAAGAGCTCTAGGAATGCAGGGTATGAGGATTTAATATTAGAAATGCCTATGTACTTATTTTGCAGTTTCCAAATTCTTTTGCTCATGTGTTTTACTTATCTCCACAGCTTCCTTAAAGGAAGAAATAGCTACAGTGTTATTTTTTTTTAAATGGGAGAAACTTGAGGAACAGAGAAGTTAAGCAGTTAGCAGTTCCTTAATGAATGAGAGTTGAAATTTTGTTATTTAACTCCAAAAATGAATAGTATGTCAATATGTTTACTGGATAATGTGGTTTTCCTACTTTGGCATAAGACATTTTGATTCGAGTACAGTCACTAATGGGTAATGCTAATTCCAAAATGAATCAAATATGCTAATGTCTTTCATTTGATTAGACCATTTAATTTTTTATTTGACAAAAATCATGAATTAAATTTCTTCCTACATAGAACTGGGTGATGTGAAGGGCTCCTGGGTGGCTCAGTCAGTTAAGTGTCTGACTCTTGATTTCGACTCAGGTCATAATTTCACGGTTTGTGATATTGAGCCCTGCTGTTGGGTTCTGTGCTGAGGGAGCTAAGCCTGCCTGGGATTCTCTCCCTCTCCATCTGCTCCTCCCCTGCTCTCTCCTCTCTCTCTCTCTCTCTCTCTCTCTCTCAAAATAAATAAACATTAACAAAAAAAGACTGGGTGATTTGAATATACCATGACAATACTTTTTTGTTTTTCCATTCCTTAGTGAGCTCCTAAGTGCTCCTAAGAGCTCTTAAGTTCTTTTTGAGAAATAAAAAGCAAACAACAGGGTTTCATGGTATTTTCCCCATTATATTCTCATCATTTTTGAGTTTGTACCCATTTTAATGCCAGGCAAATTTACTTGTTTCCAATATGAAGATCACTGACAAATATCTAAAATAAGTAAGGATAATAACAAAATTTTATACTTAAAATCATTTGATGAAAATAAGTTTGTTTTAGAGGTGGTCATGACTTGAAGAAAATTATCTTTGCTCATTTATAAATTATAATGACATTAAAGGTAGATCTGAATTTCATATATTGCTAATTCCATAGTATGATGTTAAGATTAAATCAGGTGCTACCTACAAGTGGGTAGGTGTCATTTAACACAAGGAAAATAACAGTTTCACACACAAAAAGTATAAACAAAAAAACCACTTGGCAAATTTTTCAAGTTTTGTCAAGTTCATTTTAAACACATATTTACATATACAATGTTTATCACTATATGTACACTTGATCTGAATATAGTAAAATGCGTACTGTTTTCTTGATCAAAATTACTAATTCAGTAAACGTTTGTGTTTTCTCTGAAAAAAGCACTGTGCTAGACATTACAATGCTACAAAAATGAATAATATAGTCCTTATCCTCAAGTTGCTCTGTCTGGTAGGGAAGAGAGATGTGTGAATAATCATTTGTAATACAAGGTATATAGTAGGGAAAAACAAGTGTGTTTTAGCAAAAGTTGAGGCAAGTCAAAACTCAGGAGAAGGAATGATTAATTCCAATGGCATTGCCCTTTGTTGCCTATGCATTGTGTGCAAAGGAATGTGTATATGTGGAAAACAAAGAAAACATAAAGAATGAAGCCTGGCAGCATTACTCATCTAGAAAATACAATGAGATATTCAAGAAAAAGAAAGTAGTCTAGTGGAGGAAGAAACTTTTGGAAGGGTGCTATGAGAGGAGAGATAGGACAGGGTCAGATCTTGTGGGATTTTCTTTTAAACATTTATTCATTTTTGAAAGACAGAGCATAAGCAGGAGTGGGGCAGAGAGAGAGGGAGACGTAGAATCCGAGGCAGGCTCCAAGGTCGGAGCTGTCAGCACAGAGCCCGATGCGGGGCTGGGAACCATGAACCGCAGGATCATGACCCAAGCCAAAACCAGATGCTTACTTGAATGAACCACCCAGATGCCCTCAGATCTAGCAGGGTTTTAAATGTTATACTAAGCTTTTTTTCCAGATAGGAATATTATCCTGTTAATCCTTGGAGTGCCAGCAGCTCACTCTGAGCCCACGCCATGGTAAGCTCTCTGGAAGGGTTCCTTAGGTGAGCAAAGGTAAATTGTATGAGCCTGTGGTGGTGTTGGCATCACAGGGGAACTTTCTCTGCAGCTAGAAACTAACAAATGTTTGGTGTGAGGTTCTGGAATTATGCTGATTTATAGTATTTGCAGAGAGCTGATGGTTTCAGACACGGAAATCTATTAATCTGCTGTAGGAAAGAGCAGTAACCAGCAGAAGAGATTTAAAAATGGTTTAAAAGAAGTAGAAGAAAATCCTCAACTGAGTATAGTTACAGAAGCCACAAAGACATTGGAAATTTGTGGAGTAATAGGGTCATTTTTGTGTAAGAGTTTTATGACCAAGTAACTTTGGAAAACAATGCACATAATAATCCCCCTCTTTGAAGATTCTCAATATACTTTAGCTTTGAGAAATTTCGTAGTTAAAAAAAACTCTTTTGGGGCTCCTGGGTATCTCAGTTGGTTAAGCATCTGACTCTTGATTTCAGCTCAGGTCATGATCTCCTAATTCCTGGGCTCTGGACCCACGTTGGGCTATACACTGATATGAGGAGCCTGCTTAGGATTCTCTCTCTCCCTCTCTCTCTCTGCCCCTCCCCTGTGTGCTCTTTCTTTCTCAAAATAAATAAATAAAAACTTTAAAAAATGGTTTAGCTTAGTGTTTCCATATTTATTGGATCATAGGGATATCCCTGTACTTCTAACACAGTAGCATCATCTTCCTGCAAAGTTTGTGAGGAACAGTGCTTTGGGAAGTTTGGCCCGTTCAATTAAATGCAGTACCACAGATGATTTTGGTTTTGCAAGCATCAGGCATTATCATTTTCATTCTTCTTCTCATGGGACCTCACAATATTATCTTGCATTAGTCTCAAATTATTGCTTAGGGTACTAAAACCAGGAAGCTTGATTATAATATTTTCATCAAATTTTTCAACATGAGTGACAATAAAGTCTATCTATTACATTGACAAATGACACGAGAGAGTCCACATTGCAGTAGTCTTACTATGGGGTCCAGTGATTACGTGTGGCCCCTTGAATAAGTAATGTCCAATATGTAGCATCTTTATAAACAATTTCCCACTAGTGTGTGCTATATTATTGTTGTCTTTTATAAAGTAATTGAAAGATTCACAAACTGATCAGTTCATATTCCCAGTTCCTTCCCCCCAAATGCATAGAATATCAAATTAAGTATATGTGTGTATAGAATATATATGAATATATGTTATAATTCACATAATAGTTTCTAAGTTATAGCCCTTTCTGTTCACTAGGATATATTTAAGGGTTTTGAAAGTCATTAAAATTAGCATTTCTGATTTAAGATAAGCAGGAGCTAGTATCTCAATTTCTGCTCTTTTTCCATCTCTTTAAAGTCAAGTCATTATACACTGAATGCCCCTGAGTTATCCTTTAATGGATTTTATTGTTTCGTTTCTATTAGTCACTACCACTACAGCAATTTCACATTTGTACTCTTAATAGTTATTTTAAAAAAATATGTTCAGTTTCTTGAATGGCTTTTTTAAAGTTTGTTTATTTATTTTGAGAGAGAGAGAGAGAGAAAGAGAGCATGCATGTGTGAGCACACAAGTGGGGGAGGGGCAAATAGCAAGAGAGAGAGAGAGAGAGAGAGAGAGAGAGAGAGAGAGAATCCAGACAAGCTCTACAATGTTGGTGCAGAGCCCAAGGTGGGGCTGGAACTCACAAACCATGAGATCATGACCTGAGCGGAAGTCAGAAGTTTGAGTCACCCAAGTGCCCTTCTTGAATGACTTCTAAGATATTTGAGTTATGGATTGGAGTGGCTGGGTGGCTCAGTTGGTTGAGCGTCCGACTTCAGCTCAAGTCATGATCTCACACTCCATAGAGTTCAAGCCCTGCGTTGGGCTCTGTGCTAACAGCTCAGAGCCTGGATCCTGCTTCAGATTCTGTGTTTCCCTCTCTCTCTACTCCTTCCCAACTTGTGTTCTCTCTCACGTGCTCTCAAAAACAGATAAACATTCATTAAAAAAATTTTTTAAACATATTTCAGTTGTGGAACAAAATGATTATATCCTTGTTATTATATATATGTATATATATGTATATATATATATACATAGTATATGTATGTATATGTATATATGTATATATACTATATATAGTATATATATATGTATATATAGTATACTATAGTATAGTGTGTATATATATATATACACACTATATATACTATATACTTGGCTCTTTGGTATGGGCATTGCCTTTTGCTGAACATGCCTGTCTGCACAAATTCTGTGTATTTCAAATGCCTCTTTGTTGATATGCTAAGCTCATGGCTACCTAAAAGATAATGTTTTCATGTACAAATTAAGAATGTGCCCAACTTGCAAGTGAGCTACATTTCTTTTTTAAGTACTCTAACATGTCACTTCATAGACGATATAAAACTTAGATAGTAGTCACAAGTACATATGTGAGGAATGCTATTTTTTCTTTTTTTTAATGTTTTATTTTATTTTATCTTATTTATTTTTGAGAGAGCACAAGAAGGGAAGGGGCAAGGAAAGAGGGACAGAGGATCTGAAACGGACTTTTTGCTGACAACAGCCAGCCTGATGTGGGACTTGAACTCATGAACCTCAAGATCATGACCTGAGCCAAAGTCAGATGCTCAACCGACTGAGCAAACCAGGGACACTATTTTTCTATTGTTTTTCCTGTCTCTCTCTTTCTAAATTGTTCTTAACAATCAATAAAAGATGATTGGTAAACAAACAAAAATAATCCAATTTGTCTTTAACTTTGTACAGAAGAGAGGAAAACAAAGACCGAAGAGAAGATTAAAAAGGAAGTGAAAGGTGGGAAACAAGAGAAAGTGAAGCAAACAGCCGCAAAAGTCAAAGAAGTACAGAGACCATCACCTAAGCCCAAGGAGAAGGAGGGAAAAGAGAACGCAGCTGTGTCCAAGCATGAACAGAAAGGTAAACATTCAGAGGAGGTGGCCAAAGGTTCTAAGAGAATTTTGGGCAAGAAGCAGATACAATGAAATTAAAAACTCAAAAAGACTAAGATCAGACTTCAAATAGGAGTAAAAAGATGTCTATCAGTTAACATTACCTGAAAGGCGACGCAATAATTGGGAATTAAAATGTATTTATAGGAAGACTAAAATATGTTCCATATCTAAAGATGCAATGTGAGGTATTTGTAAAGGAGGATTTGAGTTAGTATCTCAAGTTATTCAAAGCGTGAGGAAATTTTTTAAATTCTTGAGACACGAGGTTTCTATTAAGAGGTGGAAAAACAATTTTGTGTGTCCTACTCTTTGGAGACAGCAGTCCAAGAAAAATGACAATTTTACAGGAGTTTTTTTAACAATATATGTCAGATCTTGGAGAATAAGTATAAAATCTCTCCATACATTCCTGTTGCCTCTGCAAGAGCATATAATTTGGAATATACATTGAATTATTAAATTCAGTTAATTTAATAGGCAGAAAGTTATGGGAAAGAGAACTCTCAAGCTTCTTTGCCAGCTTCCACTGACTAAATTTAGGACTGTAGAAATCTCTGTATCTGACACTGTGCTGCTCTTCATAAGAGTGATGTCAAACTTACAGCCCTACTTCACGGAAATAGAGCATTTAAATGGAGATGGAATATAAGCCTGAAATTTTTTGTGGACACATGCTATGAAAATAAAAGGGTGGAGTTTTAAGAGGGCAGCTGAGGGCTCGTCCCTCATCTCTGCCCTTTGTTGAATCTCTTCTACCCGAGTCCATTCCTGGCGCTATGCTGCTATAGAGTCCTAAGACTGCCCATACAGAATGTGGGATTACTCAGTTGGGACTATTCCTATAAATGTTTTTTAGGGGTGTTGCAAAATAATACTTTCCTTTACCCTGGTAGTTTTGAATGATTGTATTTGAGTACTAAAATTAAGGAATGTTTTCTATGAGATTTTCATTTAAAAATTTGAAAACTTTATTACTGAGTAAGCTAGTTGGACACTGAAACTGAAAAATTTTCACCATTATAAAACATAAGATGAAATTTGCAATCCACACTTTTCTTTTTGATTCCACATATAAGTGAGATCATGTGGTATTTGTCTTTGTAATCTGCCCTTGAATTTTGTCTTTGAATCCCTTTTTTCCTTGAATTCACAATATAAATTTATCTGGCAAAAGATACATGTTTTTTGAAAATATATTTTAAAAAAGAAAGAATAAAAAACCTCTGTCTCTTTGTTTTTGTGTGTGTGATCTGCAAATTTTGAAATAAATGAAAATTACCTAAATTTAAAATTTTTGTAGATCACTAACAAAAAGAGTGGGATTAAAACTTTGGATCCCTAAGATCTTTCTTCAATTTAAAAAAATGATTATATTGTCTTGAAAAAATTTTAAAAAATTGGTTATTACCTCTCTTAAAACTTTATATTTTTTCTGAAATCTTTGGGGCAGAAAAAAATTATAGTAAGTAACGATAAAATATTTTGAATGCAACATTTTGCTGTGATAGAAAATAAGAAAATTAATCTTCTGACTCACTGATCTACTTTAAAGTGATCATCAAGGTCCTAAAATACTTTACATTTTAGATTGCCCCTTAAAAATGAAAATAATCACATGAAATCAGCTGAAACATACCAAGTATATTTTTATTTTTGTCCATAAACACAGTATGTAAAAATTCATGCCAGTTATATATAGGAGTATTAAAATATTTACCTAGCAACTTGGAACATGAATAAACTTTTTGATGTCCATTTTTAGTATCCTTGGTTTTTCTTGGGGGGGTGGCATATTTTATTGACGCTCTAGACACATCACTAGGCATTTTAAAATAAGGTTTATTTTCCAGGTCACATATATTGTATTTTATTCTTATCAGTAATCAGAATTACTAAAGATAACATTCTAATACCATTTTCATTTTCAATCTACTGTTTTTATTTCCACGTAAAGAGCTATTTATCTATTAAAAGGACATTCGAATATCACTTAGAGTCAGAAACAAAAGCACAAATGTGATTTTATCAGCTAAGTAAATGCATTTGCTAAAGTAAGACTCCCCATTAAGACAGCTAGCATCAATTAAATAATTGTATCATTAAGTAAATAATCAAAACTATACTTCTGATAGCTGGCCAGACACATAAATACATTATTTGTTTTAATTAAGCAAAGATTTAAGAACATTTATTCATAAAAAACTTATCACATTATGGTTTCAACTGAACACGATACACAAAGATGCAGTGTTTTTTAAATAATCTATTTGTGAGGTGGCTTTCATTTTGAGACTCTTGTATTGATGATTTAGTGGGGATCCCTTCTGTGGGGAAGGGATTATTTATTTGCTTAGTGTAAGTTAGTCTTAATGAATTTGAGTTCTTTTCAAATAGATTTCTAAATAGTTTGTTGTTTTTTTGTTTGTTTTTTTTTTGTTTTGTTTTGTTTTTGTAAATCAAAGGCCTACAAGTCTTTCACTGGAAACAGATTTTTACATGGAGCAGACACATTTATTGGCAGTTTTTAAATTATATAGTAAACATGCAAATACATTCACATGAAGTTACTTTTAGTTTTATATATTTCCACTTAAAGCACTGGGAATAAGATGCATAGGTATGTACCAGCCTACCATACACTTCTACACACCCTTATGTACCACATAATCTAGTTTCTATGGACCAATCTTAATCTGTTTAAAAAGGGTAAGAAGGGCTGGCATGATCAGTCTTTGCTTTTCTGTCTGTGGCAGAAGTGTGGAGAGGGAAAAAAAATCAAACTACCTGACTGCTATTCTCATTCTTCCTTTTCATTCTCCTTTTCATCCTTCTCCTTCATTTTCTTCTTTTTAACAACTATCTACATATTTGTGGTAGCCAGAGAGAGTATAGCTAATGGGAATCAACCATAGAGTACCAGACCACACATGCCCCATGCTCATAAGAGATTTTTTAAAATTTCCTTTCTGTTGACATTCTGCACCCAGAATGCATTTTCTCTCTGCTGCCACTCCACAGGCAACATGACAAGGTAGCAGCTGAAT
Source organism: Panthera leo (assembly GCF_018350215.1). Lineage (NCBI taxonomy): Eukaryota > Metazoa > Chordata > Mammalia > Carnivora > Felidae > Panthera > Panthera leo. Next base: position 110,647,937 of record NC_056683.1, on the reverse strand, counting down.
AACATCCATCACTGCTCCTTGAGGGGAGAAATGGCCAGCATGTGTGATTCTTAGAAGGTGTTCATCTGGGAGAAAAAAATATTAAGAAATGGTCACCACATATGAAATTCCATGAATTATTATCACAAAACTGTGAAAGTTATAATAATAGAACTGTTCATATTTTCTTTAGGAAAATTTTCCTAGTCTAATATTTCAGTTGCATTTAAGGAAGCATTTCTATAAAATGAAGCTTCCATATTAGGAAGGCTTAGTTTTGCTTTATCCTTAGACAGGTGAAACAGACACCCTGGAGACTGCCCAACATATACGTGCCTAGAATTCTGGCACATTGTTAAGGTCAACACTCAGGACAGACAGAAATGGGCATCCTAATTTAAAATATTTGAAAATTCTTGATTTAAAATATTGTAAAAATACCCTCTCATCTTCCTACTTGTGCCATTAGACTCCAACATCACAACATCACTCAAGTTAAATAGAAACCTGTTAAGTATTATAGCTCAAACAATTTTCTAGATTAAAAAAATAGACATGTTTTGAATTAGTAAAGGATTTTCTTTCTTAAATTGGAAACACATAGGATGATTGGTGCATTAATTAAATGAAAGACTCTTAGAGCCAGAAAATACTGGTATAATACATGTAAGCATTTTACTTTGGTAATAATTTAACATATAGGTTAAATAGTTTCATGTCACTGTCAGCATTCAGTTAAAACAAAAAACAAACTCTGAAGCATGAAGATTTTAGTTAATTCAATATACTATTTCACATGTTATGTGTGTAAATATGCCATCACCACTTGCGGCAGAGAGCATTATTTCATTTTGGGGGATTGTCCAAGCCCTTCAAATTTTAAGTAGTCCCTGAATTCTAAACTTTTCACATGAATATACTCTCTGTTGCTGTTGCTGAAGACTATAGTGCCAGTAGGATTCAATGTAAATGAAAAATAAAAAATGGGGAGATTTTATATCAATGATTCTGGAAAATGATCTAATTAAATCTTCTGAGGAGTTTGTTAAAAATGCATATTCTAGGGTTTAGACCCATGGAATTATAACACATTCCCCATATTTTTGATCTTTAAATTGCCCTTTGAGAACAACTTCTGATTATAGGAAGGAGAAATCTAAAAAGAATATAGTCACTTAAGGTACTGAAACAAAAGAGAAAGCTTGAAAATTTCAGGAAGTCCACCCTTCCCCACCTCAAATTTGCCATTTAAGGGAAGTGTTTTTTTTTTTTCGTTTTGCTATATCTGAGAGCCCAATTGCCCATTCTAGAATTTGCTCAGGAAAATAGTTATGTCCAGAAAAGAGAAAATACTTTCTACATTAATCTTAATTCTCTCCTGTACCATAGGATTCCCATGTCCTGTTATTAATATATACAGGAACAAACAGATTCCTGGACTTGACCTGGGAACTAGCCTCCTTCCAACATCTACCTTACCTATGGGAAATGTGCTGTAATTCAAGAGTCAACATACAGGCAAATTTTTGAAACTTTATGAGTTTTGGCTTACTCATATTTAGGTACTAATGAAAAGGATTATATTTTACATTTACTTCAATAACCACATTTCTTTTTTCAAAGACCCGGCAGAGTTTCATAATAAAATGGATTAGTCTAAAAATACTGTTAATACTTTTAAAGGAATAAGGTTTACAAAAATCATTATATGCGTATTTATTATAAAGTAACAAGTTTTATTATTTCACATGTTTAATGTACATAATTTCAAGGACTTAAGGGTGTGTCATGTTGTGTAAATTGAATAAATTCTCTTGGTCCTGAAGCTGCCTTTGGATTTGTTAGATCAATAAAATGCCTGTTTAGAAACATTAAAATGTAAATCAATCATCTTGAACAAGGTTAATTTCATAATATGTAGTTTTAAAGAAGATATGGTAAAACTTCTGGAATAATTCACCAACTAAAATTTGGGTTGGAATGACCTCAGCAGAATCTAAAGTTATGTGGGAATTTAAAGTTCATTGTAATGTCTTTAATTTAGAGGGAACAGAAAAAAAAAATTCCTGAAATCATTTTTGATTGTTTGCCCCAAATGCTCAAATTCTCTGTTTTTGTTTTGTTTTTGTTTTTAGACCATAGACCATAGACTAGTCAGGATCATAAGATATCTTCAGTGAAGATTACTGATTAATTAGCTTAACAATGGTATCATTTAATGCTGAAAGTCTGTTCTTCTGCATGTACTCTTATAATTAGGAGTATTTCCATGCAGAACCTCTAACACAATGCAAAGGAGTTAGTCTTCCTGCTTGCCTTTTCTGGAAAACATTCTACAGCTCCATTTAGACAATTAGCAGAAGGGCTGAGAATGAATAATTGGTAAAATGTTCCAAGTTGGAAATAATTTCCTCTTGTAAAACTTCTGTTTCATTAATGGAAGTATATACATGAACAATGAGAAAAATTGCTTTAATATGATTTTTGTAATGAATTTGATGAAAAATGTTTTGACTTAAAAAAGACAACTATATGATATTACCCTGAACTATTCTGTTTCAATTTTTTAAAGCTATTTTTTTTGTATGGAATAAATGGACCTTATATTTATTATGTCTTTTTTCCCTGTGTGTTCATATGAGTGCAAATTATTCCTTCACAGAAGACATTGTAGTAACTAAAATAGAATTGTGCTATTTTGTTTGTTTTGTTAAACCATTTCTTCCTAGAAAGAAGAAAGGTGTTGATGACATTCTTCCGTTGTTCTTTTTCTTTCTACTCTGTCAGATCAGTATGCATTCTGTCGATATATGATTGACATGTTTGTCCGTGGGGATTTAAAACCAGGTATTCCAAACAATTTTTGCACTTGTCTGTTTTAATAGTCTTTGTTTCTAAGATTGCTGGCTTTTTTATGCACTAAACTGAATTTCCATTTTAAAAAATTGCATAATGCATGTGTAGTTCTAGAATAAAACCAATGAAAAGCAGAAGTAATAACTGGCATTAGGGCCTTTAATTTTACTTTCTATTACTGCATGGCCTATTGTAAATGAAGTCAGTTAGAAGCTAAAAAAATTCTAATATCTTTATATACAAAAAAGTGCTAATATCTTTAATAATATCTTGGAGTGAAGAGGTGAAACATTTTATTTCTGGTAAACTTAGAAGACTTATGACGATAAAAGTATCCTTTTTTTTAATATTGAAAAAAATTTATATTAAATCTGTCACAATTCAGATATTTAATTTACTTCAACATTTTGTATTTTCTCACATATGGAAGGGTTAGCTACTCTGGAGAACTACTATTGATGGAGCTAGTCAACCTTAGAGCTAATAGTCAACACAATGGGAAGTCTTTTTATTGAAAGGAATTTATCTATTATCTCTCCTATCTTTAATTGTTGCCCAGAGTGTAACAAGGGATTCTTTACTAATATCTTAATTAAGAATGAATAACTTGTTTGCTTGTACTAGGCCTTTTGCAGATTTAAAGACTGATAGTACTATGTTATGTTTGGGGAAACAATTCTAAGAAGATGGTATTGTCAAGGATAGAACTAATTTACAATAGAACAATTGAAGCTAATTGTTTAAAGCAAACTATATTTTGGTTCTAAGCTATTTTATATGGAAATCTCTCTAAAATGTATAATTACATTCATATGTATATCGGCAAATGGGCATATCATATTTAAAACAAATATATAATACATCTAGGTCCTAGAAAATTAGAAGATCATGAGAACTTTGAGTTTCAGGAAAATTTAGTTAATTCTAATAACTTATGCAAGCTAATTTCCTCCCTTCTTTTCTTCATTTTCTTAATCTTCTTTCTCTTTTTTGTTTACTTCCTTACTGAGTTAGAAACTGAAATAAGGGGGAAAACACTGAAAAATATGGTGATTCACTTGGATGATGACTCACTTTGTAAAAATGATTAATGCTAACATATGTATATAGCGTCATAGTAACCTTAGAAAGAAACATCAGGAAAGTGGTTTAGTATAGTAAAAAAAGAGGGCTTAGGACATAAATACAGATGTGATTCTTGACCCCATCCTTTTCTAGCCTTGGACCTTGAGAAAATCATTAAACTCCACTTGATCTTCAGTGTCTTTACATTTAAAATTGGGGTCACAGTCAGCAATAGCACTACTAGAAATTTATCCAAAGGATACAGGAGAGCTGATTCTTGGGGCACGTGTACCCAATGTTTATAGCAGTGCTTTCAAAAACAGCCAAATTATGGAAAAACCTAAATGTTCATCAACTGATGAATGGATAAAGAAGATGTGGTTTATATATGCAATGGAATACTACTTGGCAATGAGAAAGAAGGAAATCCTGCCATTTGCAGCAACATGGATGGAACTGGAGAGTATTATGCTAAGTGCAATAAGTCAGTCAGAGAAAGACAGATATCATATGTTTTCACTCATATGTGGAACTTGAGAAACTTAACAGAAGACAATGGATGAAGGGAAGGGGAAAAATAGTTACAAACAGAGAGGGAGGGAGGCAAACCATAAGAGACTCTGAAATACAAAGAACAAACTGAGGGTTGATGGGGGATGTGGAGAGGGGAGAGTGGGTGATGGGCATTGAGGAGGGCATTTGTTGGGATGAGCACTGGGTGTTATATGTAGGTGAATCACTGGAATCTACCCACAAAACCAAGAGCACATGAATACACTGTATGTTAGCCACCTTGACAATAAATTATATTTTAAAAAATAATATATAAAAATAAAAGTCAAAATAAAATAAAATAAAATAAAAATAAAATAAAATTGGGGTCACAGTAAAAACCTTGCAAAATTAGAGGCACCTGGGTGGCTCAGTTGGTTAAGCATCGGACTTTGGTTCAGGTCATGATCTCATGGTTTGTGAGTTCAAGCCCCACATTGGGCTCTGTGCTGACAGCTCAGGACCTGGAACCTGTTTCCAGTTTTGTGTCTCCCCCTCTCTCTGCTCCTCCCCTGCTCACAGTCTGTCTGTCTCTCTCTCTCAAAAATAAATAAACATTAAAAACATTTTTAAAAGTCTTGCAAATTTGCTGACAAAGCATCTAAGGAGAGGCACAAAATACTATTATAACTTTATTTCTTAAATCATTCAATTTAGCACAGCCTGTCTGAAAGAAACTTAACATTGACAATGCTCAGTCTATACACACCATTAAGTCCATTTTAGGTAAGAGATTTGTTGCCCATTTTATTTATCTGTGGTGGTTTAAGAGAGTTACATTCTATGCATATTTTGGTTTGTAAAGATCAACTGTTTACTTATATGCAACATGAATCAATATTGTTAATGAGCATGTGTTTTTAAATTTTATTATTTGAGGAAAATAATGTGTTCTTTGTGTCACCCAAGTTATTGATAGAACTAATTGATCATAAAATACAATTACTAAGAAAATCACAGGACAGAGAGAACTGTCCTGTCAATGTCCTGTCACTGTCAAAGTCAATGAGGGATGCTAAGCGTTTAACAGTCACAAAGCTAATCAGATCTTTTCCAAAATTTAACAGCAAATCAAGATCAGAAGGAACAGTGAAACCATGTCTACATGAGTTGAGAATTCCTCTATTAACCATACAGGGGGAGGTCTTTTAAAGTCATATGTGAACATTTTCTAAATAGCCATGAGTTCAGATCTGTAGCACTATCTAGTATCCTAACCCATGAAAATAATTCCCAAGTGCTATACAATTAGATTTTTATTAAAGCTTATGTATTTATTTTGAGAAAGAAGGGGGGGGGGGTGTTGCAGAAAGAAGGAGAGAGAATCCCCAGCAGGCCCCATGATGTCAGTGCAGAGCCCAATGCAGGGATCAAACTCACAAACTGTGATATCATGACCTGAGCAGATATCAAGAGTCAGACATTCAACAGACTGAGACTGATGCCCAGATTAGATTTCTTAATATCACTTATTACCTTTCTAACTGCTTTCCTAGTTTATTTCATCTACCTACATTCATGATTTTGAAGATTTATTTCTATAATGTATAAGAAATTAAAGAATATGTAGATGAGTATTTCTGGAGAATTAGTGTTTTTCAGCATTTCAAGGGGTGAAACAGAAGAATCTGGAGAAGGGAAACCTGTATGGTATGGCTATTGTTTCATGTAACAAGTCATGTAAAAGTTCGTAAGTGTACAGAAGGAAAATTTCTGATATTTCCTTTGTTGGTGAGACAATACATATGATGGAGTTAGAAAGCACTAAATATGGTGTGTGTTTTGAAAAATGAGGAATGAGAAATAAGATTTAATCTGGGCATATTAATTTAGAGAAAAGGCAAGTGATAAGACTTTGACTCTGACTGACAATTAGAGAATAAAACAATTCCTGCCAAGCTTATTGCTCTGCATGTATCCAGTATTTATAAAACATTTGTGCTTCCATCTGTTTCTGTTTGGGATTAGTAGAACACCTGTTATTGTTTAGCTAGAGTTCATTATTAATTATTGGTAATGAGTTTTTTTAAACATAATTTGATTTTTTCCTTTTGGGATAAAATATTTCCCTTGTGCAATGTTGCCACACCCTCAAAAGTAGCCCAAATCACAGTTGAGATTTGAAAAAACCTCATTAATGAAATGTACTGACACAATGACATATGTCCCAAGTTTTTCTTTTCTATCCCATTAAATAAAATACTTCTGACAAAGATACCATTAGCATTTTTTTAAGCTAAGATATACCTGAAAAAGAACTGAATTGCTCTTTCTGAATCTCTGTAGTGAATATACACTATCTTATGGTCAGTAAAAATCCTTACCTCAATTATAGGGACTATCTTAAGAAGCCAGCATAAACTATAACCGCATATACAACAGTCATTTGTTGTATATAACAATTAAAATTCTCGGGTACTGACTCACTCTATCTTCAATTGAAAATTAAGAAATTCTATTTAAACCTAGAAAATGAGTATATGCTACTAAGGTTGGTTCTGTGGGGAATCGGAGTAGACGTATATGTATAATGCATAATTTTAGGGATATTATGGATACTGAAGTGCCCCCTTCTCTAGAAATATTTTTTTTCTGCTGCTCTTAAATGATCTAACAACCCTGACATTAGATCTCTTGATTGTGTACTTGGTCAGTTCATAGAACATGTTTTGGGTAATCCCTAAACTGTCTTAAGGAAGAGAGGTGAGAAAAGGAAAGGGAGAGGAAGGGAGGGAGGGAAATGGATCCTGTTCTAAGGAGGCTGTCTTGAAGCTGATGATTCACACTTTTTAGGGTTAAAATAGTCTAGCTGTCATTTTCTTTTAAGACAACTATGAAAACTGGTCAAGGCAGACATTAATAGCTACATTGAGATTCACTTTATGGTGGTGGTGGTGGTGGTGGTGGTGTGTGTGTGTGTGTGTGAGTTTTGGTTTTGCTTTTAGAAATTGATAGTAGTGATGATCAAGATAAATGACTTTAGTTTTGCTTATCTTTATCATCCTTCCAGTAATTCCAATCTCCTTTTCAATACTTTGCTGCTAAGCACATTTTTCTTAAGTGATAGCCATACTGATAATTTCATTCATTTAGGTAGACTCTAAAAGAACCATTATGGGGCACCTGGTGACTTAGTTGGTTAAGTTCCTGACTTTTGATTTCAGCTCAGGTCATGACCTCATGGTTTGTGAGTTTAAGACCCCCATCAGACTCTGTGCTGAAAACCCAGAGCCCTGTTTAGGATTCTCTCTCTCTGCCCCTCCCACTGCCTATGTGAGCACATACACATGTGTGCTCTCTCAAAAATAAATAAACTAAAAACAAAAATTGTGAGCAAATAAAATTGAAAAAAATAAATAAAAAATAAAATAACCATCATGATCTTACTACGCATTTTCACATTTCCTCTTCATCAACTTCCATCTGGGCCAAATAGATTGCATGTACTCCTGGGTGAAGTCAACTGAGTTAAGCAAGAGACAAATTTCAATAAGGAAAAAAAATCACATGGCTTACAGACCTCTTTATATTTATTGTAGATAAGGAAATCAATTTAAATGTCCAGTACAAGAACTAGGCCTTGTATGCTTTTGCTTCATCATTTTAACACTTTTTTTCCAGCTTTTCATCTCTGTATGAAAAAAAATCATAATCAAAAAGCCATTATGATTAAAGTTCAATACAAGTTAATGTTTATCCCTTAGAAGTTATCCCACCATTAAAATCCAACTACTACCTGACTTACTTGAACCAAGAATTTATGTTAAGGTAATTTATTCCCCTTTCTGTGTCATTTACTCTCTTAAAATTGAAGGTAGTCACCTATCAAAATCTTCTCTGAGTATAATAAGGTATTCTTTGGCAGTCTGTATTCCAATTCTATAGGTTTTTAGGTCCACAGCTAGAAATAGAGCCTCAAGGAATGAGAGTACTCTCATTTTATTAAGATCCTTTTCTTGAACTTCAGTTGTGCCTAACTGCATTTTTGGTTTGATCCTGCTGAGAAGAAGTCAAATGTAATTGCATTATAGTCACTGTTATTTAATGGTTTAATCTAATGTATTTCAGAGCTCAATTGGCTATAATGTAGAAGACTAGGTAAGATTCAGCCTTACTTTACTTTCCTCCAAAAAATACTGCTCCATGAAAACATACTCACTTTAATTCCAAACATCTCATTATTTTCACAAAATAAAAGTTCTGGGAGTTTTGATGTTAATGCAATAAACATCTGTTGAATCCCCTCTGCAAGCTGCTGGTCCAGAAAAGAGATAAGACATGGCATATATAACTTTATAACTAAGGATAAATTGATAAGTATGCAATAGAGGTTTAGAAAATGTAAATGCTAATCTCAGTATACTAGGAACAATAGTTATCTTTACTTACCATTTGGACCTCTTTGTGTTTTTTAATATTTTAAATCATTTAAAAAATGGTTTACAGAAGTAAGAGTAAAGGGGTGAAAATTGTGATAAGAACTTAAACATAGCAAAACCAAAAGTTTATTTCATCAATTTTCTGATTTTGAAGATGTATATACTCCAGATTGGAAACATCTTCAGAAAGGAACTAACTAACTATATATATATACATATATATATATATGTATATATATATACATATATACAATTGTATATATACATCTAGTTGTATATTGTATAAACCTGCAATATATACATCTAATTGATACTAATTCTAGATTTCAAACACATCTTTAATAGGTTCTAGCATAGTATCACTTCTGGTTCATTTAGAATTTGCGTTATCAAAATGCAACAGTCAACTTTTTCAAATCTTTGAGGCACGTAATTTCGTTAAAAAACAATGTCATCTCCATTCCATAACTACAAGACATTTTTATTTTTAGATTCTTAAACATTATTTAGAATGATGAATCCAATGAGTTTTTTTTTTATTTATACATAATTGATTTCATTCTGATACTGGCCTTAACCTTTCTTTAACATTTGTGTACTTAAAAACTATAAATTTTGGCACACAGACTTTATAAAAAATGAAAAAGTATTATAATATACCCTTAAAACAAAATGAGATAGGTTCTTGCCACAAAATATTGCATGGTGAAGTCCTTCTGGTTGAAGGACTAACTGCATGAGAATATCCTATTTCATTTTTGTCCTTGGAAATGAATTGTTCCCTCATGGATTCTTGAGTTTGAGAAAATTCATTGTCATCTGAAAATCCATGGTCTGAGATTTCATTTGAACAATTAATTTCAATTTCACCCTAATCATTTAAGTTTAGCATACTTAGCTCTCTTTTTTACATTTGTCTTCTGATTCATCTAATAACCTAAACATCTTCCTTTGTCCATTTTCTTCTTTTTGCAGTTATGGACGAAACATAGAACTTCTAAATTCTAAACTGTGCTCAATGAAACTAGAAGTAGATCATAAGAATGTTTCCAGACTTCTTTTATGCGTTCTTGAATGACGATGCAACATTTTAGTCAAAAAATAAGAAAACTGAATGATGATGAGAATGGAGGTTTATTTTGCAATTGCATCATCCTTCCAGGCAACTCCATCATTATTCTATTTTCTTATCATTTTACTCATTTTTAGCATTGTTGGGAATAATTGATGAGTCATAATGAAGTAATTCCTGAATTCATGAAATAGAAATGTTCAAGAGAGAGGAAAAATAAGATCATAGAGATTCCATCACGTATCCTGGATTTTTTTAAATTGCCCAACGGTGCCATGTAGCAAATTACAAGTTATAATGAGTTTTATTCTGTTTAGAAAATAAGTATTTTTTTTCCTTTGTTCCTTGGACAACCTGTAAGGAAAAGTAAGGCAAGATAAATCAGTCTCTACAAGTAGTTACAATTGCTCAAAACAAAACAAAGCAAAACAAAACAAAATAAAGTCTCAAAAACTCAGATTGACTTCCATAGACTCTACTAGCACACTGAGAATCAATGGACAGAACATAAATTGAAGGTCACACAAGCCAGGATTTAAATACTTTGCTTAATAACTTTTTCTGAGTCTCAGTTTTTAAATCAAATATATTTCTTAAGGTTGTTAGATGGTGAAATAAGATAGTGTATGCACATATCCTCTCCCCACACTTTTTCATTTTCTCTTTTACCATGTAAATTTACTGCAAAAATGATAATGCTTCTAGTGTGAAGATCAGAGAAGATCTTATGGAAGAAGTAAAAGTTGAAAGGGGTCTTGAGACATTGGTGGACTGTGTCTATATAAGTTTAAGGATAAAGACATAAGACTGAATAGCTAACATTTAAGTCACATAGTCACACTAATTTGAAATGTTCTTTTATAACTACCTGCTGTTGAGTATTCTCTGCTAGATTCTTAAAATAATCTTATTTAATCCATATAAAACCTTGGGAGGAATGTATTATCATCCTTGTTTTATAGAACAGAGAATGGAGGTAGAGAATTTAAATGTTTTGTCTGGGTCAAACACAGTGCAGACAGGGGATTCAAACACAAGCCTGACTAATTCTAAAGCCCAAAGCTCCCTGCTTGTTTAGGCATAGGTGGGGAAATGCAAGTGGTTCACAGTGGTTGACATTCAGGAAGCCTAGAAAGAAAAACAAAATTGGAAACATTTGTGTAAGAAGGTTTTGAGGGGATGGCCTTCTTGCACAGTTAGGATATGTCCAAGGAGGTTCACAGAGGTAGAACCATGGGTTTTATCATCACAAATACCAAAAGAGAGGAAAATAAAAGATTATTCAGAGGTTGTTGGCTTGAAAAAACAATAATAATAGTGCTCTAAATAGGGAGTAAAGGAAAAGACTGGTCAAAACTCATGAGAGTGAGAAGAGCTAGTGATGTAGGAGATTTCAAATCCATTACCTATTCTTAAGGCCGCAGATGATGGTGTTCAGTTACAAAAGGGGAATATATGAAGATTCCAATCGAAACATCATTTAAGCACCTGCTAAATACCAAGGTTCATACCAACTATTTTCACACACTTTACTCATTTAATTTTCACAGCAAACTCTGAAGTAAATGTAAGCAGTTAGATAATCAAGTGTGGAGTTTTGGTGAGAGGTCAATGGTGGAAATGAGGTTACCAAGAGAGTGAGTGAAATAAGTGATCATACAAATATTGAATACATGAATACTGCATGCACTGTAGTCTCAGAATGAACACGGTAGGGGATATAAGAATACTAAAAGATGATCCCTAACTTTAACAAGTAGAATTATTTGAAACAGAAAATGGTAAAAGGTTAAAATTGGGAGTGAGATTGCATAATACTGACACCACATGTTACATGTTTCAGAGAGACATCTGTGATTCTTGATGTCAGGGAAGACAAAAGACACCTAGAATTTGAAAGATGGGGAGTATTTGACTAAGTGCTAAGGAATACACAGGCCTTGGCTCGTGTATGAATGAAAGAGAAAATGAACATGGACATGACATGGCAGAGCATGTGAAATTGATGTGTTTGTATGACAATGAGGATATTGGACAGACAAAAAGATAAATTAAGATTAGAAAACATCGGGAAATAAGGAGTGATAAGTTTGTGGTGACATTATACTCGGTCAATCAGCAAAGCTGTATGTAACTTGGCATGGAAGAGAGTCTGAAAAATTTGAAGTACAACAATGACATGAAATCAGCATTACAGAGAGTGTGATCAAGCAGCATCTGCTAAAGGGATTAGAAATAGGGTAAAGTTTATGAAATATTGCTAGCACTGATGAATCTAAAACATGGTTTTGAAGGAAGAAAGGACAAATTTACTAAGTCATCGTTCATATAGGTGGTGATGGGAACTGTGTACAAGTGACTTAAGAAATTAATGTTGTAACTCAAAATGTTATAAACTATTTCGACGATTTAAGTTCACACATGAGGTGGAAACTTAAATGAGGTTTAGATGTAAATGAGAAGAGTGAGTATATGTGATTATTTACTAAAAACATAGTGCAGTGAGAAAAGTGCTAGAACTGACATGTTCATAACCTAAAATGGAGTAATAATTTGCTTTCCTTCTTTGGCTGCTTTCTGTTGTTTTCCATGGTTTTATTTGGATTCTTTGGAGGTAGCCACCAATGCATGGACATTTCAGGCAGAGAAAGCAGGTGGGTAGGCAAGTAGACTCTAGCGCCGGACTGCATGGCTTTAATTCTAGGCCCTGCCACATGCTTGAAATATGACTTAGTCACATTAATCAATCTCTTTAGGCCTTCATTTCCTCCTCTGTCAAATGAGGCTGATAAGACTGTCACAGAATACATTAGCAGATGGTCAAAGCACACTTAAGGGTCCATGGCTCTCTGAGTGTCAGCATTTCTTTAGTAACTGGGCACATATCTATGAGTTGTTACAAGCAGAACCACATCAACAAATACACAACACCAATTTTATCCATCGTAGCCATCTGATGTCTTCTAGCCTTGGATCTACTACCTATGTAATGTGGCCAATAATACATAATTGACAGTATTATATTGGGGATTGTAGGAAAAATCTTACATTATATGCTTATAATGAGTTTGGTTTAAGCATATCTTAGATGAGTTTTCGGAACTATGCTAGATTCTACAGATACAGCACTGAATAAATAGGCATGGTGTTTATTTCTCCTATAAGGAGAATAATAGGCATTATTTTTTAGGGTTAACATTTAGACCAATCCAAGAACACCCATTAACATTTAATAAGCACTATTTACACATATAGTGGTGGTGGGGGTGACGATTGTGCCCAATAACAAAATTGTGATTTTCTACCCACCACTCCTGATTCCTTTCTGATTTAATTATTGTTTATCATTAGCATTCTCTCCCTAACAAGTCTTTCTTTTCTGCCTTGTATACAACTTTAAGAAACATTTGCTTTTAAATCCCTACTGTCTCATACTTTGCCAGATCCACGATATGTTTATTGAATTGAATTCATGGTGCATAATATTTTTCTCAATGAAAAAAATTATTGATGATCATCTCAGGACAGCCCTCTTTATTCATTCCTGGAAGTAATCTTGTTATTTAAAAAGATGACAGGTTTCTAAGCATTGCAAATAGGCCCTATGTAAAGATTCTTAAAGGAGTTATTGGTAGTATCTCTAGAGACAGAGGCTCAGAATTAACAAAGACTGGTTTGCTGCATGCATCTGTAAACTGCAGGCAGCATAAAGAATCAGAAAAAAGTGGTAGAAAGAAAGAGGAGAAATCCTACACTTAATTACTGGCATGCATGGTTCCTGGACATAGCATACCCTGTGAGAGTTGCCTCTGATTATCTGAAGTCCGTGGAAGCTGTTCAAGATAAATGTATTAGATTTCCATATTTGTCACAATCAATCCACGGAACATTCTAGTCACTATAAATAGCTGGTATGTACATAGAAATAGATCTGAGAACCTTTGCATGGCTGTGATTCCTCTAAGGCTGCTGTACTCTCTCTAGCAGGTAAAGGGACCATAGATTTTGGGAGAGGGCTAGTAAATAGAAAGACCGCTGTCCTTGTAATACCAAGTTGTATGACTTCACTTCTCTGTGTCCAATTAAAGGAAACAAAATGAAGGCCTGTTTTATTTTCCTTACATTCTCATTCTTCACATTTGTCTCCTAACCCTTTTGAAAGAAGTGGTGGATTTTAGAGGAGTATCTTTGCTGTGAGGGAACTTTGAATAAAGCATCGTTTTGGTCTAGCCTTGTCACTCTTAATGGCATGGACTTGCTGTCAGACAAAAATAAATTCCTCCTCAGGTAACCTACTGAGACTATTCAAAGCATGTTCTAAAATAGTCTGAAAAAGGAACAAATAATACAGAGTAATTTGAATTGCTGCATGAAAAGCAAGGAAAATTAAGGCTTAATCAAAGAATTATCAAACTAATTAGGTGTTATTTATTAATGTGTCATGTCTTATAATAATCTTATCTGTCAATTCATATGAAAGAGTGCAGATTAAAAAAGCATTCTAGTAATTATGTGAATATATTCCCCTTGTCCTGCTCTAAGGTTCATTTGGGTGGCCCCGTAGATAAAGAATGGAGAATCTGTGGCTTTCAAATAAATATATATATAGTTCTTATCACTTTTCTAAAGCAGGCCTTAATTTGAATATGAGAATAACAAATATGCCCCATACTTATTTTGGTACAACTAATTGTGAACCAAGCAGTTTGATATAACTGCTTTCGGAGAGACCTAGATGATGAACAAATAGTCCTCACCCCTAGCTTTTTTTCCTGTACAGGATGTTTGTGCAAGATGGAGACAATAATGAATTTTGCAATATTAACATTACTGCTACCAAATTCAACATTTTGATGTCTAATAGTTGCTCAGCATTTTTTGATCCGGTATATATTTTGGTTCTCTAAAAATATTTTCTAAAATACTCTGTTAAGAATACTAATGGTCATAACATGAGTTTCAAAGCAGAAGGAGAAAACAATCTAGTCAGATTATTACAGGTAGAACAATGAACAGTATAAAGCAGCTGGGGAAGAAAAATGGGAGAAGGTAGTAATTAAGTACTAAATCATGTTTGCAGATTATACTCACTATTAATGTCTAAAGAGGAGAGGCCCACAGAGGTTAGGATAGGCTTTATAAAGCTATAGTATATTTCCAATGCTTACCTTCAACATCATTGTGATTGTTCTTATTAATTGCTTACAATGAGCTTGTTACTTATTTTTTTTAGGTAGTCAAGTTTTTCACTCGAAGGGGGATAAAATAGTCATATAATTATATGTACTTTTCATTAACAACACCAAGTGAGAAATCAACA
Source organism: Panthera leo (assembly GCF_018350215.1). Taxonomy (NCBI): domain Eukaryota; kingdom Metazoa; phylum Chordata; class Mammalia; order Carnivora; family Felidae; genus Panthera; species Panthera leo. The sequence goes on along the minus strand of NC_056683.1, from coordinate 110,632,714 downwards.
CAGGGTAAAAACTGAACAAAGCAATATCTCACCATATGGATGTCATCTACATCACTGTGCATCCCATTATACTTTAGCGTCTCTCCTTTGTCATTCACACTTAATTATTTATATTACATCTCTTAAATCCCCACTATTCTATTTTATTCCATATTTCTGCTTCGTGGTTGACATGAAGCTTTCCTGAAAGAAAAACTGCCACCTACAAATTACTTTCTATTGTATCCATCCACAGTGTTTAGGTAATAAGCGTGTGTTTAGTGGATGAGACTTGTTTGTAATAATTAGAATCTCTTATAGAAAGGGCAAATAGATATAGAGAAAGAACCAATACTGTCATATTGAAACATCCTGTAAAAAACAACCTGATGAATTAATATTCTCTTATAAAATAGTTGCATAAGATGTAAACCGTTTCCACTTTCTATTATTCATGATGGGATTATATTAATGATGATTTTTCTCCCAGAGGAATATTATTTTTTTGTATAATTATAAGTAGCCTCCTGGCAGACACTGGATAAGCAGTGAGTATTGTTTCAAATGACAAAATGGTGTCAATTATACACAATTTAAAACAGGAAGAGAAGTTGGATGATTTCCAAATGTGTCATTCAAGTGAGAATGTATTTGTGAATTTAATTGTGTTGGTAAGCCTATTAAACAGTAATTATTAACATGTTACCATTTATCCTTTATCTATCAAGTGCAAGTATTAAAATATTTAAGTTTATGTTATATGCCTGTAGTTGAAAAGGTGTGGAGTTTCATCATCTTTATTAAAGCACCCAGTAGAGAATTCTCAGCTAAAACAAAACATCAAATCCTTTGTCTCCTCGTGAGATAAATCCTAAAACCTGAAGTTCCCTTTTTCATTGGCTCTATGATTCTTCCTTCAGCTTTCCATATCTCTTTGAATTGCTTGTGAACATGGGATATATGCATGTGTCAGAGACAATTAACAAACAAACCAAAAAAATAAAAAAAAAAAAGGAAAGAAATTTTCTCACAGGTGGAGACAAAGGATAGGATAGTTGCAACATCCCTTTGCCAAGTACTGTGTGGTATGGAAATCGCTAAACAGGGTGGTTGAAAAGTGCCAAATTGATTTTATTTTATATGAATGAGATCCCTGTATAAAAGAGAAGCAACACCGTTTTTTCAAATCCCATGCAATAGCTTAAAAAAGTCTGTCTCTGCTTTTGAGGATAAGGAGAAAAAGTCCCAAAGCACCTTGATTTATATGGCTTACCTAGGGTGAAGGAAAACTCAGTCATACACACATTATTCAGCAGCTACCTCCCTTTTAAAGATGTTTGAGGGCGATCAGAGATGATGATCATGATGGCTTTGATGAAGACAATGGAAAGATATATCACTTACTAAATCCTAATGGTATGCCAGGCCAGGTGCTATGCTAAACTCTGGACGTGGATCATCTCACTGAGTTCTTACCAAAACCTAGGAGCTGGGTTATAATTTTCCCACCTCATAGATTAGGGAATTGAACGAAGAGGAAGTTTCGGAATTTGCTCAGATGGCTGGATATTATCTCTAGCATTGTAGGGAGAATTATAAATATATTTTAAAAAGGGGGTCACTGCCTCCTAGGTTTTCTTTTCTTTTTTCCTTCACTTTATTTTCTAAGCGGTATAATTTAAGAAAAACTCACCATCCCTGTATATAATGCAAATTTGACATGCACTCCTAAATCTTGTCATTACAACTGCCAAAGAAAGAAGGCAGTCTGTTGGTAACTTTCAGTTGTGTTTGTTGGTTGGTCAGTGAAAGTAATATGGTATAGAAACCCCAGGCAAAGGGGACTGTGACTTCATACTCAAGAGCACAATGTTTTTCACTGAAATTACTGAAGGAGTCTTGGATATGGTTTGCTTTTGAATTTCCTGGGATTCTATTAAGTTGGCCAAAAGCCTGATAAAATATCACACAGTTCCATGATTAGATTTTTAAGTGTATTTTATTTTTAATGGTTAAAGTGACAGCAAATTGAGATAGAAGAGAACCTAGGGTAAATTTATCTCGAAGGTTGTTGGTGGGTCCTGAAGTTACTGAGAATGAAAACAACAGATTCTAGCAGTTTAGGAATTGATTTAGCAATCAACTCTGCCAGCTGCTCTCTGTCAATAACCTCTTTGGTAGAATCCTAAAGTCAAACAGCTAGAAAAGACATGAGACAGAAGGAGACATTATTTATTCGTCATGTTTAGATAGTTTACAAAAATGTCAAGCTTCCTAGCTCTTAAGAAGTGAATTTGTTATGCTACTTGTAAGTTATTTTAATATGTTCTGTAAATGTAATGATTTTGTCTTGGGGGCCATATTTTCTCTTATTTCCTCATCTTTCTGATTACATACTTTCCCAATGATCAACAATTTGGTGTGACTTGATTTTCCATCTTTGAGGAAGTCTTTAAAGTGTCTCTGAAAAGTAATACTGAATATAAAGCCTGAACTATTACATTTTGACTTGAGAGTTATGACACATTAAATGTACTCATATTTAGGTGTATGCCATGTTATAATTACCTGGTTGATAAACAACAAACTTATCAGGACTGGTTCTTTTGTATTAACAGCAATGATCAATTAAATGAAGTGAATTATAGACTATTATTAGTCAGTATGTTAATGTGTGAGGGAGGAAGGGCTTGCCTAGGGATATAAAAGAAACCTGAGATTTTAACTCAAAATTTTATTGAGGTTTAGTGATTTTCCTCAAAAACTATACATTTATTTTTATTTTATTTGTTTTTTTTTTTGTTTGTTTTTCTTTTTTTTGAGATAGAAAGACAGAGAGAGAAAGAGGAGGGGTAGGGGGAAAAGAGGGAGAGACAGAGAGAATCACAAGCAGGCTCCATGGCCCAGAATGGAGTCCAATACAGGATTTGATCTCAGGACCCTGAGATCATGACCTAAGCAATATCAAGACTCAGATGCTTAACTGACTGAGCCACCTAGGTACCCCCAAAACTATGCATTTTTAATTCTACTCAATTATGTGTTTAAAATTTACAAATAAGTATAATATTTTAAATATTTGCCATGCAGAAAAAGTTGATTTCTTTTTATAAATTGACTAAAGTTAGATCTCTTTATTTTTTTTCAGTTTTATTGAGATAATTGACACAATATTATATTAGTTTTAGGTGTACAACATGATGATTTTCTATGTGTGTATATTGTGAAATGGTCACCATAATAAGTTATAATTTTTATAATGCACATAGTTATAATTTTAATGATGAAAACATTTAATATCTCATCTCTCATCAATTTATAAACAATACTATAGTCACCATGCTGTACATTATAGCCCCAGGATTTATTTATCTTATAGTTAATTGGAAGTTTGTACCTTTAGGCTATCTTCACTCATTTCACCCACCCTTCATCCCACTCCACCTCTGGCAACCACCAATTTGTTCTCTGTGGGAATATGAGTTCTATTATTTTAGATTCCACATGTGAGATCTTATGGTATTCACCTTTCTCTGTCTGGCTTCTTGCACTTAGCATAGTATCTTTAAGATTGATTCATATTGCCACAAATGGCAGAATTTCCTTCTTTTTATGGATGAATAATATTCCATTTTCTCTTGATAAATAGATACAGTTAGATAGAGTCCAATTCCAGCATATACATATATCACATTTTTTTAAATCCATTCATCTGCTGATGGACAGCTGGGTTGTTTTCATAAGTAGGCCATTATAAATAATGCTGCAGAAAGTTGATTTCTAGTAAGATGAGCTATTTTTATCCTACAGCTTCTCCAACCACTCAACACCTTAGGAAGTAGTCATCCCCATTTGGTAAAGAATGTCAGATATTTTTGACATTGGAAAATGGCATCTAAGAGACCTAATTTTAATTCATTATAACTTTGAATACTAACAACCGATGGTCAAAAACATGCATTATTTGTATTTTAAATTGTCTTCAAGTGGAACAAGAGGTAAAATGTCCATTAATAACATCACTTTATTATAATACAGAGAACTTCATTTAAGATCTGCTTTTTAATTATTATAAGATTATATCATTGAGTATAGAATTCTAAAACACAATATAACAACGCAATAATTGCAATTAATTAAAATTGTTCAGCACTATTCCAAATGTTGTTATATATTTTGTTCATTCCTTTTCTCTTTATGCTATTTATAAAATAGACGCAAAATACAAAGACAACATGCTACTGTGCAAAGAAAACAGCACCTGCCATCTTCATATACGGGTCCTGCTTATAAGCACTTAGGTGAATTTAGCAAGTTGTTTAATTTCTTTGGGTTTCAATGTTTGGCACTAAAACACTATTCAAGTTACATTTAGTTGCAGAATTATTTAGGCTGAAAAATACCTGAGTGGATAATTTACATAGTCTTCTTTCCACTTGAGGGGACCTATAGATATTCAGAATATATTACAAGGGTTACATCTTGATTGAATTATTTAATGATGCTAACCTTTCTTCATTTTGGACTTTAGCTCACTTTTTCCCACTAGCCATGAGTAAACACATTAATTTTTCACTTTCATAGCAAGACTGTTGTTCCATTCATAAATAGGTAAAGATACTCAAAGAAAGAAAGTGAATGCTTTGGTCTGGAACCGTTAATGATTAAAAATGAATGAATGAATGAATGAATGAATGAGTGAATGAATAAACAAGTAAATAAAATTTCACTTTTTTGTTGGAAGTATTCTATACTCTATAAAGAACTTAAAAAATAGCTATAATTTGGTCTGTTCTAGAAAATGTGACAGAGTAGCATCTAACATGCACTGATTCACTCATTCAGTTAGTCATTCATTTTCTCCTTTAATGATTCCTTTCCTTTCACAAGTATATAGTGCTGTTGCAGATTCTGTCCTCAAGTTGCTCATAGTCTACTGAAGATTTAAAAACGTGGGGGGCTGTAAAGCCCAAACTTGTATATAAACATCAGTGCATTGATGCTCAGAAGATAAAGTGCATCCTGGGTGCTCTGGGAGCATGTGAGGAGAGTGTGTGGAAGAGAATCAAGGGAGGAGATAAAATGGCCACGTTTTGAGGAATAACTGGAATAAGCCATGTTCTAGGCCATGTCATCACTCAGAATTTGCAATCCCAGAAATATTTGATTAGGGGCATGTGGTGGCTCAGTTGGTTGAGTGTCTGACTTGGGCTCAGGTCATGATCTCACGGCTTGTGAGTTTGAGCCCCACATCAGGCTCTGTGCTGACAGCTCAGAGCCTGGAGCCTGCTTCAGATTCTGTGTCTCCCTCTCTCTCTCTGCCCTTCCCTACTTGTCCTCTGTCTCTGTCTCTCTCTCTCAAAAAAATAAATAAACATTAAAAAATTTAAAAAAAATTTGATTAGATGTCAAGTGGGAGATTTGCATTGTATGTGCGTGAGTGCATTCTAAGTTTTTATTTTTATTTCTTTTAATTGTGACTGCAGTTCATCTAATTTGCCTCATTTATCTCTTTTCCTCCTGGCTTTGGCTTTTGCATTAAAAGAAAAACATATGATTCATTTTACCTATCTGTCTCTTTCTTCCATCTTTACTGTCTGTCCCTTGGTTTACCTTGTGTGCAAATATGATTTGCTGTGGGTTTGGAAGACATATGGTTCAGAGAGCTAGAAGAAACTAAGAAAAGTAAAGAAACAGGAATTGTGAAAAACTTAAAAGTCTCCCAGTGAAAGTCTATCTAGAATTGTGGAAATGAGGTCAGGTAACAAAAAGATTGATCTTTAAGTAGGGAGTCTTTTTGATGGGCCACTTGGGGTCAATTCAGCATCTAATTAAGGTGAAACAAAACATGAACACCAAAGAAAACTGTAAAACTCTTCATAGAATGAACTAAATACTTACAGATCTTTCAAGGGTTAGGAATCATTGATAATAATAGATAACTGGCATTTATCTCGATCTTCCAAATAGACGTTAAATAAATAGAAAAATAAAATAGAGTGGAAAAGGTCTTAATCTTATATTGGACTTGCTCTCAGTGTATGATTTTGTTAGGCCATTTATCCTTCCAGGGGCTTTTTTTTTCCATTTGAAAACTCAGGGTGTTGGAATAGCTGATTTCAAAGGTCTCTCCTATACCCCAAAACTCTAGGATCATGATTCTGTGCCTCTATTTTCATTAGATCCCAAACATCAGGTATTTTGTCACAATTGAGGTATAAGGCTAAATAGAACAATGATATAATCTCAAATCAATCTTGTTTCCTTTCTTTTCGTTGACTGTTCCATGGAAAATTATTTCTACTTCATAAATTGGAGATGAAGAGGAAAAAACACTAATATTACCTTTATCATTTTTAATCAAAAGAATGTATGAAATATGCATTTGGCTGCTATTCCATGCTTTCCATCAAAGTGAATATGCAAATATATAACACATGGAAATATTAGGGAAGCTTTTTATCAGGATGCAAAGAAACCTTTCCAGTAGAAACATTTTGGCCTGGAGGAGTTTCTTTGATCTAAGAAGTTAAAGAATTTGGTGTTTTAAAACACTTATAATAGGGTTGTGTAACCAATTTATACTAAATAATCCATTTGCCTAAAACTTTTCTAAAATCATAGCAAAAAACTTGTAAATTAATTACCAATATAATATATTATTGGAATAATCTAATATAAAGTAACTATGGCTTCTACTTCAGTGTCCTCTATATAAGACCTCTGGCAAAATTAAAAACTACATAATCCAAGTGACAACAATGACTAAGCAGTTAGTTCATAAACAGCACCTGGCTGGGTAAATGGAAAATTCCTTGCCCTTATCTGAGTGTTCTCAGTTGTTCCCAGAAGCTCAAGTCAAATGATTTCTTTCCCTCACTTCTTACATTAAATTCATTTAATAGTCCTATTGGGTTTATGTCAAAATGTACTCTGAATCCATCCACTTACCTCCAATTCCTATGTTTTTCATTTATCATATATTTAAAAATGCCACCCATTATTCTGAATAGCATTTCTTTTTACTTTTTCTTGATACATTTTTAATAAGATACTTATTTCCATTTTACTTGTTTAGTTACTGTTTTTTGTCTCCACCCACTGGAATCTCAGCTCCACGAAATAGGTGATTTTGTCTGTGTTGTTCACTACTATAACTCCATATCCTACGGAAGTGCCTGGTACTCAGTAGGCATTCAATAAATACTTGTTGCATTAATGATTGAATCTCTACCTCAAACCACCTAGTCCAAGCCCATGTCACTTTCTTACTTTCTATCATTTCAATAGTCTCCACCTGATATCTTGCTGTCCCTCATATCCTTTTCTCTACAAACATTGTTTTGGTTCACACACCAGCCAGTGATCTTCAAAAAACCTACATGCTGTACTAAAACCCTACAAAATCTTACCTTTGTCCTTAGGATAAATCCATACTCACCGGAATAGGCTAGAATGGTCTGCTATGAGCTTGTCTCTGTTTTCCATCACCGATGACCGTTAAACAAGCCAGTCTGGTCACTAGCTTAGGCTTTTTGTACTGCTATTCTCTGTCAAGAATCCTTTTATCAGACATCTTCCTAAGGTTTGCTCCTTTGTATTCAAGTCAGAGCTCAGATGTGTTCTCCTTGGAGAAAGGGCCACTTCCTATGTTATGCATTCGTGCAGTTGTGTAACAAAGGCCTCCAACTCTGATTCCCCCACCCCAAGACAGCATGCCCTGGACTGGAGCTGAAACTGGCCAGGAGAGAGCTGCCTCTTAATTTTGCACTAAGCAGGTTTTCCTGACCAAATCTTACCACCGTGGCCTGCATATACTCAGAAGACACATTTTTCGAATTTGCACAAAGCTTCATAGGCTAGTGGAATCGTGCTTAACGGTGGCCCTCCTCTTCCCTTTCTGTCCATTTTAGCATAGTCTCTTCCCTCTAAAATTTATCTGCCTCATCACTCTATTTTAATGTCCCTACATTTCTGAGATCTGAAATTATATGTCTTGCCTGTCTTAAATTATTAAATTATTGCCTGTCTCCCTCCATCTCTAACATAAACTCTGTAACAACAGCGTATTTCTCTATCTTCACTGTGGTCCCTCAGTGATTTCATTTGCCCATGAACACTCACAACAACCAGCTGGAGCAGAGATTATGGTTTCCATTTTATCTTGAAACCACTGAGTCCTAAGTTAAGTGATAATTGTCTGTTTACTGAGTGCCCCATCCACTCGACTGAGTACAAGGGATGCAAAGTAGCTGTGTAGAATTTAACAATTCATGAGTGGGAGGTATAAAGGTGTATTGGAGTAAACACCTCCTTGATTCACCCATTTCATATGAACTCCAGAACTTCTTCAAGTAGTTCTTTTATTGGTGAGGTCCTCATTTCTTGGGCAAATTCACAAATCTGGGATTATTATATGAGTGGTCTAAAATTTTTGATCTTTATTTTAACAGATGGGGTGGGAAAGGGAGGGATGGTTGACACCCCAAATCCTTCTGGTCCCCTGTCCAAACTACATGGCAAGAGAAAGACACTCAGTAAGGAAACTTGAAGACCAAGATGTCCCCATTTTAAAATAAAAGACACTAGCAAAATCACGTCTCAGCCTAAAATATAAAACCATATTTTTGTTTAATGTTACTATTTGTTCAATTCCAAATTTTAAAAATGTTATTCTGCACATATAAAAATAGTGCAGCATACACAATTAATGTTATCGCTTTCACAAACTTGACCACGATTTTCTTACTAAATTCAGATCTCCCCACTTCACCATTAGTCATAGATTCACAAATGATTTTTATGAAATTGAAAGAACAAATTGGGATAGGAATTTGTAATTATTTTATACATTGTATTTTTTAAATGTAAATGAACTTGAACTCAACGGTCATTTACTGGAATGACACCTTCTCCATCCCAGAATCTATTACCATTTGCTGTTGGCAGTACAGAGGCCTTTCAAAGATCTTCTGGATGCACTTAGTACCTTCAGGAGAATGCAGTAGAGGCCTGGAGAATTAACTATCTGTCAGGCATTAGAGGAAAACATCTCCTCAACATTTGTTTCAAGAGTTAGGGGATAGCCTTTAGTTGTATAGAAATGTTGTAGAAATAGGGAATCTCCTTTGATAAAGAAACCAGACAAATTAAATGTTAGTATAGTGAACTGTTTTTTACTTCATGTGATCTGAATTCAGCTCATAGCCTCCTACTTGACTTGAGATTCTGAGTAATTCCATTCATCATTCCTAGCAGTGTAAAGAAAACATTGGTAACTTAGATCATTAGAAGGAGTACACACTGTCTACTATCCCCAGTGGAATTTGACTAAACCAGAAACAATCAAATTGACTTGTGTGAGAAAAAACTCAGAACAATAAAATATTGGCAGCTTACAAACATGCCATTCAGGTATTATGGAAATAAGCCAGCCCAAATCACTCAAGGAACAAAAATAAAGCCAATTCACTATGTTTGAATGTCAAAGGGATTTTCAGGTAATAGCTTGCAAAATGAAGGGCACCTTTCGAGTTCCAACATAAATTTCAACAACCTAAATTGTTCCTTCAGAGAGTAACAATCCTCCGGAATTCTGAAGGAATATATTCCTAATAAAATTGTAAAAACTTCTTTCTTGTAAATGAGTTCTGTTATTTATGTCATGTTTAATTTTATCTGTTGTTATGTCTTTGTTTACTTGTCTCCAAGTCTGTTTCAAGTTCTCTTGTGTAATTAGATGGGACATAAATTGTAAATTAATTATTGGAAAAATTGGTATTTTGAGTATTTACTATGTGTTAGATGCTTTAACACTTAATCCTCATAACATTCCTAAAAACTAGCCTCGTTCTATAAAGGCCCTAAACTGAGGCTTGGATACTTCATGAGATTTTCAAGTTTACCCAGTTTGTAAATGATGAAGCTGAAACTCTCACATATATATATAAACGCTCACCATTTGCCTCTAAGCATATAGTCTTTACACTAAGCAACAGTTTTTACTATAAAATTCTACTATTAATTTGACATTATATTGGCAGCATTTATTATATGATATTAAATTTATTCATATTTTTTAAAGTTTATGTATTTATTTTGAGAGAGGGAGCAGGAGTGGGGGAGGGGAGGGAAGAGAGAGAGAGAGAAAGAGAGAGAGAGAGAGACTGAGAGAATCTTAAGCAGGCTTCACACTGTCAGCACAGAGTCCAATGCAGGGAACCATCTCACCAGCTGTGAGATCATGACCTGAGCTGAAATGAAGAGTAGATAGCTTAACTGAGTGAGTCACCCAGGCACTCCTGTATTTGTTCATATTTAAAATTGGGGGGCTCTTGGGTGGCTCAGTCAGTTAAGCGTCTGACTCTTCACTTTGGCTCAGGTCATGATCTCATGGCTGGTGAGATGGAGGCCCCCCCACCCAGTCGGGCTCCACTGATAAGGTGGATCCTGCTTGGGATTCTCCATTTCCTCTCTCTCTGGTCCTCCTCCACCCTTTCTCCTGCACCCCCCACCCCGACACACACACTCTCACTTTCTCTTTCTCAAAATAAATAAACATTAAAAAAAAACTAATAAAATAAAATGGTCTCAGATTTCAACAGTATTCTCTGACATTATTTGAACACGAAAGAAGACTTTTCTTTATGTCGGTACTAAAGTCATGCGTCATGCTCTACTATGACGTATCTGATTTGTTTTAGTGCTCCCTAGCACAACAAAAACTTGTTCTGAGCTGATAATTCCCCTGCCAGGGTGACTTATAACTGTCACTCTGAAGGTAGGAAGACATCTGGCTTTTTCTTTCTCTGTTTTTTTGTTTGTTTGTTTGTTTTGTTTTTTGTGTTGTTGTTGTTGTTGTTGTTGTTTGTGTGGTCCTGCTTCCCCACTGTGTCCACTGCCTCACAATCTAGCAGTTAGACATTTTAGGGAGCGTGATATAGTTGATTACAGTTGTAGAGAATTTCTGACATAAACTGGATATTGCACTTTCTGCTGCAGAAGGCACCAGTTTGTTTGTTTTAGGAGTCCTACGTATGTTGGCATCCAGTAACTGTTTTTTCACCAGATTCTCTCTGTGTAGAATCTCTTCTCTTAATTTCTTTACCTGGCAAACTAATTTTAGGTATTCCAATGCAATTTACAGTTAATCTACTCCAGGGATCTTTCTACAACACCCCCTCTGTATATATTATTTACCATCATCACACTGTATTATAGTAATCTATTATAGTGATCTAAGTCTGTTTTAGTCAGTATATTGGGAACTTCTTTAAGGCAGGGCTGGGGTTTAATGTTTTTGGTATTACTATTATTATTTTTTAATGTTTATTTATTTTTGAGAGAGAGAGAGAGAGAGCACAAGCAGAGGAGGGGCAGAGAGAGAGGGTGAAACACAAAATCTGAAGCAGGCTCCAGACTCTGAGTTGTCAACCCAGAGCCCGACATGGGGCTCAAACTCACAAGCCATGAGACCATGACAGGAGCCAAAGTTGGATGCCTAACCACTTATTATTGATGCATAATAAGTGCTCACTAAAATGTTTTTAAAATAAAATAATGACTTTATAGTTCTTCCAGGAAAATCTAAAAAGATTTTAGGGTATAAAGTATGAATAATTCCTTTGGAAAGAATTTCATATATTTTTGAAATAAATTTCTAAAAAGCTTATCAAGACTATAAAAGATTGAGATTTTACATCACCACTGTTCATGAAAGTATGACCTGGAAAGAAGTGACTTAGATTTAATAGGCACCATTCTATGAAGATATTTCTGAAAGCCTTAGTATTTAGAAACAATTGATTTATATTCATGGCCACTTGTACTTTAAGTTTTAATCATTTAATTGACTTCTTCCTAAATCTAGATTCTTCCTAGATTTAAAAGCTACAAAATATCAGCCTACTTTAGAAATATTTTCTTCAAGAACAGCTCTCTAGAAAGATTTGAGAATGGATATTTACAAGTATACATCCTTTGACTTATAAAGTAAGTAGAGACTGAGTCTCCCACCTGCAGTCATGGACTCCCTTATGGAAGACGACCCTTTTCTGGCCTTAGGCAGTGGGAAAGGGGCTTTGAGCACCTCAAATCTGGAGCCTACATGGAAATTCAGCTCACTTCTTAGGAGCTGAATGGCCTGAAAACCTGTTCACTTTAGTTTTCAAACCATAAAGTGAGAATACACCTACTCCTAAGGATCTTGTGAAAATTAAATGACTTAATGTATCAAAACTGATTGGGATTGTTCTAAGCATAGAGTAAGCAGTATGTAAATGTTAGGTAGGGAAAAATAATGGAGATCAAACTTTCTTTAGAGTGCCCAGCCTCATCTTCTCTTTGTACACTGAAAGAGGAACTTTTATGTTGCCATCTCTTTCTATCAGATCTTTGCTCTCATTAGGAAAAAAAATTAATAATAATATGGATCGATACTTTTCTAGGTATACGACTGGTGTGTCATGAAACAATGTGCTTTTATGCATGCTTGAATATGCTCAAGAATCAACCTAGATGGTCTAACCACTATAAGGAATCCTATAATGAATGGAGACTAACCGCTATTTGGCAAGAGGGTCCAGGATTCCTCCCTTCTCACCACCACAGAAGGTGGTGTGTGTGCCTCTCCAGTTGCTCTGCTTGCTAATCCACAATTCACCAGACCAAACTAATTTTGACAAATTCTAAAAAAAAAGGAAAACTTCCAGTAAGCAGGCAGGTCTGCTGACATTTGATAATATCTAGTTGTCAGTGAGATTTCAGAAGGTGCCTATGCCCACACCAATTCCTGGATTTAAAAGAAACACACAGCAGAAATTTGTGGAATGAAAATTAATGATAAAACATTTTGCAGGCATTTCATACGGGATCATATGTTAGTTAATGTTTACAGTTCATGGCCTGGATGGTTTTGGTTAATTAAAGAAATCACTTGGGATAAGGAAGCACTCAGAAACGATTGTGGGTTTTTATACAGTTCATAATAAGCCCAGAGACTTGAGGGAGCCTTTCAAGGCTCTATAAAACTGAATATATTTTCCCTTTGGCCCATTATTTACTCAACTGCAGGTCATTTACTTCAGCAGGAGAAAATGTACCTGTTCAATATCAAAAGGCCCATGAATTTTAACCTTCTTTTATTGCCCTATTATATCATTTGAGAATTTTAAGTTAAATGAAAAAAATGGTGATTTTTCTCTATATTAGGACTCCTCTCAGCTTCTGTGATTTTAGTTTCCATAATTTAAAGTGCATATTGAAAATAAATTGCTTTATTTGATTGCATGTAGATTTTCCATTAATGAAGTCCAGTAGATATATTTAACATTGTATATACATCTATGAAAAGTAATATATTCAGAAATAGCTCTGAAGATAACGGAACCTGTGTATGTATCCACTTAAAGATCTCACCTAATAACAATTTTCTTATTGCATAATAATATGAATTTATACTTCAGATTATGAATTATGCATGTTGGGGAAGGATCTAGCTATTTTAGTTGAGGATATTAAATTTGTTAATACTTTTTTTTCAATACCCACTCCTGCATTGTGTGCACAGGACAAAGCCCAGCCGTACCACCTCCATTACCAACAGAACGAGCTTCCAGACCCACTCCGGCATCACCTACTCCTGAAGGCAAGTATTTTGTGTTTCCAAAGTTCTCCTCTATTATAGATAAAGTAGAATGCAGAGAAACAAAAAACAATAGTAACAGCAGAAACAAAAAATCCATATTTTCTTAAATAGTGTTGGTATATCTAAGCTACAGTTTCCTTTCTCTGAAATTACAACTTGCTGTCTTTTGGAAAACCAAAATTTTTCCTCTTAAGATTTTATACTGGTGATCATCAGCTTCCAGAAGAATGACCAGCTTCATGCTCTGGAAATCAAGCTAGAAAGTACAGAGACAAATAGTCAAGGATATGTCATGCAACTCATGCAGTTTTACCACAACTTGACCAATTTAGTGTCTTTATGACTCTAGGACAGAGTTTCTGGGTTTAAATCTGAGTTTCACCTCTTACTAGTTTTGTACATTTTCATTTACTTAAACTCACTCTTCATGAGTTTTATCACCCATGAGATGAGTTGAAAATAGTACTGAGCTCATAGAATTAGTGTGAGGATACAATGGTGTGTATGTGTGTGTGTGCCAGTTTATAAGCACTTTATAAAATTAATGACTAAGACTGCTGCTATTAATTAGTTCTTCAAAATATGGTGTTTGGGGATTGGCAAAATTAGGGGAGGCAAGTGTCATCACAATCAATTTTTCAAAAGCATTTGTCTTCATTTATTCATTCAACTATCATTTATTAAATTCCAACCATGGGATCACATCAGGTATTGCCCAAAGTACTGGAGATTCAAAGATTAATAGAAAATAGTTCCTGTCCTACCAAGACTCAGTTTACAGGTGTAAAATTAAAAGTAATTAAAGAGGAGCCAGATATAAAACACAAAGAATTAAAGCCAAGTGCACCACTACTTTTTTGCAAGGGTACAGATGGAGGTCTCCTTCAGACCATCATAGCACCCCTTCCACTCCTAGCTCTGTCAAACACTGAAAAGGACCTTCTGTGTGTGTGTGTGTGTGTGTGTGTGTGTGTGTGTGTGTGTGTGCGTGTGTGTGTGTGTGTGTGTTTATGGACACAGTCTGCTTACCCAGGTTCCACACCCATCTGTCCAGCAGCTACCTGTCAACTTTGCTCACCCCATGAGTTCAGCATCCCCAGAGAAAGAACTGTCTCGCAGAAAAAAGTCAGAGTCCTAGGACCTGAAGTGTAAGAGAGGAAAAAATTTCAGGTGGACACACCCTGTCATCCCCACAGACCCTTAGACCTAGGGCAGGATGTAGCCAGAGGAGGGCCCATAGAGCCCTGTAAAGCACAGAACCTACGGGAGGCACCTTGGTTGCTGGGTTCTAAGAGTTGTGGTGATTACCACCATAAGATAAGAACCAAAATAGAAATCAGTGCTGAGTACCGTGGAAGCTTAAAGAAGGGAGAGCATAGCTCTGCTTGGAAGAGGTGAGGAGAATTCCAGGAAAGGCTTCTCTGCAGAAGTGACTGTGGAGCTTAAATCCCAAGAATATGGAAGAATACGCAAGGAAGGCAAGAACATTACCAACAAAAGAATTGGCATATGCAAAAACATGGAGATGAGAAAGAAAGAGGTTTTGTTCAGATACGCCTAAGTACTTCATCCTGGAGAGAAAGAAGGCAGCATGAAGAGGGTCTGGGACAGATGAAAGGGCATGCAAAGGACAGATCACGAAGTGCCTTATAGGCTAAGCTTGGGATTTATATTTATCTTTAAATTTTTGTTATAAAGCATTGAATAGTAAAATAAATCAGCAATATACGCAGCCTGCAGATACATTTATCAACATTTTCTATTCTTACTTATCCAAACTTTCTTTTCTTTCCTTTTTTTCTTCCTTTTTTTTACTGCTTATATTTTTATTATTTTTGCAGATCTCTGATATCATGCTATTTCATCCAGCTAAGGAATTTTTATTTCCTTTTAAAATTTTTGACATGTTTACATGGTTCAAATTTTAAAAATTACAAAAATGATGTAAGCTAGTGGAAAGTTACCTTTCTGGCCCTATGCACTAACTACACAGTTCTCCTTGTAGGCAACCAATGTTAGCTCCTTCCAGAGATATTCTGTGCATATACAAGCAAAATATTTTCACCTCAGCTAAGTAATTTTTTTTTCTATAGACGATAAGGAATTTCCCATAGATGAGATAGATATGTTCATTTTAAAAGGACAATTTGACTGCCATCTTGCTGGTCTAGACAGGTGGTATGAGAGTGACTGCAGACACTTGAGAAGAGAATAGTCCAACTAAGTTGTAATGCAAGCACTTAACAGTGATGTAACGGTTGGAGAGAGCAGGTAGATCGGAAAAGTACCTGGAAAGGGAATCAATCGGTTAAAGTATCTGATTACTATACATGCAGAGATGCAACAAGTAATTAAAATGACTCTGGCTTTCTGAATTAGATATCGAGGTGGACAGAGGTGCAGTTAACTAAGATGGGAAACCACTGAAATAAAACAGGCCTGGTGAGGAGAAGCAGGATGGTCATGGGTTTAGGACAGACTGGTACACGACAGTTTCACATGGGCTTCCAGGTAGAATTACTGAGCAGACCATGCTAAATTGGCACATGGAACTCCAGAAAATATTATATGGCTGTTATCTGGAATTATATACTCATGTAAGCTGTCCTTTCCTCTATGCCTTACTTATCTTCTATCCCCCAAACCCCATCCCCAGATGAAGCTCCATAATGAGAAGGAAATGTCTGAGAAGTTCAGTTCATTTCATGTATCCAAACCCCTCTTTCAAAGGGGACCAGGTCTTATTGAACATTTCTTGTTACCTAGAGGGATTGTGGGAATTCTGTGTCTCTGAAAATAGTGATTTACAGCCTGTGCTCTAGAATCACACAGATCTGTATCCAAATTCTGATTTTGCCATTTTCTACCTGGAGGAACAAATGCAATAACTAAACTTTTAGCCTGTTTATTAGTAAAATACTGATACTCATATTACCTGTCACAGAGAGGTCTTGTAAAGACAGAATAGAGCTACAAATATTTCAATTATTATTACTGTGTTTGATATTCATAAACTTAGGAATTCTCCTTCAACTGCATTTTATTGATTTAAGACAACTTTTCACAAAGAATAGTTTGCAGATAGCACCAAAATCAACTGTGAAGCTTCTTAAAAATTCATATTCCCACCATATATTAGACCTAACATATCAGATTCTCTGGCAATTCAGAGAGGAAAGAAATCTCTATTTTTATCAAGCTCCTCAGTTGAATCTTATACACACTAAATTTTGAGAACCTTTGGTTTACGTCCATGTGTAAAAAAACCTTACAGATGCAACAAACTGTTTTACACCAAACACCTAAACTTGGTAGCCTGTTTCAAATAGTCTTTTCTATTTTGTTTTAATTAAATGAAATTAATTAATTTAATTTAATCTGAATGCCTTGGTGAGAGATGCATTATCCAATTGACTACAGACCAAACGATCCTTTTGGCTATACATTTATATTTCACACAGCTAATAGCCAGGGAAGGATTTGGGTAGCTGTGCAGGTGATGTTTTCCTTTGGTTGTGTTCTGATATCAGCATGTTCTATGCACCTTCTGTCCAGATCCTGACCAAGTCACACCTGCAGTTATGCTCTCTGCAACTCATATTTATTTAGAATATTATGTTTTCTGTACTTACATGAATTTTACATTTGATATTTCAAAACCTTGTAAAGTACACATTATTAAGGATTAACAAATGTAGGTTTGAAATTTATTTATTTATGCTAAGTTAGTAAATAGCAGATCTGGGTTTCCAGCCCAGAATTTCTAGTTCTATGCCCAAGGATCTTTCTCATATACTGCTATGAAGACATCAGCATTTGAGGCTCCTACCTTCATGTCTTCTGAGGCCTCAACAAGTTTTGGAAGATGAAGATATAAAGTGTTGTGCTTTAGATTTCATGAAGTTCTGTGATAGAAACATCATGTTCTGATCTTAGTATAGAGAAACCTAGCAATGCTTCTTAAAATTTAGTGTGCGCACAAATCTCCTAGGGCTCTTGTGAAACTGTAGATTCAAATTTGGTAAGTCTAGTGTGGGGCCTGAGATTCTGCATTTTTACCAAGCTCCCAATGTTTGCTGATGCTTCTGGTCTAGGACTCCATCTCAGTAGCAAATCCCTAGGTGATTTAGAGGGAAGTGGAGAGCAATTAAATATTTCTAAAAATGCTTTTAATTTAGTGCTAGTCACCTAAATGACCTGTAATTGGACAAATGTCCTTCAGAATGACTAAAATATCACCCATGGAGAAATTTTGACTGCTACTTGTCTGGGAAAGAACAATAGTTTTCAAGTCAAGTACCTAAGCATTCTAGAAAGGCTTGCAAGAGAGCAAGAGAAATGCCAGTGGGAATGGGGGGAAAGGTTACATTATACTTGCAAATTATAATAACCTAGTGTACAGTATGTAAAATATTTTGATTTGGCCAGCTACACAAATGGAATGAACTAGTAGCTTTAAGCTTTAAATAAAATCCTGTATCATCTGTTAATCAGTGGTATATCAATACCCATCTAAAAAAAAAAAAGAATTTTTTTGGTCATTAGAGATCACAATTTAATGTAAAGTACATGTAAAATCTTACTCCAAGACTCCAAATCAACAATGCTTCCTGAATTTTTAGAGAACAGTCCAGGACTAGTCCCAGGTTTGAAACCTTTGTCTCCCATCCAAAACTGCCGCACACACATTTTATTGGGTCCACACAAGTTTTCTACGTACTGATTTTTAAGTGTGGTCATCTTGAATATGGGGAGTTTCCCATTGTTTCCATCAACTGCCACACCTCTGTTTCACCCATTCACTCATTTGGCTCTTGATGTCATTTCTGTGTGTGACCATTATGTGAAGACAATTCCTCTCGATATTATAATTCCTTAAATTCCTGAACAGCACTGGATGTCTTGGTTTGCAAGAGCTGCCAGACAAAACACAACAGATCAGGTAGCTTACGCAATGGAAACTTCTCATAGTTCTTTAGGACGGAAGTCTGAGATCAGAGTGCCATGATGGTCAGATTTCTGGAAAAAGCCCATGTCCTGGCTTGTAGACATCTACTCCTTGCTATCTTCACATGGTGAAGAGAGAGCTCAAGTGGCTCTTCCTGTCCTTGGGACACAGTTCTATGGGATCACGGCTCCTCTCTTACGACCTCATTTAAGCTTAATTACCTCCTAAAGGCCCCATCTCCATCCAGTACAGTCATATGGGGGTTAGGGCTTCATGTGTGTATTTGGAGGAGACACAATTCAGTCCTTAGCACTTGGTAACCTCTGAGCCTCATTATTAGTAAATTAGCCGCTTAAATGTTTACCTTATACAATTAGAGTTGTTTAAATATTTCTTTTTGCGTAGTTGATGATTTGCCTTTGCATTCCTATTATATGTGGTTTCTCACCAGTATAAATTCCCAACTTGTATCATCTTTTGCATATGCTTGATATTGATAGGAGTTAAATATTTTTAAAAATGTCTTAACTGGACTCAAATGTAACTGAGTTATACTGAAAATAATAAAACCAAAACTGAGTAAACTCATCACTAGCAATTATTGTATATCATTTACCTAGCTAGTAAGCAGATTATTTAGAAAAAAATGCTCAGAACTTGAGAGAGAGAGAGAGAGACAGAGACAGAGAGAGGTCAGAGTCACATTTTGTTTGGCATTTGGACTATAAGAGCTTGTGTTACTGGAGATAATTTGACAAAAAACTGACGAGTGACTCTGTCACTGCCCCAATGTTCACAGGACAAGGGATAGCCTATAAATAATAGTGTCACCTTAAGTTTCATTGGATTCTAATTCTGTTGTTGTTGTTGTTGGGATATGGACATAAATCAAGGAACTCCAATTCCCCAATTTGAGACAGATTTTGATAGATTATTCAAGTGTTTGGCTCCAGTTTATCTCCTACAAGAGGTTCATAAAACACCAAGTAGAAAATGTTTTGCCTATCAGTCTGTCACTTGGAAAAGGATGTGTCATTTGTAAAGTGGGACACTTAGGCTTCTATTGTTCTATTAAAGAGCTATTTAATTTGACATTTTATCCTGGAACCCAATATGGTGTTTAAGTGAATAACATAATGATGCAGGATTACAGGGCTTTTGCTAGTATCTCCTTTTACTCCCAGAGAAGGAGTCTTTATGCTGAGAACACTGGCCCTGAACAGGTTCCCAAGGAGTCCATGCTATCAGGCGATGCTGAGATCATGGGCTTTGTCAAGGCTTGCAGATGTGCCTGCAACTTCATTAACATAATTGATTAGGAACTAGGACATATTTAGTATTAATCAAGCTGTTTTTAGTGAGGTTGATTATGCACAGTCCTTGATGCACTATTTTAGTCTGAAACTTCCTTAGGACCAAGTTGCAAGAAAATGGCATTACGTAAAAAGGAAACTGCATGTGGCACTAACGTATGCTATTTGATTTGAGGAATACAGATAGAACAGGTAAAATGTGGGAGCTTAAACATATTTTGCATTTTTTTTGTTTTAAGAAAGTAGAGCTTATCTATACACTGGATTATTAAATTTGTTCACAGGACATTGGCAACAGTTTAGAATTTTAACAGATTTTAAAAAATCATGGACCTTGCTGTGAATGAAACTGCTCTCATGTCTGTGAGGCCCTTAAAAGCTTCTGTTGTGTTTTCATGGCACTGAAAACAAGGAAAATCAGTTTCTCACAGCACACACTTCCTTCTTGGAAATCTTGGTGTGCTTCTCAAGCTATTTGTCTCATGCCTTGAAAATGTATCTTGCCGTCCTTTAACTTCGCTCCTCTCCCCACATCACATGCTTTGCACATCATAATGAAGTTTTTATTGCTTTAAATATTTGGATGTGAGGACTGATTGTATATTAAATCAGTTGTTTCCTTTGACTCCTCCTATATTTTTTAGGATATGTCTGGCCATGGAAAGTTGGCTACAATAGCATTAAACAAATCTCATATAACAATCACATCATGTAATCATTTCTGACATTGTCAATTGGCATTTAATTATGGATATAACTTAAAAGGGACTAACTTAAATATAATATTAATTCTCACATTCTTTCTAAAACAGTATTACATTTTGTGACAGAATTCCCATATCCACTGGGAGCTCTCCTGGGGCTCAAAAGACTGCAGGTTCAAAGAGCCACTAAAGCTACCACTTACCTCATTAAGAGAGCTTATCTACTGAGTTCCTCCCCCAAAGAAATGGCAACTGTTATATTAACATTAGGTTATTCTTATGTTTAGCCACTTTATCATCAAATGTTCATCGGAACTGTATTTCTCAGGAGGAATTAGCCCCTGACTCCTCTCAGACAGAATCCTCAGTGATTAAACAAACAGCTTCAGGCATCATTTTCCCAACCTCACCCCATCACCAAAAAAAAAAAAAAAAAAAAAAAGTTGCTTCATAAAATCGTAGTAGAAGCACAGTTACCAGATATGATCCCATTATTTTTTAATCAACAATGCGAAAAGATTTTTTTCTTTCCCTCTACTCAACATGGACATCTCCCACAACATCATGTTTTTTGTTGTCATTGTTCTCTAAAGAATAGAAGATTTCTACTCACATGTAATTATTCAACATTTAGTGTAAAATTGTCACAACTTGTCTATTGTGGCAAATATGTGGAAAGAAGTTATGTGATCCTTTATTAACTATATATCTTATGCTTAAGTTACTTTTAATATTCCATTATAAACATATAATTTACATAAATAAAGGCAAATATAATAAGGTAAATAAATACTGTATACCCTATCATCTTCTTGAATAAATACACAATTGGTACTTAGTACGGCAATTGTAAATAATATAATAAATGCCATCATCCATATGTGGGCAAAAGAACTCTAGAGAGAAGGCCAAGGACTCAGCTTCTAATCCCAGCTTTGACACTAATCAGTTATATGACCTTTGACAAATCAACTGACTTTAGGATCTCCATTTCTTCACCTGTAACGTGTGGGGACAGAACTTAAATGGTCTCTTTCTTTAAAATGTTTGTTTGATGTTTATTTTTGAGAGAGAGAGAGAGAGAGAGAGAGAGAGACAGAGTGTGAGCAGGGGAGGGGCAGAGAGAGAGAGAGAGGGAGACACAGGCTCCAGGGTCTGAGCTGTCAGCACAGAGCATGATATGGGGCTTGAACCCATGAATCATGAGATCATGACCTGAGCTGAAATCACATACTTAACTGACTGAGTCACCCAGGTGCCCCTAAATGGTCTCTTTAAGTCCCTTTTTACTTCCACCCAAGGATTTTAAGCTTATTGTTTTCAGGCTGATGGGTTGGTAATTAACTGCCTTAAGAGCAGAGGGAGGACTTAATGGCTTTGTACAGAGGTTAAATAGCTACCAGAGATGTTTACAGTATGCTTGTGGTCTGGATAGAGATATCTACTTGGGACAACCAGGCATGCCCCTATGCAATGAATAGTACCACGATGCATTATTTACTGATGTACAGAAGTAAGTTGTACAGACCATAAAAGCTGTAAAAGTTAGGATGAAGATGAGATATGAGTGAGGCAAGGCTATACAATGAAATCACAAGACTTGCATTGGGCCATAAAGAGTGGTTTGGTAGGATTTGTGTAGAGGAGAATGAAGCATTATAGGAAACTTATTATAAAATTATTTCTTACCATAAGATGAATCCGAGGACAATGTTCTACAGGAGCTAGTAATGTTTTATTTACAATTCTATTAAACCAAGAACTTTATCACTTTAGCTCTTCAGTGAGATATATCCTAAGAAGCAAAGAGCATAAAATAATAAAATAGAAATTTGGCCCCAGTTCTTATTCCATTAACTCTATGACACAATGAATTTTATTGAACTTTAGGCCAATATAATATTTTTCTTTGTTTTGTGGTGAAATAAACTTATCTCTTTCAGCAATTTTTGATGGAATTGACCTTTAGGTATTACTTTTGATAAAATATATAAACCAAACTACTTTCACTAGTTATTTAACTTAGAAACTTAACACAACTAAATGAAATAATGTGTATAACAACTTAGCACATTTTTTAGCACAGTTAGGTACTCAACCATTAATTGCTCTTATTGTTATTATTTTTATCAGGAAATTTCTCTTATATGTATAATAAATCATTAAATATTATGGTAGTTTTAATTGGTATCTCTAGAAAATAATAATGTGTTAGTGGCATTAGTCAGTATATGTGAAACTCTATATAATTTCTTAGTATAGAATTTGGTTCATATCCTGAAGGGTTTTGTACACACAGCTAAAGATTTTATGCCACCTCACAGACTACATGAGCCTGCTAAAGCAATTGAGCAAAGGAGTATGATCAGATTCACATTTTAGATTTATTGCGTCAGCCATAGAAAGAATGGATAGCTGAGCGGTGGAGATGGGGGTCTGGAGATGAGACAATTATAGGAGGCTACTGCTCATGAGGAAAAATTATGCTACTTTTCTTTTGAACAATTCCATTTAACCCTCAAAACAACTCCAAGCAGTACATATGATTTCACATCATTTTAGAATTTAGAGCTGATCAGAGAAATCTAGTAAATTGCCTAGGAGAACACAGCTATAACAGTGATATACAATTGACCTTCAAATAATGTGGAGATCTAAGGCACTGCTCGCCCCCTCCTAGCAGTCACAAATCCATGTATAACTTTTGACTACTAGAAAACTTAAGTATTAATAACCTACTGTTGACTGGAATCCTTATTGATACATAAATAGCTGATAATACATATTTTATATGTATTATATACTGTATTCTTAAAGGAAACTAGAAAAAAGGTTATTAAGAAAATCATAAGAGAGAAAATATATTTATACTACTGCATTTATACTACTGTATATTTATACTCTATTTATTAAAAAAATCCATTTGTAAGTGAACCAGTGTGATTCAAATGTTGTTCAAGGGTCAACTGTAATTGGAATTAGAAGCCAGGTGTCTCATATCCAGGTTTAGACTGTTTGCATTATTTTAAGACTAGCAATTAAGTGTTAGGGTTGAGCATGATTGCTAAAGTCTGTGTGACCTGAGTAAATGAATGGCATTAAGAAGAAGAACAGGTTTGGAGAGATGATAATGAGCTCAGTTTGGGGCTTGTTGAGTATGTAAGGGTCCCTGGCATATCAAGATGCAGAGGTATGGTGAGACATCCCAGGGCTAGCAAAAACAGGAAGGCTCTATCAGTCCTAAGCCTGAAGAGGTAGAGGAATGGAGTGGTTTACAAAGCCAAAAGCCCTGTAACTCTAAGAGAGATGCTCAGTCAGAGCTATGTCCTGCATTAAGACAACACATCATCAAAATTCTGTAAAATGATGTGTGTAATATCCTCGATAAGCCTGGGAGGGAATTGGATGATAACTCTTTTTTGTTTATTTTTATTTTTGAGAGAGAGAGAGCGCGCGCGCGCACACACACACACACACACACACACACACACACACACGAGTGGGGGAGGGGCAGAGGGAGACAGAGACAGAGAGGGACTATCTTAAGCAAGTGGAAGAATGTCAAGAAAAAGGGAAAGAAGAAGGGAAAGAAATGGGAGTTTTTCGTGGATTATGAAATATAAATACATTTTAATAGGAATTAAATATATTTCATAAGAAACTTGTGTCTCTAGAATTTTTCTCTCTTGTCATTTGGTTCTGATTTCCCACCACTGATTATTGGAAAGACTTTTTTTCTGAGACATTTACTTTTTCCTATTGACCTATGTGTAAGGGAAGTTTTTTCTACCCCTACACATCTAACAGTATAGTTAGGGTTGATCTGATTTGACCCTCCAGCAGGAGTGTTTATGGTGGGGATCAAGGGGGTGGCATCCACAAAGCAGGAAAGAGTAAAGGAGCCATTTGTTGATTAGAATCTGTTATTTGTTCTCTCATAACTTTTATCATCGTATCAAGAAAGTAGTTTTTACCCAGTATTTTGATCTATAAAGGAACAGAGAGGAAGTTAAGGATGACGTGGGCTGTGAATATGTGTGAACATGATCTATTAGTAGCTTTCTTATTATGGCATTCTGATTAAAACCTCTCATGCCAGCAAATTTTTCTCATAAAACATTTTATAAAAAATAACTGGATCCCTCCAAAGCTCTACTTTGTAAGTACCAGTATTTCTTTATAAAACATTTATTTGTTATTTGTGTCAGCTTAACCTAAATGTTTCCTCCTCTTAGACGAATTTGTTACAATTCCAAAAGATACTTTTCTTCTTCTCTAGAACAAAATGCATCTTTAAAGCCAGGTCAGTTTTAGCCAAATGGAGTAGAGTCTTGGCAACTGGTAACATAATAAAGGATTTATTGTTTTAATGTTTTTGTTTGATGTAATGTTTTGATGTTTAATGTTATGTTTAATGTTTTAAACATTACACATGTAAAAATTTTTGATCTACTAGAATAGACCTTATATGTGGAAAGAGAAAACAAAAAGTTTTGTTACTACTTTGGTATAGTTCATGAGAGAGGATGGAATTTATGTAGCCCATGAGTTAAAATAAACGCAAATTCAACATATTAAAATGATTACAACTTTAAAGTTGTACTCTTTGAAAGGATACTTGTTTCCTTTTTAATATTGATGTCCATTAGACATATTATTAAAAATGGAAAGGTTTTCATTGAAAATCAGACTTACACACATGTCCAATAACTCTTAGTAATTTTAAAGTCAAATTGTTTTTGAAAATAACTATTCAGTCTTTTTAATTTATTTAGTAAATCAAGTCCTAACTTCTCAAGGATCTGTTATAAAAATAGCAGTATCTTTGAAATGGTGCTATAAGGGGATATATATTTCAATTTTGAATGATAACCAGCTTTTTCTCTAAATATTGATGAATTTGTCACAAAAAGAAAAGTTTAATTTTCTGATGTTTCTAGGCATTCTTTAAATAAAATAATGTTTATTTATTTTTGAAGGAGAGAGAGACAGAGCATGAGCAGGGAAGGGGCAGAGAGAGGGGGAGACACAGAATCAGAAGCAGGGTCCAGGCTCTGAGAGGTGAGCACAGAGCCCACAGGAGACTTGAACTCACAAACCAAGAGGTCATAACCTAAGCTTAAGTGGGATGTTTAATGGACTGAGACACCCTGGGGGAGGCCCTCTAGGCATTCTTAACATTCCATATGTAATGAAATACTTTTGCAATCCATTTCCAGATACAGATAAATATATATAAAAAAAATTAAGATGAAAATATGGCAAAAGTAATCTCTTGTAAATAATATGATACTGAAAATGAAAAGGTGTTAGAAAACAATCTTATCTTTATGTTTTTCTTACCTTTACTGAAAGACACATTGGAAACATTTACAATAAAAGATCTTAAAGAAGCAATAATTTTGCATAAAAATAAACTTTAAAGGGGTTAAAAGAGCTCTTCCAAAGTCCTTACATGTGGGGAGCACTAAAAAAATCAAAACAAAACACAAAACAAAAGAACAAAAAAAATGGAATTGTACTATAGAAAGCTATCCAGGGATGTGTATGAAGAGGGAGAGCTTCTCACTTAGTGAAAGTCAATAAGCTTTGAGCATTTACTTTCTGAAATGTAAAAGCATTGAGGGAAAAAGAAAAACCAGAGTCTGTCTCTCTCATCTCTCTCTCATCTCTCTCTCTCTCTCTCTCTCTCTCTCTCTCACACACACACACACACACACACACTCACACAGACACTCTGAGGTTGTCTTTGCTCTTGCACTTCTAGGTAGAAAAGTGAAAAAAAAAAAAAAACAGATGTGGCAACCTTCATCTATATAAATATAACCCATTCAAAAGTAATGAAATCACTTATCTAAAAAGCTTTTATCATTTTTGAAAGGTTTGAGGGAAATCTATCTTATCCATTTTAAATATCAAGTTTAATTAACATAAGAAACTTTTTTGCAATTTGAAAGCTATCAAAGAATCTTTCTCTTTGCATTCATTTTTGCATACTAAATTCAGAAGTAGAAAAAAATTTGTCATTATGTCAGAGAACGTCAGCCATAAGGGAGCTGAAAGATAAGTTTGACAACACAAAGCAAAAGCTAGAACTTCTTTTCTGTCTAAGGGTCTGTTCACTTGCAAGTTTTTAATAGAATTAAGTCCACCTCAAGCTTTATTTTCCATTTGCAGCGAGAGCAGGATGTGTTTATCCTCTAGTTTGGACTCCTTGTTATGTCAATTACAGGGTTTGGGAAACTGGGCAAGTGTCTTTTTCCTGAGCAGATTTCCTCACAGGTTACAGGAGGTATACAGTTTTTACCTGAGGACCAAGTTAATGCTGACATCTGTAAGGTCAAGTGCTTTATGACCTTAATGAGTGATGTTCCAACCAAACTTAAACACATATGTTTGCCTTGCTCAGACCATACAAAATAATTATGGAGATCCCTTCTCCACAATCCTTTTGAGGCTTAATGAACTGTATTATGGTATCTTGAAAAAGTTTGGACTTACATTGATCAGATCTAGAGTCCTTTGGGACATTTCCTTTGTGAATGGTACTATATCTCTAGGAATTCTCAGCAGCGCCTGGGTGGCTCCACCAGTTAAGCATCCAACTCTTGATTACAGCTCAGGTCATGATCTCACAGTTCTCTGGGCTGACAGTGTGGAACCTGTTTGGGATTCTCTCTTTCCCTCTCTGTGCCCCTTCCCTGCTCCAGCTCTCTCTCTCAAAATAAACTTAACCAATCCCTCAGAGATACAAACAATTATCAGGGAATACTATAAAAAATTATATGCCAGCAAATTGGACAACCTGGAAGAAATGGACAAATTTCTAAACACCCACACTCTTCCAAAACTCAATCAGGAGGAAATAGAAAGCTTGAACAGACCCATAACCAGCGAAGAAATTGAATCGGTTATCAAAAATCTCCCAACAAATAAGAGTCCAGGACCAGATGGCTTCCCAGGGGAGTTCTACCAGACATTTAAAGCAGAGATAATACCTATCCTTCTCAAGCTATTCCAAGAAATAGAAAGGGAAGGAAAACTTCCAGACTCATTCTATGAAGCCAGTATTACTTTGATTCCTAAACCAGACAGAGACCCAGTAAAAAAAGAGAACTACAGGCCAATATCCCTGATGAATATGGATGCAAAAATTCTTAATAAGATACTAGCAAATCGAATTCAACAGCATATAAAAAGAATTATTCACCATGATCAAGTGGGATTCATTCCTGGGATGCAGGGCTGGTTCAACATTCGCAAATCGATCAACGTGATACATCACATTAACAAAAAAAAAGAGAAGAACCATATGATCCTGTCAATCGATGCAGAAAAGGCCTTTGACAAAATCCAGCACCCTTTCTTAATAAAAACCCTTGAGAAAGTCGGGATAGAAGGAACATACTTAAAGATCATAAAGGCCATTTATGAAAAGCCCACAGCTAACATCATCCTCAACGGGGAAAAACTGAGAGCTTTTTCCCTGAGATCAGGAACACGACAGGGATGCCCACTGTCACCGCTGCTGTTTAATATAGTGCTGGAAGTTCTAGCATCAGCAATCAGACAACAAAAGGAAATCAAAGGCATCAAAATTGGCAAAGATGAAGTCAAGCTTTCGCTTTTTGCAGATGACATGATATTATACATGGAAAATCCGATAGACTCCACCAAAAGTCTGCTAGAACTGATACATGAATTCAGCAAAGTTGCAGGATACAAAATCAATGTGCAGAAATCAGTTGCATTCTTATACACTAACAATGAAGCAACAGAAAGACAAATGAAGAAACTGATCCCATTCACAATTGCACCAAGAAGCATAAAATACCTAGGAATAAATCTAACCAAAGATGTAAAAGATCTGTATGCTGAAAACTATAGAAAGCTTATGCAGGTAATTGAAGAAGATATAAAGAAATGGAAAGACATTCCCTGCTCATGGGTTGGAAGAATAAATATTGTCAAAATGTCAATACTACCCAAAGCTATCTACACATTCAATGCAATCCCAATCAAAATTGCACCAGCATTCTTCTCGAAACTAGAACAAGCAATCCTAAAATTCATATGGAACCACAAAAGGCCCCGAATAGCCAAAGTAATTTTGAAGAAGAAGACCAAAGCAGGAGGCATCACAATCCCAGACTTTAGCCTCTACTACAAAGCTGTCATCATCAAGACAGCATGGTATTGGCATAAAAACAGACACATAGACCAATGGAATAGAATAGAAACCCCAGAACTAGACCCACAAACGTATGGCCAACTCATCTTTGACAAAGCAGGAAAGAACATCCAATGGAAAAAAGACAGTCTCTTTAACAAATGGTGCTGGGAGAACTGGACAGCAACATGCAGAAGGTTGAAACTAGACCACTTTCTCACACCATTCACAAAAATAAACTCAAAATGGATAAAGGACCTGAATGTGAGACAGGAAACCATCAAAACCTTAGAGGAGAAAGCAGGAAAAGACCTCTCTGACCTCAGCCGTAGCAATCTCTTACTCGGCACATCCCCAAAGGCAAGGGAATTAAAAGCAAAAGTGAATTACTGGGACCTTATGAAGATAAAAAGCTTCTGCACAGCAAAGGAAACAACCAACAAAACTAAAAGGCAACCAACGGAATGGGAAAAGATATTTGCAAATGACACATCGGACAAAGGGCTAGTATCCAAAATCTATAAAGAGCTCATCAAACTCCACACCCGAAAAACAAATAACCCAGTGAAGAAATGGGCAGAAAACATGAATAGACACTTCTCTAAAGAAGACATCCGGATGGCCAACAGGCACATGAAAAGATGTTCAACGTCGCTCCTTATCAGGGAAATACAAATCAAAACCACACTCAGATACCACCTCACGCCAGTCAGAGTGGCCAAAATGAAGAAATCAGGAGACTATAGATGCTGGAGAGGATGTGGAGAAACAGGAACCCTCTTGCACTGTTGGTGGGAATGCAAATTGGTGCAGCCACTCTGGAAAGCAGTGTGGAGGTTCCTCAGAAAATTAAAAATAGACCTACCCTATGACCCAGCAATAGCACTGCTAGGAATTTATCCAAGGGATACAGGAGTACTGATGCATAGGGGCACCTGTACCCCAATGTTTATAGCGGCACTCTCAACAATAGCCAAATTATGGAAAGAGCCTAAATGTCCATCAACTGATGAATGGATAAAGAAATTGTGGTTTATATACACAATGGAATACTACGTGGCAATGAGAAAAAATGAAATATGGCCTTTTGTAGCAACATGGATGGAACTGGAGAGTGTGATGCTAAGTGAAATAAGCCATACAGAGAAAGACAGATACCATATGGTTTCACTCTTATGTGGATCCTGAGAAACATAACAGAAACCCATGGGGGAGGGGAAGGAAAGAAAAAAAAAAAAAAAGAGGTTAGAGTGGGAGAGAGCCAAAGCATTAGAGACTGTTAAAAACTGAGAACAAACTGAGGGTTGATGGGGGGTGGGAGGGAGGGCAGGGTGGGAGGGAGGGCAGGGTGGGTGATGGGTATTGAGGAGGGCACCTTTTGGGATGAGCACTGGGTGTTGTATGGAAACCAATTTGACAGTAAATTTCATATATTAAAAAATAAAAAAAAAATAAATAAATAAATAAATAAATAAACTTAAAAAAAAAAAAAAAAGGAGTTTGTAAGAGGTGCCTGCAGGACAGGAGCAGTCACTCTGCACCTCAGTTCCCTCAGCTGGCCGTGGCAATAACACTGGCCATTCTCTGTCCAAACCAGGCTCTACGGGCTATTTCCGACTCAGTCTGTGCTTACTTCCCCCAGAAGTAGCTTTTGCAAGTTTCACATGGCCTTCTTGGTTTTGGGCCTCTGCGATGGTTCCCTTAGATTCTACCTTGAATATCCTTCAAAGTCTTTATTATAATTGTAAACTTCCCCACTTATTCCCATACCTAGTGTTCCCGGAGGGAATCTTTTAACACTATAGACCCTGGCAAGGGGTCTGACATAAGGGAAAATAAACATCTGTTGATTGAGAAAATTGTAATTTTAAAAGTCTCCGGGCAGTCACTGAAAGGTGCGATGGAATTGCTGATTGTGAATTGTTTGTTGTTAATAGCTGATAATGAGAGGAGCTGGCTTCCAAGAATAATTCAGCTATCACTAACAGAAAAGCTAAGGCAAAGACATCAGATTCAGGTTCGGACAGGCCAGTTTAGTTATGCCAGATAATTCAAGTGAAGTCCTTAATTTAGAGAGCTTTGCTGCCATAGCAACCTAATTACAATGTAAAGTGAGGTACTCCTACCAAGATTCTGTAATGTTACATTCCTTCAAGAGTCCCAAATATAATTCAGAGGAAGAAAACAAGGAAAAAAGAAAAATATACATATATTTGTGTTTTATTCTTTTACTTTCTTATTCTTCGATACAAGATCGCAGTCCAATGGGTCACTTAACACCACTCAGTGACAGCCAAAGTTCCTCTTAAAATGTAACTCAGCATCATATAATTTCTCTGCTCGAAACCTCTCAGTGGCTTCTTATCTTACAGTAAAATGGGACAGTCATATCATGAACAACAAATTCTATGTTCAAGGTCTTGGCAGATATTTTTCCTTCGTCTCAAAAGTTCTCCCTGATAGCCCAAAGCTCTCCTGCTGTTTTTCAAGACACTTTTCAAATCTTACCCATTCTAAAAGATTTACACTTCTTCCTTAAAAAAAAAAAATGCAATGCTTCCTTCCACCCTCTTATTCTTTAATCTTCCAAAACAAGCTCTCTTTTCCTGACCCTTATTACCACCTGACATTATATATTCATGTAAATGTATTCATATATATAAATATACATATATATATGAATATATATATAACACGCATATTTATTCAAAGCCTTAAAAACTGACTTTTTCCCACATTTAACATTTTTGAAGCCACAGCAAGGCCAGAGACCATACAGTAGCTATTTACAAAGCTAAAACTTTTTTAAGTTGCTTACTCCCAGCAAAATTAAGAAATAATGCAAGAAGCATGCTTCATTTGGAGAATAAAGGGATACATGGGTGAAGAGGGCCCTAAATATGCTCTACTCATTCCCCTGCCTTTTATGGTTGACAATGGAAGAGTTACTCATAGTTACATAAGGCAGCGGCTACTAATTATAGCGAAACCAAGACTGGAATCCACTTCATTCCAGCACAGCACCGCTTCATAACATGTTAAACCTACTGATGTACTTTTTTTCCTGAAGTTTCTTAATATACAGTATTCCAGACACAGCCTCTCTTCATACAGAAAAATAAGAATTCATGTGCATTTTCTTAAATAGATCAATAAATATCGTATCTAGAAAAATTACTGAAGATTCTATGTGGTCAGATTTTTATTGTTTTTAAAATAGCGTAATAGCTACCCGCTGCCAACATTTTATGAACATTCCCTCTGGTCTAGGCACTTCAGCTCAGCGTCTCCATTCTTCACAACAAACCAGCAAAGTAGATTTTATTAGTCCCATTTTTCAAATGAGGACAATGAAATTCAGTGTGTCACAGCACATTGCCCAATTTCCCATAACCAGAAAGGGTCAGAGACAGAATTTAGACCAAGGTCATCCACGCTAGCACCCATGCTTTCTCTCTTGCCTCATGCTTCTGTATGATAACAATGGAGAACTGTAATAATCACTGCTGTCATTGAACTTATCTGCTTGTGTGAAGCTTCCCATGCTCATGGAATGAGTGGGGTTCCAGGCCAACCTTTGCCACTCTAAAGAAATAAAGTGAAAGGGGCAAGATGTGTTGGAATGCATTGTTATAGAACAAACACACCCTTGTTTACATGACTCGGACCAAGAATACATCCATCCTGGCCATAGAAGGTTAGAAGAGAAGCAGCCATCTGGAGTGTAAAATTTGGATACTCCCTACAGTAGAAAAGAAAAGAGGGGACGAACAAAACATAAGTTGAAAATCCAACATTTGCATTTGTTTTCCCATTTTGCTGGGAACAGACATCTTAGAAAGCTTTAGGATTATAATTAACTATTGTTCATTCTCTGGGTTTGAGATGGCATAAAAACATTTAAAAGCAAGAGAAAAGCCCATTGTAAGGGTTTAGAAAGTAAAAAGTAAGTCATTTAATTTTTCTTTCATCTAATGTTAATTTATGCAGAAGCTAATAACATATTTGTGGCTCAGAGCTGCTCCTTGTGGAGAGGATTTCTCTCTCAACCTGCGTTCCTGTGATCCCTGCCATATAGAGCCATCATTTCAGGGCGTATGACACTTTTGCCAGAGAGAGGCAATACACTGATAAGTTCACATTCTACAGACACGTTTAATTGCTACCCCCTCTG
Organism: Panthera leo; assembly: GCF_018350215.1. Classification (NCBI taxonomy): domain Eukaryota; kingdom Metazoa; phylum Chordata; class Mammalia; order Carnivora; family Felidae; genus Panthera; species Panthera leo. Next base: position 110,599,781 of record NC_056683.1, on the reverse strand, counting down.
AAAACCAATGGTATTAAATGTTCTAACTCTTCTCTAGCTGCCACAAACAAAATAGCCAACAACTTGGAAGAGAGGGTGAGGATGAAATTAAATATTTGGGTGCATAGTCAGGCGGAAAGGGAAGAGTGTTGTTGAATGTTGAGGGAGATAAAAGTCAGGGGAAGGAGTATTTTCATAAAAGAAATTGGCAGGATATTCTGAGCAGGGTATAATTAAATTGTTGTGTCTTTTATAATTCCATTAATTCCACTGCTGCCAAATCACCTATAGAATAGAGACAATAGTGCTTGAAGAAATGCAGAATCTTCAATTTGATGTTTTAAGTGAATTCACCATGAATAAAGTAAGCCCCATAATGACAGCTTAAAGGTCTAATTCATAAAAATGTTATTAAAGTACATTATTTATACCTGCTTTTTTGTGGACTTCTGCTTTTATTCATGACTCTCTCAGTGTATGGCCATAATCACAGGCAGAGTGTAAATGGAAGTATTAATTCAATCTGAACTAAGGCAAGAATACTGTATCACCACAATAAAATTCCAGTTATATTAATTTAAAGGGCAGAATTTATTGCACAAGAGTATTCTCTTTAAAAAAAAATGAAAAGAGTGTCTTCCATCTTATGACCTCAGATATCTACTTTCATTCTGAAGTTCAATGTAAGATTGACTAATTGGCAAGAACTTTTAAATGAAATATTTATTCATCTATATTATGAAACGGAGAGATTTGGATACTGAGTTGTGATCTTATTGTGACTACAGTCTTGCTATTTGATATGGGCTAAGAAATATTTACAAGTAATCTGTATTTTAATTAATCCATATTCTGGCACAAATGTTTAGCAAATGCCAATTCAATTGTCTGGCATATGCATTTATTTAGATAACATGGAAAATACCCTGCTATGTAAAATTTCTCCCAGACAAGCTGAAAGTAATAATACTTAAGTCAAAAGTATCTTTATTCAGAATTTTAAACATGATTTGCATATTTAATATGTATAAACCTTTAGGAAAAGGCAAAGTGGAATTCAAGTGGTTTATTTCTAACTCTGGAACTATCAGAATTGGACTTGTTGACTCTCTCCTTCTGACTGGATGGGCTGTAATGGCACACTGCAGACACATTTAGACAGAGTGTGAATATCTTTCTCCCTATGACACCAGCTTATCTCTAGGAGTCATGAAAAGGGGTTCTTTATAAATTATACTTCTAACACTGAAAGTGTTGTCTTTGATCTTGTAGGTAAAAAATCTCTATACCTAAGGGAATGAATTAATTCCTATATTTAATGAGAGGCAGTCATTAGTAGACAATTTCAACATTCATACTAGAACTATGCATTGGATTTCTTCAGCACAGTAACAATCTCATAATATTTCTGGATGATAAAAATCTTTGAATGCTTGGCATCTATATGTGTGAGGAGAGACAAAGGACAGATACAAAGGTGTTTCAAATATAGGTAAATAGCACCACTAATTGAGGATAAGAATTAGTCATCTTCCAACATTAACTGAACTTAGAGCTGCCTCAAACCTAAAAACACTGAATATTCCATTTCAACAACTTCTACATGACTTTGTTATGAAATGAGTACACTCACCAGAACAATGTCCAGAGATGACCAGTTGTTAACAAGGCTGTGGCTAGGCATTTGAGGTTCCCTCTGCCCCTCAGATTAAGATTTCTCAGATCTCTGAAAAATAACTCTTCCACGAGGAAGTCCAGAGCCACCACATGCTGCTCTGTGTGGGACCCAGACTTACTGCAAACCTCTGGGTGCAGAGTGTGAGCACCCTCGTTGATACAACCACTCAGAAAGGGCAGTGGAACTTATGTCCCCAACACACTGCCAGACAGATGTCACCAGGCTCCAAATGCCTGTTGACAAGAAGCAGATTTGACAAACGGTTAAATCAAAATAGATCACATTAATGGCCTCCTGTACTACTTCTAATGAAACTAAACATCTGAAAGGAAAACAAAAAAAAGTATTTCTTTTAGTTTACCTGCAGTATCTTTCCCAGATATGATGTTTTAATTTCATATATTACCATCTTACTTTAGGCACCAAACAATTGCTTGGTTCAGAAAGCTCAAAGGATCTTGTTCATTATTTATAAACAATATTAACAACCTGCAATTTTATGCATTTACTGTGAGCCAGGCACTATGCGGAGTGCTTTGTAAACATGATCTAACTGAGAGGAGTACTATTATTTTACAAATGAGGAAAATAAGGTTTAGTGAGATTAAATCACTTGCTCAAAGTCACAAAGCTATCTGGAGGCAGAAGTGATTTCACAGTAATCCTTCATTCAAATCTTAGTTTTTCCTTTGTATTACATTTTCCTGAAAGAAATATTTTCAATTTTCTTCTCCAGAAAAAGAAGAGGAAAAGAAGAAAGCTGAGAAGAAAGTGACTTCTGAAACAAAAAAGAAAGGTGAACAATTTAAAAACTAACACAGAAACCAATTAATATCCTTTTACAATACTACTCATAAAGCTCTTGTTTTCTAGGAAAGATATTCCCTTAATAATTTTATTGTTATTGTTGTTAGCAGTCTTGAAATTTATAAATATTCTAAATAAGGTTGAATTGATAAATTTTTAAAAAGAAAATTTATGTCTAAACACTTTTCTAAATTGTTACTGATGGAATTTTTTTCTTACTGAGGAGTGGTACTCAGTTCTCTCTCTGCAAATACAAATATGAAGTTCTTATTCAATTCATTCAGTTTAATAAAAAGTGTCTATCAAAAGGGCAACTATTGAATGTATAAGGAAAAAAAAAACCTAGTTGATTGATATACCGTATTTTGTTATTTAAAAAAAATTGTTTTAATGTTTATTTATCCTTAGAGAGAGAGCAAGCATGAACATGAGCAGGGGAGAGGCAGAGAGAAAGGGGGACACAGAATCTGAAGCAGGCTCCAGGCTCTGAGCTCTGAGCTGTCAGAACAGAGCCTGATGGGGACTGGAACTCTTGAACTGCGAGATCATGACCTGAGCCTAGGCTTAACTGACTGAGCCACCCAGGCACCCTTATTACTTTTAGATGGTTGTTTTCAAATAGTGCATCTGAAGTTTCAAGTGAGCTCCAGAGATTTCTGCTTCTGACATGCTTCCAGTGGCTTGATAGCCCAGAGAACTTTCAATATATTCATTTTAATGTCCTTTAGAAAAACTATTGAGGGGCGCCTGGGTGGCTCAGTCGGTTGAGCATCCTACTTCGGCTCGGGTCATGATCTCACAGTCGGTGAGTTCGAGCCCCGCATCGGGCTTTGTGCTGACAGCTCAGAGCCTGGAGCCTGCTTCAGATTCTGTGTCTCCCTCTCTCTCTGACCCTCCCCGTTCATGCTCTGCCTCTCTCTGTCTCAAAAATAAAAAATAAACATTAAAAAAAACTATTGAATAATAGCAAAATTGATAATGGCATATAATATTTCCATTGTCATGAGAATTTTGTTTTTGAGCTTAGCACAAATTTGCTCCCTTCCTGAGGAGGAAACACAACAGAGGTCCATTTGTGTTAGGAAGGTGCTGGTTTGCTCATATTTGACACTACTGTGGCACGGATTTAGGATTACTCTATAGAAGATGAGTTGGATGCCATAAAGGCAGTCACGTGTGCCCCAAAATACATAAGAATTAAACAGACGCCTAAAATGAGTAAAATTTTCTCATTTTACTACCAGAAAAAGAAGCTGTCAAAAAGAAAACCGACAAGGAAACTGCCGTTGATGTGAAAAAAAAAGGTATTGTACTTTGTTTCCTTAGTCAAGTTATGTTCACAATGTTTGTTCATGAAAGAAGTTTGGGGCGATGTAAACAAACTGGATATAGGTACTTAAATCTGTGCATGTTCAGGCTGTCAAAGCAAACATTGCACTGGACGAAATTAAACATGCAAGGAAGGCTTTATTCAAGGCTGTTGCAAAAGAGGATAGAGGCCACAACTCATTCTGAACTCAATTATACTGAAACAAAGAGGAGGAGGGTTTTTAAGAGCTGCAATGGGGTGGAGGGTTTAGGCCATGTGTGTGCTAATGGGCCTGACTCAGAGCAAAAGTAGACTGGTTTCTTAATTTCATGACTGGAGTGCAGTTTTACAGCTTGGAGCAAGGCACTCCAAGGAGTTAGATTCTTACTATCCCACAGAAATGGGGAGACTGGGGTACTATTGTTCTTGATGATTACATTTCAAAGGGATGGCTTCCTGCTCCCTGAGAAAGGTATTCTTGAGTTAGAAAACCAGGAAAGAGCGTTTTAAAAAGATTTCTATTTGAAAGGAGCAGAGAAAGATTTACAATTACAAGTCTTCTGAAGTAATTGCTCTAAGTAAAAGGAGGGTAAGAGCCTAAGGTCAGAAAGAAGCCTGTCTAAAGTTTAGGGAGGCTGAATTCAGAGAACTTTAAGGCCATCCTGGTGAAGACATAATGAAATTGAGAAGAGCTACATAGTATAATAACACCGCTTTGCAAAGCTAAGAAGCTCGGAGAGAGTAATGCAGACCATTAAGAAAGAGCGTTGTTCAACAGCTTAGATTTTTGCTTTATACTTAGTCGTGCTTTAATTCTTGCTCAAACATGAATACCAGCTTCTATTCAGGTTAAGCTTAAGTCTAGGTGAAAAAGATAGTTGTCTCACATTATGAGATATTATGGTTTGGTGTTAAGTGTTCTCACCCCCAAATATTTCCTCCACTAGTGTCAGTGATGCTTGAAATTCCACTATTAGAGATATTCCATTCCTTTGAGTTATGAAGGAATTGTCCTCTATTAAGATGCAAATCTCCTAGGCCTGTGTGTATGGGCTAACAAACTAATTCTTCTCAGTTATTAACACTTAAAGTGAATGAGATTTCCAGACCCTTTCTGTGTAATAATAAGCTGGAAACAACGCCCTAGAAAATGGGGTGGTAGGTAAGCTTAAATGAAGGAGAGGTTGAAGAGAGAGCTTCAAGGCAGGCTATTGTGTGGAGAGAGAAGGACTGGATAGCATCAGTGAAAACGGTTTTCTTCTAGGAAGTAGATAGCTTATCTAGAGGGGAAAAGGTGATGGTGAAGGATCCTGAAAAGGAAGGCTACCGAATGCCAAACTAGATACTAGTTAGTAACAAATAGGGGTTGCAGGAAGTCCCCAACATCATGCTGTAAGCAGGGTAAAAAAAAAAGTGTAAAGTATTAACAGTTGCATGATTGTATGACTCATGAAATGCTCAAGAAGAGACCTCCAGGTGTTCTGTGGGTCTGAGAACTGATAGCCAAATATTTTACTTTGCATTCAAATTTCCGTTATTAAGGGCATATTATTGTAGAATCTGTTGTATTGTTGAACATTCATTGAGTTTGACTTAAAACTTTCCTTATGCCCCTGGTGAAATACGTACCTTATCATAAAAGAAGGAAAAATGCAATTTTGGCTATTTGATGGCTGCTTGGGTCCATATATCTGTGACATGATTGGGTGCTAAAGGGAAACAAGGTTCTCCTTTCTGGACCATCAGTTTTACCAGGTATTTGAAGAAGAAGTTTTGAATTGAATTGTAATCTCCAAAATATTTGTCATATGTTTGCAAATGCAAAATCAGAAAATACTTTTGGCAAAACTCAGTGATGTGCATGGTTGTCGTTTTAGTTTGGTTTTAGTTTTTTAGGAGAAAGGCAACATGCCTTATGGACAGTGAGTGATGGGAAAATTTGATATTTCTCTGCTACTGGGAGACCTGTGTTATTAGCCCAGCAGTCATGTCAGAGTGAGGTTATGTACCACTGGCAACAGAACTGATTATGCCAATATCACTCCCCACAAGGTCAGGCTCATCCATTCACTGCCTACAAGGCCAGTGCTCATGTGCTCATCCACTGAAACAGAACTAACTGGGTGGTTGCTCAGCATACCTGGGGAAGGCTGCTCAGCTAGCGTTGAAAAGCAAGTTTGTCCTTCTTGGAACCAGTTTCCCGTGTGTTTGTTTGTTCGTATGTTCACTGTTGATGACACAAAATACTGTTGGATCTTAAAAATTAGTTCAACTTCCTAATGAAAATATGTGCAAATTGTTTGTTTATAAGCTCTTAACCCTCCAATACACTCAAAATTGTGTGTGTGTGTGTGTGTGTGTGTGTGTGTGTGTATGTGAGAGAGAGAGAGAGAGAGAGAGAGAGAGAGGTAGAGAGAGAGAAAGAGAAAGAGAGAGAGACAGAGACACAGAGATTTAATTAATGTTAGTTTATAACTCTTGTTTCTTTTTAGAGTTTAATAATTCTCCAATTGTATTTTCATGTGAGAAGCAATATGGTTTAAAAGCAGCCAGTTTGAAATGTGACAATAGTAATTTCTAGAGATAACGAAAGAAATTGAAAATAATCTGAAATCTTGAAGAGCTGGGGCACATATGTCATTTCTTCCTAAAATAGTCAGAGGAATATAGCAGAGTGTCCGATGTCACTACTCTAGCCCCAAAGAGTAGAAAATTTACAAAGCATAAGATATGCCTAGATACTTATGGGATTTACCACGATATTTTATTATATTTATATTGACTTTTGTATTATTTACATTTATATAACATATAAAGTTACTTACATATTATATTGTTATTTTATTTTATTACATGTATATTTTATAATTATGTAGATGCAAATGAACCTGAGACATAAATTCTATGATAAATGAGCCTCTACTGCCTGAAACTAGTAAATCACACTTTGCAAATGATCTATGCTATGGAAAATGAGGGTGGGATTTTACATGATATAAAATTGCCAGTTCACAAGTTAATAATGGTTGAAACAGGGTAATTGGTGCATCCAGGTTCATGATAATAATCTCTTATTTTGTATATGTTTCAAATTGTCCTGGTACAAACAAATATGTGCCACTTATAAAACACTGTATGAAATGGCAAAAAATAGTCACCAGGATATTTTTACAATGTTATGAGGTAAGTTTCAGTCTGAACACCATGGAAAACGCAATCAAGAAAGGAAATAAAAACCTTTAGAAAATATCTCCCTGTGTTTATATGACACTTCAGTGTTAGACATACAAACCACTCAAGGTAGACAAGCAGAAGGACTTCCATCCAGGAAAGTGGACACAGCACAGTTGTTGGAAGCACCGGAAGAACACTGAAATCAAGGAGCTGTTACTAGATTACTGAGCATCAAGGCCTGTGAGTTGGTCAGGAAGTGGCTTCACTCATCAAAGCTGCCTCTTAACAGCCACAGACTAGATCCTGGAAATGTTGAGGCCAGCCTAAGCAACCGGCTCACATCAAAGTGACCTGTGCCAAAATTGTCTGCTTCTCAGTCTCCTATAGGTGCATCTAACTGGTAGAATTAAATATACTGCAAGTGAGTCTGGAAGATGCAGGTTTTTGGCATTCCATGTTTTCCATCTGGAAGGAGGATTAAATGGAAGTTAAAAGAGGCCATCTAAGGTATCTATAATAAAGATACAGAAATGTTTTATAAGATAAAACTCACATAATAAAAGAAGGTTTTTGAAGGCCTGAATTACACAAAGATGGGTCAATCAAGCAACATGATAAAAATGTGGCAGTTTAAATGCTCATAAGACATAGTCAAATATAGTTTGTGTTATTCTTTACCTAAACTGTAGATAAAAGACATTCTTCATCACTTTATTTCACAAAATGGTATTTTTGAAGAAATAATGTTCTTAGTGCTTGATGAGGTTATAATGGTTAAAAAATTAACAAGTTGCTTTCCTTATAATGAAACAATTATAACCTGGAGAAAAAACATAAACCAGGATAGAATAAGATCAAAACTATGATTCATTTCTTTCAGATTGGCATTTCTGGAGTTATAAGTTATCATAAATTTTTTGGACTTAGATTCATTACCACCCTATAATGTTTACAAGCCTATTAATTATGAAGATAATTTTGACTTGATAACTGATAGATAATGGTGTAAAATGATGTTTCATTATCACACTTTGCAACATGACTTTTTTCCCAAGAATTATCTGAATAGGAGTATAAACTATAAGAAAGATCCTGAAAAAACATACTAGTTTCTCTGGAATAGCTGCTAGAAAAGGACAAATTCACTCATCCATGTATTCTTGCATGCATTCTTATAAAAAATATTCACTTAATGTCTACCATATACCAGCCATTGTGCCAGGTGCTGAGTACACAGAGGTAGACAACTGAACATAAACCCTAACAGAGTTTACATTTTGATAAAGGAGGCACACAGTGAACATGATGTCCATAAGTCCACCTTGGGATAAGGGCCATAGGAGAAACAAATTTGAGGCAGTTAGGAGAAAGCAATGAGTGGGGATAGGGAGCTATTTAAATAGATAAACTTGTTAGAGCAGGCTTTTCTAAGAGACAGCATGTAACCTGTCAGGGGGCTCGATCCCATGAACCATGAGATCATGACCTGAACCAAAATCAGGAGTTGGATGCTTAACCAATGAGCCACCCAGGCACCCCTTTAAGAGACAGCATTTAAACTGGAATCTGATATATTGTCAGGATCCAGCCATTGATGTGTGCATCTTTATGTGATGTGTGAATGTGGTATGTATGTGTGTGTGTGTGTGTGTGTGTGATAGATGTATATGTGCAATATGTATGAGAGGAAGTACAAGGGGTCAGAATATATAGGGACATATGTAAGTGTTTATTAAAAGTATAATAGGAAACACGAAGGATATTAGCAGTGTAGAAAAACATTTTCATTTATACTTTACACAAGTATATACTCATTTTGAAAATGGGTTAGAGGGAGAAAAAGAAGAGGTAAGCCAATTAAAAGATGGGATCATTTACTGAGATGAGGAAGCTTATCTGGGGAACAACTGTGATAGAAACAATCTAGTTTCCTCTTGAGTCTGTTAAGTTTCAAGTGTATGTGACATATTATTCACATTTTATATCAGGAACTATTTTAGCTGTTTTTTGATACTAACTCATTCAATCCTTATAATAAGTGAATAAATAAACTGTTCTAATCCTCATTATAAATTGAGTAACCTAAGACACAGAAAGGTTAAGTAACTTGCCCAGGGTCACACAGTTAGTAAATGTCAGGGCCAGGATATTAATCCATCTACTCTACTCTAAAAAGGCAGTTAAATACATAGGTCTGGATTTCAGAGGGGATTCTGAAGTAAAGCGACATATACAGAAATCCATATAGATCGTATTTGTTTCTCTGGGAATAGATGAGATTACCCAGAGAGATTGTGTCAAAAGAAATAGAGAATAGAATACAGAATGAAGACCTGTGGAATTCCAACATGTAGAGATTAGATAATGGAAAATAAAGCAAAAGAGGCTGAAAGAACTGCTAGAGAGATTAAAGGAAAAGGAAAAGAGTTTGGTATTAGAGACATTTCAGAAATGGATGTTTCAAGAATCGTGAAGTTATCAGCCTTGTGAATGTTACTTAAAAGCTGTGACACAAGGGCAGGAAAGACAAGAGCACTTCCTATAGAGTGAAGGAATAAAACCAGATTGCAGTGGAGGCACAAAAATGAAGAGGAAAGCAGTGATTTTTTTTTTTTTTTAAATTGTGTCTGCATAAAGGAGGAAAGAGTCTTTTTTGTATTGTTTAGTTTTGTTTTGGGAGGTGAATTTGGAAGCTGTGGACATCAACACAATTTGAGAGACTGATGCTCAAAAGGACAAGGTATGAGTGGAAATCTAAGAATTAATCGAGAATTCATTGTTAGATGAGCACATGGGTGAAAAAATAATCTGCTTTTTTTGAGATAATACCACGATGCTCCAGTAGTCAAAACCTGGTGTTTTCAAGTTATGAAGAAGAATCTATCTAGATTGTCGTATAAAAAGAAGCATGCATTTGAAGATATACATGAAGATTAGGCAGCTCTGGTGATAAAACTAAAACTCCAATAATAAATACATTCTGAGTTGAAAGCCTTGGTTTTAGAGATAGACATATCAAAATGTCCTTGATGTTCACTGAATAGGAGAGGGTAAGTTTGTGAAATGTACTTTAATGTTTTTTAAAGAATTATTCATTCATAAAAAACAACTCATAAGGCTTGTGCTGTGTTAAAGTATGCAACCATATATATTTCCACAGAATATTTTCAATGATTGTTTGAGGCGAATACAATTAAATTCTGCACAAACTAAAATCTTTGACTATTTTATTTCTCTACATAAGATCTACTTTTGTCATTAAGAAATTGTAAATGATACTTTATAGAAGCTTATAGCTTGGAATATGTCATTAAGTTTTATGCCTACCAGACATAGAATAGCATCTATTTTACTTCATGAATCTTTTGTAATGGATTGTTCGAGCTACTAGAGCTCAAAATAATTTACATGGCAGATTGCAGACCACTAAAATAAATTTATGTGTAATTAAAAGTAACTTCCTATATATATATATATATACAGATAAAGATAATACATAGCATCTTTCCAATGTTTTCACTTTTAAGTTTTAGTTTAAAAGAGCAAACTTCTATTTTCCATACTTGTATTTTGAGATGATTAATTATAGGTGTTTATGCTCACCCCATCTCTTCCTCTACTTGAAAAACACTTGGTTTTAGAAAGTTATGTTGTATTTGAATTTTGTATTTTATGCATATGTATTTGGGTAGAATTTAACAAACACATCAGCTAAACATTATTTGTTACTCTTTGAAACCTAGATTAATTTTTCCCAGAATTCTATAAATCTTGCAGTAATCTACCAGCTAATATCAAGTTAAAAAAATAGGTACTTCACACATTTTTGAGTGATATTCAGACAGTTATATTAATGCATGCCCTAAATGAAATTATTAAAGAATTTGTTCAGGCAGGTAAATAATGAGTTATCTGGCACAAATAGACTTGATCAAATTAGTAATTCCCAGCCTTGACGTAGGGGTGCTCTGTAATTACAAGGCAACCGTATATTCCTTTAAAATTAGCTTTTTGTTCCCAAATAGATCAGGCCGCAAGTCCAAGTTCAGGTGATGGCAGCTTGACTATATTAAAAACATTTACAATGCTTGAATTGCCTTGAAGGCAAAAGAATATATTTTCAAAGTGTTTTGTAATCACAGAAATGTAAGACAATAGTTGCTTATTCTCTACAGGGCAAGGGATTTTGTGATGGAATAATACAAGAACGTCTGCTGACTTTTTACTTAATAATGATATCTTTGATTACCTCTTATATCACATCTCAATTAGCAGGATAGAAGCTAAACTGCTTCAGAAAAGGTGAGAGAGAATTAATATCATGCCATGCTGTGGGATCTCTGGGATAATGCTCCACGTTCTAGCTTTTGGTTTCAACAGTACAAAAGTGTGTCTGGGTCGAATGCAAACAAGAAGTAAATGCATTTTGATATTTATTTTATTTTATTTTATTTTATTTTATTTTATTTTGAGAGAGAGAATGAGTGCAAGTCGGGGAGAGGGGAAGAGGGAGAGAGAGAGGGAATCTTAAGCAGGCTCCATGCTCAGTGCGGAACCTGACTCAGGATTCAATCCCATGACTGGGTGATCATGAGCTGAATCAAAATCAAGAGTCAGATGTTCAACTGACTGAGCCACTCAGGCACTCCAAGGCATTTTGGTTTAAAAAAGAATTTAGAGACAGTAGTGAACGTGGTGGAGAAGTAGAGGAACCTGAAGTTCCTTCATCCCTCAAACTCAGCAGTATTGAGTCCAGAAGACTTGTAATTCCAGGAAACCAGACTACAGAGTGACAGAAACATCTCCAGGGGCCCACCAGGACAACTTGGCAGACGATAGGTGTATGATAGTGAAATGGGACAGATAAAACGGGTGGCGTAGGCATGGAGGGGAGGGATCCCCTTCTGTGGAGAGACAAAATGAAGAGAATGAGAGGCTATGGAAGTGTAGGATTGTACTTGGACATGGGAAAAACCACAGACCAGGGAATGGAAAAAGTGGAGAAAGAACCAATTTCTAACATGATCCAGGTTTGTGGGTCTTTCTCCAGACTGGGGCTGGCCACCCTGTATGCATGCCCAGGGAGGAGGGGAACCAGCCCCGGGCTTGGTAGTGAGCTCAGAGGTACAGTCTGAGAGACTAGTCCCCTCCCTCCCCTGAGTACTGTAGGAAGAAAGTGTATAGCCTCTTCAAGGACAAAAGACCCTGCAGGTGTCCGACAGCCAGAGGCGCTTTGTTGGTTGCTGGGCAGAGTGGCATTACCTCAGAACCAAGGCCAGTGGAGTGGGATTCTTTAAGACATCAGGGTTTGAATCCCAGCCAAGCACCTGGAGGTGAGGGAGACAGTGGAGTGGGACAAACCGGCTTCACAGGCCCATGCGGCACTGTGAAGAAGGCCTGAATGGAGTGATCTGGAACACCCAGTCTGGGGAGGAGAGACTGGAGTGTTGCCATTTTTCTCCCCATCACCTACAAGGAGGGGCTTCAGGGAACAAGACAGGGGGCCCACAGTGGAGGCAGGACCACCTATACCAAACCATGCCCCTCTGTGCCTGGTAACTGCACATCTAACAGAGCAAGATTCACACTGACTGAGCCAGACAGTCCCTCCTCCAGACTAGCACAGCCACAGGTTCCAAGGCACCATCAGATATTGGTCCAGTGGTTTTGCATTTTCTGATTTGATTCTTGGTCAATTCTTATTTTATATCCATATATATATATTTTTTTTTCTTCCTTTTCTTCTTATTTCTTCCCTTCTCTATTCTGGTTGTTGGTTTGTTTAAGCAGACATTTTTAATCTAATTCTTTTCACACCTCTTCTGTATCTCCTTCTTCTTTATTTTCCTCTCTGTCTCTCTGTCTCTCTCTCTCTCTGTGTCACTGTCTTTCTCTCTGGAATAAGCTGTATAGCTTCTCCGATTCTCTGCCTTGTAAATTTTTTTTCTTTCTTCTTTTCTTTTTCCCCAGCCCTGTCTTTTTGTATGGGATAAGGCATCTTCCACTACCACCCTCCCCTTTTAAATTTTTTTTTTTCCAGGGTTACTTCAATGAAAAAATCAAAGCACACCTGGTGGAAGGTCCAAACCACCACTACAAGTAGGGAGATAAAGCAACCAGAGTCACAATAACATAAAGCATGCAACACATTCCAAAAACACCTCCTGAAGGGCCAGGCCCTGGACGGTGTATGACTTTTAATATAGTAGTTTTTGCAGGTGCAGGGCACATAAGCTATTTACACACACAAAGGACAGAAAACTATCCAAAATGATGAAATAGAAGAATTCTCCTCAAAAGAAATTCCAGGAAGAAATGACAGAAAATTCTTCAAACAGATATAAAAAATATATCTGAACGAGAATTTAGAAAAATAGTCATAAGATTAATAGCTGGGCTTGAAAAACAGCATAGAAGACAGAAGAGAATCTATTACTGTAGAGATCAAGAAACTAAGAAATAGTCATGATTAATTAAGAAATGTTGTAAATGAGGTGCAAAATAAACTAGATGCAGTGACAGCAAGGTTGGAGGAAGCAAAGGGGAGACTAAGTGAAATATAAGATAAAATTATGGAAAAAGATGAAGCCGAGAAAAAGAGATAAGAAAATACTAGACCATGAAGAAAAAATTAGAGAACTAAGTGATTCAATAAAACGTAATAATATCCATGTCACAGGAGTTCCAGAAGAAGAAAAGAGAGAGAAAGGGGCATAAGGTTTGCTTGAACAAATTATAGCTGAGAACTTCCCTAATCTGGGAAAGGAAGCAGACATCCAAATTCAGGAGGCATAGAGAACTCCCTTCAGATTCAACAAGAATAGGTCTTCACTGCTGCCTATCATAGAGAAACGGCAAGATACAAAGACAGAGAATTCTGAAAGCAGCTAGGGACAAATTGGCTTTAATCTACAAGGGTAGACATGTAAGGGTAGTAGCAGACCTGTTCACTTAAACTTGGCAGGCCAGAGAGAGGGGCAGGAAATATTCAGTGTGCTGAACAGGAAAAATATGCAGCCAAGAATCCTTTATCCAGCAAGGCCGTCATTCAGAATTGAAAGAGAGATAAAGGCTTTCCCAGACAAACAAAAACTGAAGGAGTTCGTGACCACTAAACCGGCCGGGCAAGAGATCCTAAGGGGGACTCTGTGGGTGGAATGCTGCAAAGACAAATGACCAGACACATCACCACAAGCATGAAACCTACAGATAACACAATGACACTAAATCCATATCTTTCAATAATAACTCTGGATGTAAATGGACTAAATGCCTCAATCAAGGACATAAGGTATCAGAATGGATAAAACAAGAACAAAAACAAAAACAAAACAAGACAAAACAAAAACAAACAAAACCAAGATCCATCTATATCTGTGAGGACACCTTTGGACTGAAAATGAGAGGATGAAGAACCCTCTATCATGCTACTGGAAGTTACAAGAAAGCTGGAGTAGCCATACTTATATCAGACAAACTAGATTTTAAACTAGACTGTAACAAGAGATGAAGAAGGGCATTATATCATAATTACAGGGTCTATCCATCAAGAAGAGTTAACAATTATAAATGTTTATGCTCCCAACTTGATACACCCAAATATATAAATCAATCACAGACAAGCAATCTTATTGATAAGAATGTGGTAATTTCAGGGGACTTTAGTATTCCACTCAGAGCAGTGAACAGATTAAGCAGAAATCAATAAAGAAACAATGGCCTTGGGGCACCTAGGTGGCTCAGTTGGTTAAGTGTCCGACTTTGGCTTAGGTCATGATCTCACAGTTCGTGAGTTTGGCCTCACATCGGACTTTATGCTGATGGCTCAGAGCCTGGAGCCTGCTTCAGATTCTGTGTCTCCTCTCTCTGCCCCTTTCCTACTTGTGCTCTGTCTCTCTCTCTCTCTCTAAAAAAATAAATACACAGTAAAATAATTTTTAAAAAAGGAAATAAACAATGGCCTTGAATTGATATACTGAACTAGATGGACTTGACAGATATATTCAGAACTTTTCATTCAAAAGCAGCAGAATACACATTCTTCTCAAGTGCACATGGAACATTCTCCAAGATAGATCACATACTGGATCACAAAACAGCTCTCAATAAATATAAATATAAAAGAATTGAAATAATACCATGCATATGTTCAGATCACAACACTATGAAACTTGAAATCAACCACAAGAAAAAATTTGGAAAGCCTCCAAATGCCTGGAGGTTAAAGGACATCCTACTAAAGAATGAATGGGTCAACCAGGCAATTAAAGAAGAAATTAAAAAATATATGGAAGCAAGTGAAAATTAAATAATAATCCAAACCCCTGGTATGTAGCAAAGGCAGTCTTAAAAGGAATTTACATTGATATCCAGGACTATTTCAAGAAACAGGAAAAATCCCAAATACAAATCTAACCACACACCTACAGAAACTAGAAGCAGAACAGCAAAGAAACCCCAAAGCCAGCAGAAGAAGAGAAATAATAAAGATTAGAGCAGAAATAAACAATATAGAATAAAAAAAAACAAACAGTAGAACAGATCAATGAATCTAAGAGCTGTTTTTTTTTGAAAAAAATAAGCAAAAAGAAAAGAGAGACCCAAATAGATAAAATCACAATTGAAAGAAGAGAGATCACAACCAACACCACAGAAATAAAACAATGGTTAGAGAATATTATGAAAAATTATATGCCAACAAACTAGACAATCTGGAAGAAATACACAAATTCCTAGACCCCCATGCACTACCAAAACTCAAATGGGAAGAAATAGAAAATTTGAACAGACCCATAACCAGTGAAGAAATTGAATCAGTTATCAAAAATCTCCCAACTAAGAAGAGTCCTGGGCAATTCTACCTAGGATTCTTCCTAGGGGAATTCTACCAGATATTTAAAGCAGAATTAATACCTATCCCTCTAAAGCTATTCCAAAAATTAGAAAATGGAAGGAAAGCATCTGGACTCATTCTACGAAGCCAGAAATACTTTGATTCCCAAACCAGAGACCCCAATGAAAAGGAGAATTACAGGGCAATATTCCTGTTGAAAATAGATGCAAAAAATCTCAACAAGATATAAGGAAATCAAATTCAACAATGTATTAAAAGAATTATTCACCATGTCCAAGTGGGATTCATTATTGCACTGCATGGCTGGTTCAATATTCACAAATCCATCAATGTGATATGTCACATTAATAGAAGAAAGGATAAGAACCATATGATCCTGTTAATAGAAAAAAACATTTGACAGAAAAAAAACATTTGACAGAAAAAAACATTTGACAAAATACAGCATCCTTTATTAATAAAACTCTCAAGAAAGCTGGGATAGAAAGAACATACCTTAACATCATAAAAGCCATATATGAAAAGCCCACAGCTAATATCATCCTCAATGAAAAACTGAGAGCTTTCTCCCTGAGATCAGGAAAGTGACAGAAATGTCTACTCTCACCACTGTTGTTTAACATAGCATTGAAAGTCCTAGCCTCAGCAATCAGACAACACAATGAAATAAAAGGCATCCAAATTGGCAAAAAAAAAAAAAAAAAAAAAAAAGAAGTCAAACTTTCACTCTTCGCAGATGACGTGATACTCTGCATGGAAAACCTGAAAGACTCCACAAGAAACCTTCTAGAACTGATTCGGCAAAATCGCAGCAAAATCAATGAATCTGTGAGATTCAAAATCAATGAAACTGTGAGATCATGACCTAAGCCAAAGTCGGACACTTAACCAACTGAGCTACCTAGGTGCCCCAAGGCCATTGTTTTTTAATTGATTTCTGCCTAGATAATCTGTTTACTGCTATGAGTCGGCAAAATCAATGTACAGAAATTGGTTGCATTTCTCTACACCAATAATGAAGCAATAGAAAGAGAAATCAAGAAACTAACCCCATTTAAAATTGCACCAAGAACCATAAAGTACCTAGGAATAAACCTAACCAAGATGTAAAAGATCTGTTTGCTGAAAACTATAGAAATCTTATGAAAGAAATGGAAGACACAAAGAAATGGAAAAACATTCTATGTTCCTGGATTGGAAGAAAAATATTGTTAAAATGTCAATACTGCCCAAAGCAGTCTACATATTCAATGCAATGCCAATCAAAATTGCACCAGCATTCTTCTCAGAGCTAGAACAATCATAAAATTTTTATGGAACTACAAAAAACCACAAATAACCAAAGTAATGTTGAAAAAGAAAACCAAAGCAGGAGGCATCAACAATCCCGGACTTTAGCCTCTACTACAAACCTGTAATCAAGACAGTATATTGTATGACACAAAAACAGACACATAGACCAATGGAATAGAATAGAGAACCCAGAATTGGACCCACAAATGTATGGCCAACTAATCTTTGACACAGTAGGAAATAGTATCCAATGGAAAAAAGACAGTCTCTTCAACAAATGGTGCTGGGAGAACTGGACAGCAACATGCAGAAGAATGAAACTGGACTGCTTTCTTACACCATACAGAAAAATAAACTCAAAATGGATGAAAGATCTATGTGAGACAGGAAACCATCAAAACCCAAGAGGAGAAAACAGGCAACAACCTCTTTGACCTTAGCCGCAGCAACTTTTTACTTGACACATCTCTGAAGGCAAGGGAAATAAAAGCAAAAATGAACTATTGGGACCTTATCAATATAAAAAGCTTCTGCACTGCAAAGGAAACAATAAACAAAACTAAAAAGCAACTGACAGAATGGAGGAAGATATTTGCAAATGACGTATTGGATAAAGAATTAGTATCCAAAATCTATAAAGAATTTATCAATCTCACTCCAGAAAAACAAACAATCCAGTGAAGAAATGGGCAGAAGAAGTGAATAGACACTTTTCCAAAGAAGATATCCAGATGGCGATTAATAGGCACATGAAAAGATGCTCAACATCACTTATCATGAGGTAAATACAACTCAAAACCACATTGAGATACCATCACATCGGTCAGAGTGGCTAAAATTAACAACTCAGGAAACAACAGATGTTGGTGGGGATGTGGAGAAATGGGAGCCCTCTTGCACTGCTGGTGGGAATGCAATCTGGTGCAGCCACTCTGGAAAACAGTGTGGAGATTCCTCAAAAAATTAAAAATAGAATTACCTTACAACCCAGCAATAGCACTATTAGGAATTTATCCAAAGGATACAGGAGTGCTAATTCATAGGGGCACATGTACCCCAATGTGTATAGCAGCGCTTTCAACAATAGCTAAATTATGGGAAGATCCCGATGTCCATCATCTGATGAATGGATAAAGATGTGGTTTATATATATACAATGGAATACTACCTGGCAATGAGAAAGAATGAAATCCTGACATTTGTAGCAACGTGTATAGAATTGGAGAGTATTATGCTAAGTGAAATAAGTCAGTCAGAGAAAAACAGGTATCCTATGTTTTCACTCATATGTGGAATTTGAGAAACAACAGAAGACCATGGGGGAAGGGAAGGGGAAATGATCGTTTCAAACAGAGAGGGAGGCAAACCATAGTAGAGTCTTAAATATAGAGAACAAACTGAGAGTTGAAGGGGCATGTGGGGGAGAGGGGGAAATGGATGATGGACATTGAGGAGGGCACTTATTGGATGAACACTGGGCATTGTATATAAACAATCAAACAAAGCCAAGAGCACATTGTATACACTATATGTTAGCTAACTTGACAATAAATTGTATTTAAAAAATGATAATAATTAAAAATAATAAAAATGAAAAAGAATTTAAAATACATCTTAAAACTCAGAATGGAAAAGGTTTATATTAAAACTTATTTAAGCCTGGAAAAAAGGGACTGGTATACAAGTGACTAATTTCAATCTTCTTAACACCTACTATGGAGAATCAGAACTACCCTCCCAGTGAAGACAGAAATAAAATAAGCCCTAAATTTGAGTATGAGGGAGTTGTGTTACATTTTGTGAAATACTTTCAAGAGGGAGGATTAAAATACATTTGAGAAAGAACCAGTAAATAGACTATGAATATTTCTTCTTTGTTTGCATGGACATATTGACATTTTAAGTATTTCCTGTACCCATCTTAGATACATTCTTTTTAACTGCAGTTTATATTCAGAATGAATTGTTTTCTGAAAAAAATATAAGAAATAAAATAATTTAATTTAACATTAAAATAAGTGGTCTCTTGCAAACATCATAGATTAAATTTTAATGAGAAGATTATGCAGAGTGGTACAGGAAGTGAGATATCAATTAGAAACAAGTTTTTTTTAATTAGAAAATTTGGGGGTATTTGGACCAATTTTGGGGGGAATTACACAGCCTGAGTTTTCCTTGTGATCTGAGATAAACATTTAAGCATATAGATGTAGATTCCCACTAATTTTTTAATTATATGTCCTAACTCTCTATAAGATTTTTCTTTCTGTGAAAGCAAAGCTTAAAAAACATTAAAATGATATTTTCTTCAATTTCAGCTTCTCCTGGGTTACCAAAGCAAAATTTCAAAATAGCTTAGTAAATTGTGTCAATATGTATTCTTTTCATCAAGAGCATTTTTAAACTAGTAACAGTTAAATGTATTCACTATTTTCTCATTTAATCCTTACAACAACTTTTGAGGTAGGGAATATAATGCCTGTTTTATAGAACCCAGAATTGGAACAGTTAAGTAACTTGGCCATGGTCACCAGTGACTAACAGCAGTAGAGACTTCACCAAAGAAATCCCACTGTCTTTTGCAACCCTCAATTTTTTTTTGTTTTTACCAACAGTAGAAAATGATGATTGTAGATTGCTTTAATGTCTTTTTCCTTTCTTTTTTTTTTCCTTTTTTCCTTACATAATTTGAGACTATATTGCAGACAGTGTAAGCATTAAGAAAAGAAATAAAAAGGATATGAGTCTAATTCTTTTTCTTACAGAAATTATTCTTTTCTTCCTTCATTCACTCAACAAACATTTACTAAAGGCATAATATTGGCAAGGAAATCTGCTAAATATTGGAGATAGATCAGTATAACTGACATGGCACTTGTTCTTAAAGACATTAGAAAAGAGGAAAATAAATAGACATTTATAATATACTGTGAGTACTGCCCCAACAGGGCAGATACAAGATATCACACTAAGATCAAGGCATGAGAAACTGTCTCTTTCCTGGTAGGCTGCCCATTAGACATTTAGAACAGGAATGCCACAGACATATGTCAGAAGGCATTTGACCTAGATGCATTTAACATATTTTTAAACAGGATGGAGATTGGAATACATAAAATTTTAACAGTGGTTTATCACTGAGGGTATTTGCTCTCACTAGTGGCAGACCATTTAAAAAAAGGAATTTATTAGTGTATCCAACTACAGTTCTAGAGTAAACTCTCTTCAGGTTCAGCTTGGCACAAGTGTAGAATGATATCCAAATGAAGTATATCTCTGCATTTTTTTTAGATTCTGATTCCTTAGTATTGGCTCAAGTGATTGCAAAATTGTCCATTTGAAGTGTGGCCTGCCCTACATCCTCTCTTGTTAATGTCCCATGGGAAAAAGAACAGGTTGGCTTCCCAAGAGCTCAAACAGAAAACCTGAATTGAGTTAAACTGGTCCTTATGGGCCCATTCCTGAACTAATCTTTATAGTGAGAACAGAGTAATAATCTGTCTTAGGTTAGGCCATAGTTCCTATCTCTTGAGCAGAACAATTAAATATTTGGACAAGATATTTGGACTGAAATTGCCAGGAAGGGGGGCTGATTCCCTGATTCCCTTAAAGCTAAATTAGGGTAAACACACACACACACACACACACACACACACACACACACACACACAAGCAAATGGAGTATTCACTACATGGGGAAAAACAAAACAAAGAGCGCCTGGGTGGCTAGGTTGGTAAGGCGTCCGACTTCAGCTCAGGTCATGATCTTACGGTTCATGGTTCAAGCCCCATGATGGTCTCTGTGCTGACAGCTTGGAGCCTGGAACTTGCTTCGGATTCTGTGTCTCACTCTCTCTCTACCCCTCCCCTGCTCATGCTCTGTCTCTCTCTTTCTCTCTCTCAAAAATGAATAAACATTTAAAAATTTTTTTTAGAAAAAGAAAAACAACTCAACATAGGGTGTATAGTGTGGCAAACAAGGGCAAATAAAGTTGTGGATTTCATTAATTAAAATATTACATCTAGAGAAAAGAGTGAAATCCTGCTGTACTTTGTGATATTGGAATCTTACTTGGAGAAGAATCTTTGATTTTAGAAACGATCTTTTGAAACAAATCAGATTATATTCAGAGAGAGTACTTTGTGGATATGAAATGGAAATAAGAAACCAGGGAGAAATCAAAGCCATATTAAAAACTGATGTACTCTCTTATTGGGGTGTAGGCTTACTCTTTATCACCTCTAGAATTAGGACTCAATGGTCGAATATAGGAGAAGACAATGTGGGATATTCAAGATTATAGAAAGAATCTCTTGTGTGGTGCCTGGCTGGCTCAGCTGGAAGAACATGTGACTCTTAGTCTTGGGGCCCTGAATTTGAGCCCCCCCCCCCCAACTGGGTGTAGAGATAACTAAAAAAAACCTAAAACTAAAAAAAAAAGAATCTTTTCAGTCAGTGAAGTCTACCATTTCAAGTTCAAGCAGAAGAGAAATAGGTATCTCCCTGGTATTTGTGAAGGTAAATCCTATAAGAATAATGGTTATATTAAATTTAAGGAAACTGATCAGACTCAATTTTTCTACAATTAAACATCAGGCTAAATGAAACTGATGTCTAGATTATTTAACCTTTTAAATGAAGGTTTGTATTATTATGATTTAAAGTTTGGCCATCTGTCAAACTCTCCTAATTGGTTAGTTATGAAAAAATAACTACTGTCTGTCTACTACAGCATACAGAATTATTCCAAATGTAATCAGAGAGTATGTTATTATGTCTGCCTAAACCTAGGACACTGAAAAAGGGAAATAAAATATATTATATATATGAAATGATGGTTAATTGTCCTCAGGGCAAAAATATCTCGAGAGCCCAGTGGAAAAATTACAATGACAATAAACTTAAGGTAGGACAGATAGTATAATAATTACATATGCTTCAAAAGATAGGGAATAAAGCTCTCAGACAACAAAAGTATTCAGGCCTGAAAATAAGAATTATGGTTATGTTTTAGGAAATTTTCCTCTTTAAATGAAGGGGGCATGGGAGTATATATAACACTTCTCTAACTAAAAGCAGTCTTTTGTTTTCCATAAAATAATTTCAGTTTCAGGAAAAAGTGTAGTAATAAATTAGTCACCGCCCATATCTTGTTAGCTATATTGATCTTAGGATATAAGGTCAAAAAGATAAACAAATGAAAAAGCAAATGCTAAAGCACATCAAGAGCAGAAGCAGATAAAAATTGCTGTTTTCCTGAAAGACACTATGCTGCTGTAGAGATGGACACATACTTAAGTTATACAATCAGAGAACAAAGGGTAAAGCAAAGCAAAACAAAACAAGGCACTGAACATGTAAAATAAATCTACCAAGAGAATATGATGAAATACTTGGGCCCTCTATTCCGTAAAATTATGTATAAGCACCAAAGGTTTTAGGAATTTATATTACTTCCTACTGTGGCATTCAGTGGACATTTACTGAGTAAATGCTGAGTGCTTTGAAATGGTGGGGCCCTGCCAATTCTATTTCCTTTTAGGAGTGGAATTCTACTACCAGTTCACTCTCCTCTTTCTGAGACTACTGTTTCCAAACATTTCCCCTTTTTTCTGTCTACCTATTTACCATTCTTCTCTATCAGTTGAATACCTTGCTTCCTAGTTGCCTAAGAAAAGAACAATTGGAAGAGAACTCTCATGAGCTCTGACCATTGAATCTACTAAAACACTCCATCTGTTTCTTTGTATCCTTAGCCTTTTTGGCTGAATGCAATACAGTACTTAACATGTTCATACTTATAGGAACGGCTTTTGCACTTGTGCATAATACGCTATCCTCATCTGCTAGCTTGGGAATGTTGCTCCAGCAATTCTCTCCTCTGCAAATTTTTTTGACTTCTGCTGGTCACTTCCAGCAGCATACAGTATGCTACCCCTTCCCTTGTATATTATAAAAAAAATGTCCTCCTGCTGATGATCTATACCCCTTAGTGAAGCCCACTTCTCAGATCCCCTTTAGAACAAAACTCTTCATGAGCTATTTACACTCTCCTTCCAGTATCTCATGTACCTACTGTCCTCAGGCTTTTTCTCCCCACACAATTCCTGTTGGAGTCACTACTGACCTCCACATACCAAATGTAAATGTGAGTCCTCAGTTTTCAAGAGCATCTGACAGTTGATCTCTCTTTACTCATTCTTGTACCATAGTTTTTCCTTCCTTTTAACCTTTTGTTTGGTTCCTCCTTTTCTTTCTGGTATCTAAAAGTGGAAGCACCCCAGGGCTCAATTCTAAGTGTCTTTCTCTATGCTTACTACCTAGGCGACCTCATACAGTTCCATGGTTTTAATACCACCTTTGTGATAATGAGTCCCAAATGTTTGTCTCTGGCTCTGATGTCTGTCTAAACTCCACACCTATCTATTTACTTGCCTATTTCACATTTCCATTTAAATACCTATTGAACAGGGGCGCCTGGGTGGCCCAGTTGCTTAAGCGTCCAACTTTGGCTCAGGTAATGATCTCATGGTTCATGGGTTTGAGCCCCACATCAGACTCTGTGCTGACAGCTCAGAGCCTGGAGTCTGCTTAGGATTCTGTCTCCCTCTTTCTCTGCCCCTCTGCCACTCACGCTCTGTCTCTCTCTCTCTCTCTCTCTCTCTCAAAAATAAACATTAATTTTTTAAAAAATAAATAAGTACCTATTGGATACCCCAGATTAATATAGTTTACAAAAAAACCCCACAAACTCAATCTGCACATACACACACACACACACACACAGGAATATGCTTCTTAAACTTAGCTTTTTCTTTTTATCAGTAAGTTATCACATCATTCTTTTTTTTTTTTTTTTTTTTTTTTTTTGCTTAGACCCAAATCTCCAGAGTCATATTTGATTCATTTATTTCTCCTCCTCAATCTATTGTTAAATCTTGTCACTTTCACTTTTGAAATATGTTTAGTAGTTATCTTTTCTCACTATCTTTAAGAACCATGCAAGTTTGGGCACCATCATCTCTGGCCTCTATATGTAAGGTTACACTACAACAACTACCTTGACAACAAAAAGCCAAAAAGTTCCAGCAACACTGACAAAGTTTATTTCCTGTTTATGCTACATGTTGAGAAAGGGGCTCTACTCATCATAGCTACTCAGATATCTGGGCTATAGAGACTTTAACCTCTACCTGCATCTACCTTAACCTCTACCTGCATCCACCTTTATGGAGGTTTCCATCTCATTCAGAGTAAAATCTAAGTTCTCCACCATGCTGTAAAAGGTCGTCCATGAACCACTAGCTGAAGATAACTCCAGGGCAGCATTTCTCATGTAGCAAGTTCATTAACTGAGATTCTAACCACATGCCCTTGCCATTTTGAATAATTTGTTATTTGAACAAATTTCTTCCATTTCCAATAGAACTCATAGTTTCAGCACTTGGGTTTCACAAATATGTGAAAATTTTAATTTGCTGTTCCGACTGAATTTTAGTCTTACTCAAATTTTATCACAATGGCAGCTATAATCAATGTGTGAGGTCTTGAGCTAGCAAGTGGTTTTAATAAAACCACAGGCAGAAAGCTAATTAATGTATGAGTTATTCTTCCTTGTGTGTAGAGAGCTTGTAAAAATATAACACACATCAAAAGCAGGATTTCAACTTTGTTATAAAATGGTTGCAGGAAAGAATTTAGCCTTCATAAGAAGGATTGGATGTGTGAAAGTCAGCACAAAGGAAGTAGATCGGAATAATCAATTAGGAATGGGAAGGGGAGGTCAGTCAGGAAGGAGTTAAACACTGCAGCTTGAGAGACAGTTTTCATTCAGTTTGATGTATCAGTGATACTAGACTAAAGTATCCTTGGGTGCTACTGAATTCAGTTAGAGTTAGAATATACACATAAGATAAATTAAAAACTCTTACATTCTTGCCTCATGAAAAACTGTATTGCCAAACACTGGCAGTAGACAGTTAAAATCTTTCCCTCTGGTACTTCTCTGCTCTTCTCATCCTGCTCCTTTAACTCCAACCACATTGCTCTAGTTAGAGTTCAAATCTTCATCACTGATCCATCTGCCACATGACCCAAGTTGGCTAGAGTCTTGTCCGCATGCTTTTTAAAAAAGACAAAAAAAGAAGATGGTCTCTTCTTCTTAGGTGGTTAGATTAAGTAATGAGAGCCCAGGAAATGCTATTGGTCATGTTTATACCCTTGTTGTAACAGCCAGTCTTGAAAATAATGCTGACAAGTAGAGGCAGAGGAAAGGATGAGGATAGAATTTTAATGGCATTTCAAGCCTAGAATGCAGGTATCCCTGGAAACCACCATTCCCTTGACCTCCTGCAATTAGGTTACATCACTTAATTAATTGTCTGTTTTTTCAAGTTAGTTTATGCTGGGATTCTATCATTTCCAACCTAAATGCTCATTACCAAATGAAACCTCCATACAGGTTTAGAATAGTTGTAGCAATTTAAAAAGTATTGAATCATGGGGGTAGATAACAAATCATATCAAGCATTTTGACAGATTTCACCTTGCTGCACAAATTCTTATGAGAAAAATAATTCTTCTCTGATATTTATTCATAGATGCTTGTTATATGGTATCTTGTTTTAGAGAAAGTGAATGAGTGAATATATATATATATATATATATATATATATATATATATTTAATCAGACTTAGAAATAAAACTGTATGTGTCAATTCAGCACTTGGTTTCTAGAAAACATTATGGTACAATAATTTAAAAATTTTATGACTAAGAGAAGGGTGACTCTCATTTACTTTATTTTATAAATAAAGGAGAAAACAAAACCCAAATGATTCTGTTAATTTTAGTCTGAGTTTAAACTTGCCTTTCTTTTTGACTTTTACTTTGGAAAGATGGCATTTTATAGCTGGAGTATAAAATTAACTACATCTTTATCTCCCCAAACTATTAATAAACACAGTGAGTCAGCCCAAGACAAATTGGAGATAACACAATATCCCATAACACTGCCACATCTACTAGCTTCTCTGGTTATTGTAGTTAGAAAGAACCCACTCTCCTTTCTGTTACATGGTAATTCATAATTAATTCCTGTTACACGTTTTTGCTATTTTTTCCTAACAGCCCCATGAAAATACATATTCTGTCTATTATAATTTACAGTATCTATTAGAAAGCCAGAAGGTTTTAAAACCTATGATAATTGTCATTATTGAGATAAACAGAGAGGATAATTAGAGGAGTTTGTAAATTTAGAACTTATCTTTAGGTGGTAAGTCCTGAAGATATCAAATTCTTCTTTTGTTACCACTGTCTTATTACATAACTTTGCACAATTTTGTTCAACTATTTTATCTTAAAAGACTCCTTGTATAAATTGTGAGCAATAATGATTTGCCATTTGAATCATCATGTGAAGATCATGAACACTTCATCAATTATTTTAAAAATATTTGGAGTACTGACTACTTTGTGGGAAACATATTAGGTCTTTGATTCATTGTGATGATTTCAATTCAAACTAGTTATTAAAAAAAAGATTTATTACATTTCCTTTGCTTGGGAGTCCAAGGGGAGGAATAAAGGTTATTACCATTACTTTCTCTCTTGATCTCTCTTTTCCCACCTCTCATCAACTTACTTCTTACCTACAGTCTCATGTAATCTCTCTATACCCTGTAGCAAGATTACTTTTGTTGGTCCTTAGAGAGGCTACGTAGATTAGGTGGGAAGAGGTAGGAGAAAAGTCCAGGTAAAGCACAGAGAGAAAACAGCATGGGGAAGAGGGGGAAATGAAATTTGAAGCCAGGTCCTGATGAAAAGGTCATGATTACCTTTGAGAGCACACCTAGGTAATTTACACTTCATTTGGATGATAGTCGGGAGCAATTAAAGGTGTAAATGCAAGAGATTGACATGATCAATCAAGAGATTGTTAAACATCAAGAGATGTTTAAAAGTATTAACCTACCAATATTTTGTCAGGGAAGAAAGAACAAGAGAAATACAAAATAGAAAGCTATTTTAATAAATATTATAAAGTTCAAATCTATTAAAATAGTGCTGGTGAGAGGTAAGGAGGACCTGATCCAACATGGTATATTTGGAAGAGATAACCACTGAAAACTTTATAGAGGAAATTGACACAGTTTATAAAGGTTGAAGTTCAGAACAAGGGAAGGAAAACATTCGTATATATTTACATGGGTTTTAGCAGATAAAGTTCCCCAAAGAATTTTGAATTCTCTGCTGGTACCTCATTTTTTAACTAGAAGAATGTTGTTCATAAATAAATGCAAAAGAATCAGAAGAAAATGGATTTCTTCCTGTCATGATGACTTTTAACAACAAATTTGTTTTCATTTAAGATGGCTGGTTAAGTTGATGCTAAATAATGTGTTGGGGAACCCAAAGAATATTTCCCTTCCCTATTTTTTTTACCAAAAATTAAAATTTTGTTTCATTAATTTTTAATGTGTTTGCTTCATTAGTTAGGTTGTTTCTAGGTTAAAAAAGGCCAAAAAGTATGAGAGGCTGTTCTGCTTTGTTCAACACTGAATATCTAGCATCTAGAATAATGTCAGTATAAAGCAGACGCTGAATATGTTTAGTGAATAAATAAAGGAAGCATCTTCCATCAAAGGAGAAATATTTTCAGTTTTATTCCCTTTAAAGAGGATTTGCCTCCTGTCAGTGAAGTTTCCAAACTCACTTTGTCTTTCTTTATTCACTTCTGCTCACTGTGGTCATGTGGAGAAAAACTAAATATTGTATTCCCAGTCTCCTCTGCTGTATGTGGAGTCTTAATTAGCTTTTCAAACACATTGCAGATAAAACCTATTAATCCTCTGACCTTCACTGAATTCAAAAGTTTTTTGTGTTAATTGTTTTGAGATAATAATAGACAGTTTTGCTGTTAAAAAAAAAAAGTCGTGGCATCTCTTCCAGGAAAACAGTAGAACCAGGAAGCCGATTTGAAAGGATGCTTGTGTCTGTGCTGCCATGCTTGGCTATTATTACAAATACAGAAGAGGGTCACTTCTAAATTTCATGGAGACTATTTGTTTTCTTATAACTATGATATCATCTTTTAAAAAACAGTTTCTCTCCAAAAGCAACAAAGATAGAAATTAGATCACTTGAGATAGTTGCGGTTTTATATATTAAAGCTGTAACGGAAAGAACTAACGTTAATTGTCCTCTTATTATATTCCCAGCACTTTGCTTGCTTTATCTCCTTAAAATTCCGGGATTCCCCCTTGAATGAGATTTGGTTATTCCTGTCAACATTTATTTCTGCTTACAATGTTTCCATCACTCAGGTACTGAGGATAAACTGATGAAATCACCACCCACATTTCACAGATGAGCAAACAGGATCACATATTCATTTGTTTTCAAGAATAGAAGTTCCTATGGCTTATATGAGGATGAATCATTATTTGAGCTCTGTTCTCTTTGATTCCAGACCCAGGGTCAAATCTTTAGTGATCATCAGCAGCTGGGAGGCAGGGGGAGCTTCAGATCACCAAGGTCAAGGTGACACATATCAGTTTGCATCTGTTGTACTAGTATAATTATTAATCACACTCCCTTTCAATTTTACAAATGTCCAGTAGAGACAATTGCATCCCAGCTTTTGAAATTATTGTTTCCCAGAGATGTAGATATGATGTGGCACATCAGACTCTATCACCCCCTCAGAGATTATGATTCCGGTGGCTTGGTGTGAGGCCTACAGATCTGCATTTTGAAATGGTCCTGTGCTGCCAGATTTTTAGTTGACTTGGGCTGCCACAACAGAATACCATAGAATGGATGGCTTTAACAACAGAAATTTATTTCTCACAGTTTCAAGATCAAAGTGCCCAGCAAGGTAGGTTTCATTCTAAAGCTTCTTCTCTTGGCTTTAGGTAGCCACAGTCTCACTCAAGGTGCTTACACATCCTTTTCTTGGTGTGTGCCCATGGAGAGTAAAGCTCTCTGGTGTCTCTTCTTATAAGAATACTAATCCTGTCGGACCAGGGCCCCACTTTCATGACCTCATCTAATGCTCACAGACCCTATCTCTGCTTTAGCTTTTCCCTTATACACTGAGAAGTTGGGATAACATCAGAGGCTATCTATTGAGATTGGGAACCAGACTGGAGGAAGAAGTACCTTGTCAAACTACCTGAGATTCCAGTAGACTCTTCCATGGGAGTTGAACATGTGTGAAGAGGTGATGATCACTGCCCTCAGAGAGCCAGTGTTGGTGATGGAGGAATGCTGTCTTCATCACTTATGCTGGGGCAGGGGAAAAAAAGGTTGAAAACTTGGGTAAATGATCTTTACTTTCTCTTTCTGAATTTAAACACTTTTTAAAAAACTTTATGATTGGATTTAGCAACTTCTTGATGAAATAAATTGTCTGTCAGCTGCTTAGTTTAACTACCCACATACAAACACACGCACACACAATCTGTGAAACAACAGCTGAGGACGTATTTGATGATGTGAGCA
The DNA here is from genome assembly GCF_018350215.1 of Panthera leo. Taxonomy (NCBI): domain Eukaryota; kingdom Metazoa; phylum Chordata; class Mammalia; order Carnivora; family Felidae; genus Panthera; species Panthera leo. The sequence continues at coordinate 110,570,178 of NC_056683.1, read as the reverse complement.
CAAACTGTTTTTTTCAGTCTCTTTCCTACTGAGTTGTTGGAGGACAATAGTGTGAACATTCACCCTTCCTTGCCAGCTGGCTTGTATTCCTACACCAGGGAAATAATGGTCACACTTACCCTACCCATTATGACAAGCTGCCTCTGGTCAAAATTATTACAGCATGTCCTTATTAGTGTCTGAATCCTGCTTCCATTTGCACATTACACCTACCCAGTCCTGGATGAGTAATTTTACTTGTGAGAGCCAAATAAGCAAAATGTAGAATTAGCCTTGGACAAAAATAGCTGCTGTTACAAACGTGATTTAAGGGATGAAATGGTTCGGATCATCATCTCTGGTGTCTTTGCTTAACAAAGGCAGCTAAGAGGGGTTATCGGTCTCGGAGGTGAAATATCGCTATTGCTCCGTCTGAAGGAAAGTGTTCCTTTGGTTACTTCTTCTTTGTCCACAGGGCAAATGCTGTAATATGAGAAACCAGAGAGGTGGTCTGTGCAATAGCAGTTTGCCTTTGAGGGTATTAGGGCAGTATTTTTCTTTTTGCCCCCTTGCCAGCTGTCTTATAGCATAGGTTGAATGCAAGTGCTTTGCCTTTGACACTGTGCATTTAAAATGCCAGCCCCTGCAATTTACAGTACAAAAGGGCAAAGATACATAGGGGAATGAGAAAAAAACTCTCTAATCTCTTCTCATTGGTTGACCTTTTTGGTTCTGCTTTATATAGACATTAAAGGAGCCTCTATGGCCATATTTCCAATTGTAAAACAATACAAAAATAACTCCTCATCCAGTGTTATTTATATACATTCCTCCTAGCCTTCATGCATTAGAATATAAAGAATATTTGCATCCCTGAGCCTGAACATCAAAAGCCATTGTTATCTCCATTAGCTGAAAGTAAAATCAAATTGCATTCTGTGATTTTCATGATAAGGGCCAGGAAAAATTAATATCTGAAGAAATATGTAGAAATAAAATGATAGTTTTGTATATAGGATTTTAGGCCAACAATACTTGAATCTAAAAGGTGTGCTTAACATGCTTACTTCAAATTAATTTAGAAAATGTTAAATTTTAATAGATCGTAATATAATAATCTGAAGAAATGGGTATAAAAGGAAATGTAAAACTGAGAATGATGTTAGTACTATGCAAATATGCATTCTTGACAAATGGTTTATGGATTCGCTACTTCTCCCTAGATATTCATTCATTCATTCATTCATTTGTTTTCTTATCACTTATTGAGTCTTACAATGAGAGGCACTCTTCTTGGTGCTAATAAGGAATAATGGTAAAAACACCAAATCCTTGCCCTTAAAGAACTTCACCATCTAGTAAAGGAACAGACAATAAAAGGAATGTCATGTAATATCTGGGAGTGGTAAGTGCTATGAGGAATTATGAGGGTAAGGGAATAGAAACTAAGGAAGCTGCTGTTTTCCACAGGTTGGTCTGGAAAGGCCTCTCTGAGGAGTTGCTATCAGAGCAGAGCTTTGAATGAAGTGAGGGAGTGAACTGTGCATACATCAGTGGAAAGAGTTCCATGTAAAGGAAAGAGAAAATGTGAATGCCCCAAAGGTCATGGGGCAGTGAAAGAAGCCATGTGGCTGAAACAGCAAGAGCCAGGTGGGAGTGGTAGGATGTGAGCTCACTCAGAGTTGTGGAGGTTTTATCCCAAGTCAGATGTGGACCTTTCAAAGGGTCTGAGTACAGATGAGTTTAACAAATTATGAAAGTGAAAAAAAAATAGAAGGAAGGATAACAGATATTCCTCATGACCTATGTTGGTTAGAAAGCTGTTTAGACTGCCTCTTGCTCTGTCCCCTTACCTCTAGTGACATTGCAGTCACTGAATTTTGCATATAAAAGTCTTCTCTTCAGAAAAGGAAAAGGCTAGTGCCATCTGATGGCCATACTTGTGAACATCATTCTCTATCTGGGAGTATTTGCAAAAATGAAAGCATTTAGGCCTAAGGGTAATAAAGCTTTCAGGGTTACTCATTGCCTAGGTAAATTTATCTATTAAGTACGTATAAAATAAGAATTAATTTTAAAACTTTGTTAAAATACTGGCTGAAGCTATTCTGTGCTTTGAACAATCTTTTAGTTTAGTCCAACAAATAGTTATTTTTGTCTGTATATGTAATTCTATTCATATAGAGGCTATTCAATACAGTTCTGCTCAGTTAAAATGAATCTACTGTCTCTTCATCAGTGAGGTACCATCTACCTTTCTTAATTGTCACAATAATCCCCTTGAATCCAGAGAGAGACCACACCATACTCTGCTTATTGTGGTAGTTATTGTTGTAGTCTAATTATTTGGCTAGCCCACTGACTTCTTTTACATAGTGTTCACCTAATAAATATAAGTGAATCAATAGGAAAGAAATAACTCTGCTTTAATGTTACATAACACTATCTCAAGGGCTGCCTGACTTTGAGTTTTGGCTTAGTTGCCTACAAGCTGCTGCACATGAGTTTCTTCATGTGGGGGGGCACTAACAGTTCTCTGCTCATGGGGGTGCTGTGAAGATTAAGTGAGAAAATGTAGGTAGGACGCCTAACACAGTACCTGGCATGTCATAAGCAGTCTATACATGATCACTATTTTTATCATTATTGTGGGTTGTTTATACTGCTGTGTACGTTGGAGGTCAAATTATGTCTCATGGAAAAGTTACATATGAAAAAAAACGAGTAGCTCGTAAGGATGGTTTGGTCTGATTATTCGATAGGCATTTGATTGTATATCTCCTTTGTAGTAAACGCTGCTCTGGCATATCCCACAAACATGTGCACTACTGAGGAGATTGAAAACTCCATGAGGGTAGGCTTCTGGATGCTTAATTATTGTGTCTACAGAGTCTAGAGAGGCATCTGGCACAGAGTAGACAATTAATACTTGATGAATGAATGAATTAATGAAACAGTATTGAAATTATCTGGATTTACCTCTTAGTCATGTAACTATGTTTTAAAAAAAATTGATTTAAATTAAAGTTTCTGAGGGCGTCTGGGTGGCTCAGTCAGTTGAGCCTCTGACTTCAGCTCAGGTCATGATTTCACAGTTCATGAGTTCGAGTCCCGTATTGGGCTCCGCGCTGGCAGCAGGGAGCCTGGAGCTTGCTTCGAGTTCTCTTCCCTCTCTCTCTCTGTCCCTCCCCTGCTCATGCTCAGTCTCTCTCTCTCTCAAAAACAAATCAACATTAAAAAAAATTAAAAGTTTCTGTATGTAGATACATGCAAAATGGAATGATATTCTAAAGTGCATTATCATCATTGTATTTTTACCTCGGAGAATTATGTCAGAAGTAATACTATCCTAGGCTAGTCTTTTTTCAGCAATAATGAAAAGATTCTTCCTATTAATAATAGTGAGAAGGATCCCTATTTGGGCACAACTATTACATAAATCACTAAATTTGTATATGTTGGCTTTTTCCTTATTATGTACTGTATATTATTTTAATTTTTTTAATCTTTATTTATTTTTGAGAAAGAGAGAGAGAGACGGTGTGTGAGCAGGGGAGGAGCAGAGAGAGAGGGAGACACAGAATCTGAAGCAGGCTCCAGGCCCCGAGCTGTCACCCCCACGCAGGGCTCCAACTCATAAACCCATGAAACTTGAGATCATGACCTGAGCTGAAGTCGGACTCTGAACCAACGGAGCCATCCAGGCATCCCTATGTACTGTATACTATTTTAAATGATTATGTACTGTATATTTATTTTCAGTTAGTAACCTTATTTCCTGCTCAACCAACTAACTCTAACTCACATATATTAAGTCTCTAACTCACAAATTTTTCCAGGTATTCCTATAGACCTTATAAAGCGATTTTTTATAAACTTATTTTGTGTTTTAGTCAGGTTTCAGTGTTCTCTAGAATTTTTAAAAACTCTGTTTAAAAAGGATCTTGTAACCTTAATGCTAAACTTGATCCATATTTCAAAAAGTATTAACACCAGATTATTTTTGGGGATTTAGAGAAGTGCTAATCACACAGACTTAGCATAGGTTCACCAAAATCAAGACATGGGAAATTACCCTTAATTCTTTATCAGGTAGTGAAGTGGAAGATCAGAAAAATCATGTACGTAGTGCATGTGTTGTGAATTTTGTGGAAAGGTACCTTCTGTTCTGCGAGTAAAAGACAGAAAATGGACTGAATACAAGGACTAGCAATCCCAAGGACTTCTACATACCCGTGCTTAACAGTGTTGAGTTAACTCATTCAACCTGGCAGAGGGTCTAATGGTGTATAGAGGGCCTCACCATTTCCTGACAGTCTGGATTAGTCATCCTTGAAAAAAAGATGAACTTGGGGTACTACTGAATATTTCTTTATTTGTAGGAAGTCCATTCATGATTCATCAATGGTTTGTGACACATTTGCTATCATAATAAGCCAGCACATCTTCAAAGTCAATAAGATTTATAACAATTTTATGTGGAAAAACACATTTAAGAATACTTGCTGGGACCTATATCCACTTGCCAGCTGGCTATATCAAACATCACTCTGTTGTTGAGTGCGTTCCTTACAATGCCCTACTTATTCTTACAGAATTTACTTTTTTTTCAGGCTGTGAAGTCATCAATTTACTCTCACCAGAAAGAACTAATGCTTCTCCCTGAGTGCTTTAGCTACTCCTAAGCAATTCTGAGCCAGAGAACTACACTGTTAAAAAAAAAATCTCATTTTTAAATAATCATTATTGTCTGGTACTTCACCAAGTTACTATTTCAGATACACTTCCAATTAGAGTGGTGCCCATAATTCAATGGTTTGATGGTAGAAAGTATGGGCATCTACAGGTTTCTGCACCTGAAGCATTTTTGAGAATCTCTTTAGGAGCAAATACAGGATAATGTGTCCAAGCTTCAACTCAGCAAGCTATTCCCTCCTTCAGCCAACAGTTTTACTCCCAACACCCACTAGTTAGGAGCCTGGGATGCTTATGTGATTGCCATTACTTCCCCCATTTCCCTCAGCACTGAGAATTTGTCGAGTACTATGTGATAAAACCATTTATGTTTACATAGAATTGCATTGCACAGGTTCTAAGCTTTCTAAAGGATTTTTTTAAATTTTTTTTAATGTTTATTTATTTTTGAGACAGAGAGAGACAGAGCATGAACGGGGGAGGGTCAGAGAGAGAGGGAGACACAGAATCGGAAGCAGGCTCCAGGCTCTGAGCACAGGCTCTGAGCCTTAGCACAGAGCCCGACGTGGGGCTCGAACTCTCAGACTGTGAGATCATGACCTGAGCTGAAGTCGGACGGATGCTTAACTGACTGAGCCACCCGGGCGCCCCAAGGCTTTATTTTTTAAATCAAGTTTAGCCATTAAAAACTCCTTATTATCTTTTGATTCCTTATATTGCTTTTTTTTCAAAATCCTGTTTTCTATGTAATGTGATTTTTCATTCCCAACCCCCACCTCTCCATAAAGTAAATATATATAGTGCAATGCTTAAAAAAAGGGAATTATTGACTATTTTAGATAATTTTTTGCATTTAAACCTACTGGAAGCTGTCAAATTTTAAATCAGGTAATTACCAATGCCCCAATCATTTTATCTATTTATTTCTTCTTATGAGTTTCTTAAATTATGTGAATTCTTTTCTTATTTTTCTGATTTAATTTGAAAACTATGTTATTTAACTTAAACTTCTAACATTTTTGTTACAAAATATCCATTCATGAAAATTGTTAAAATCTACATATTAGAGTTTTGTAAGTTTCTGGCTGAACCCTTCTAACAACTGTGCATAACCTTTGCTAAAGACATATAATCATTAACGATCAGGTGTCTTGTTTAGAGACTATTGAGACCAAAAAGGATGTTTGCAACTTTACCAGGAAACTATACCAAAATGACTCGAAGATTCTGAAACCTTAAAAAAAAGTGGCAATTCTTAAACTAGATAGTTTAAGTGCCTATTGGCACTATTCAATTAAAGTTCGTATGTTGACAGATATGTTCCATATCTGTACCATTGAAAATGGTAGCTACTAGTTACATATGCCTTACGACTCTTGCAATATGACAAGTGCTATTGAGAAGCGGAATTTCTAGTTTCATTTATTTTTATATTTGAAAAGCCAGATGTGGCTAGTGGTGCCATATTGATGAGCACAGCCTACTCTTTGTATTCACCATGCCCTTCCTTTGCCTCCCACCCAACTTCCTTGTCTATGTGACAGAAATAGAATATAAATTGTAGTTTATGTTAACACAGAAGTCATTCAAGGTTCCTGTACTTCCTAAGAATTGTGTAAGTTTCCATAGTGTGAAGCTAATTTGGCTCTTTGGGAGAAAACTATAGCACAGAGTTAACATTTGCTCATTTCCATGGTGTAAATAATCCCACCATGGCTAATATGAAGCTATCAATGTGAAATCTATCAGCTAGAGAAACATCTGAAAATAGCCAGGCTCTCATAAGCTGGTATGAACTTGATCTAATGTACCTATGCCCCGTGACAATCCAAAGCCCTTCTTCATTTTCTTCAAAGTTCCAGAGCTTCATGTGCTTGAGATCACCTCTGGCTATAAGCCCTTCTCATACTTTGTTCATTTAGTAGGCTAGCTTGTTAATCCTCCTCATGCTATCCAGCATTTTTCTTTCATTTCAACAAAATACATTTACACACACTATTTATATGAAGAGTCAAATTTTAAAAAGGAGTTTATGGATGGTAGGGTGTGTGTATGTGTGATGGAACGGAGATCACTGCATAACATTACTAACAAATACAGATTAAATGTTGACTGTCTGCTATTTAATGTCCTTTGGATAGTATTCAGTGCCCTTTCTCAGGTAGCCTCCAGACACATGTCACCTCTCTGACTCTCATCCTCCTTTCTTCTCCCCTCAGTTGTCCTTACCTCCTCACTTTTGGATAACCCCTAAGAATTCCAAAAATTTTTACTAAGTCATTAAAAGTAATTCCATTCTCCCTAGTCTCTACTCCCAGATGCTCCTCTTAATATCCCAACTCGTTAATTTGCATGAAGGGCCCTTTATTTACTAGGGTCAACCTATGTTATAAAGCATTTATTCATAAATTCAACAATATTCATTGAACATCACCTATATGACAGACACTGTCCTGGTTGTAAATATCAAATTTGACCCTCTGTTACATTAGTATTGAGTGAAATAATTCTCCAAATGCCTAGCACTGTGCTGAAATATGTTAGCAGCCAATAGATGCCATTTTATTACATTGTTAAAGCAAAATTTAGAAATAAGAGAAAGAAATAAAGGATGTGAACTTTAGAAAGATTAAGCCTTTTCATTTCTTTATTTCATCTATTCCTCTTACTGACACATCTTATTCCACCCCAAAACTACCTTTTATACTATGATATTTATGAACCTCAGCTATGTATAAACAATGATGTAACCTACTCTCACTTTAGCAAAATTTTGCATAAATACTGTAGTTTTAATTAATACAACCATATCCTTCCATTGACCTGTATTTAATTGTCACTGTTATCAATTCCCTAGCTGTGTATTGTGGGCACACAGTAAATATGTATAACATGTTTTTAGTTTCAATGAATGAGAAACTACAGTAAGTGACAAATACAGTTAAGTATTGCAGATATGCTTAATAATACGTTTTGGCTTATTTTCTTTCCTTGATCATTCTTTTAGTTTTCTGTGTAAAATTATTTGGTAATTTTTACAAGTGCATAAGCAATATTTGTATTGCCCTGACACTAGGTGCTGTGACAGAGGAAGGAATGCATTAGCACTGTGTGTTCCTGCATACACTAGGGTAGAGACATGTCTTATCAAGTCTCTCTTTCACACCTGCCTTCTGCTCTTGGTCTCCACAGCTCCTGTTCTAGTGCAAGCTACTGTTACCTCGAGTCTGAAACACCACGTTATTATTCTTAGCTGGTCCTCCACAATCTGTAATTCACACTAACCACGTATTCTGCACTCCATGGTTTCAGAGACTGCATATGTGATTATTTCACTATCTACCTAAACCTGTTGAAGCTTTGTCTAAATACTGTCTTTAGGATGAAGTCCAAATGTAAGGGTTTCAGTGCCTTTCATGATCCGTGTCTAGCTTCATCTCTTGATCACCACTTTCCCACCCAAAATTCTATGCAATCTGTTAAGTCATCGCATTTTCTCATACTGTAGGTTCTTTCAGAGTCTTCTTTCTTTGTTCGAGCCCTTTCTTTGTTCTTCACCTCTCCGAGGTCTGTTCTTTTCTGAATACTTGTATTCATATAAAAGTATCTAGTTCTTATTTTCACAAATTCTCACCCCTTCCTGCACCTCTGGGTAAGTAGATGTAAACATCAGTTTCCATAATAAAGTATCCATCCCCTATAATGGAATGTAGCACACGTACTGGGTATTTAATTGTCTCTCACTAGATCTGAGCTCTATTTTTTTGTTTGTTTTGGTTTAAATCACTTTTCTGTCTTAACTGACAGAGCTAGGCACAATACAAAGTGAATTTTATGCCTCTGTTCAAGATTAAGGTGAATTAAATAATGTCCATACCCAGAAGAATTTGTTTCTCTGCTGGCATTCAAAAGTGACTGTGAAGAAAGCATACATTTGCAAGTGCCTATTATGTTCAAAGTATTGTGCTTGGTACGTTACATATGTCACCTCATTTAATCCCTACTGCAATTTGAGGCTTTGAAAACCTAAGCATGCTCAAGGGTATAAAATAGTAAGTGGCAAAGCTGGGATTCAAAGCTTGACCTTTTTGAGTACAATATTTATGTTCTTTTCACCAATCCACGTTGCTTTTGAGGGTCTATGAAAGCTGAATTGCTGGCTACTATCCATCTTGTTGACTGAATTGAAGAATATTTATTAGAGATCCTTGTAAATATTCAACACAGGTACAGTTGACTATACGTACTCATATGTATCTATTGACTGAATAACTAAGTGACTAGATAGTATTATTATTGTAATTAGGGTCAGAGAAAAGCACAGAATATATATTCTTAGGAGTAACATCACTTAATGGAAATTCCTCATTAATGGGTATTATAGCAATTAAGAGTTCTATCATCAAATATGTTTAGTAGAGGCTCCTGGGTGGCTCAGTCAGTTAAAATGTCTGCCTCTTGATCTCAGCTCAGGTCTTGATCTCAGGGTAGTGAGTTCAAGCCCCACGTTGGACTTGGCACTGGGCAAGGAGCCTACTTAAAAAAAAGTTAAGGAAACAATGAGTCAAGTTAGATTGGTTTCACTACTAAAGAGTTTCTGTCTGGAATATGTTGAGTCATGGTATAATCCTAGAAAGATAACATTTTGTATACAGTGTTTCTCAGAGTTCTTCGAACCTTGAAATCTTTTTGTGGAAAAGAGCATCTGTTGATCTAATATGGCACAGATCCTACTTTAAAGTATTGTAAATCACTTGTAAAATCATTTTACTCATGAGAGAATATTACTCTTAAAAATGCATTCTGCCATGGGGCCCCTTGGGTGGCTCAGTCGGTTGAGCTTCCATCTTCAGCTCAGGTCATGATCTCCTGGTTCACGGGTTCGAGCCCCACATAGGGCTCTGTGCAGACAGCTCAGAGCCTGGAGCCTGCTTCTGATTCTGTGTCTCCCTCTCTCTCTACACCTCTGCCGCTCATGATCAGTGTCTCTATCTCTCCCAAAAATAAATAAACATTTAAAAAATACATTCTGACATGTAAATTCAAACAAGGATTGTGGATGGCTACTTCTGAGATTGTAAAATATAGAAGTTAATTTACATGTATGGGTTGCAAAATAACTTATTAATATTGTTAGTCCTCTAAGACACAGATATCAGAGTTTTCCACTTTATACTAGAGGATATAAAATATGGCTGCTTATTCAAGTGCTTAATAAGTTATGCATATGGAGATGCTTCAATTATATTCAGAGACTTTGGTGATTGAATATTGTATGTATGATGTTGTGATGAACAAGATGAATAGCACTGAGCAAATGGTATTAAACGTTACCTACAAGGTCCTGTTCTAAGCATTTTTGATGTATTACCTTATGCATTAACAACGTGAAACCAAGTATCATTGTTAAATCTATTATTTCTTTTCTTATTGAGATATAATGTGTAATGACATATAACATTATATTAGTTTCAGGTGCACAATATAATGATTTGATATTTGTAGATATTGTGAAATGATCACCACAATAAGTTTACCGTCTGTTACCACACAAAGTGACGAAAAATAGTTTTTTTTCTTGTCATGAGAATTTTAGGTTTTACTCTCTTTGACTCTTTCAAGTATGTCATGTGATATTATTGCAATATATAATTACCATGCCATACATTACATCCCCATGAATTATTTTATAGTTTGAAGTTTGTACTTCTTGACCCCCTCACCCACTGTCAACTTTCTTCCCCTTTGACAACCACAGTTCTATTCTCTGTAACTATAATTTTGCTTTTGTTTGCTTCTTCATTTGTTTTGTGTTTTAGATTCGAATATAGTAAAATCATATTTTTGTCTTTTTCTACATGACTTATTTCACTTAGCAAAATATCCTCAAAGATCCATTCATGATGCCATAAATGGCAAGATTCAAGTCTTCTTTATGGTAAGTGCTATTCCACTGTACATATACATGTACATGTATATGCAAATTGTACATGTACATGTATATGTATATGTACAATGAAATAGTAATGCAATGAACACAGGGACACGTATGTCTTTTAAAATTAGTGTTATGTTTTGTTTTGTTTTCTTCAGGGACTCAGAAATGGAATTGCTGGATCATATGGTAGCTCTATTTTTAATTTTTTAAGAACCTTTGTACTGTTTTTCATAGTGCTGCACCAATTTACATCCCCACTAACACTGTACGAGAGTAGACTTTTCTCTATATCCTTGCCAATGCTTGTTGTTTCTACTCTTTTTGATAATAGCCATTCAGACAGGTATGAGGTAATATCTCATTGTGGTTTGATTTGTATTTCTCTCAGGATTAGTGATACTGAACATCTTCTCATGTGCCTTCTGGTCATCTGAATGTCTTCTTTGGAAAAATGTCTTTTCAGATCATCTGCCCATATTTTAAGTAGAATTTTTTTTTTTTTTTTTTTTTTGCTATTGAGTTGTATGTGTCCTTCATATATTTTGGATATTAACTGCTTATTGGATAAGTGAATTGTAAAATTTTCTCCCACTTAAGAGGTTGCTTTTTCATTTTGTTGATAGATTCTTTTGCTATGGCAGAAGTTTTTACTTTGATGTCGTCCCACTGAATTTATTAGTTGTAACAGTTTTGAAGTGGAGTCTGTAGAGTTTTCTACATATAAAATCATGTTGTCCACAGATAGTAACAGATTTATTTCTTCTTTTTCAATTTGGGTGCCTCTTATTTCTTTTTGTTGCCTAACTGTTCTGGTTAGGACTTCCAATACTGAGCAGAATACAAGTAGTGAGGGTGGGCATCTTTCTCTTGTTCCTGATTTTAGAGTAATAGCTTTCAGCTTTTCACCAGTGAATATTATATTAGTTGTGAACTTGACATATATGGCATTTATTTTGTTGAAATACATTACCTCTATACTCACTTTGTTGATTTTTTAAAACCATAAATGTATGTTGAACTCTATCAAATACTTTTTCTGAATCTATTGAGATGACCATATGATTTTTATCCCTCTTTTTAACGTGGTGTATCATGTTGATTGATTTGCAAATGTTGAACAATACTTGCATCCCTGAAATAAATTCCACTTGATCATGATTTTTGATTCTTTTAATATATTGTTGAATTAGGTTTGCAAATATGTTGTTGAGGATTTTTACATCTATCTTCACCAGAGACATTGATATTTATTTATTTATTTGTTTATTTATTATTTATATATATATTTTTTCCCTTTGGAGTCCTTGTCTGGTCTTGGTATCAGGGCAGTTCTCCTCACAGAAGGAGTTTGGAAACATTCTCTCCTCTTCAATTTTTTGGAAGAGTTTGAAAAGGTAGGTATTAAATATTTGAGTGTTTGGTAGAATTTACCAGTGAAGCTCTCTGGTCCTGAGCTCTTATTTGCTGGGAGTGTTTTGATTATTGATTCAATCTCATTACTAGTAATCTGTCTATTCTTATTTTCCATTCCTTCATGATTCAATCTTTGATTATTATATTTCTAGGAATTTACTCACTTATTCTAGGTTATCCAACTTGTTGCTGTATAATTGTTCATAATACTCTCTTACGATCCTTTGCATTACTGTGGTATCAGTTGTAGCTTGCCCTCTTCCATTTCTGGTTCTATTCATTTGAGCCCTCTCTTCTTTTCTTGGTGAATCTAGCTAAAGGTTTGTCAATTTTGTTTATCTCTTCAAGGGCATACTCTTTATTTCATTAACCTTTTCTATTGTCTTTTTAGTCACTATTTTATTTATTTCTGCTGTGATTTTTGTTATTTCCTTCCTTTTACTAACTTTGGGTTTTATTTGTTCTTTTTTCTAGTTCCTTTAGGTGAAAACTTAAATTGTTTATTGGAGAATTTTGTTTGTTTCTTGAGGTAGGCCTATATTACTATAAATTTGCCTTTTAGAACTGCTTTCTTGCACCCCATAGATTTTTCTATGTTGTGTTTCTGTTTATACTTGTCTCAAGGGATATTTAATTTCTCTGCTTTTTTTTCCTTTGACCCATTAGTTGTTCTGTAGCATGTTGTTTAATCTTCACATTTTTGTTATTTTTCCAGTTTTCTTCTTGTAATTGATTTCTGGTTTGTTTTTGTTTTTGTTTTGTTTTGTTTAGAGAGAAAGAGAGCACAAACTGGGGAGATGGGCAGAGGGAGGGAGGGAGGGAGGGAGGGAGGGAGGGAGGGAGGGAGAGAGAGAGAGAGAGAGGGAGAGAGAGAGAGAGAGAGAGAGAGAGAGAGAGAATCTTAAGCAGGCTCCACACTCAGTGCAGGGCTCAATCCCATGACCCAAGGATCATGACCTGAGCTGAAATCGAGAGTTGGATGCCTAACCAACTGAACTCCCAGATGCCCGTGATTTCTGGTTTCATACTGTTGTGGTTGGAGAATATGCTTGATAGGATTTCAGTGTTCATGAATTTATTAAGACTTGTTTTGTGGGGCACCTGGGTGGCTCAGTTGGTTAACTGTTTGATTTTGACTCAGGTAATGATCTCACGGCTCGTGGGTTTGAGCCCTGTATCAGGCTCTGTGCTGACATCTCAGAGCCTGGACACTGCTTCAGATTATGTATCTCCATCTTTTTCTCTTGTTCTCTCTCTCAAAAATAAATAAACATTAGAAAATTAAAAAGAAAAGACTTGTTTTGTGGTATAACGTGATCTATTCTGAAGAATATTCCATGTGCACTTGAGAAGAATGTGTACTCTACTGCTTTGGGATGGAATGTTCTCTATATACCTATTAAGTCCATCTGTTCTAATGTGTCATTTATGACTGATATTTCCTTATTAATTTTCTATCTTGATGTAAGTAGGGTAGTAAAGTCTCCTACTATTACTGCAGTGCTGTCTGTTTCTCCTTTTAGGTCTGTTAATACTTGCTTTATATATTTAGGTGCTCTATGTTGGGTTCATAAATATTTACAAATGTTATATCTTCTTGGATTGACCCCTTTATCATTATATAAAGTCCTTCTTTATCTTTTATTACAGTCTTTGTTTTAAAGTCTATTTTGTCTCATATACATACTCCAGCTTTCTTTTGGTTTCCATTTACATAGAATTTTTTTCCATCCCTTCACTTTTAGTCTGTGTGTGCCCTTAGGTATGAAGTAATTCTCTTGCAGGCTACATATAAACGAGTCTTTTAAAAAAATATACATTCAGGGGCGCCTGGGTGGCGCAGTCGGTTGAGCGTCCGACTTCAGCCAGGTCACGATCTCGCGGTCTGTGAGTTCGAGCCCCGCGTCAGGCTCTGGGCTGATGGCTCGGAGCCTGGAGCCTGTTTCCGATTCTGTGTCTCCCTCTCTCTCTGCCCCTCCCCTGTTCATGCTCTGTCTCTCTCTGTCCCAAAAATAAATAAAAAAAAAAAAAAAAAAAAAAAAAACGTTGAAAAAAAAAAAATTTAAAAATAAAAAAAAAAAATATATACATTCAGCTATTGTATGTCTTTCAAGTGGAGAATTCAGTCTACTTACATTTAAAGTAGTTATTGATAGACCTGTACTTATTCTCATTTTGTTAATTGTTTCTGGTTGTTTCATAGTTCCTTTCTGTTCCTTTCTTTTCTTATGGTTTGATGACTTTGTTAATGTTCATTATGATCAGATTTCTTTCTCATCTTTTGTGTATAGACTATATGTTTTCACTTTGAGGCTACCATGAGGCTCACACATAACATATATACAATAGTTTGTAAGGCAACGGCAGTTTAAAGTTTTTTTTAATGTATTAAAAAATTGTTTTACGTTTATTTGTTATTGAGAGACAGAGAGAGACAGAGCATAAGCATGGGAGGAGCAAAGAAAGGGGGAGACACAGAATCCAGAGCAGGCTCCAGGCTCTGAGCTGTCAGCACAGAACCCGTCCCAAGGCTCAAACTCACAAACTGCGAGATGGAGAACTGAACCGAAGTCGGACGCTTGATCAACTAAGCTACCCAGGTGCCCCAACAGCAGTTTAAAATTGAGTGCATTCTAAAACTCAACATTTTTTATCCCCTCACCATATTTGTTGTTGTTGTCACATTCTACACCTTTTCATTTTGTGTATATCTTAACTAATTGCTGTTGTTATAGTTATTTTTACTACTGTTGTCTTTTAATCTTCAGCCAGCTGTGTAAGTGACTAATCCACTACCTTTACTATGCATTTACCTTTATCAGTGAGATTTATATTTTGTATGTTTTCTTGTTACTAGTTAGTTCCCTTTCTTCAAGCTTAATTAAGTCCCTTGAACATTTTTTTGTAAAGCAGTTTTAATGGGGGTAAAATCTTTAGGGAGAAGCTCTGGATTTGAGAGATCCCTCCCAATTGTGTGTTCCTGCAATCGTTGGCATTTCTGGTGAAACTGCATCTCTGCATCTCTTACCTGTCTTATCCTTTGTGACCGTTTTATTCTTTGTTGTAGAAGAGCTGCCCAGACTTTTCTGGCTTTTCTCAGAGGAAATTGTTCCATATAGATAGATTTGTACTGTAGATTTGTTGTGTCTGTGGGACAAGATGAGTTCAGGATCTTCCCACCATCTTGGACTGCCCTTACCGGCTCACTCTTTACTGGTGAATTTAAAACATAAAAGTGGGACTTTAAAGCACAAGAAAAGAATAAACAAGTGGTCAATTATTGAAATCAATTTAGACCTCTAAAATAAAGGAAACTCAGGGCACAGGAGGAGTGGCAATGTGTTTATTTCAGATATTCATCTTTTGAATTGAATGCCTTTTGAAGTGGATACATAAATTATTTCACCTGATCTGTGTCATAACCCTATTAGATAGGCAGCTAGGCCTGGACTAAATCACAGATATTCTGATCCCTGGTCCAGCATCTTTCCAACATAGCAAGTGTTATCACCTCTTTTAAAAAATAATGTCACTTTGGGGCACCTGGGGGGCTCAGTTGGTTGGGCGTCTAACTTCAGCTCAGGTCATGATCTCACAGTCCATGAGTTTGAGCCCCACATCGGGCTCTGTGCTGACAGCTCAGAGCCTGGAGCCTGCTTCAGATTCTGTGTCTCCCTCTCTCTCTGCCCCTCCCCTGCTCATGCTCTGTCTCTCTCTGTCTCAAAAATAAATACAAACATTTAAAAACATTTAAAAAA
Organism: Panthera leo; assembly: GCF_018350215.1. Classification (NCBI taxonomy): domain Eukaryota; kingdom Metazoa; phylum Chordata; class Mammalia; order Carnivora; family Felidae; genus Panthera; species Panthera leo. The sequence goes on along the minus strand of NC_056683.1, from coordinate 110,554,395 downwards.
ATAATGTCACTTTTTCTTACAATTTTAAACTATAAATTTTAACATAAAGTTTGAAACTTTATATTATATATTATTATATATTTTATTTTATTTTATATGCATACATAATGAGAAAATATAATTTCTAAAGAGCTTGCAATGAATCATTTTGTAAGCCATATATAAACATGGACAAATATTTTAACACAAATGATTGTTTTTTTAAAAACCAACATTAAAGACAACAACAATATTAACAGCTAATTTCTAGAGCAAATTTATAGAAAATCCCACATTGTTTGACTTAAACAAGAAGGAAATGCTTTATTTCATATAACAAGAAGCCCAAAATAGAAGTGTTCCAAGGCTTCCCTTATTTAATTACTTATCTCATTAAGCATAAAAATAGTATTAATAAAATAATATTAATTATAAATAAAAATGATGATATTGATACAAGAGAAACACATTTACCCTCAGGAACTTTAAATATTTAAAATATCAACCTCTATTTAAATATTCAAATAATGGCAACAAGTATATTAGCCCAAACTAAAAATAATATCTAGTTCTGCTCTGTATTTAGTTAAGTAAGGATTTATAATTCATTTACTTTTAGTAAATTTGATTGTCTTTATATGAATTTGATCTTTGAGTTGTTTCTAAAATTTTTATGTTTTTAAATTTTATTTTTTTAAGTTTATTTATTTTTGAGAGACAAAGCAAGAGCGTGAGTGAGGGAGAGGCAGAGAGAAGGAGAAACAGAATCCCAAGTAGGCTCTGTGCCATCAGAACAGAGCCCGATGAAGGGATCAAACTCAGGAACTGTCAGATGATGACCTGAGCGAAGATCAAGTCAGACGCTTAACCAACTGAGCCACCCAGGCATCTCTGTTTCTAATTTTTTTTTTTTAATATTCAAAGTCTGTAATACATTTTAATAACTTTGGAATTGAATTGTTTACAGAAAAAAATTTTAATCTAGATTTTGCTGGATGTTAGAATATTGCCAGAATAATCAAATTAATTTGGTCTAAGAAAATTAATCATGTGATTTACATTCAGTGTTATAAGCTGCTTTCCCAGTTAAAAGAAACTTGCGAGGGTCAAGCAAGAAAAAAAAACAACAACAATCTTTCGGTCTCTCTTGAGATCTAATATTGAAGAAATATCTGAAAACTGAGCATAAGTTTCTCTTGTTTATTGATAAGGACAATGGTGTTTTTGAATTCAATAAATGGCAAATATCAAAGAAATACATGAAGACCATAGCTTGCTATTCACACAAATTGGGACCTACAGTTGGGGCCACACAGCTGGTTTTTAAATAAAGATCTTAAAGAAACATGCAATTTAGCTGTGAAACAAATCTGAAGACAGCAATGTTATAGCAATACTTGGTGCCCAGGAAGAGACAAGCGATATGCACAGGGAGAATCAGAAAAAAACTGTTTATCTTGCACTGGTCCCAGCCCAGCAGAGTCACCTCCAAAGGCTGAGCCCCCAGCCCTGGCGCTGGCCTACTTTTTTGCCTGGCCAGCTTCTGGGTACTTGGAAACTTTGTATCAGCTGCACAGGTGGGCAGGATTGCAGGGGCTCAAGAAAAAAAAAGGTGGGTGGCCCTTACTGGTTGTGCTACGTGGACAGTCTGCCGATCAAGAGGCAAACAGGGTTATAGAAGCCAAAAGCATGCAAGGGGAGTATCCAGCCTCGGACATCCAGCTGGTTCTTTTTTATCTGCTTTTTTTAGCTTTCCTTCTCAGTAATACATACATTTGATGTTCCTATTGATGTTCGTAAAACTTAAACTGTGGTGCGTCCAATCTCATTCAAGCAGTAATAGGCATTTTTTTTTCTAAAAATAAAATTACATAGTGTTTTGGGATGGTAGTTAACCCCTATATCTGTGATTACTCCTAAAGTTAAAAGTCTGTGTATTACTTTATATGCAAAATATGAAATGAAAAAGACACAACCCCCAAAATAATGTGCGTGTGTTTCATCGTGAAAATTTTATGCTAAAATTTTTAATTTTAGAGTTATAAAACTCTATAACTCATCTTTGGTGTGCAAATTTAATATTTAAATATTCTACATATGCATATGTAATATAAATGACAGTAATTTGAAAAAATACAAAATGGTCCATAGAAAAGTATTTGAAACTAATGATCGAAAACAATAAATATGCCTCAATTCTGCATCAAAGAAATTGGAGCCTGGGGTCAAAATCTATTAATACTACTATAAATATTACTACTACTACTACCATTATAATACTACATGTCTACTGCCCTAGGTGAACACATTTATGTTGTTTTACTTCAACACACAAAAAAATGGACAGTGGTACCTCATTGTTAATCCTAAGGTACATTTTTTTTCAGTGACCCTTGGGAGAAACATACCAAGTTTTAGTTACTGAGAAAAACCTCAGATATACTTCTATAAAATAACTAGTACTTTTCAGTTTCCTTTTCTAGTTTCTTTATCTCAATGAAAATTGAGAAGACCTTTTCTTAAAAAAAAAGCAAAATTTGGAATTGTAAGGTTAGTAATCTAATGAGTTTTGGGAAATACTTTAAAAAATTAAATTGTGTAATAATGCATATAATTTAAATAAAGAAGACTAAAAATGAAAGATCTATTTTTATAATCCAAATGAGGAGTTTCTAAATTTTCTAAACTTATAGATAACAGTACATTTTCAAATTTATTGATATGTTTGAAGTGTAATATGCATCATACTTAGAGAGAAGTATAGTGTTCTTTCACTACAGAAATAAGTTTTAAATTAATGGCATACAATTTTTCATTTGTAACTAAATAATCAAGGTAAATCATAGAAAAAATATTTTAATTAACTAAAATATGTTAGTAATATCAAAACTGATTTATTTTAAGATGTACAATAAGTAGACTTTCGCACTTTTATCGTTTCAAGTGGACAAGAAGTGATTTATAGATGTATCAATTTATAGATTTTGGCTAACAATTAAGATGGCAATAATTATTCTAGTCCACATTTAGACATTATTCTTTTCCTTGATGAATTTACATTACTACGTGTTCCATAAAGGGGATCAAACTTCTGTATAAATAATATATAATTTATATTTGTACATCTTAATGAATGAGATACCAGAGATATATATCTTCAAATACTGATTTACATAAGAAACTAAATATAGACATTAGGCAGTCACAACAGACAGGCTAATCTTCAAAAATCGTTTACTCAATCAAAGAAAACACTATATTTAATAGTATGAAAGGGCTTTTATGACACATGCCAAATTATATATGGACTTAAGAAACTCCTGGGCATTGTATTCAAGGCTCTGAAAAATCATATTTTCTGCTACATAAGCATAAAAAAAGTTGAATATTGTGAACGAATCCTTCACCGGGAAGATGAAAACATTTGTTCAGCATTTTTGCTGGGATGCATTTTTTGCATACTCAGAGAGAAAGAAAATGATGACATTTCTCTTTTAAATTAAATTGGAGAGCTTCAGAAAAGTTGATATGTCCCTTAAAATGGGGACTGGGGAGAGGCAGTTTCATGCATCGGTGCTGTCTTACACCTGGAAAAGTCTAGGGTTAGAAATTGTCCATTGAGTGATTCAGAGCAGCAAAGTAAAGATGATATTGATGGGAGCAGGTTGAGGAAAACAAAGGGTTTTGTAGCAGCAGTTAAAAGAGACCTCCCACAACCATGGAGCAACAGTCAGTTTGCTTCAGGGGAGGGATATCAAAGAATCTAAAATAGTGCCGCAGGAGAGAAGGAATCAATCATTTGGGGACATCTGACATGGACAAGTGGCACCAAACTCAAGTTACACTTGAGCCAGGAAAGTAAGTTTGTGTTCTTTATCCTTGCTTCCTCCTCTTTGTTCCTATCCTGGAAGGGAGGAGGGGTGGGTAGAAGGCAGAGTGAGGGAAAAGGACAGGAATCCCACAACACCCTTCCCACTTTTAGGCTTCCAAGCCCAAAGCAGGCCCAGCCTGAGCTATGGCACAATTTTAAATTGGGATAAAAGTTGGGAGCTTTGATATTACACCAGATTTGGATGTTTTAAGTGCTTGGAAAAGGAGACATTGTTTCATTATCTGGGCATAACCAAGAAAGCTGTAGGGTCTTTCCCTAATTTTGTCTAAGGGATGGAGAAAAGTAAGTCTAGAGAATGAGTTTGCAGTGATAGTTATTGAAAGAGCAAAGTTTCTTTCTACCTACACCCATCTGAATACAGCATGTTTTAGTAACTCCTAACCTACAAAACAGAGCTGGCCCTTGTTTGTGTTCATCTACTTTTCTGTTTATCTTCACATGCAAATACTCTTACCCATCTAACCTCAAATACTATCATTTCCTGGGAACTTCCCTGATCCTCAAAGCACTTCTCTCTCTCCTTTGAGCCTGCATAGCATTTCACCAGGACTTTGCTTAAGGCATTTATCCCTTCTATGCTTGCCTTTGTTCACATATGTTTCTATTTCTCCCCTAATCTGCACATGCCATGAGGATAGAATGTGCGTATGTATCATTGTTCTTCCCTCATGCAACTCCCTCGATATGGATATGCACAAAACATTCTCTCTCTGTCTTTCTTGGTGATAAACTAAAACAATAAAACTTTCAAATAAAAAATGTGTGCTATCTTAAAGGATTAAAGAAGAGAGAGAAGCGTGGCAAAATATTAAATGTTTGGCAAAATGAATCTTAAGGAAGGTAAAAGTAGGACTGTTTCCTTTTGTAATTGTTTCATTCAAAATTCTTTTAAAACTTGAAAATTATAGCAACATGAGAAACACTAGTGTAATAAGAAATGTTTCACAAAGACCTCACCACCAGAAATCTGATAGGAAGTGGCAATATCATATCATATCAGGGTTCAGAACATCAGCCCTAGAGACATAGGATTCAAATCCCATCCCAAACAGTTTGGAATTGTGTGCCACCGGCAAATAATTTGATGGCTCTTTTCCTCCGTTCCTTCATCTTTAAAATGTATTAACAAGGTGATCCACATGGGGCATACAGGAAGATTCTGAACTCCCCTCTACCACACACACACATGCTGGATCTACAGTTACATATGGAACAGTTCCCTCTGAAAAATACCTGAAAACTGACATAACAGCTCCTTCACCACAGCCTATGAAAGGGCCACATCAAGATCCTAAGAGAGGCACCACCCCACCTTTGAAGCAGCAGCCCACAGAGAGATCTTACAAACCTGGAGCTTCTCCTTGAAGAGTGAGGGGTTTGTGCCTACATGAGCCACCCAAACCCTTGATATCTGCATCAGAGAGAAAAACCCCCAAAATATCTAGCTTTTAAAACCAATAGGACTTGCATGCAGGAGACCAAAAGGCTATAGAGAACTGAGATAATACTCTTAAAAGGCTTGCATGCAGCCACATTTAGTACAAAAGCAGCACTTTGAAAACCGTTTGACTACATATAAAGGAGATTCACATTCGAAAGGAAGCAAACATCCAGATCCGGGAAACCTAGAGAGTTCCAAATAACATGAACACAAAGAGATCCACACCAAGACACTATAATTAAAATGTCAAAAGTTAAAGAGAGCGTATTAAAGCAGCCAGACAAAAAACAACTCACTATGTACAAGAGAATTTCCGTAAGAGTCTATCAGCAAATTATCAGCAGAAACTTTGCAGACCAGAGAAGTGGCACAATATATTCAAAGGAAACATATGCTGAAAGGAAAACAAATTCTAATAAAGAATATTCTACCAGCACAGTTGTCATTCAAATCTGAAGGAGAGATAAGAGTTTTCCAGATCAGCAAAAGCTAAAGGAGTTCAACATCACAAAACTGGCCTTACAAGAAATGTTCAAGGGACTTCTTTAAGCTGGAAACAAAGGGCACTAATTAGTAACAAGAAAACATATGGAATTATAAATCTTACTAGTAAAGGTAAATATATAGTAAAGGTAGTAGATTGATTGCTTGTAAAGAAAGTGTAAACGTTAAAAGACAAAAATAGTACAAGTAAGAAACGCAACATAAAAGCATAAAATGTGAAAACAAAAATATAAAATGTGAAAAAAAAGAAAAAAAAACAAAACATAAAATGTAAGGGGAATAAAAAGTTAGTTTTGGAACAAGTTCAAACTCAAAACACACAAACGAAAAGATGTTAAACATCACCAATCATTAGGGAAACAAAAATCAAAACCACAATTAGATGTAACCTCACACTTTCTAGAATAGCTATTATCAAAAAGACATGAGTTAACAAGTATTTTTATTTTATTTCTTTATCTTTCTATTTTAGAGAGAGAAAGAGAGAGAGAACATGAGTGGGGAGAGCAGCAGAGGGAGAGAGAGAGAGAGAGAGAGAGAGAGAGAGAGAGAGAATTTTAAGCAGGTTCCGTGCCCAGCACAGAACCTGATGCAGAGCTCAATCCCATGGCCCTGGATCATGACCTGAACTGAAATCAAGGGTTGGTCGCTCAACCGACTGAGCCCCCCAGGTGCCCTAAGAATTAGCAAGCATTAACTAGGATGTGGAGAAAAAGGAATCCTTATCTACTGTTTAAAACAAGAGTATGCTTGCAAAAGATTAACTCTATGATTAATGGATTTTTTATTGAGATATAATTGACATACATTATGTTTCAGGTATACAACATAATGATTTGGTATTTATATACAGTGCAAAATGATCATCACAGTAAGTCTAGTTACCAGCCATCACCATATCAAATTACAGGGTTTTTTTTTTCCTTGTGATGGGTACTTTTGGGATTTACTTTCTTTGCAACCCTCAAGTGTGTAATGCAATATTATTGACTATAATCACCCTGCTGTTCATTACATCCCCATAACTTATTTTGTAGTTCAATGTTTGTACCTCTTGAGCCCCTTCACCTGTTGCCCCATCCTTTAATTGCCCCTCGCATCTAGCAACCACCATTCCATTCTCAGTATCTATGAATTTTTTTCATTTATTTTGTTTTATTGATTCCACATATAAATGATATCATGCCATATTTGTCTTTCTCTGTCTGACTTATTTAACCTAGCATAATTTCCTCCAGGTCCATCCATGTTGACACAATAAAAGCAAAAACCCCAGGCCTGCTCGCTCTCTCCCTCCCTCTCTCTCTCTCATTCTCTCCTCTCCCCTGTGATCTCACTGTGTGGCCCCAGATATGGTGTGTGATTTCCAGAACTTTTGTTTTCAAAGTTCCCTGATGGTTCTTGCTAAAGGCAACTTGCAATCATAATAAGAACCACAAAGGTCAGTCTAGCCACACATTGGTTGTTGATTGGCTGAGACCAGCCCCCAAAATAGGCTTTCTTCTATCTGCATCCAGATTCATATTCACAAATGTTGCCAGGGACTATCTATCTAGATAACAAAACAAATTCTCTGTCTCTTTTTTCTTAATTCTAAGGTTTATTTCCTCCTTTTTCCAACATCCTCTTTCTTTGACCTTTTTGAAACCTTGTTGATACCTTACTAGCCAATATTGTTCTCAATGGAAAGGCAACTTGAAGCTTTGTGTTTAACCCTTGGAAAAACTATAAATTTCATTCTTGTAATTTTAATTCACAACTCCATATTCCATATGACTTTAGAATTTCCTATCTCTTCAGGGGCCATATTTTCCTCCCAATGACCACTCAGTATTTTCACTTGAAGTTCCAACATTGTCTCAAATTCAACATGCATTGTAAACTTTAATTAAATTATGTTAAAAACAATTCTGTTTATCAGGCCCCAAACTTGTCATACTTGAGTAAACAGCCTTCATTTTCCTCTTCTGTACGTGTCAAACAAATATAAAAATACTTAATATCTTCTTTTAAATGTCTAACTAACGGTTTTCTTTCTGTTTCCACAAACACTTGCACAGTCTAGACATCGTCATCTTAAAAATAGAGTATTCAGTTTACCTGGCTTCTACCAGGTTATACCCTTTCTCCTAACAATCATCTCTTTAAAACATTGCTGTGCAATTCCCTTTATCAAAAATGCAATGGCTCTTAATGTTCTAAGAAAAAAAGCACATTTTGATTACTGAGATTTCAAGTGAATTATTTTGACCATAATTTAGTTTCAAACAATTTAAAAATTTTTATTTTCACTTCTCACTAACACCAACAATATTCTTCTGCCCCAGCCAGATTGATCAATAATCTCACTTTGCACCTTTCCTTCCCTCACCCCGCTTGTGGCTCTACATGCTCCTTCAAGACTTATCTATCTTCTGCCTCCTTAAAAATTGCCAATACTAAGACTCAGAATACTATACTATTTACTTAGCATTTTTCATATAGTGCTCCTAATGGGTGAAACTAGTTCTTATATTTAGATGCTATGGTGCCTTGTTCATAGTAAACACACAAACAACAAATATTGAATAAAGAATGAGTGATGGACCGCAGTGATTATTTGGAGAAATTTTTTCACATTTAATATCATTGGGTGTAGTTCATTCCCTAAACTCTGTTCAACCCAGGAACAAAATTTAGCAGAAAGTGTTTGCTTAAAAATATACCTCTGAATTCTTCCTCAGATTGCTTTATTTAGGACACTTTATTAAGGACTCCTTTTTGGAAATCTTTCTAACTTATCAGTGTAATAAATCTACATTTTCTAAACCTTGCTATTTTTACAAGAAACTTAGATTTTCTTTGAATAACATCTTCAGATTTTGACATCTACAGTACTGTACAGAAAAAAAAGACTCAATGAGTCTGAGCAATTTTATGAAGATAATTGCTATCCATTTGGTTTACAATTTTCAGGTATATAACAATGATTTTTCAAACACCTTGTCTCCTTATCATTATTCATTTATTCATGCAAAAACATTTACTGAATGCCTTCTCAGTGCCAAGCACTCTGTTAGAGATTGATGACACAAATAAGAATAAAGCAGTCTTCACTCTCCGTTTTTCCTTCACTATGCTTATTATTTTATTTTTTTGTACAGTTACATTTACACTTACAATTGTTTGTTTACATAACATTTCCAAATTGGGTAATTAGACAAAAAGGGTGTGTGTTTCTTGTTTTCTAGAAAAGTGAAAAACAGAAAGATAATATTCACAGACACTGTTTACTAATGTTAGAACAATAGGGACTGGTACTTTTTTAGGGCTGAATTAGATGGTTCTGGTATATGGTATCATTTAATGAGGAAACCACTCCCCCATTCTATGTGTATGTTATGAGCTAGAGGATTTACCAGTACCTCACTTAATTTTTAAGATTGAAATTTTAACTGGAAAATGTGGCTGAACAGTTAGAAATTGTTTTCATTGTGTTTGTGTGTGTGTGTGTGTGTATGTGTGTGTGTATTGAAGTAGCTTATATTCTCAAATAAACTGACTTCTTAAAAAATATTTTGTTATATTTTTCATGAAGCATCTAAAGTAATCCTTACTAAACAAATAAATAATTTCTTTCGGGAGGGACGCCTGGGTGACTCAGTCGGTCAAGCGTCCGACTTCAGCTTATGATCTCGTGGTTTGTGGGTTGGAGCCCTGCGTCCGGCTCTGTGCTGACAGCTCAGAGCCTGGAGCCTGCTTGGATTCTGTGTCTCGCTCTTTCTCTGCCCCTCCCCTGCTCATGCTTTGTCTCTCTCTGCCTCAAAAATACATAAACATTTTTTTAAAAATTTAAATAATTTCTATCAGGAAAGCAATCATTTTCTAAAACTATAACATTTATTTCAATGAAAACATTAAATATCTACTTGAGTCCTAAGTGTGCTAGGAAGGGTAGGCTTCTCCTAAGAGAATCAATCCAGTTTGGTGGTCAGAATGCTTGCTTTTAAAATTTTACCAAAGGGAATAATTATTTTATGATAAGGGAGGACTACCAATGTAAACCTCAATAATAAAAAGAAATAAGTAATAAAAAAATTGCTATCAAAACATAATATCATGTTATAAGCATAATTAAATGCCTATATAAAACATAATATGGGAAAATTTTTCAAATACTCTTATCTGTGTTCACGGTTATTGAAATTAGAAAGGTGGCGTAGAAGGTAGAAAGGGACCAGGAGTGATCAGCTGGGGCTATCTTTGCTTTTGGCAGATCTATTTAAGACTCCTCTAAGACAGGTATCCCTCTATTTGGCATTTTCAAGAATGTAACTTCATATATATATGTGTATATATATATATATGATTCTACATATATAGAATATATTCTATTATATATACATATATATGTATATATATATATATGTATATAGAATATATTCTATTATATATATATATATATATATATATATATATATAATAGAACAGAAAGCTAAATGATCTGTGTCTCATTAATAACTTTTATTTTCATTCTAAAAATTTTCCTTCTTTTAGTCATTTAAATAAATTAATACCTTGGGCTTCAACTTGAAATTCTGAATTGTTAATGCTTAAGAATTCTTTCATCTTTACCACATTCTATCCAGACAGCCAGATGATGCCATGAGAAGGGAATGTACATTACTCCAATGGTAAATACTCTGACTGAATTTCAAGATTTTTTCCTGTACTTAATTCTGTCCAAATAATATAAGGAAAAGCTGATTCCATGTGTAGAAACTATAGGTAGAAGCTGACTTAAATTTAATTAAAACATCAAAGCTCTTTCTTTTCAAGTTAAGAAATACTTAGAATGGTTTTGAGGGAAAAGATATGTTTTCTTAAAGATTAAGAAAAAATCAAGGGAATATTTTATCAGACATTGAATAATCTTTTTTTTTTCTGAATTAAACTCTATAATGCTAAGGTATTAAGTTAAAGGCCACTTTGAGTCTAAAACAAAATACATTGCTTGATGAAATAAAAATTTCCTGGGGGAAAAAGAAAAGCTAAATTATGCTACCTATTGTAAATGATGCTGCCAGTTTATTTAGATTTTTAACCTCTAGCAGTAACAGATTATTTTGATAAATTATTCATGTTTCTGCATTGTGCACCTTTTGCAATTTGCATATCTGGCAGCAAATAGGCCCTCCTTTCAGGCTTCTGTCCCCTTGGTCAGACAGGATGGCCGAAGGCTGCTTCATGATTAATCTCATCTCAATAGGGTAATTGTCATACTCAGATGAAACAATGCCTCTGAAATATGCTTCCCTAGAGCTATGAAGTACAAGAGGCTCATTTTAAGAGCTTTTAAGCATAGAGTAACTTTTAGTTTAAATGTTAACCTTTCTCTATTTCGGGAATATTTACATCTAAAAATATTATATTTTATAAGAATAGAAAACAAAATTTAGGGCTTAATTTAGCAGTTCATTAGATTGAAGGATGATTTCTCATCAATGTCTAGAATCTTTTTCAAAAGAGGATGCATGCTTTTTGAGGAATCAAAGAGGGTTCATATTGCTGGCTCAAAGTCTGGCTGCTGAACCAGTAAATATTTCTTTCTTTCCTGGTTTATAGAAAACTTATTCAACTTTTCTGTTTAGTTTTCTCACCTAATAGCAATCTAAATATCCTGCAGTACTAAAATTAGCAAGACATGGCCTTGAAAATATATTTCTGTATCTTTTTTTGAAAATTAATGAAAGAAAATTCATTCATAATTTAAGGCCTAAAGAAATGTTTGGTTCATGTCATGCCTTTAAACAGAATTCCTAAATTTCCAAACCCATGCAAATTGTTGTTGATTTGTTTCAAATAGTGAAATTCTAAAAAATTCCAAATTGCTGCCAGGATTGTAGCAGGACTCACTCAGTGGGTTCCTACCTGAAAAACTGAGCCCCCAGCACAGCGGTGTGTGGCCTTTGTACAATTTTTGCTCCTTTGTCGCCCATATATGGTAACACACAGCCTGAATGGGCCATCTATGTTACAGAGTCTTGAGGACTGTCACCCACGGGCACATAACCAGGTTCCCTTCCCTTGCCTTAAGGTTTTCACCACATTACTTACGGAGGAGCGCTACCACAGGATCACATTATTATATAGTGAAAATGAAGTTCTGAAATTTAGAATTAAAACATTTTCTGCATATAGCACGATAAATGATCAAAGAGCAAAAAACGTTGAATTAGTTTTTATCATCTTAAAACTGAAACAGGTTCCTGTTTTGTTTTGTTTTTATTTTGAGAGAAAGAGAATGAGAGAGAGAGAAGAGAGAGAGAGAGAGAGAGCACAGAGGGCCAGAGAGAGAGAGAGAGAGAGAGAGAATCCCAAGCAGGCTCTGCATGGGGCTTGATCCCGGGAACAGTGAGATCATGACCTGAGCTGAAATCAAAAGCCAGATGGACACTTAAGCAACTGAGCCACCCAGGCACCCCCAGATTCCTAAGTTAAATGTCTCATTTAAAACCAGTCAATTAGATTTTTTATGCAATCAATTCTTTACATATTTATGAAGGACAGTTTTTCCCAGTATTTTGCTAGTGCTAGAGTTATGAAGTTGGTTAAATAACTAGTCAATGATCAGAGGGAGTCTATAGATTAGTAGGAAGCTACAGTTTTGTAAGTAAATAATTAAAATATTATCACACACTGAAATAGAGATCTGTACTGCAGAATCCAGTGGGCTGGTTATTTAGAAATGACCAAGATGAAGACTAAATCATCAGAAGCCATTAACTACTCTACCACCTGTTGCTACTTATTCTCCTGCCTTTGCCAGATTACTCCTCCCTCTTTCCTCCCACTCTTTCTTTTGTATTTTGCTGTTATTTGTTGAAGTGAAGGTATTTAAATGTTATATAGGGATTACTGATTGTTATTTTTGAAAAAGAAAGTGATCACTCCCAAGTTACTTAAAAGAATAAAAACATTATAAAGTTAATGACTTATTTTGGAGGGGGACTGGGGGGTTGCTTAGAAAATATTTAAAATGTAAGTATGATCACTACAATACTATTATTCTTCGTCTATGTCCATTAGTCAAAGACCAGTACTAAACTCAGTATAGCAGTCCATTTGCCGTTAAAGTTATGCAAAGGGACATCTGGCTGGCTCAGCTGGTAGAGCATGTAGCTCTTGATCTCAGGGTTGTGAGTTCGAGATCATTACATTGGGTGTAGAGATTATTTAAAAATAAAGTTATGTGAAACCTACATTTCAAAACTCAATGAATTTATACTTTATATTGAAAGAAATCAGTATGGGGTGCCTGGGTGGCTCAGTCGGTTAAGAGTCTGACTTTGACTCAGGTTGTGATCTCGTGTTTCACTTGTTTCAATCCCGTGTCTGGCTCTGTGCTGACAACTCAGAGCCTGGAACCTGCTTCAGATTCTTTGTCTCCCTCTCTCTCTACCCCTCCCCACCTTGTGCTCTGTCTCTCTCTCCCTCTCTCTCTCAAAAAAAAGTAAACATTTAAAAAAGAAAGAAAACAATAAAAGAAGTCAGTATAAACAGAGTCCTATAGACGAAGAGTTCGATGAAGAGTTCATGATATTAAAGTAATATTTAAACTTGTGTGTGAAAATTGATTCCTTAACAAAATATTTGCAGAATCATAATATTTTTTCAATTTTGTAAATTGGACTGTTCCATGTGTCTTATCTGAATCATGACAATTTGTTTATATAAACACCTGTTTCAGGAACCTAAAAATACTAACTCACTAACTTCTCTGATGATTTTCTGCTAAAACATTCCAAGTAAATTATACTGGCACATTAATCTGGGTCTATCCTGTCTCCTTATCAATTTCAGAATTATTATAAGTTTTCATTAATTTTCCTATCATCTGATGTTTTAATTTAAATCATCGTATTTTATTTAAAACACATAACTATAAAAATTATCAAATAAAAGCTATAGAATGATGAAATCATTTGCTATAATAAAATTTTCATTTGGGACCCATGTAGAGGAGATAGTGAGTGATACAGAGAAAATAAGACTGGCCATCACTTGATAATTATTAAATGGGTGCTAAGAACATGGAGCTCATTATACTTTCTTCTTTAGTTTTATATATATTTGAAGTTTTTCCAAATAAAAAGTTCCTTTTGCAGATGGCAGTGATAAAATCCAGAAATACTATTTATAATAAAGATTTTATGGATTTGATGTGTTTTCAGTCTTATGCGATTTTTGGTGTGGGTTTAATGCTGTGCATTTATTGTCTCAGAGTTGACTGCTTCCTTAAAGACTTGTGGTTTTGAAAACTGAAATGCTGTACACAAGCAGATATCAAATCCGATCACCTGTGCATATGTCCTCAATAGATTTGAGGCTGATGTCGGGTAGATGCAAGTTGGCAGACTTGTTGGAAAGCATTTAGTTTTAAACTTTTAATTTCTACTAGGATGTAGTTAATATAATAGTTGTGAATCAATATAAACTGCTGTAAAAGCTTGAGATCAGAGAAAGAGTAAATGGAATTAGGAGTGATAAATAATATTTTACTGCCACAGACTTGAGAATCAGCTCCATTAAAGTTATTCCTTTGTGAGTGGACATTGTCTGTAGAATGACCCCTTTAAAATAACACCTTTTATCTGTGAACAGTATCATTTTTTAATTTTTTTAAATTGTATTTTAGAAAGAGAGAGTGTGTGTGTGAGGGGTGGGAAGAAGTAGGGAGGATTTGGGGGGAATAGGACTGAATCTCAAGCAGGCTCCACCTTTAGCTTGATCTCATGCCCCTGGGATCATGACCTGAGCCAAAATCAAGAGTTAGATGTTCAACCTACTGAGCCACCTAAGCATCCCTGGGAACAGAATCTTTAATGCATCACTGTGCATTAGCAGATTGGTAGATTTTTAGGGAGTGGGGAAGAGGGAACAGAAAGAAGAGCCCATAGGATATGAGCCCTTAAAACATGCTCACTCAATGTGCACACAGTCAGATACCTGGTAAGTTTAGTGAAGACGTGACTCTTGAGAGTCTGTCACCTGTCAGGATACTCAAAGGAAAAATGCTGAATGGTCAGGGGCATGATCTGATCCCTGCCCACTGAGGGAGAAAGCAGATGACAGAGTAACGAATGATCAACAGGAGAAGTAATAGAACCCTAAGAAAAGTTCCCCATAATTCACAGTTGGGTGTATGGAGTATTCCAATAGAATCTTAGGTGTGGAGGGATCTTTTAGGAGCAGTGACCTGAGAGAACATAAAGGAAAAAGAGAAGATAGGAAAATCAGCTGTTAAAATTCTAAGGTACTATACTGACCACAATTTTTAAATCTTCTTTTTAAAAATTAGGAACTACCTTACAATTCTCTGCTATGTTAAGATCTTTAAAGAAGGAAACACCATAGCAGGCTAGGGTACTTCTGATGATCTTTTGGACCTATTCTTTCATCCTTTCATCTATTTTTTCATTTACCAATATTTATTAAGTGGCTACTAAAAGTTAGTCACTTAGGTTAGAGGAAGGTTAGGTAAGGTTAGAGGAATACTTAAAAATTTAATATCTGTATATAAATCTTGGCTAAGTATTGAGGTGATTTATCCTAGGTGTGACAAAAATAGCACTAGTATGAAGCTGGCATGGATTTTTCCTTAAGAAAAAAAAATGACAATTAATAATAATGAGATTATAGGTAAAATCAAATCAATTTAATTTGGCAAAAGATATTTTCTCAGAATGATAAATAGGGTAATAATAAAAATTATATGTGAGTCAAATAAGATTTCTTTTATAAAATGCAGAATAAAAATTGGCATTTTCATAATCCTGAAAATTATGATATAAATGAATAATTAACCCACCAACAAGAGGTGAAGCATAAGTTAGAAATTAAACCTCTTTTGTTTGCCCAGAAAAACATGGAAACTTTGATTCTTTGCAAGTTATTCTGACACAATCTTATAACTCTAACAGTGTAATATTAAATAAGCTGTAATCAACAGTTGATGATTCAATGAAAGATGGAAAATATATGTATATATATGTATATATATATATATGTATTAGCTACCACATTTACACATTGCTTAATGTATACACATAATAGGTCCTAAATAAACACATGATGAATGAATGAATAAAGGTCAACATCTATAACAAATGACCAAATCTTCATTCCCATATTATTAAATGATAATTTAATTATCAAAAACTTACAGAAGATAATTATGAAATCATTATTGAGTAAAATGGGAAATAAGCATTTCTATTTATAATCTTTATTTCCCCTTTACTTTTCATGCTAATTAAATAATTAAGTAGTTATCACATGTGTTTTTGTATCCTGTTTCTTTAAAGAGAAAATTCTGAAAAAATCAGAAACCTAAGACAAGAAAGAAGAAAGATTCAGAATGAAGTTTTCTTATTCCGTCACAATGCATACTGTCACCCGGGACCTCATGAATAGTGGAGTCGTGACGGGCATGCCAGCGGTACAGGGAATGGCATCTTGAGTCAGACTGGTAGTGCATATTGGGAGTGCTGGACTTTATCCACATATTAGTCACTCAGTGAACTTCTAGGAAACACTTTATGTCTACCTGTTCCGCCCATTTCAAAGCACTGATAATACAGGAATAGTTTACAAAGAATTCTGAGATTTTCAGATTCAGGTGGCAAACAAATGCAAAGTGTGCCATGACCAGACAACAATAAGGCAGTTTTGGGAAACTTTTTTTTTTTGGGGTCTCAATAAGCTTAATTCTTAATGATCCCTCTAACAATTGTATTCATTTCATAACAAAAATTCCGAGTGCCAAGGGCAGTGTTTTTTATGTCTGTTTTTGATTTTCTACTCTCCCCCTTTTGGGGGGTTAAATATCTTTCGGAAATAGATCGCCATGGTAATTTATTTATCTTTTTCTTTATAAGAGCCAGGGAAAGCTCCTGAAACCAAACAAGGGACTACAAAAGTTGCAGCACAAGGTAAGCAATAAAACACTTCAAACGTTCTATTTCTTTCTTTTTATAAAGTACATAGCACTTTAAACAAAGCAAAAGCTGTTTATTGCAGAATAGCACCATCTGCTGGGTTATTACAGAAAACATTGTTGCATTAAAATACACATTTCAAGTATTTTATTTTTAGTACTTGGAGGAACCATAAAGGACCCAAGAGTTAGTATGTTGACTCCAAGTTTCAGTCATGGAGCTTTTAGTTATGTTTCTAAAAATAAGCCATATATTGATAGATGATAGAAAGATTGGTAGAGATTTACAAATAAATATAATTATTCCAATGTGTTTTTTTTGTGTAACTTGTGTCAAATTAGAAAACTTAGTCAGAATGTTATTAAGTTAATATTATTTCATCTATATCAAGATTGCAGAAATTGGGTTCTGGATATGACTGCAAAGTAATCTCCCTAGTTTTTAGGAGCCATGTGAGAAAATCAGTTCCATCACTTAACAAATATTTTGGAGTCATCAGAAGTGGTTTCCTTTAAGAGATCTTTAAAAACATACTGATTCTTTAAAGCATCAGTTTGGGAAAGATACGTCTTTTAAACAATTTTTCTATAAAGTTATTTTTTAACCATCATCCAAAATCACATCCTTTGAGAAAGCTATTCTGAATCTTGTAACTCCAAGTCAACAGAATGAAATATGAATTATGTGACCATTATTCTTAAACCATGAGGAGTAATGTGATATAAGGGAAGGACACAAGTATTCTGCCTTTTGTCATCTACGAAAACTTTGCAGAATTTAGGGGGGAAAAAGGGTAAAATGTTTAATAGAGAATATTTTTTTACTTTTTAAGTTTTTATTTTAATTTGTTAGTTGACATCCAGTGTTATATTAGTTTCTGGTGTACAATACAGTGATTCAACAGTTCCATACATCACCCAGAGCTCATCATGACAAGTGTAGTCCTTAATCCCCATCACCTTGTTAACCCATCCCACCACTCCACTCCAATAGAGAAAATCTTTACTTTCTTGCCCACTACATTATACAATATCAAGCAATAAAGGATATGCATTTAGGTGGTATTACATTTGTTTCTGGGAAGAAGGCCTTTGTAGCAGACTCCTCAGCATATGACATATAACATGGTTGCATTTAATCCTGGACCCAACTATGTGCAGAATCATCCTGGTAAATACTGGTTACATGGGTTGACTGCATTCCATTCCACTGACCCAATGATGTTATTTATAAGTAATGTATACTAAGAGGGCTGGGAGCTATAATACTAATTTTTAATTTTCATTTGATCATCATTTGATCATTTTTTTGTTTAAGAAAACAGAATCTTCTTTAGGAGAATTTTAATAGAGAGTATAACAAATATTACGGGAGGCAGAAAAGCAGGACAAATATTATCACTTTTGGTTTTTATTCATGAAAATGCAACTCGGAGTCAGGTCCTCAAGTATCATGGTTAATATATAGATGTTATCATTAAAAACAAAACAACAACAGCAACAAAACAAAAAAAAAAGCAAAACCAACCAAACAAACAAAAAAACACTTGCCCTGGGACACTTCTGCTTTGATTGAAGCTTCTGAGGACTTCGTGGTGTGGAACTGCCACTTGAGGCAAGAGTTTAATGCTGCTTTAGTCTCATATTAGAGGAATTCAAGGGGAGGAAATTGCAGAGATATCTGGAAACTTGCTTCAAATTTGAGCTTCAGACCTTGGGGTCTTCATTTTTGCATTCCAACTATGCTGGACAAGGAAGCCTCAGAAATTATTCTTTTGGAATAAAAGACTTACTGTTGAGTCTTTAATACCGTGGAGTTTCAAAGTCTCGTTAGAGCCGTTCTTTTAAGAAATTAGATAAGTGTGTTGATTAAACATAGTGCACAAAGCACTGTTCACTAGAATGGCAATGACACATCAAAAGAGGGACACTTCAAGCAGGAATAAATGTCACTTGTGTTGTGCACATCTTCCATAGATCTTTCTTAGGTTTTATAATACCATAGTCATATTATTAATCATGCATAGAAATAATTAATAGTTGCATATACGTTATTAGAAGACAGAGCTTAAGCACAATTGGCAGTATTGCTGTAGCAGAGGCTGATATTTTTGAAGTAAACAATATCTTTTTTTTAATGTTTATTTATTTTTGAGAGACAGAGAGCGAAAACAAGAGAGTGAGTAGGGAAGGACAGAGAGAGGGGGAGATACAGAATCTGAAGCAGGCTCCAGGCTCCGAGCTGTCAGCACAGGGCCTGATGCAGGGCTCAGACCCACAAACCGTGAGATCATGACCTGAGCCAAAGTGGGACGCTTAACTGACTGAGCCACCCAGGCGCCCTGATATTTTTGAAGTATAAAGTGACAAAATTGATAATGATGCTTATATTGTGGTAAAAGACTAGAATATATCTCTTCATTTATTTACTTTTTAAACTTTTTTAACAAAGGGAATATTTAATATCTAGTTTTATATAAGCTGTGTGTAAATATGTAAATATTTTGCTCTATTATTAATATTTATCACACATTTTTTGGAAGTATATTTAAAGAATTTAAGAAAGTTTTGAGACACTGAGAAGAATATGAAAAAAATGACTCTATACTATAGATTATAAGTTGGAGATACAAGAAATTGAAATAATAACATAAATAGAATATCATGTAATGCTGAATTGAGTTGTAGAGATAATAAATGTCATATTAGTTAAGACAAAGTGATTTTTAGTAAGTTGGGTTGAGGGATTCTTAATGGATGAGGAGAGGATGACTTCATGTGGGCTTGGAGCATGACTAAAGGATAAACTGGCAGTAGAAAAGCATTGCTAGTGTAGATGGCTTTAAATAAAGAGTTAGTGATAATTGTGAAAGGTTATTGTCATTATCAAGTTATGAGACAACCTCAACTATGATGGTGTCAGTGACCTCGGAAAGCTGCAACTAAGTTGGATATTTAAAAAAAACGCTAATTGATAGAAGATACACAATGAAACAAGAGAAGATTAAAACAGTACTGAGCTTTTAAGGCTGGGTGAATAGGATGATTTAATTGTCAAAAATAAGTCCCAGGGAGGGCACCTGGGTGGCTCAGTTGGTTAGGAGTCTGACTTCTGCTCAAGTCATGATCTCACAGTTGGTGTGTCCAAGCCCCAGGTTGGGCTCTGTGCTGACATCTTAGAGCATGGAGCCTGCTTGAAATTTTGTGTCTCCCTGTCTCTGGGCCCCTCACCCACTCGTGTTCTCTCTCTCTCTCTCTCTCTCTCTCTTTCTCTCTCTCAAAAATGAATGATCATTAAAAAAATTTTAAAAATAAATCCCGGGGAAAGGAACTAACTTAAGGGAGAAGATGAGGATTCATTTTTCGGTGGATTTATGCTGAGCAGATGGAGGGTCATCCACGCAGTGAATTTTCTGTATAGCCCGTAAGAACTAGGTGGGAGATCAATCTGATTCATAGACATTACATAATAAATTGTGTTGAAAAAATGGAATTAGACTAAAATGGAAAATAAGGAATTTTTTTAAAATTAGGCAGATGCAATGGTTGGGCAGACACCTGCTGACAATGAAATGCTCAAGGAAGGACAGAAGTTACAACAGAAATCACCTTAAAAGATGAGTCTATATGCATCATACATTCATCTGTGTTAGCGTATTTCCAGTGGCTTTTTTTTCCCCTTTGGATTTCTAAAGCAAACATTAAAAGTCTTTGATATAGATAGAAAATAGAAAGAGAACAAGACAACTAAAATGTTAACCATTGCAGTCTCATTGGAATATGAAAACAAAGAGTCCAATAATGAAGAATCATGTCTACTCAGCAGATTCAGGGTCATCGAGCCACATAATCCAGTGAAATAGAATTAGGCGAGTTGAATGAGAGTCTGCAGTGGGACACATGGAACAAAAGTTAGAAAACCGTTCTGGAAGCAGCTGGATCCCTAAAGCCTGGTTTGGATTAACTTCTGGAGTGGAATCCAGCTTGACAGACCACATGGCTTTCCAGATGGCTGTGAATAAAAGCCACTCATTTTAAGGAACACAGGGCAAGAAGCAAAGCCAGTGTCAACTATGAAGGAATAGGCCAAACTTTTTCATTCAACTCTTGTTACTGTAGAGTTTGAAACCAAAACTATTGAAGAATATGAAAGTAGGAAAGAGGAACACTTATACACATACCCACATGCCTGCACTTGCATATGAATGCGTTGTTCTTCTTAGATTATTTTAGAAATAAAAAAAAAACTGCAAAAGATTTTGCCTATTTTTGGAGGGCTTTTCTTCTCTGTAGAATTCAGAAGAGATAACGGGTTTTCAAAATGCATTCATGTTCTCAGTCCTTTTTCTGGCATTGGTTGTCCTCAACGAGTGTGTTTATTGCTAAACTGGTGAAGTTTAGGGCCACTCTCTTGCCAGGGCATCTCCCAGGACTCTCTGGGCAGCATTTTTTTCTTTAAAGTTTATTTATTTTGAGAGAAAGAGAGAGAGTGCGCTAGGGAGGGGCAGAAAAAGAGGGAGAGAGAATATTCCAAGCTGGCTGCATGCCATCAGCATGAAGCCTGACCTGTGGCTTGAATCCACAAACTGTGAGATCATGACCTGAGCCAAAACCAAGAGTCAGACACTTAACCAACTGAGCCGCCCAGGTGCCCCTGCTTTTATGGTTTTAATTTATTTTTTATTCATATATATATATATATATATATATATATATATATATTTTTTTTTTTTTTTTTTTTTTTTTTTTTTGAGAGAGAGAGAGAGAGCATGAGCTGAGGAGGGACAGAAAGACAGAGAGAGACAGAGACTCCCAAGGAGGCTCCACCCCATCAGCATGGAGCACGATGCGGGGCTTGATTTCATGAATCACAAGATCCTAACCTGAGCTGAAATCAAGAGTTAAGCATTTAATCAACTGAGCCACCCAGCTGCCCCTGGACAGCAATTTTTAAAATTTTTTTAAAAATTTATTTATTTATTTTGAGAGAGAGAGAGAGAAAGTAGGGGAGGGACAGAGAGAGGGAGAAAGAGAATCGCATGCAGGCTCTGCACTGTCAGTGCAGAGTCCAATGTGGGGCCCAAACCCATGAACTGTGAGATTGTGACCTGAGCTGAAACCAAGAATCAGACACTTGACTGACTGACCCACCAAGGCAATTTTTTGGACAGCAATTTTCTGGACAGCAATTTTTTGATTTGTGAATTTGTGTTATTTTGCTTTTGTTGAAAGAGCTCTCTACCTAAATCCTTTGATCCCACTTACTAGAGACTCAAATATTGGGAAATAGTGTCAAGATAATTATATAGGAGAAAAACAAAATAAAATATGTCTCTCACAGTAAATTAAAGGACAAATCCATTTCACTGTTTTTCTTTACTATACAAATTCCAGGCAAAATACAAAAATTAGTGAATTCCAGAATCAAAATGTTTACTTATTGGATGATTTTGAAAATTATAAAGCTTCTTGGAGGAGATTCATACTTGTAAAGCACTAACAACAAATAAACCTACTGAGTCAAACCTATAGGGTTTGCTTAAATTATGCCTCATGGCTTTGAAATCTATCAGGTGTTGCTCATATCTTCTAATTCTTTTTAGTTGTCTTCATTACTATCCTCATTATGTCATTGAAATAGACAGAT
The DNA here is from genome assembly GCF_018350215.1 of Panthera leo. NCBI lineage: Eukaryota > Metazoa > Chordata > Mammalia > Carnivora > Felidae > Panthera > Panthera leo. The sequence continues at coordinate 110,531,954 of NC_056683.1, read as the reverse complement.
GCTTTAACTTAAAAAATATTATAAATGTAGATCCTTTATACATTTTGTATCTTACAGTTAAAATCCTCTTAAATGGAACAAATGTTATAAGGTAGAATTATTTAGGTTGTAAAATAATTTTTTACTACAAAAGTAACAATGCTTAATGACATTTAGAAAATAGAAAACAAAATAACCTATAATAAATTAAATTAATGAATTTAAAGATATTCCCTTTCAGTCTTTTGTTCCTGACTTTTAGACCTAACTCTGTTAGTTGTTTTCTTTTTTTTTTTAAATATTTTTTAACATTTATTCATTTTTGAAAGGCAGAGAGAGAGAGACAGAGCGTGAATGGGGGAGGGGCAGAGAGAGAGGGAGACACAGAAACAGAAGCAGGCTCCAGGCTCTGAGCTGTCAGCACAGAGCTCAATGCGGGGCTTGAACTCATGAACTGTGAGATCATGACCTGAGCTGAAGTCGGCCATTTAACCAACTGAGCCACCCAGGCGCCCCTGTTTGTTGTTTTCTGTATGAGCCTGTGCAAACCATTTATTGTCTGTAACGTAGGTTTCTTCCTCTGGGCTGCTTTCCTCAAAAGGCTACTGTGAAACCCCGTGAGAAGACGCTTTAGTAATCGTAGCCCAGACTAAACACCCAAAGTAGTCTTACATGTTGGTTCTAAGTGGTCCCCCAAATTCTTTTTTTTTTTTAGTTTTTTTGTTTATTTTGAGAGAGAGTGGAGGGGGCAAAAAGAGGGAGAGCGAAAATCTCAAGCAGGCTCTGCACTGTCAGCATGGAGCCCACTTGGGGCTCAATCTCACCGAACGATGAATTGAAACCACTGAGCCACCCAGGTGCACCAGTCCCCCAAATTCTAATTCACTCAGGCAGGATTACTTTAAGGAGATGTGCACAATCTCTGATTCAACTGGTGTGACCTAAGGCTTCTTTGAGTGGGTTTGGCTCCTGAATGAACTTTACACAAAACCAGGAGTCATCCTATTTGGAGCAATCCCCAGCTAACCCTACGTGTTTTTGGTAGCAAACACATGTTACAACCTAGATCCAGATTTAGATTCATGATCCAGGATTAGATGAAATCCACCACAGAGGAAGTCAGAATTCAAAGATGATTAAAATGTGCTATGCCTTTTCTCTGTGTAAAGGTGGCATACATTTGCTGAAAGGAGGGTGGGACTTGCTGAAATGGTACCTTTTAAACACAACTACTGTAAATGTGTATAATAAACTGGTATACAATTTCTTAGTAGTTAGGCAGAGATAATTTATTAAATATTACTTTCATTTTGGGCATAGATCTATTCATATTCTTCTAGAAGTGTTTGTGGTTTTCTCAGATACAACAATTTCAAACCTAAGATGAACTTATACTAAACATATACTGTACTTATTAATTTGACTTCTTGTCTATGTTATGACATACTTTTTAATTCTTTTTTTGGTTTTATGCTTATATCTGAGTTATTAAAAAACACTCATATGAAATAATATTTTCAGGTTATTCTCTTATTTCAGATTTCGATGGATTAATTTGTGCATAGATATCCACTCAATTTATAAATACATGGAATGCTTTCTCATATTCCCAGGAGTATTCTGAAGAATGATCATTTAATATGTCTTAACATGATTTTATTTATCTTATTTCAGCAACAGCTAAAAAAGATGAAAAGAAGGAAGGTATGTTTAATGCAAAAATTCCACTATGCCTTTTATGTAAACAATTTACCAAAATTCAGAGTTGAGTTTTGACTACCATCCTGTCTGTATTTCCTTTGGATAACTGGATCTATATTATGTATACATTTCTCATGAATGTATTTTTGTACTTTACCTCATGTAAATGGGTGAACTACTTTTCAAAAAAATTTTTTTCATTTAAAAAAATTTATTTATTTAAATTTTTTTTTCAAAGTTCATTTATTTTTGAGACAGAGAGAGACAGAGCATGAGTGAGGGAAGAGCAGAGAGAGAGACACAGAACCCAAAGCAGGCTCCAGGCTCTGAGCTGTCAGCACAAAGCCTGAAGCGGGGCTCAAAACCACATATCATGAGATCGTTACCTGAGCTGAAGTCAGACACTCAACTGACTGAGCCACCCAGGTGTCCCATGTTTATTTATTTATTTTGAGAGAGACAGAGACAGGATGAGTGTCAGAGTAGTAGAGAGAATCCCAAGCAGGCTCCTCATTGTCAGCACAGAGTTCAATGTGGGGCTTGAACTCACAAACCGTGAGATCGTGACCTGAGCCGAAATCAAGAGTTGGTCACTTAACTGACTGAATCACCCAGGTTGCCCCTCAAAAATAAATTTTAAATCTCATCTCTCTCAAGATAAAGGAGATAAAACATAACCTCTCAAAATCTCAGAACTTTTACTCTATTAACTACTAATCTCTGACACTGACCAGCAACTGATGCTACTTTGGTCTATTAAGTTGCAAATAAGTTATAGTCCATCCCCTGCACACCACCTCCTTTTGTCAGAATGTCCTGAGATGGAGTAAAATATTCTTGCTGTCAAAGAAAACTTGCACCCAATAGAATTTAACAGGTAAGGAAGATTTTATTTAAGACTCTTGCAATAGGACTCAAGTCCATTGTAATAGAGGAAGTTGAACTCTCAACACCACTGAAACAAAAAGCCTAAGAATTTTAAAGCTCTGAGATGAGCTAGTGGAAAGGTACTGGAGGACACAGGGTTGTTGGGGCATGGGGTGCGAGTCATTGTGATTAGGCCATCTGTGTTACTAGTTGTTGCTTATTGAAGTTAGGCTCCTACCTTCCCATAGAGATTGGGAGATAGGGGCACTGTGTTCTTTGATGATTACATTTCAAAAGGATGCCTCATCAGTCCTGAGAAAGATACTTCTCGGTATAGACAATCTATACTTCAAAGGAACAGGGAAAGAATGTACAATTGCAAGTTTTCTAGGGACGCCTGGGTGACTCAGTCAAAGTGTCAACTTTGGCTCAGGTCACGATCTCATAGTTTGTGGGTTGGAGCCCCGCATCAGGCTCTGTGTTGACAGCTCAGAGCCTGGAGCTTGCTTCAATTTCTGTGTCTCCCTCTCTCTCTGCTTCTCCCTTCCTCATGCTCTGTCTCTCTCTTTCTCTCAAAAATAAATAAACATTAAAAAAATTTAAAAAATTACAATTGCAAGTTTTCTAAAGCAAATGTACTAATAAAAGGGAAATCGAGGGTCTATAACCTGTCTAAAATTTAGTCAAGCTAAGAGAAATACTAAGGTCATCTCAGTCACAATGGTTTTATTTAGAGAGGTGTTTCTTATGCACCCTGACAATACTTAGACAGGATCTAAATATCACCACTGTTTATTAATCCAGGCTTATTTTCTTAGTAAAAATAGTATGAAGATACAAGCAATCATTGCTAACTTTGAAAATGACAGTTGTATCCAATTAATGTTATGTAATTTGAGAAAAATGCAAAGCAAGTGTTATATTTAATATTTAGTATCATCAGAATTTTGCATAATCATAGTTTGGGAGTCATATTCTGCTTCTATTAAACAAGAATCTAAGAGTTCATGGATATGAGACAGAAAAAATATTTTAGTTGGTCATTATTTGTTCAGAGAGAGAAAAACCATGGTATCATAATAAAGCCTAAAAAGACACATTAGTATGTTTGTCTTCAAGAGATTGAAATCAGTATTAATTACGCATGTACACATAGCAAATCTTTCAGTATATTCTGGAAATTATATCACTTACATGATCAACACTGTGATGAGGATACAGATATGTTACAAGAAAAAAAGAGGTAGTAAGTTTTTGATAAGACAGTAACTACTCAAAATGTTAACTACTTTGATAAGACACTACTCAAAAATGTTAATCTTTCCCCCACCATTCTTTCTTGGGAATAAAGAACAATTTACCATTTAAGTTAAGAAAAAGAATAATATGAACAGCTATTTTTCCGTTTGTTAGCATTCAAACCAAAGTATTAAAAAGACTTTTGGGTATATACAACAGTAGTCAAATTACTAACTGAACAACTTTAGGCTATATATGGTTCTTTTTTCTCATTGCTATGGCTCCTGGATTTTTTTGTTCTATTTTTCCTGAATTTGCTGCCTCATTTTCTTTTTCTTTTTTTGAGAAATTGTTTGTAATCAGTATGCAATATTTGGAAGAGCTTGGAGAGCTTGGGTAGAGCTTTGCCATGGAGATTCAAGTGATCCAGTGTCCACCACCAGCTATAACATGTATAAATTACATACCCCTATTATTATTATCATTATTATTATTATTATTATTATTATTATTATTATTCTTGGTGTTGTTTTCAAAGAGTTTCATAGATTATCTTTTATCTCTTATTTGGAAAAGTTTTGTAATTGTGAATATTATGATGTTTAAGAGAAAAGACAGCTATCTAGAATAATTTTCATTGTTTCCAGTGTATAAATGGAGAACAGACTCAATGTCCAGCTATTCTAGCCAGCCGTTTGATTTTGTTTCATGAGCTTCTATTTCCCTTTCTCCTGTTAAGCAAGGCTGAGAGGTATATGGACATATGTTTCTTGACTCTAGTTTCTTATTTTCTATAATCTCAATAAGATTATTGCAATCTTTTCCCTAGAGGCAGGAAGCACACGTTTATCCAAATGAGACATAGTTAGTACAAATAACCAGATACAATTTGGATTTTCAACATTTTCCTTATACAAAGTTTATTTCTACTCACATGCAAACTTTTGGGGTATAATTCATAGATATTAATGGTTGACAGCTTTCCTAGAGAAGAAGAGAATGAGGAGGGCTTTAAGAATTAATTAGAATGTTCTGTGAAGTTCTTTTGTTAGTGAATTATAAGATGCGGAAACAAAAGTGCATACCAATGATCTGTGCACCGGGGGGCAAAGGGTTTCTTGCATAGTGAACTCTGAAGATTTGTTTTTAATCTTAAGATCTTATCCCCCTATGTCCCATCAAGTCTCTTTTAGAAACCTCAAGAAGAGAGACCCTTGGCTGCACTGAGCTTTGCCCATCACTTTTACTGTTCTTTGGACTTCGGGCATCAGAGCAACCATATCTTAGCTTAAGTGGAGTGACATTTTTGAATATTCAACTGGGGTCCTTTTGCAAGCCCTTTTCTACTGAAATTCCCCTTGTATGCCACTCTTTCTCCCCTTACAGACATTTTACTTGTTATCTGTTAACACATGTTCTTTCTTATTTTCCATTAGTTCTCAAAGTCAAGTTCCATTAAATTGCATTTTTCACTATAAAATGTGCTTATTCTCTATTTCTTCTTATGTCATTGCCCCACTCTCCTTGTAGACGAGGAGACTCAAATTCTGGGGTAAGCTTCAATCACTGTTACTCCTTTGCCCCTGGCATTTTGTCTTCTAGAATTTTAATTTGGTTGAACTCTCTTTGGTTTAATCTTGTCTAAAATAATTAGAATGGCTGATCTTCATTCACAGCTTCCAGCCCTCTAGCTTTCACCTCACATTGCCGCTTGTGATCTCACATTAGTTTTTCTAACTTCTCATGTGGACCAGGGTAATCATCTCTGAAGTCACAGGTCCTCAAAATGTGGTCAAAGACTCTGGGGGTCCCGGAGACCCTCTCAGTGGTTCCTCAAGGTCAAAACTATTTTTGTAAAAACATGAAGTCATCCTGTGCCTTGTTCATTCTCATCCTCCCATGAGTATGCACTGGCATTTTCCAGAGGCTACATAATTTGCGATTCTGCAACAGATTGAATACTTAAGCAGATATGCAAATCCAACCATCTTCTCATTAAGCTAGACATTAATAAGATTCACAAAAATGTAGAACAAAGTCACTCATCTCACCATTTCTTTTGTATTGGAAAATATATTTGTCATAAAAATATTTATGTTAACATGTAACATGTTTATTCTTTTTTTAAATTTTTTTAACGTTTAATTATTATTATTAGACAGAGACAGAGCATGAGCATGGGAGGGGCAGAAAGAGGGGGATACACAGAAACCGAAGCAAGCTCCAGGCTCTGAGCTGTCAGCACAGAACCCGATGTGGGGCTTGAACTCACAAACCATGAGATCATGACCTGAGCCGAAGTCGGATGCTTAACCAACTGAGCCACCCAGGCGCCCCTATTCTTTTTTAATAAACGCATAAGCAAATATATTTTTTAAATTTTTCTCAATTTTAATAATTTTAGGTTTATTTATTTATTTTTAGAGGAAGAGAGAGAGACAGAGACAGAGAGAGTCCCAAGTAGGCACCAGACTGTCAATGAAGAGCCTAAAGCAGGGCTTGAACCCACAAACGAGGAGATCATGACCTGAGCCTAAATCCAGAGCCAGATACTTAACCCACTGAGCCATTCAGGTGCCCTTCAACCTTAATTTTTAAAATTATAAGTATCAATGGATAGAAACTGCATAAATAAAAGCTGTTTGGGATCTTTTAAAATTGTGAAGAAGTTAAAGGATTTCTGAGATGAAAAGTTTGAGAATCTCTAACCTAAGTAATAATCCTGCCTATAACATTTTCTCTAATACTTTCCTCCAAAATATTCAATTGGCTTCACACAATTTTTCCTGTTTTTACCTACTTAAAATATTCAGTAGTTTCACCTCAACCACAAAATATAGTCTACAGGTCTTAACCTATAATCCAAGTCCTTATGGTCTGTTTTCTGACCTCCTGTCATGCACACAGCTAGGCAAAGTCAAAGCCAAGGCCTAAACAATTCCACCAGTAAAGATACAATGAGCCCTCTTGAGATAGAGACAATTCATTACTTTCATGGTCAGCAAAAGCAACAGTATCTGAAGGTGTCAGCACGTCATGGTTCTTGTCGTACACAACAAAAAATGATGACACCCCCCAAAAGAGGCCAGAGAATGCAACACAAGTTAAGAACATTTCAGTGGTGAGGAGCCAATTCTAGACCACATACACTCACATGGTTTTATGGTCTGCAATTCTATTCTCAAGGGTTCTAGGCGGGAGAACTCAGGAGGCAATAAGAAGCTGCCTATGACAGCCTCCCATCCTATTATGTTCCGGAAAGATCATGAGGCATTCCACAGAGACTCACATTAGCTATGGTTTAAAACTTGGCCTGTATGGCTTATATGGATATGTGCACGACCATCATGGCACCATGGTGGAATCTTTTCCCTATACTTCTATCCACTTTCTTTCTTTATGTATTACATACTTCTATACCAAGTCATTCTCAACTTTTAACATAGAACTTGCTGTCTTGCCTTTGTTCCTGCTGTCATCATAGTAGACTTTATCCTTTCCTTTTCCTTCAACGTTTTATTCAATGATTTTAGGGCTCAGGAAAAATTCTACTTCCTCTAAGACATCTGTCTGACCCTCTCAATTAAATAGTTTCTTTTTTCATTTATAATCTTCCATCAGAATTTATTTATACCTCCCTACCATTGCTTATTTCTTGCCACCTGGTACTTCATATTACTAGTTTCCAAATTCCATCTACTCTAATTGACTTTAAAACTTCTGAGTAAAGGCACCATATCTAAGTCAGTTTTATCTTATATTGGGACTAACACATTTCCTCAGTTATCACATTGCTTAATAAATATTTATTCTGTGAATGAATCAATAATGTCTAGGACTCTTAAGATCAATATGAGAGCCACAAGAAATATGAGTAGGTATTCATCCCAGGGAAGGAAGAATTTTTTTTAATTATTATTGGAAGTTATATTCCAGGGAGATTTTTAGGTCTGAGAAATCATAGCCAAAAACTGACAATTTCATCGTAGGTATATTTTGATCACTAACTGCTACTTGGGTTGCACTAACACATCTAGGTAGATCCCATTCATTTAAACTTAGCTTCACTTATGAATTCTTAGGGGCTGGAAAGCCTTTGAGTTCTCCAACACAGTTTATCTTCTGAAGGACATAGTTTCATTGAGAACGGGCTGGATTACATTTCTCATTTATTATAGCTAGAACAAGAGCGAGGAGAGCTGAATGCATGTGAGAATTATAGGATCTAGGGCTTCAGAATTGAGATCTGAAGGGAGATTATATTGAAAAACAAAGCAAAATATAAAATATCTGTTATTGTAAACGAGTAAAGGTGTCAACGGGGCAAGTTATACAAAGAAAATGGAATACTTCATCATATGCATTATTAGACTATGTAGAATTAATTTTTCCCTTCAATGAAATTGATATACCATTTTTCTCTGGCATCATCTACGAATATAGTAGACCATACCAGATACAGTAGTCCCCCTTTCTCCGTGGCTTCATTTTGGCAGTTTCAATCCCCTGAGGTCAACCACCACCTAGAAGCAAATGAACCTCCTTCTGACACATGGCTAGAAGTTCAATAGTAGTCTAATGTCAATCATAATGCCTATGTCATTCACCTCACTTTACCTCATCACACAGGCATTTTATCATTTCACATTGTCACAAGAAGAGTGACTACAGTACAGTAAGACATTTTAAGAGAGACCATATTCACATGACTTTTATTACAGTATACTGTTATAATTTGTCCATTTTATTATTATTATTGCTAATCTCTTGCTGTGCCTAATTTATAAATTAAACTTTATCATATGTATGCATGTAGAGGAAAAAAAACATAGGATACACAGGGTTTGGTACTATCTGCAGTTTGAGGCATCCACTGGGAGTCTGGAATGTACCCCGCCACCCCGCCCCAGATGAGGGACACTACTGTGCATCGCTAGCAATGAGTGAATGATGAATTAAACAGATTGCTAACACATCACTTCTTTTAAATCACAGCTGCTGTGAGTCTTGATGTTCTTAATAAAAGACTGTTGTTCAGATTATTGGGCATATGGTCTTTAGGAAAGTATATTCACTTAGTAAGCCTTTATCATATTTTTAAGCTGTTTCAGCAGAATGCTGAGAGGGTATAATGAAGCCTAATAGCCTGAGTATTAATGGCTAGTACTAATAGCTTTTCAGGGTCAGTATGTGATCTTTCAGTTCCAAGCATTATGTTTTTGGTTGCTCAGGTATTTTACTTGTAGAAGTCTCCTGCTGTGTTGACTCCTAACCCCCAAACATGATTCTAAAATGGTACTTTAAGTTAATTTCACTATAGCTCCCAGTTTTTAGAACAAATGTAGTGAACTTTTGAAAGATTTATCTGGTTAGATCGTGGCTTATAATTTTGTTACATTTCTTCTTCATGAAACACTTTACTTTATCTGAATAAATTCTATGCTGATCTGATCCTGGACTTCAAATGATTTGTTTACTCTTTCATTTCAGTACAATTGATATATAATACATTATATTACCAATTCCTATTATGAGGGTGAAAGAATGCAGATTAAAACAGCAGACATTTCACAGCTAAATATTGTATTTAGCTTTCCACACCTCCCCCATGCCAGCATCTAGTCAAAGAATAGGGGTGGGGTGGAAATAGTCTTCTCATCTGCCACATTTCATCCTCTGTCCCACCGATCTTCCCAAACTTGATTTTCAATTGTATTCTTTTTTCAAAAGTTTTAAAAAGTTTTTATTTTATTTTTGAGAGAGAGAAAGAGAGCACTTGGGAGGAGGGGCAGAGAGAGAGGGAGACAGAGAATCGAAGCAGGCTCCAGGCTCTGAGTTGTCAGCCCAGAGCCTGATGTGGGGCTTGGGGCTTGAACTCACAAACCAAGAGATCATGATCTGAGCCAAAGTTGGACACTTAACTGACTGAGCCACCCAGGTGCCCCATTCAATTGTATTCCTGAATAATCATGTGCCCGCCACAGTCTTCCTGTGTTTTCTATATTGGCTGTATTCTAGGCTCAAAAGATTACTCTGTGAGAGTCGCGTGACTTTTTGGGCAGGCAGAAATCCTACTCCAGTATATTGGAGCCAAATTAATTGAGAATTTACAATGATCATTGAACTTTTCACTTCATAACTTCAGCTGTTGTGCTATACAAATCCATATTTGTATTACTAATAAATTGTTAGACATATGAGTAAGATGATATTTATCATATTCATATATGAAATTATTTTATTTAATATTTTTCTATATATTTGTGTTACTTGCTTATCTGATTAGGATAATTACTCATGAAGGAAATGAATGAGAAATTGTTTGCAAAGCACTTTTATTTTATTTTATTTACTTATTTTTTTAATGTTTATTTATTTTTGAGAGAGAGAGAGAATGTGTGTGAGGAGCAGGGAAGGACAGAGAGAGGGAGACACAGAATCTGAAGCAGACTCCAGGCTCTGAGCTGTCAGCACAGAGCCCAACTCAGGGCTCGAACCCACGAACCATGAGATCATGAAGAGCCAAAGTTGGACACCCAATGGACTGAACCACCCAGGCGTCCTGTAAAGCACATTTTAAATAACAAATTTAGCCTACTCAATTATAGTTCCAGATGAGAAACTAAATATCAAGAAACCATTTTTTGAGGGGGTGGGAAGGATATTAAGAAAAATCTAGTCTAATATTCTTTATACTGTGCCATGCTGGACATACTAGTGCTTAATAGATGCTTACTTATAAGTAAATTTTTTATTCCAAGGACTTATTATTTTTCATAATAAGGTTTGTTTGTACATGAAACATACTCCTATTACAGAAAAATGAGAAACTCACAGGTTGCAAAAATATCATTTTAATGACTGTATTTTTCTATTATGTGGATATCCTATGAATTCTTTAAGAGTTCCACTACTGTTCAGAGGGTACTGTTTAATATTCCCATTATTTAGAAATATAAAACAATTTCATGGAAAAGTCTCTTTCTATGTATATTTTTATGATAATTTTCCATTTTTCTCTTTGGATTTCTAGTAGTGGACTTACTGTATCAAAACCATGCTCATTTTTATGACTTTCTAGGTTATTTCTCCAGTTGCCTTCCTAAAATGTGTTTCTAGCTTATACTTCTATGAGAGTGAGTTTTTACTTTTACAACACTATTACTGTCATTGGTTGTCATTTTTTCTTAAAACAACTCAGTTGACCATGTAACTGCTTTTTGTGGATAAACTCCTATTCATTGTCATCTTTAAACATTTTAGCTCCATTACTTCATTGTGGAAGTAAAATCATGGACCCAACTACATTCCTATATGACCCACAAATCCATTAGCTTACATATTATTAGTGAATGTCTACTGTTCTCAGTTCTAAAGCATATAATTATCAGCCCGAAAACAGTTTATCTACCTTTTCCAATGATCAATTTATAGTTCCTTATTATAATTCTAATTTCAGTAATATCCAGAAAATTTCAAAGTTAATTTACAGAAGAGGTAAAGAAAAAAAAACATGGAAAAAAATAAATATTTCTAAGCAGAAACTTAAGATGCCTCTATACTAAAGTAAAATGGGATCAACATCTCTCGTTTTATTTTCAAGTGATAGGAACAGAAAGTTGCATGGTCTAAATACTAAAAAATAGTAAAATTTTTCATAATTAAACTGAACACACAAAAGACAAATAAAACAGATGCCTGTTGACTATTGAATACACATTAATTATTACTTTATGGCAGCTACGAAGAATGATGATGTGTGCATCAGTAACCTAAGTGACAACCTCAACCTGTTTTGTTTCACAGAAATAATTGAATATTTGTATTGTAAATATATTGATTGCTCAGAGAGTGTAAAGCAGGTCATCTGGGTGGCTCCAGATTGAACAATTGAAACTTCAGACTAAATTCATGGGCTTTAGCCCATCTTTATGGGAACAGACCATATATTTTCTCAGTTTGACTTTCTATGAAAGAGTTACCAGCTTTGATAGGCACAATGTAATCTCTGTGCAAATTATATATGGATATTTTTTATCTCTTTTCTTTTTTGTAATCTTTATATTTCAGAAAATTTCTTATGTACTACCTCACTCTAATACTCATCTACTCAAAAACAGAGTAATTTCTCTTTAAGCCTCATATTCTAGAAATATATCATGCAATCAGTGCATTTTATTGAAGATTACTTCAGAGTGTTTGGCATTTTACTGTAAACTAATAAATTGTTAATTTATCATATCTGCTTTATCAATAATTTATCTTTGTGTTTTCAGATTCTAAGAAAACAAAAACAACTATAGAAGGTATTGGAAATATTTTCTTTCTTTGTCTTATATTTGATGAATCCCCAAATTGCATTTATCCTTCAAGGACTATTGTAGAAGAAAAAAACTACATATAGGATAAGGAGAGAAGGGGAGAGAGAGAAAAAGATTGAGAATGAGAGAAAGTCAAATCTTTTCTGACAATATTGCTATTAGAAATATTTAACAAAATAAAAAATAAATATTGCCTATGTTTACCTTTCACAATAATTGTTTTCAAAGAAATGTTTTCTTGACAAGAAATTGTATAATGTTCAGTATCAAGCATTTATTTTACCAGAAAGCATAAATTCACTTAATCTTGAATACACCAGCATCAATTAGGAACTGAATCATTACTTTAAGTCTTGAATAGAATCATAACTCATCTGGCAAGTATACTTGTTTCTTTTGTATTTGTTCATATGGGTTTACGTGTTCACCTGTGTTTAAGAAGTCTGCAAGGTATAAATCACTGGAAATGATTAAACAGTGCAATTCTAAGTCAATTTATTGTCACACAATGTTTTGCACTCAAATTATGGAAACACCTACAGTAATTGCCAGTAATTTAGAGCAACACTGAAATTTAAGGAAAGAGATAGGGAAAGGGGCTGGAAAAATTATAGTCTAGTCCATATGTTCGGAGAGCAGTTTTATCTTTAAAAGTTTTAAAAACAATTGTTTTGTTTTGTTTTTTATTTCTTCCAACAGAACAACCCAAGGGAAAAAGTAAGGAAATACATGCAAAGTATATTTGTGTATATGTTTTTTCTCTTTACTATCATTATTGGCCTGCTGATAGACTTGCAGTTTTGAATCTCTTTTTTTTTGTTTTATGCATGTGAACTCTGTTGGTTGTTTTTCTGTCAGTATGAAAAAGTACACAACCTGAGGGTCAGAGGGACTGAAAACCATGGCAATCATTCTCAAAGTCCATTTCCAAATTCATACAATCATCTAATAATATTATCCACAGCCGCATAACTAAAAATACAACTTCATTCCATTAACCAAAACTGTGAGTGTAAATATAATTCCTGTAATCTGGTAAGTTCTCAGTCCTTAAAAAAGACCAAATAGAATTTATTTTTCAGGCTGGTTTCATAACCTCTTTCTCATTATCTTTCTTCTTGCAATCCATAAATATTTTGGTATGTTCATATTATATATATGACATTTTGTTCTTAACATGATTTACCCTTATAAGCACCTGAGCTCCGTGTAATAGCAATGCTTGAAATCCATCCCTTAGGCAGCATCTACTGCTGCTTTAACACTATGTTAAAGCTGTTTGCTAACAGTAAAGCCAGATACCTTGAGGTTGTATCTTTTGCAAATATACGCTATCCTCTGAAGAAATTCGGATATATTGAACAAATGGAAACAAAAAGCCCCAACTTAACCCTACTCGATCAGCTATTAAAAATCATCACATCCCCAGAATGTAGAGCTTTTAAGGATCCCAGTGATATTAAAAAACATCTGTTTTAAAATATATACCATTTTTGAAAATTTTATGTATGTTTTGGTACTGTAAAAGGTTAGGATGCTGAGGCATTCTGTGTCATAAAAATGCTCTAAATGTACTGTGGGATGAATCATGAAATTATAGTGCAACTCAGCCAGGGGGAGCAATCTATCTATAGAGAAGTATGTGTTCCTTCAGTTTCAGATTTATGTGAGTGCACTGCTGCTGATGAGCACGAGCACACGGAAACAGAAACACTGTATAAACCATTGCACCAGCAGAAAAATGAAGGACAACCAGAGATTTGAAAAATGATATTAAATTATATACACACACACACACACACACACACACACACACACACATATATACACACATATATAACCCTAAGGCCCTCGCTTTATTGCAGTCTATATAATTTAAAAGATCCTGCAGACACACTGTGTCTCCTTGACAATCTCGGGAGCATTGGTAGATTTAATTTAAGAAAAAAATGCCTTCCCAGGCATTCATTTACATCCCAACCGCTTCCTTCTTTGAGAAATTCAGTGGATTGTGACTTGGGCAGTAATAAGAAAAAGAAAACGAATTTTCCTCTAAACAACTATTAATTATTTCTAAATTAACTTATTTGTTCTGGTTTATCATCTAGACTTGGCTTTTATTGTTGTTAATGTTGTATCTTTTAATTTGTTTGATTTCATTTTTTTGTCTTTAGGATTGTTTTATTCAATTACACATCTCTAACCCTATATTCTTATTTTGCTTTTACTTTTCTAGTTGTCACAATTAAGAAGTTTTTTCTTTAGTTAAAAAAAAATCATGATAGGGAAACAGTGAAGAGTACATGGAGCCTTCCTATACATAGTTTTGAAAATTCTCATGATCTATAATTTTTTCAAAATAAAAAGTAAAAAAAAAATCAATCATAGATATGATTTGGCAGTTTTATAAATTTATATTTATTAAAAATAATTCAATAATTACATCCTGAATTATCCTATATAAGTGCTCTCAACAGCATTTTTCCTCATGTTGTTCCAAATTAGCACAGGTATTTTTTGCTTGTATGATGGCTTTCTGATGTTGATTGGAAGGCCCCCTTGTTTTACTTTGAAATTTCACATATCGCCGGGATTGAATTTTGATGCATACCCAGATTACTCCCACTATGTTTTTGATGGTCATCACTTTGCAAATTTATTAGAAATGTTACATGATTGGTGCTCCGGTCCCACAGTAAATTAAGCAACATATTTAATTACTCCATGTTTTTCAAACAACTTTTGGGAATGTTCTTACTGTCTTTAATTTTAGCTAAATCACCTAAGTGTCTGCTTTTTGACTTGTAACACTTGGTCAAGTCATTTGTTTTATTTGTTTTACTGCCTGGATGCAACCTTGTGAGTGGGTAAATTGCTCTTTATACTTAACATGACTACACTCTTGATAAACAAATTATACACTTGAGAAGCTCATGAGATGACCAGAGAGATTTGATGGCACTCTATGTTTCTGAAATACAGTTCTTAGAATTCTTTCAACGTAAACATCTTCCAGTCTCCAAAATGTATTCATTGAATGAAACTTAAGAAATCTTCACATACCTTCTCTTTAAAAAATCCGATAATAATATACCTATGTTAAAACATGCCTTGAAAATCTTCTTTTAAATTAATTTGACAACCTTGTCAAGGGGAAAAAAAGGATTGCAGATAATAACACTCCATATAAAATTAGTACTTGCACTTTATATAAAATTAGTGCTTATTATAATAGAAATGCCATCTTACTCTTGAGGCCAGAATAACACTTTGCCTCACACAATATTGACAAGAGTGGATTCTTAAAAAGAAACACTATCTAAAAAGGACCCTATATGGAGCATTTGTCCTAAAAACAAGGGGAGTGTGTTTTGCTTTCCACTGAAAATTCAGTCTATTTTGGTGTTCTCAGCAAAGTCTTTGACTTAACTAAACAAATACCTTTTCAATATAAGAAGATTTCACCTTCGAAGAGGAAGTCCATATGGAATCTGTCCATCTTTATCTGAAAATTATTTTAAAACAGCTGCAATAATTATCCTTTGTGCTTTTTTTATCCCAAATTTATTTGATGTTGATCTAATACAGTAGGAAATTAATTATTTTCCATCCTTTATGGACCCTATTTAATTTTCTTTGCTTTATTAATCATGAAGAATTGCTCTTATATAGAATATTTTTATGCTGTTCTGTGCAGGAACTCAGTGAGGGAAAGAGAGGAAAGATTTAAATATACAGTCTTAGTCTTTTCATAGCAATTATCAGTTGTTGAGCCCAGCATTAGCACATACATGTTTCTTTGTGTTAAAGCAATTAAATTATGACATATAAAATTGGAATAATAATAATGATGGTAATAATAATAACAATGATAATATTGTTCCTTTCAGAACAGGAAAAGAAAGAAAAACATGTGGAACCAGGTAACTGTTTTTAAATTCCTCTATCTTACTTTCATATTGTTACTTAATTTGCAATTGAATACTGAATTGCCATAGAATGGCTTGGAATTTTGACTTTTTTGTTTCTTGTCTTTGACACAGCAAAGTCATCAAAGAAGGAACATTCAGGTGAGTTAGTCTGATGTTGCTGGGTTCTTTCTACCCTATATGCAATGTTTATTAATGTTGCAGCCTTATGACAAGAAAGGGTAGGAAATCCTTCCATCCCATAGTCTTTGCAAGTTCTTGACACAGAGTTAGCACCAATGAAGTTTTTGAAAATTAAAGCCAAATAATTTGTTACACTCTTGCTACCCAATATATGTCTGTGAGCCAGCAACACCAGGTTGTTAGAAATGCAATATCTCCAGCTCCTTCCTGGACTGACTGAATCAGCATCTGTAGCTTCCTAAGTTCCCCAGTGAATTTTTCAGAGCAGTGTTTAGTGTAAAAAACAATAACAAAAAAAAGCCCCCCAAAAAAACCCAATACAAAACAAGAGAAAAACCACTTTCTATAAGTGCATCCAATATTGCTTTACCTGTAAAATACGGAATATTCAATTCCAGCAATTACTCTCTCCCTATTCAAAATGTTACTTAATGACATTTCTTGAGTACTCAGGGGACCTGCAATAAAAGTAGAGGCAGATTTTGCCCTCAATATATTTACATTCTAATGGGGGAAAATTGAATTGAGAATCAGACAATCAGTAAAACACATATACAAACAATTCTAAAAATGCAGTAAGTATGAATACCAATGGTTTTCTTAAAAGTTTCTAGCATTTAGCCTGCCAATTAGTTATTTCAAAGGAAAATAAATGCAAGTTTCTAAACTTATTTTATTGACTTAATTTTAAAATACTACCTTTTGTTTTTGCCTTCAAATTTCTACTCAAGGAACTTCATTGAGTTTTCGTGTGTGTGTGTGTGTGTGTGTGTGTGTGTGTGTTTGTGCGCGCGTGTGGCCATAGATTCATATAATGTCCATTATTTTCTCCTCCCATTTTATTGTATTTGAATGGAAATTGCATGTATTCAGTGCTATATAAATACCCATACAAATATAGCTCAACTATTTACTACCCTCTAACACAGACCACAGAAAACCCAGGTTCAAAGCTATACTTCTTATTCTTCTAAGTTTGTAAAACTTCCTCAGACAACTCAAATCCATTTAGTTCTTCCTCCAACTAGTTTCCATAGCATCATCCTCTTTCCTTTATAATAGCACTTAATATATGGTCAGAAATTAGAGTGCTTATTTTAATGCCAGGCACACAGTAGGCACTTGATAATGGTTTATTGCATGAAATGAGCAACACCAAATAGAATTACACATTAAAAAATTAAATGGGAATGAGGTTTAAATAATTTCCAAGATGAAATGATCACATACTTCACCATTTCACATTAATGTCGATATTACTTATCCTTTGGGAAGGAATTGTTTTGTTTACCTTACAGAGAACAGAGTATTAACATTTCCCCAAGTAGGCCATAACACATATTCTTATTTATGCACATATGCAGAAAACTAAAATAAAGTATATATCATGTAAATATATAAAATATAAACCTGGAGAAACAGAGAATGACTATGGGTGTAATGAGTTTCAAGAGTTTTAATAGCTAACCATTATTGTCTAACATTAAACTTGACAAAATACAGTAACTTAAATTGCTTGAAATCATTATCTGTTCATTTCAGGGTATGATTACAGTGTACCAGCTTTGCAGTAATTAGCTGTATTTTAAAAATTGAAACCATTGGATAATTTATCAATCCACTATGTTCTTTTCATATCACTTGAAGTAAAATGCATTGACTTGTATATAAAAACAATCAGATTCTTAGCTAATTTAAAATGCAAAACAAAATGAATAAGTTGTGAGTGAACATTCTGTGTTGGGAGAAGATATATAAGTATAAAAAATATCTATGTTCATGGCATCTACTTATAATATATAAAAGAAAATGGAACAGTGTTGAATTTTCTCCTTCTCAGACCTGTATTTCCTTAGTTTCCAAGGTTATAGTCTTTTAAAAAATTTAAATAACCTTAAAACTATGTTAGAGACAGTGGCCTTGTAATTAATTTAGATTTTATTATTTCTTGTCTTTAACAGCTCCAAGTGAAAAGCAAATAAAAGCAAGTATGTTGAATAAAACTTAAAATAACAGAAAGAGCATATTTCACCAGCTTACTAATTTAAGTTTTCTGCTTATAGACAATGCTAATGCTAATTTTTGAAGCTGGCTTACCAAATGTTTCTTGATTTTAATATTTGTTGTGCTGAAATAATATACATAATTATTCAAACTTCCCTTTTCTGTGAATTTATTCTTCTTAAAATTTATTTTCATTTGTAAATGTTAATTTCTCCAGATCAGAACTCCTTTTTGAGTGGTTCATAATTTTTGTTTCTTATTTTGCAGAATAAGTGATCTCTTCAGTTTCTTAAACACATCAGACTTAATTTTCCTAACAATTAATCACTTGATCAAACCAACAGGCAACATAATTTGTCTACCAGTGAAAGACATTGTGTCTTGAATGAAATGAAGCCTCCAACAACTTTAACTATTGCTCTTATAAAATCATAATTTCCTTTTAGGGTTCATATCTTCAGATTATGAATATTAACAGATAACTATAATATACCATGACATTTGCATCAATAGTAGCTTTCACTCCATGCTTAGGGACAAATGCTGGTGTCTTTGATGGTTTTTCTCAATTGTATGAAGTACTTAACAGATTGTCATTAATGAAAGTTATTTTAGGCATAAGGACATATATTTGATTTCAGAAAAAATATACTTTAACTTCTCTAAGATTGATATACAAGACTTACTGTCAAACTTAAGTTCTTTGCATGATATAAATATAATTATATTTTTCATTTGGTTTGGAGCTGCATAGGTATGGTATTAATATATAAAACAAATGCATGTTTTATTTGAGATAAAGTATTTCATTGGTGGATATATCAGAGAAAAATTAGAAACATAATGAAGAGTAACTTGGTGGGCATGTCTTTTAAAAAATTACAGTTGGAAGTGTTTATATAGACATTACAGACTTTGATTGAGAGGTGTAACATGAACCTAAAATTCTATTTATATTTTCATGAAAATTTTTAGTTGAATGTAAAGCTGATTGGAACTCTGTATTATGGAATCTTCAGCATGCTAATACTTAGTCTGTAGAAATGCATAATCAAGAAAATATGTAAAACAAAACTGATAATTTTGCAGCACTGGTAGAGAATGTTAGATTGAAGACTATGCTAAAAATGAACATTTTCTTCCCAGAAAAATGTGACATATAGATAAAAATGTTGATTTGCAATAAAACAGCCCTGTTAAGTTCTGCTATCTATGAGGCACACTATCCAATCAAGTTTTGAAGAGATCAGCATCTTTTGCAGGAAATTAGCAAATTAAGTTGCTAAATCATCTTAGACCCAATATAAAAGTTTCAAAAGAATTAATACTCAACTCTTCATACAGTTGAAAAATTTAGACTTGACATGGGCATTATCGCTCAATACAAAAATTAATTACAGATAATTCATAAATTGCTTAAATTCTCTACTAACAGTGTGACCATCCATTTATTCAACTAAGAGTTGCTTTTCAGTCTTGAAACCATACAACAGAATTTTTACACATCTGCTATGCACAGTAGGCCATTACTTTATTGTAGGCAATAACTTTATTGCCTAAGGTAAAGATTGCTCTTCATTACAAATACTCTTGAAAATTCCTCATATAATATGGTGCACATAGGTTTTTGTATATAACCTAAACATTTGGGATATGATTTATGGTATCCTAAGTTATGAGAGCAAATGAGAGTGAGATGTATAGTTTAACATAAATTAAATATTTATGTGATAAAATTGCTTGGTGTTGAATTAAAAAGGAGAGGTGAGATTGACAGGGTTAGTGCAAGTCCATCGAAAAATAAAAGGTAGTTGGTCATTAACACTTCATTCCAGGAAATAACTAGAATGTTGGTTGAATTTGTGGTGTGGAACTATTTGTTCTAGGTGCCGGAGGAAATCAAAATCACTGTAGGAAAAATACTGGAGGACACAGACAAACTCGGGAGCTCTCTTAGTTCATGGTGGAGGTCGTCATTGTACCATGAACTTGAAGGAAACAAAATATTTCAAATTCTAGAAGGTAGTACTATGGAGGGGCACTTAATACCTCTCTATATAAAGTTATGTGTCAGGGGTCATGTGGGTAGAAGAAGACTGTCTTGGACTTAGCAGCCATGCCAAACCTAGATTTACAATTTCTGCAAGTCAACACAAATTCTTTTATTATAGGACAGACAAAAATGCTTCAACACACCCAATTCCCTTCTCTACAGTCCATTGTAGCTGCTTTCCCACATGCTGGATAGCAACATAGGAGTTGACAATATGATTAACCATTTCCAAACAGGAAAAGATCCAAATAAGTAGATTTTTAAGCCCTGGGTCACTTCAGGTCTTTAATGTTCTCCTTGGTGAATCTTCAAGAGGGAATGCAGTACACAATGCTTAGCAACTATATTTGACCACATCACATCCTTTTTTTCCCTCCAAGAACACTTCAGTGACCAGTGTGCCTCAAGACCTTGGAAACACATCTGTATATTACTTCCTTATTCGTATCAAGGACCACAGGGCTCTGATCATGTATTCTGTGTGCATGTTCTTCCAGCCTCTGGTCAATCTGAATTTTGAGCAAAAAAGGCTCCAAAGTCCAGTCATTTTTAATTTTTTTTAAAATAATTTTAATTGAAATGTCAATAGTCATGCATTTTTCTTCCTTTGATCTTAGTACTGCATTTGACTTGTGTATGCTCAGCCACCAAGCCTAACTGTGTTTATTACCTTAACTACACTTCAATACCTAAATGTGTGAGTCTGATGATTATCGCTTGATCTACTAATACATGCCAAGATTCTTCAGGAGAAACCAATACACAGAATTTAAAAGTAAAGTTCCTTTGGGGCACCTGACTGGCTCAGTCAGTGGAGCATGTGACTTTTGACTTTGGGGGTGTGAGTTTGAGCTCCACATTGGGTGTAGAAATTGCTTTTAAAAAAAAGGGGGAAAAAAGTCCCTTTTGAATCCATTAGGTGTATACTATTAGAAGAGTACTTGGGGACAATTTACATTAGTTAGAAAAGTGGCATGGC
This sequence comes from Panthera leo, assembly GCF_018350215.1. Lineage (NCBI taxonomy): Eukaryota > Metazoa > Chordata > Mammalia > Carnivora > Felidae > Panthera > Panthera leo. The sequence goes on along the minus strand of NC_056683.1, from coordinate 110,510,699 downwards.
TTTTGGGAATCAGTTACATACTCTGTAATGGAAGTTACTGGGGGAAAATATCTATGGACCTGAACAATAGCTCTGATGTCAACAAGGTGTGTCTAGAACACAGACTGCATGACATGTATGACCCTGTATGTCAATTGGTGAAGACAGTCTTCATATTCATATTCATATTCATATGAATAATTATTATTAGCACTTCCTTTCACTTGCTCAATTTTGATAATAAATTATAATATCACAACTCAAATTACAGACAAGGCTGACTGAATAAATTCAAAATAGGACTAATACAATACTAACAAAATACAAGCTACACACTTGGAAACGATATTTGTAGCACACATAAGTAACAAGAAGTGAGTAGCAAAAATAAATAACTCTAAAAATGAATACAAGACATTTATAGAACAGTGGACAGAAAAAAATGGGTAAAAAGATATAAGTAAGCATCAAAAAAAGCCCACAAATGTTTTATAAGCATATCAAAAGATGTTTAGTCTCTTAGTATAATGGAATTTTAATTAGAAGCACAATGGGATACTATTGGACATGTGCCAGATTGACCAAAAAAGAGGAAAATTATTATTCTGGGAATGGTAATCATATGAAGCAATGGAAACTCACCATACACTGTTGGTATGAATGTAAAATTTGGGGGAACATTGTGGCATTTATCTGGAAAAATTAAACATAAGAAAATGCTATGAACTAATGATTTCACTTCTAAGAAAATTCTTCAACATGTGCACCAGGAGACATGTGTGGGAATGTTTAAAGCAGGATTATTTATAACAGCACAAAAATCAGACATGACCTAATGTCCATTGGCAGAAGGATGAATATATAATTGTTAGAATGTACATATAGTGGAATACTGTACAGCAGTTAAAATTAATCAGCCACAGCTACTCATGTCAACATGGCTTCCATAAAAAGTTAAACAATGATTCTGAAGCAGTGCCAAAAATGAAAACTAGTTAAGCGTACTCCATAGGCAGGATCTAGGGCAGAGGTTTAAGAATACACAGAAGCAAAGCAAAGAAGTCATTTAATTGGCTGTAACTTAAATGTTTGCCTTGTTTGGGAAGGTTTAGTTATTTGGATGTCATGATAGTTGCTCTTGAGTTTTAGTTTCTCAGATTCCAGAAAAATCTAGAAGACTCTGGCTTTGGTTTGTTTCTATAAGCCACCAAAATCGCTAGAGCTACCCCAGTCTAAGAGCCTCTGTATGTGACTATTTTAACACTGCATCTCAACATGATGTTTTGAAAGAAGCAAATTACAAGAATTAAACAATATAAATCAATATTTATAAAGTTATCTCACTAAACAATATAGTTCAATCTATGAAAAATGGTCTTGTCTTTGTTTAGAGATAAGTACATGTAATAAACAACTGTGGTAAAAAATAAGAAAATGATTAATATAAAATTTAGGACAATAATAATTCTGAGATGAAAGAAAAAGCATGAGGTAGTGGAATGAGTAAGAGGTTTCAAAAGCTTTGGTGATATTTTATTTCTTAAGCTTGCTGGATGTTACAAAGGTATGCATTTTTTATTACCATTCATTAAAGTGTGCACATATGTTACATGCTTTTGTGTCTTTCATTTATATAATATTTTTCATAATTAGTCAGGTTTTAAAAAAACAGAGTGAGAAAACAGAATTGGTGACACTGTCACAACTCCCTGGAGGCTGTGATGGACCACAGAGAGAGGAGGCAGCTGAGGTGGGAGGTGTATAGAAGTGAAGGATGTGGTTGTCTGCAGTTATAAAGAGTGACATATTATGTTTCTGAACTGATGTGAAAGTGTCACTGAGGTGGAAAACTGATGAGGTAGCAGATAGAAGCAATATTTGCAAGAAAAAGACCTTGACTTGGCAGAAGGAGAAGGGAGGCAGGATGGACTGGTATTAAATTGGGGTGGGGACCCGCCATCCTTTGGGATTGAAAAGAAAACAAATGGTGCAGGTATGTGCTGGTGAGGTAGTGAAAACAGGAGGTAGTGTAGTCTGCTTTTATTTTCTCCCTGAATTTCTCAACAGCAGCTTGCCTCTACACTGCAGGATATTGGAAGTTTGAGGAGGGGAGAGAAGGCATGAACCAGTTGTCTAGAATGGGAAAACAATTTCTGTAGGTCTGTGCTAGTATTGCTGATCAGTGCTGAACACTCCCCTTAACTACTGAAATGTGACAACTCAAGTGAGACCTGAAGCAGGAGGAGGGCCTTCCTCAAGTTTGGATGGCTGCTCAGGTGGCAGACATAAAGTAGTTTTGTGTTTTGAGGGTGTCATGGGCTGAATTGTGTCACTGCAAAAGATATCCTAAAGTCCTAAGTCGGTACCTATGAGTGTGATTGAATCAAGTTAGGATGAGGTCATATGGATTAGAGTGGGCCCTGAATCCAATGACTGGTGTCTTTAGAAGGAGAGGAAGATTTGGAGATGCACAAATTCATACAGAGGGAGGAAAATCATATGAACAGAAAAGGAGGAATTATGGTGAGGCAGCTATAAATCAGTAAATGCCAAGGACCACCAGAAGCTAGCAAGAGGCAAGGAAGGATTCTTTCTATGAGAGTTCCAAGATAGCTTCAGAGTATGGCCCTGACAGCACCTTAATTTTGGACTTCTTGCCTCCAGAACTTTGAAAGAATAAATTTCTGATGTTTTTAGCCACCAAACAGTTTAAAAGCAGCCTGAGAAACTACTGACAACTGTAAAAGCAGATCACTAAGTGAATGATTTAACCATGGCTCATTTAAATATTGATAAGACTAATGAGCAGGAGCAGTGAAAAAGGGGTAAGGTCAAAAGAACAAAAGTATTGATGGAGTCAGATACTATTTGGAAAAGGTTCTTTTTAAAAAATTTTTTAATGTTTATTTTTGAGAGAGAACGACAGAGTGTGAACAGGGGAGAGGCAGAGAGAGAAGGAGACACAAAATCTGAAGCAGGCTCCAGGCTCTGAGCTGTTAGCACAGAGCCTGATTCAGGGCTTGAACTTATGAACTGCCAGATCATGACCTGAGCTGAATTCGGATGCTTCACTGACTGAGCCACCCAGGTGTCCTTATTTGGAAAAGATTCTTGAGTAAGTGAGCTGTAAAATGAAGAATGGTGCCAGAGAATAGGATTTGGGGGATCAAAGTTTTGGAAGCAAAGTCCAAGAGTATGTTGGTAGATGGCAGGAATCTTGTTTTAAGTGAAGAGGTCAAGGAAATGAGAGATCAAGCATACATATGAACTGTGTGTATGACTCCCAATCCTAGTTAAATATTAGAGTACCTTGGAAAGCTTCCAAATATATGAATACCCAGGGCTCCTTTCAGATTCATTAACTCAGAATCTCAAAGCTTTCAAAACTCTATAGCTCACCATAGACCTACTACATCTGACACCCATGGACTTGTAACAGCCCCCAACTTATTCTAATGCTCAACCGTGATTGAGAGGGGTTCTTAATGAAATCTCACAATAGTAGAGGAAGACAACTCTGTGCAAAAATACTCAATGAGGGATGGTGCTAGAGTATAAGGTTAATAATGACAATAAGAGGAGGGATCAAGCCAGGTACAAACTGATAGTGTACACTTCAAAGGAAATGAGATTTACAGAAAGCCAAGAGATAACAACCATTGAGAAATAATAGACACTTTGGTATGTAAGGGTTGGGAAAACAAACATTCTCCAGTTTAGAAGACTGCTTGCAGAGTTGCAGAGGCCTTAGGGAGCTAGGGGGCGGTTAAAAGAAGACAGCAAAACTCATGCTCTGAATAGAGGCTGAGGATACTGGTGCATATACTGTAGTGGAGAGTTGGAAGGACTTTGGTAAGGATCTGTTTTTAGGAGAAATGTGAACTCTGTTTTCTGCCGGAAACCTAGGTTCATGGTGGTAACTGAGGTAAACACAAATGGGGATCACAGAAGGATTCAGCTTGATGGTCTCTTAGGGGATATTTAGTAATCAGTTTCCAAACTATGGTCTGGACCAAAGGCATAAGCATCACCTGGGAAAAGATTAGAAATGTAAATTCTCAGGACATGCCCTAGACTCATTGAATCACAAACCATCCAGGCTGTGTCTGCGTTTTAACAGCCCACGGCGTGACTCAGATGCATGCTGAAGTTTGAGAACCACTAGTGTAAAGTCTTTATCTGGAAGGTGTACAACAGCCAGGGGTCTACATAGTCCTGGAGCTCAGGGTCTTAAGAAAGCCTGGAAGAGGTTATTTACATGACTTCTTGCATAGGCTCAAATTGTAAAGCTCATGATATCTAATATGGTAGAATTAAGGCCTGAACATGAGGTGAAGGCCTCTTCTGACATCTGATCTTTCTCACAGCCCAAGATCTATGGCATAAGGACGGAGGGAGAAGGGGCATGAAGAGTCCTGTTGTGTGGTTGTTCCTAGAGCTCAGCTGCTGAGTGCATATGAGTGAGGGGGATACGTACACATACTAATGAAAATAAAAGTAAACATAAAAATACAGGTGGCCAAGGAGAACAACATCAAAAAATAAAAAGTCAGTAAAATGAGTAAATAAAGATTTGTAAATATTCACCAGTTCATTGTTATTTTTGTTATTTTCCTATAGACTGGAGAAAGTTCTTTCAATTAGCTATGATTCGAGATCCAAAATTTTGTACTAGGACCAGCATTTCAGATTATGTCTTCCAGACAGGTCTTTTATATACCACACCAGATAAACTACATGAGAAATCACAAGAGGCCACTTTGGCCTTTAAAAAATTTTCTCTCTCTCCAAGCAATATTCAAATGGAATTTTCCATAATATTACAGCTAATCTTTTATAATATAGAGCTAATTGATGGAGATCAAATACTGCTTGCCATCCCCATAATTAAAGGCTAAGCGAAAAAGTCCTCTTCCACACAACTCATACATCATTTTACATTTGAATATAAACTAATTAGTATTCCAGTGTATTTTGTGAAATAAGCCACCTTGTTTTATGGCCACTACTTACATAGGCATTAAAATTTAATACCGCAGAGCAGTATGTGGGAGAGATAAGAGAGTTCATTACTTTAAAAATATGTAAGTACTTTATAGAGTGGCTCTTCTTTGCTGCTTGCTTTGCTCTCAGGCGCCACACATATTTTATCTTTTGGGCACTTTTAGTCTTGTCTGACTTACAATACCATGAGATATCGACCTGGCATCTCTGATATCCATTTCTCATTCTTTAATATCTGAATTTGCAGAAACTGAACGAGCCAAAGAAGAGGCTGGTGCTGCCTCAACTAAAAAAGGTAAATGCAGCTTGAAGAAAAAGATGTCATGGCTATAGCTTATTTCTGCTAAGGTTCCTAACTTAATGTATTGTTTGGTGCTTATAAAAGAGGTCTAATTTATTGATTTTGCTATTTCATTGACACAGAAACAAACCCACTTTGCATAAGATTTATGGTATCCATGTTAACAAGGCTTTTGTGTTCAGTGTTCTAGTGCCAATGGTTTCACTTCTTTAAGGTCAGAAACTAAAATGAGTAATTATAGTCCACTTGAAAGTTAGTTTTCAAAAAATTGAAGAAATGCTGCTATTCAAGCTGAATAGGATCCCAATCATCTGGAGAGTATTCAGGTTCAATATACTGCCTTAGGAAGACAGGGCTTGAACAAATGAAATATGGACTAGTAGAGCTTATGTGAACAATGTTCACTTTGTGCTTGCATAATATTAAATTAGAAAATATTAAATTGAAATGCTCACTTGGGGATATTTTGCTCAAAAAATATTGGGAAGGTAGGAATTTAAGTTTTCAAAGTTATTTCTCTTCTCATATCTAATCAGAGGCCTACATATATGAATTTTGATGCCTTTTAGGAGACATTTAAATAACATGTTTAAAACAGTAATATACATTAAAAGTAATCATCATGATGAAAAGTTTTACATATTCCCTATTCAAAATAATCTGGAACAATTCTACAATTTGTGATTCTTCTTTACAAATAGAAATGAAGTCAGCAATATATCCAATGTTTTCAGAAGTATCTCAAGAGACAATTTAACAACCTTATACTTAACATACACTCACATACACACGCACACACACAAACCTACACACATACCATTTCACACATACTTCCCTAAAACAACATCACCTTTTACTCCTAAAAAACTCTCTATTGCATATGCTTTATAAAGATAATATATATCAGCATTCTAGGAAGACATAAAATGTAAATAACACATATCCACATTCTCAATACCAAGTAATTTATATATGTATAATATTATATATGTGAATATAAATATATATTATATATATGAATATAAATGAACACATGGATATAAATTAATATAATATAAATTTATATATTAGTTAATAAATCATAATATAAATTACTATATTTAATTAATATATACATTAATGTATAAATTAGTATACATATGTATGTCTAAGACAAAAATTAGATAAAGAATACTTTAAGAAAAGATATAAATTTTTGTAAAGTAATAATTAGAAGCTAGAGTTACTGAAATTAATGGATGCCTTCTCTTAAATACAGGTCTATTTATTATTCTAAATTTACCACACATAGGAATAAAATGTTTCCTAATTATATCTTTTTCTAATAACCTAAGCTATTTTTGATAAGTGATTGAAGTAAATTTAGCTCGGTATCAATGTGTCCTAAGCGATAGAGTCATATATCATCGAAGTCACTTTAATGTATCTCATTCTTTTGTGGTGTCTTATTTTCAGATCAGTTTTCCTTGTTGGCATTAAGTGGAATGTGGGTAATACTTGCTTGTTTCAGAAAGGATGATGCCATGGTATCATGAAAAGGCTGAAGGTCTATAGATTCAGGAAAAGTCATTAATATAGGGAAGGGTACAAGTGTACATGGGTCCAGGAAGTGAATATGACACCAGCATATGGATATGTGTTAAAAGCAAGAACAAAAGCAAGGCAAAGTTGTAGTTCAGAATTGGTAGCCGAGTGAGGCTAATGGGGTGTCCAAGTAGCGATATTTGGGTTTCATTTGGAATTAGATTTCAAATATAGAGCCTTAGGAAATTCCTCATTATGAAAGGTAGCCTGGAGACAGAGTTAAGAAGAGAAAATTTGAGGCACCTGGGTGGCTCAGTCGGTTAAGTGCCCGACTTCGGCTCAGGTCATCATTTCACAGGTGATGGGTTCGAACCCCATGTCGGGCTCTCTGGTGACAGCTGAGAGCCTAGACCCCGGTTTGGATTCTGTGTCTCCCTCTCTCTCTTCCCTTCCTCCTCTCATGCTCTCTCTCTGTCTCTGAAAAATAAATAAAAATGTTTAAAAAAATAAAAAAATAAACTAAAAAAAACAAGGAAAGATTCAACTACTTGGAGGTTGAGCCCTGCACAGACTCTCAATTACTTGGAGCCTGGATATTTAGGATAGAAATACAAACACACATAGTTTGAGTCCAATCAGGTCAAATTGGAGTGAACAAAGGTACTTAACTGGGACTGAACCATCACTTTGTTAACTCACTGGGAACTTCAACCAAAAATGGTCCCTGAGTTTATAGTATGGCAAACATTTCGGTTGGGGTTAAGTACACCTGATTGCTAGACTTAGAGTGAAATGAAAAAAAAGAACTAATCTTTTTATGAAAATAAACTATTGGCACCAATTACTTTGCTTCTAGTAAATCTTAGGTCTCATGCCTCAGTTCTTAACTTAAGTATGATTCTGCACATTGGGTTTGCCTGCAACCACAGCACGGCAGAAGCAAGTGATCCTTCCAAAGCTGTCATAAATAAATGGAAATTCAGGTAGTGCTTTTCCAATTTAACAACTTACAAAAAATAGAAGTCAACATATACTTCATTCATTTGTCAACTAGTTTTTCTGTCCCCTACACCCTCACTGACAATCAGCCACACAAAACAATAGATACTGTTTCATCATAGATTTAGCCCCTAATCTCCACAACAACATATTTTACAAGATGTTCAACTTGTAGTCTTTACAAAAATAAGTAGAATAAGAAAATTATGTAGGGGTTATTTTTGTTTTCAAAACTTTGGAAATTGTTTTTCTGCATTGAGGTTTGAACTAGGAACTGTATATGCAATGTTAGGTGGAAATTACTAATTTTGCAAGTGTTTTAAAATTTTCACAGTTAAAAAAAGTTTATTTTAAATTAATTGCAATGTGCCAATTTATATATCTAGTATAAATTGTTTGATCTTAAGCCAGATTTTAAGTCATATTTTCTTTGGGGATATATATATATATATATATGGTCACCAATATATCATCTTACTAACTTAAATTTGTTTTGCAGTATTCAAATCATTTTTACTTTCATTTGACATATATTTATGGTTTACACACTGTATACAGAATTAAGGGAAAATGTAGATGTTAATCTTGTTATTGAACAACTTAAAATACTGAAAAATAGGAATTTAAGTTGTTTAAACCTCATTTTTTGCCATCACATAAAAGTTTTCTATGTAATTATAGTTTATGGTTTAAAGCCAACAGGGTAAGAAATAAATACAGATAGATTTCCAGAGGAGTTTAAAAATTATTTGTACCTGGGGTAAAGCAAAGATTTACTACCTAAGATGACTTTAGAGTTAAGTCTTAAATAACAGATAGAATTTTGTTATGTAATCATTAGTTCGAAGGGTAACCTGGGTACAGGTAAAACAACAAGGCAGTGGTGGGAAATTTCAGGATGTATATGAGGAATGGCAAGAGAGTTACGGATATGGCATGAATTAATACAGCCTGGGCTAATAATGCTGTAAAGAGGCCTGATTTTAAAATTGGACTCTAGAGGAGGTTCCGGAAGATGGCGGCGTAGGAGGACGCGGGGCTCACAGCGCGTCCTGCCCATCACTTAGATTCCACCTACACCTGCCTAAAGAACCCAGAAAACCGCCAGAGGATTAGCAGAACGGAGTCTCCGGAGCCAAGCGCAGACTAGAGGCCCACGGAAGAGGGTAGGAAGGGCGGCGAGGCGGTGCGCGCTCCACGGACTGGCGGGAGGGAGCCGGGGCGGAGGGGCGGCTCGCCGGCCAAGCAGAGCCCCCGAGTCTGGCTGGCAAAAGCCGAGGGGCCGGACGGACTGTGTTCCGACAGCAAGCGCGACTTAGCGTCTGGGAGGTCATAAGTTAACAGCTCTGCTCGGAAAGCGGGAAGGCTGGAGGACAAAGGGAGGGAGAGCTGCTGAGCCCCCGGACGGCAGAGCTCAGCTTGGCGGGGAACAAAGGCGCCAGCGCCATCTCCCCCGCCCATCCCCCAGCCAAAATCCCAAAGGGAACCAGTTCCTGCCAGGGAACTTGCTCGCTCCTCGCAAACACCCAACTCTGTGCTTCTGCGGAGCCAAACCTCCGGCAGCGGATCTGACTCCCTCCCGCTGCCACAGGGCTCCTCCTGAAGCGGATCACCTAAGGAGAAGTGAGCTAAGCCTGCCCCTCCAGCCCCCGTGCACCTTGCCTACCCACCCCAGCTAATACGCCAGATCCCAGCAACACAAGCCTGGCAGTGTGCAAGTAGCCCAGACGGGACACGCCACCCCACAGTGAATCCCGCCCCTAGGAGAGGGGAAGAGAAGGCACACACCAGTCTGACTGTGGCCCCAGCGGTGGGCTGGGGGCAGACATCGGGTCGGACTGCGGCCCCGCCCACTAACTCCAGTTATACACCACAGCACAGGGGAAGTGCACTGCAGGTCCTCACCACGCCAGGGACTCTCCAAAATGACCAAACGGAAGAATTCCCCTCAGAAGAATCTCCAGGAAATAACAACAGCTAATGAACTGATCAAAAAGGATTTAAATAATATAACAGAAAGTGAATTTAGAATAATAGTCATAAAATTAATCGCTGGGCTTGAAAACAGTATACAGGACAGCAGAGAATCTCTTGCCACAAAGATCGAGGGACTAGGGAACAGTCACGAGGAGTTGAAAAACGCTTTAAACGAATTGCAAAACAAAATGGAATCCACGATGGCTCGGCTTGAAGAGGCAGAGGAGAGAATAGGTGAACTAGAAGATAAAGTTATGGAAAAAGAGGAAGCTGAGAGAAAGAGAGATAAAAAAATCCAGGAGTATGAGGGGAAAATTAGAGAACTAAGTGATACACTAAAAAAAAATAATATACGCATAATTGGTATCCCAGAGGAGGAAGAGAGAGGGAAGGGTGCTGAAGGGGTACTTGAACAAATTATAGCTGAGAACTTCCCTGAACTGGGGAAGGAAAAAGGCATTGAAATCCAAGAGGCACAGAGAACTCCCTTCAGACGTAACTTGAATCGACCTTCTGCACGACATATCATAGTGAAACTGGCAAAATACAAGGATAAAGAGAAAATTCTGAAAGCAGCAAGGGATAAACGTGCCCTCACATATAAAGGGAGACCTATAAGACTCGTGACTGATCTCTCCTTTGAAACTTGGCAGGCCAGAAAGGCTTGGCACGATATCTACAGTGTGCTAAACAGCAAAAATATACAGCCGAGAATCCTTTATCCAGCAAGTCTGTCATTTAGAATAGAAGGAGAGATAAAGGTCTTCCCAAACAAACAAAAACTGAAGGAATTTGTCACCACGAAACCAGCCCTACAAGAGATCCTAAGGGGGATCCTGTGAGACAAAGTACCAGAGACATCACTACAAGCATAAAACATACAGACATCACAATGACTCTAAACCCTTATCTTTCTATAATAACACTGAATGTAAATGGATTAAATGCGCCAACTAAAAGACATAGGGTATCAGAATGGATAAAAAAACAAGACCCATCTATTTGCTGTCTACAAGAGACTCATTTTAGATCTGAGGACACCTTTAGATTGAGAGTGAGGGGATGGAGAACTATTTATCATGCTCCTGGAAGCCAAAAGAAAGCTGGAGTAGCCATACTTATATCAGACAAACTAGACTTTAAATTAAAGGCTGTAACAAGAGATGAAGAAGGGCATTATATAATAATCACAGGGTCTATCCACCAGGAAGAGCTAACTATTATAAATGTCTATGCACCAAATACCCGAGCCCCCAGATATATAAAACAATTACTCATAAACATAAGCAACCTTATTGATAAGAATGTGGTCATTGCAGGGGACTTTAACACCCCACTTACAGAAATGGATAGATCATCTAGACACACGGTCAATAAAGAAACAAGGGCCCTGAATGATACATTGGATCAGATGGACTTGACAGATATATTTAGAACTCTGCATCCCAAAGCAACAGAATATACTTTCTTCTCGAGTGCACATGGAACATTCTCCAAGATAGATCATATACTGGGTCACAAAACAGCCCTTCATAAGTTTACAAGAATTGAAATTATACCATGCATACTTTCAGACCACAATGCTATGAAGCTTGAAATCAACCACAGGAAAAAGTCTGGAAAACCTCCGAAAGCATGGAGGTTAAAGAACACCCTACTAACGAATGAGTGGGTCAACCAGGCAATTAGAGAAGAAATTAAAACATATATGGAAACAAACGAAAATGAAAATACAACAATCCAAACGCTTTGGGATGCAGCGAAGGCAGTCCTGAGAGGAAAATACATTGCAATCCAGGCCTATCTCAAGAAACAAGAAAAATCCCAAATACAAAATCTAACAGCACACCTAAAGGAAATAGAAGCAGAACAGCAAAGGCAGCCTAAACCCAGCAGAAGAAGAGAAATCATAAAGATCAGAGCAGAAATAAACAATATAGAATCTAAAAAAACTGTAGAGCAGATCAACGAAACCAAGAGTTGGTTTTTTGAAAAAATAAACAAAATTGACAAACCTCTAGCCAGGCTTCTCAAAAAGAAAAGGGAGATGACCCAAATAGATAAAATCATGAATGAAAATGGAATGATTACAACCAATCCCTCAGAGATACAAACAATTATCAGGGAATACTATGAAAAATTATATGCCAGCAAATTGGACAACCTGGAAGAAATGGACAAATTTCTAAACACCCACACTCTTCCAAAACTCAATCAGGAGGAAATAGAAAGCTTGAACAGACCCATAACCAGCGAAGAAATTGAATCGGTTATCAAAAATCTCCCAACAAATAAGAGTCCAGGACCAGATGGCTTCCCAGGGGAGTTCTACCAGACATTTAAAGCAGAGATAATACCTATCCTTCTCAAGCTATTCCAAGAAATAGAAAGGGAAGGAAAACTTCCAGACTCATTCTATGAAGCCAGTATTACTTTGATTCCTAAACCAGACAGAGACCCAGTAAAAAAAGAGAACTACAGGCCAATATCCCTGATGAATATGGATGCAAAAATTCTTAATAAGATACTAGCAAATCGAATTCAACAGCATATAAAAAGAATTATTCACCATGATCAAGTGGGATTCATTCCTGGGATGCAGGGCTGGTTCAACATTCGCAAATCGATCAACGTGATACATCACATTAACAAAAAAAAAGAGAAGAACCATATGATCCTGTCAATCGATGCAGAAAAGGCCTTTGACAAAATCCAGCACCCTTTCTTAATAAAAACCCTTGAGAAAGTCGGGATAGAAGGAACATACTTAAAGATCATAAAGGCCATTTATGAAAAGCCCACAGCTAACATCATCCTCAACGGGGAAAAACTGAGAGCTTTTTCCCTGAGATCAGGAACACGACAGGGATGCCCACTGTCACCGCTGCTCTTTAATATAGTGCTGGAAGTTCTAGCATCAGCAATCAGACAACAAAAGGAAATCAAAGGCATCAAAATTGGCAAAGATGAAGTCAAGCTTTCGCTTTTTGCAGATGACATGATATTATACATGGAAAATCCGATAGACTCCACCAAAAGTCTGCTAGAACTGATACATGAATTCAGCAAAGTTGCAGGATACAAAATCAATGTGCAGAAATCAGTTGCATTCTTATACACTAACAATGAAGCAACAGAAAGACAAATGAAGAAACTGATCCCATTCACAATTGCACCAAGAAGCATAAAATACCTAGGAATAAATCTAACCAAAGATGTAAAAGATCTGTATGCTGAAAACTATAGAAAGCTTATGCAGGTAATTGAAGAAGATATAAAGAAATGGAAAGACATTCCCTGCTCATGGATTGGAAGAATAAATATTGTCAAAATGTCAATACTACCCAAAGCTATCTACACATTCAATGCAATCCCAATCAAAATTGCACCAGCATTCTTCTCGAAACTAGAACAAGCAATCCTAAAATTCATATGGAACCACAAAAGGCCCCGAATAGCCAAAGTCATTTTGAAGAAGAAGACCAAAGCAGGAGGCATCACAATCCCAGACTTTAGCCTCTACTACAAAGCTGTCATCATCAAGACAGCATGGTATTGGCATAAAAACAGACACATAGACCAATGGAATAGAATAGAAACCCCAGAACTAGACCCACAAACGTATGGCCAACTCATCTTTGACAAAGCAGGAAAGAACATCCAATGGAAAAAAGACAGTCTCTTTAACAAATGGTGCTGGGAGAACTGGACAGCAACATGCAGAAGGTTGAAACTAGACCACTTTCTCACACCATTCACAAAAATAAACTCAAAATGGATAAAGGACCTGAATGTGAGACAGGAAACCATCAAAACCTTAGAGGAGAAAGCAGGAAAAGACCTCTCTGACCTCAGCCGTAGCAATCTCTTACTCGGCACATCCCCAAAGGCAAGGGAATTAAAAGCAAAAGTGAATTACTGGGACCTTATGAAGATAAAAAGCTTCTGCACAGCAAAGGAAACAACCAACAAAACTAAAAGGCAACCAACGGAATGGGAAAAGATATTTGCAAATGACACATCGGACAAAGGGCTAGTATCCAAAATCTATAAAGAGCTCATCAAACTCCACACCCGAAAAACAAAGAACCCAGTGAAGAAATGGGCAGAAAACATGAATAGACACTTCTCTAAAGAAGACATCCGGATGGCCAACAGGCACATGAAAAGATGTTCAACGTCGCTCCTTATCAGGGAAATACAAATCAAAACCACACTCAGATACCACCTCACGCCAGTCAGAGTGGCCAAAATGAAGAAATCAGGAGACTATAGATGCTGGCGAGGATGTGGAGAAACGGGAACCCTCTTGCACTGTTGGTGGGAATGCAAATTGGTGCAGCCGCTCTGGAAAGCAGTGTGGAGGTTCCTCAGAAAATTAAAAATAGACCTACCCTATGACCCAGCAATAGCACTGCTAGGAATTTATCCAAGGGATACAGGAGTACTGATGCATAGGGGCACCTGTACCCCAATGTTTATAGCGGCACTCTCAACAATAGCCAAATTATGGAAAGAGCCTAAATGTCCATCAACTGATGAATGGATAAAGAAACTGTGGTTTATATACACAATGGAATACTACGTGGCAATGAGAAAAAATGAAATATGGCCTTTTGTAGCAACATGGATGGAACTGGAGAGTGTGATGCTAAGTGAAATAAGCCATACAGAGAAAGACAGATACCATATGGTTTCACTCTTATGTGGATCCTGAGAAACATAACAGAAACCCATGGGGGAGGGGAAGGAAAAAAAAAAAAAAAAAAAAAAAAAAAAAAGAGGTTAGAGTGGGAGAGAGCCAAAGCATTAGAGACTGTTAAAAAACTGAGAACAAACTGAGGGTTGATGGGGGGTGGGAGGGAGGGCAGGGTGGGAGGGAGGACAGGGTGGGTGATGGGTATTGAGGAGGGCACCTTTTGGGATGAGCACTGGGTGTTGTATGGAAACCAATTTGACAGTAAATTTCATATATTAAAAAATTAAAAAAAAAAAAAAAAAAAAAAAAAAAATAAAATTGGACTCTATTCCATGAGCAACATGGAGTTAATGAAAATTTTAAGTTTAGGAATAACATTCAGACATTTGCTTTAGGAGGAGGTAGGGTAGGTAGGATGCAATAATGTAGGTGACATGTATTAAGACCTGGTATTAATTATGAGATTGCAAAGGAGGGATATTAATAGAATTTAACAATTTACTAGCTTTGGGAGGGAAAAAAGAAATGATTTAATGACAGTAAGTTTTCAGACTGGGTGCTAGAAGAATATTATTGATAGTCTTACAAAAATTAAGAAGGAAGATGAGAAGTAGTTTGGGGAGGGAAGGCAAGATTTATTTTAGACATATTAAAGTGCTGGCAGCACATGCAAGTGACTCCCCATAGGTGGTTCCGAATATAAAACTAGAATTTCAGACAATTGCAAGACTGTAGATATAGAGGTGGGTGTCTTCTGCATGGGATTACTGGTGGAAACAGTTAAGAGTCCATGAGCTTGTCAGGAAGAGACGGCCTAGAGTGAGAACAGGGCTGGTGTGGAGTGTGAGGGAACATTGACATTTGGAGGAAGGAGGGCAAGGAAAGTCAAAGAAAAAAAAAGGACGGAAAAAAGTGACTAGAAAGATGAGGTTAAAGAAAAATAGATGTAATTATGTATAATGTCATAGTCACCACAGGAGAATAAACCATTTTAGTGACGAGGTGGAGGTCACCAAGTCACTGCCAAGCAGATAATTATTGATTTTTAAAATATAATTTTTGGGGCACCTGGGTGGTTCAGTCAGTTGAGCATCTGACTCTTGATTTCGGCTCAGATCATGATCCCAAGGCTGTGGGATTGAGCCCTGTGTTGGACTCCATCCTGAGAGTGGAGCCTGCCTAAGGTTCTCTATCTCTCTCTGTCTGTCTCCCCTTCCCTCTACCCCTCTCACCCACTCATGTGTGCTGTCTCTCTTGAAATAGAAAATAATAATAAAATAGAATAAAATAAAATAAACACATTTTCAGGGGAATGGCACACTTGAAAGCTAAAGAAGGACAAATTGAGGGAAGAGGTAATGAAACATACAGGCAATCATGCTGAAGAAAATGGCTTGGAATAAAAGGAGAAATAGGTTAGTAGCTTGGTGTTCTTGTTTAATTTAGAGCCATCTCCCCTTTAATCTCAGAGGTAAAGTGTTTATTGTTCTTGTCAAGACGAGCTTCTCCAGTTGTGTCCCCTTTAATCAGTCACCCATGCATTTTTGTGGTATCATAATCTTTCCCATTATTGATTTTGTTTTGGAAATAGTATTCTCAATTTCAAAACTCCTTTCTTGGTTACTATTTCCCTCTCTGCCATTTTGTCTCCACATTTTATCCAGTCTTCTGGACACTGGAATGCTAGCACCCCTTCCGAGCTCCCACAAGGATGAGGCTTCTGTCTCTACTGTGCCACTGATGTTCTGGATAATGCTGATGATTTTATCATTGCTAAACCAAAGGAGCCATTCGGTACTCACATAATAAGCTTCTCAGTTTTATTTACCATTTTATCTCTTCTCTAAGCTTCTCTTTTGTTGGCTTATCATGAGAACATAGCCTCCTGGTTCTCCCCCATATCCTCTGACCTTTATTTGTGATTTGTGTTTCTTTTTTCTTTGCTGACCCTTCAATTATTGATGTTCCCAGATTCCATTATTAATCCTCTGAACTTTTCATTTTATATTGTCTCTTTGTGAGATATGTCCACTTTCAAGGTTGAAATTCTGCCCTATATCCTGAAGATTCCCAGTTGTATGTTGCCACTTCAAGACTTCTCTGTGAAAAGGTTTCTTCCCTCAAATTTCAAACTTATATGTTCAAATGTCCAACAAACACCTTCAAATATAACCTGTTTTAAACTAAATTCCTCGTATCTCCTTCCCAACTTGCTTTTCACTATCAGTGGTGAAAATACAATCTCTCTTCACTTCACTGGAAAACGGGGGGTGATTTTTTATCTTTCTTTACTTCATCTGATTAATCTCCAAGTGCTGCTGATTTTATCTCCTTAATATTTCTTGAACGTATTTCCTCCTATTCATAACTGTGACTTTCATCTTAATTTAAGCCTTCACTATCTTTTGCTTGAACCACTGTAATGAACTCACTACTGCCCTTAGGCTCTTTATTTTTATTTCACTAATATTCATTTTACCAGAATTTCCCCATAGTCCTAGTAAGTTATTAAATTTATAAAACTGAACAAGTCATTCAATTTAAAACTGTCTTTTTCCAAGTTGACCATGAAATAAAGTCCAACCTCGTTAAAATGACATAAATCCCTCAAGATCTGACCCTTATATTCCTTCTCAACTTCATTTTCAGGTATTCCCTGCTTTGAATGCTACAACAAATACCATATTGCTCATAATTCCAAATTCAGGAATATGATGTAAAATTCAGGAAAGATGGTAGAAGGAAAGGATGGTCTTGTGAATACATTAATTAGTTAGCATCATTTGAGAATTGATGAGAAGCCTCTCTTTCCTGTCTCTCCACTATAACATATATCCAAGGACCTTTGTACCCAAGATGTAAGACTTTTTATTCCACAATTAATGATTTGTTCCGTTGTTTCAGTCAGTGACATCTCTATGCACTACCTTTAAAATCTGATCAACCCTTGGGCAGATAACATTGCATTCTTGTATCCTTGAAAATAATAGTTTATCATGCTAAGGCTGTAGGTCTACATCCCTGAAGTAATGTATAAATGTCATGTGGGGGACTTTTCAAACTATAAATACTTTCCCACCACTCCTCACTTTTTTACCAGGATTCTAATATATCCCATCTCCAAGTAAGCTTCATTGCTTATGTACAAGCCCTTACTGCTAATGGGAACACATCAGAGCCTTAAGAGTGATTAAGGTCAAGAAAGGAGAGATTAAATTGTACTGGAGAAGTGGATCCCTGAAGGAAATTGAAGGGGAGAATAATGAAGTAAAAGCCTGCAGCTACAGGAAAGTAACTTCTCCATCTCATAGTTTAGCTAGGACTATTCCTAATTCAGGCATTACTTTCTAAGAGTGTTAGTTGCTTTGTTTCCTTTATATTAGTTGGGATCTCTGAAGAAGTGCAATATAAATCTACTTTTCACCCTAAAGTAAATCCTTCCAAATGTAGAGCAAAGAGAATTTCTCTCAGGACCAAAGGAGATTTCAGGTACCCTGTAGCACAGAAAAAGAAATTGATTAAGGTCTTCTTTTGATTCCAGGAAGTTAGAAAATCCACTTACTTAGATGAGCTATTTATTTCTAAAGTTTACTCTCCATAGGATTAGGCTTGATGAATTTTACATCAGAAGTAGAAGTGAAAGGATCATCATTTCATGCAAAATGTGTTATTTTCTGTACAGATAATCAATATTTTCAGTGACCTTTTCTGAGTAACAAAAAACTGCTATAAAGGGGACTATCCTCCTTTATTGAATATGAATGTAGAACCCATCATTGGAAAGAAAACTTGTTCTTTTTGTGTAAATCACAAATTGTTTACTTAGAGATATTTACTTTTCAAAGGATTAAAATAAAATAAGCTGAAAACTACATATTTGCTATACAATATTTATAATGAGTCTTCTGAACAAAATAATTATGAATAAGACTATATACCCATGGGCTTTATTATAATTACAAATTATCAGTGTTTCATTTCCACTAATGTACCACACATTTTACTAGCTCCTTTATGTAAATAAAGTAAATTCTGACTCTAGTTTGGAATTCAAGGCCTTCTATAATTGGCCCTATCTTCTATTTTTAGATTATTCCATATCTACTTGGGGGAAACCTCTGCTTCAGATTAATTTGTTCACTTTCCTCTATGCATACCTAAGGATTTTTTGCTCCTCTGTCTTTCTTCACATCTTATTGGCTACACCTAAAATCAGTCCTATTCCTAGAAAACCACTAATACCAAAGCTTACCGATTTTCCCTCTCAATGCAAAACATTTCGTATTAAGACATATTGTTTGTCAATTAGCACATTTAATTGCTAAGCAAAAATATATTAATCACTTGTTATATTAGGAAATGCTAGATACTGTAATAAATGCAAGCAATACATTTCTAAATATCCCATGTATCAAAGAAAAAAAATGACAGTAAATTTTGGATATATGTTGATCTAATGTATGACAAAAGCATTACATTGAAACTTGGGATGCAGTTAAACAGTGTTAGGGTAAAACTTACACACTTTAACGATATTCATTAGAAAAGTAAAAAATCTGAAAATCGAATATCCAGAAAGCCAATAATTTTTTAATACAGAAAATTAAACCCAAAGAAATCTGAAGGAAAAGAAATTAAAAAATGTAATAATAAAGGCTAATGAAGTAGTAAATTAAGTTGTACAATAGGGAAAGCAAAGCAGTCAAAGTTAGAGTCTCCATAAAACCTAACAAAGCTGATAGACTGTTATGAAAACTTATTTAGGAAAAAAAGAGAAAGCACCAAACATCAATATCAGAAAATTAAAAATAGGCATCATTACAGATCCTACAGAAAATTAAAAATAAGAACGTTTTCCAATAAATGGACTCATATTTTGAATCCATAATCCATATTTGAATCCATAATTCAAATCCATAAATACGGATTCATATGTTGAATCCATAATTAATAATTCTTCCCCAAAGAAATTTCTAGTCAGATAGCTTCACTGGTGAATTCTTTCAAGAATTTAAGGAAAAATTAACACTAATCTTACACTAAAACTTCCAGGAATCTAAAAAGAGAAAACATTCACTTATTTTATGGAGCTAGAATAACCTTGGTGCTAAAACTTAACAAGAAATAAAAAAGAAACATGCATGCTACCTTCTTTGTGAACATAGAAGGATAGGCCTAAACAAAATATTAGCAGATCAAGTCTGAAAATATGCATGAAGGATAAAATGTCTTAAGGTTGGTTTTGTTTTGGGAATACAATCTTTAAAAAAAAATGAATGTGATTAACCAGGTTAATAGAATAAAGGGAAATTACATTCATCATAGTAAATGCATTTGATATAATTCGTCCCTAGAGTAGAAAGAAACTTCCTTAATCTGATAAGATACCTACAAACCATTGGCAAATATCATACTCAATGGAGAAAAATGGAAATATTTCCAACTGAGAATTAGAACAACACAAGGATGTCTGTTATTACCACTTCTATTACATATTGTATAGATATTTTAGCCAGTGAAATAAGGTGAGAAAACAAAATAATATGTACAAGAATAGAAAAGTAATGAATAAAACTCATTACTTACTAATGAAATTATTATCTACTTGAAACAATCAAAAAGGTCTACAACTAAACTATTATGACTAATGAGTAAATTTAGCAAGTTTCTGTAAAAAAAAGTTATGTTACCCACCCCCCCCTCTGGTTCATAACATTTTTGTTGAAAAGATCATGGCCAGTTACACTGTAGACATTTTTGATTGCTTTGATTATTTCTTCAGAATATTATTCAATATATATTTTTATATACTGTATTTGATTAAACTGAAAGCTAAATCTTTGGCTTAACTGGATTCCAGTTGACTAGTTGGATGCTTTGGCAAGAACACTTCAGAGTACATGACACTGCATATCATTAAGAAGTCAGAATGTCCGGATGTCCCATTATGAATGAATGGTTCTAAGTTTCATCAGTGGTTGTGTTGGTGACAACCACATTGCTTCATTTCAAAGTTGCATTTTTCTCCATGCAGCTCTGTGGGGCGATACTTGGGTGTGATGGCAATATTCAGTCCCCTCACTCATCTTCATCAAACAGCTGCTAGTATCCTCTGAAGATCCTTACTTGAATCAATTATTTCAGTGGGGTATACTGATTTTGAGTGAATAATTTCTAGTGTTTTGATGTATAAATAGGTAGACAGTGAGTAGACCACTGAAAGCAATAAATCTTAAAGAAAGCATAGTTCAGGATAAACAGCATCTTATTTCTCTTTTGGTTACCTGCCATTTTGGATGACTTTATTTAACATTTAAATGAATCTCAAGCATGACTACACTGTCCTTTCAGTTGATTAAGTTAAGCTTGAATTTAAAACAGCATCTAGTTGACATTTTCAAGACTCTGAATGACTCCAGCAATAACCTGGATTGTAAATCGATTAATCATAGTCCTGTCAAGTAGAATTCCTTGTAGAGCTTGTTTATCAAAGTAGAGTATAAAAGGAGAAAGTAGAAAGGGGTATGGAAAAACTAGTCGGAAGCCAAGAAATTATTTCTTTTTTCTCTAATTCTTTAACATTCAATTTGAAATCGGTTTCAATTGGTTTATAGAGAAATGAGAAAAGATGAAAAACTCTAAAATAGCTTGTTTAGAAGAAAGAGCTGGCAACGAATGAGTTACAAAATGCATTTTTGAGCAGAAGCAGCATTTCCATCTGGAACTTTTATTTAAACCTTATCTCTGCCTTGCAGCTGTACCTGGAAAGAAGGAAGAGAAAACAACCAAGACAGTGGAGCAAGGTAAAAAAAAATGAAGGAGGTTGACATTATCTTCTTTAGAAAGACAACAACATGAGGAGGAAAGCACTGGATTCAGACAGGAGGAAGACAATAACCGTTCTATCTATTGCTCTCTATCACTGTCCTTGCATGCTTTTCTGTTTCAGGGAGGATGTGAGGCAGCAATCTGGGTTTTTGTTCTTTTGTATAACTAAACTTTGAGTATAAGTTCAGAGCAGGAAAACTCCAGACTTCTTAATTATATCAGGGAAAATGCTGAAGATGATTGGGAACAAGGAAATGATCTGGGGTAACTGGTAGACATTTTTCTGTTTGCTTTGTGCTTTTACCACCACCTTACTGATCATAGTTTAAAGAATAAAGATGGCACAATTCAACTGATGCAAAAACAACATCTAATGCTTAAAAAATAATATGTAACACTTAAAGGGGAAAAAACACCAAAAGTAAATTATTTGAGCTTATATTGTGACTTCAGCAAGTGATTCTCCCAAGAGGTCTGAAATTTTAATATTAAAAATCATAATGTTATAAGTAATGCATTTTATTTTTATTTATGCAGCTATATAGCACATATATCACTCCAAAATTTGCTTGATAGAAATGCAAGAGTAGAGTGAAAATATTTAAAGTGATGTTGGGCCTTCTGTTAGAGCTTAGCGTGCTAATAATTTTATTTATGATTCCCCCACTGTTTTTTCATCTATCATATTTACTAGTTATTGTAATAAAACAGAACTAGTAATACTTTTGTCAAGAGTGAAATCAACATAATTTTTCCTCTGAAATTTGCGAGTAATTAAGTTCCTATTATCAAAAATTTAGCATTTTTGATATGAACAGATCAAGAAAATCCTTTAATTTCTCACATTTCAGAGAAGTTAAAGTTACGAATTCAACTAAGTTAAATGATTGGTCAAATATTTATTTCCTTGGGCTTTTCAAAACAAAATCAGATTACAATTATATTGAAAAGTTTTCAAATCAATTTTGGCTTCTGGGGACTTCCTGAAATTTTAGAATTCAACAGAATGTTTCTATCAACTTCATTTGATGTGGATATTTCCATCTCTGACAAAGAAAGCAGAGGAATGGTACGACATCCAGTTTTAACTCGTTCACTTAGGCAAGGAAGGCCCTGAGCCTAAATTTCTTCTGGGGGAAAGAAAAAAGAACAAAAACGGAATGACTTCTATCTGACCTGCCTATTCAACAAGATGTAGAGCTCAAACAAGAAAACATGGGAAAAGATATGGAAAATGATAAATTCCTAGATAATTGCACAGTCCTTACATGAGCATATTTCCTTATCAAATCAACTTTACGACAGGTGAGATAAACTATCAAACCGTGTCAATTTAACTGTTTCATAGTTTTTTTTCTTCTAGTATAAAGGTGTTCATTGCTCATCTTTGGCATTTGTAGCTTTGCTTTTAGAGCCAAAGCATATTAAGAGAAGACTGACAACAGTGTAAAATGCCCAACACTAGTACTTGTACCTAAAAAATAAGTGATTTAAACACAGATTGTCTATTTTTCTTACCTGCATGTTGGTGTCAATTTCATTAATTCTATAATGTTTCCTCAGGTAGGTAGGAGACTAGAATTGGTTCTTAGAAATGTGAACTTACTTCTTCAGAAAATTTTATAATTCATTTTTTTATGAAAGATACCTTTTATCATATAAAATCTTAGGCTTTTAGCTTGTATAAAAAATGAGGTTCTTTCAATGGCTCTTTTTATATTGACTTAGTAAATCATTTCAATTTAAATATCGTAAAGCAATAGCTTCATATAGTTCAACTATAAATACCATAAGAAATAGAATATTTGGGTAAATTGCGTATTTTTGAGATGATATGTCTATGACTAATCATTGATATGAAAAATATATTTTGTGATTTAAAAAATCAAAAGTTTATGTAAAATTAAGTCAATGATATTCTACAGATTTCATCAGAGTATTCTAAAATTTATTCATAAGATGAGGCTTTAAATCTATTTTGTACTTCTGCAGTTTTTAGTTATCTGTAGAAGTATAAATAATCTAAAACTAGTATATAAGGCATTGAAGTATGATTAAATAGTTTTTAAAGTCATTTTTATTCATTTAAGCTTGTACTTGTAAACTTGCACTTGGGAAAAATATTATTTACAAACTCTTACTAGATTTAAAATACACTTGGTGATCTATATAAAATTGTGTATATTGAACCTCTGTACTTGGTCTGAATTATAATTGTACTCAGGACACATTGATTAAGCTAAACTTCACATTATGGGAAATTCATAGAGTGAAAGGTGGCATGAATTTTATTTTAACATAATGTAGTAAACTAGACATCATATCACGTAAGAAGTAGAAATTTAGTTAATCTAACTTCTGCAAAAGTCCAAAAATGTAACTCTATTTTATCTCTAACTCATGATGAACCATGTGTTTTTTTAGTTATTCTTTTTGTGAAGATCTTAAAATGGCTGGACTGGAATTTTGAGTATAAGGAAACACTTTATAAATAATTTCTCTACTTTAAAGGTGTACCTTTAAAGATGTACACACACACACACACACACACACACACACACAACCACCACCATTAATTATTCCTCCTTGTTTAGAAATCAGTTACCTAGAAGTATCAAGAGATACAAATGTTTAATACAATAAATGTTGCTATCCTTGTAGTGAGAGCTAAGGAATGCCAAAGATAAAACCTTACAACATTTGCTAGGTGCTGTGTGATACCATATGAGAATTCATCTTTAGATATTCTATATTACATCTAGAGAAAGTACATCATGTTTCATTAAGCTTAACTTATTCATTTGTTGATATTTAACTTCTTATAATTAGTGAACATTTTGCTCCTTGGTATTCATTTTCTAAATTGAATTTTCTAAATTGACCTGCTTCCTATATCCCATTTACATTTCTCTTTTCAATCTTGCTTTCATTCAGAAGAAAATTTTTAGTAATATTTGTTTGTTACTAGACAGATAAGCAAAACAGTCACTCTAAGGAAGCATCCACTGGCTTGCTACTTCCTGGGGCAGGGAAGGACATCAGTCAAGACAATTAATTTAAAAAATACAATTAACTTTGAAGATCTGAACTCTAGATTGGAGTCACAGCATCTCTCTATTTTTAATTGTCTTCCTTCAAAGTGACTTAAATCCAACAGTGAGAAGGCAAAGGAAATAGTAATAAATTCAATCACTTGCAAATCATTTTTCCTTTTCTTTCATTCATTCACACATATGCATGAATTCACTTAAAGTCTTCTTTAAGAGTCCGTTCTAGAAGTCTATAACAGTGCTGGAATACAGTATGTGTTCAATGATATCTGTGGGTTGAATGAAAACCGAGGGATTTTTGAAGAAAGGACTATTAGGTGATCCAGATTTGAATGAACATGGCCTCTAAATATTGTGCAATTAAAAGAATATTTTAGTTCATCAAAATATGATTTCAATTAGTGAAGTTTGTCATATTTCAGAAACCAGGACATAAGTGATTAAATTCTTCAGTTTTAAAGTGGAACTAGTAGAGAAAAAATAATAATTAAATATGTGTTATTCATTAACGACATCATGTTGTTATGATCTTTGCTGATGGTGTTGTTACATAAACAAAATTGCCTGCAGTGAACAGTTATCATATGGATTAACATATTGAAAAATTAAATTGTAGTAATTGCAACTATTGTGAATTTCTTTAAAAACTTACAATGAAAGAGAAAGTTAAACAGTTGCCCAATTAATACAATAAATGATTCTAAATATAGAAACATTAGGCCTATCATTTCCTTTCTTATTTTTACAACTATGGAGCTGAATTAGATGATCTCTTACTGCTTCCAAGTGTAAAATTTTCTATTCAACAAAGTTTTTAAGTGGTGTTTCCTTACAACAGAATATAGAGTCTATTTCTTCTTTAAGGGAAGGCTAGTCTAGAAGGACTTACAGTTCTAAGACTTAGAGATTCAAATGCTAAGGGAAACCACACTATAAACTTGAATACCTATAGATACTTCAGTATCCTAAAAATAAACTGAAAGTTTCACTACAGACATATTAAGTACAGTTTTCCATTCTCTTAACAATTAAAAATCACTTCAAAATCATTAAATAGAAACATGACAGGAAAATATTCACAAAAAAAGATTAAATAGAATTTACATGCCTATTTACCACAAGAATAAATCTTAACACAATTAGTAATCATTTTATTCAGGATAAAACTGGAACATGTGGTTCATAAATGTATCCAATGCAGTTCCTTTCCTATAATAAAAAAATTCTGCCTTGCCTTAAATTAAGAAATGTTTCTGAATTCACAAACATGCTAATTTACGTTCACCTGTAGAATTTCTGTCTTTCTTTGCCTTTGATTCTATTTTGTAAACAATGGTGCCCTACATAATTGTATTAGTGTTTTAAGTTGTCATAACAGCAGGTGGAACCCAAATGCTAATACATGCTTTGTGTTTTTGTCATTGTCTTCACTCATCTTTTCAGATTCTTCTGTTCTTTGTACATGCACTGGTCTACCTAGAATATGTGATGTGTACTTGTAGATTTATCCCATATTTTCAAGTGAATGTTAACAATAAGAGTAATGATTTCCTGACAGAAAATTATTTATTTAAATAAGTAATGTTTATATTTTGTGGTGTGTTAACATTATTTTTAAAAGATTAGTATTATGTTTAAGATCAATGGAGTAAAATTGAAAGTTTAGTTAATACAAGTTGTATTTAACTATTTGCTTAATGTGTGATTATAAAATACCCCATTTGCACATGTGGACTAAGTCATGCTGTTGACCCTCAATAAATGTTAAATGATAACAATACTATTGATTCCTGTGAATTCCAAACTTTTTGACAACAGTTTGTGCTTTGATTGTTTAATATTTATTGAGCGCCCACAACAGACTAGGCGCTGGGGAATGGGTGTGAGGAACATGAGGTGGGCTACAGAGAGATGGTTTACATGTGGAGCTTATACAGCATGTGAAAATGAGTATACTCTGCATATTTGTGTATTTTATATATTTTTGAGAGAATCTTTAGCAATTCTCCACTGTCCCTCTTGCTCACATAGCACATATCACTTTTTTTTTTACATTTATTTATTTTTCAGAGAGAGAGAGAGCATGCCTAGGGGAGGGGCAGAGAGAGGGAGAAAGAGAATCCCAAGCAGGCTCTGTGCTGTCAGCACAGAGCTCTACGTAGGGCTTGACCCCACCGACTGTGAGGTCATGACTGGAGCCAAAACCAAGAATCGGATGCTTAACTGACTGAGCCACCCAGGCACCCCCACATTTCACTTCTTACTCTTATTTTATTTAATACTTTTAGAATGTTCTTACAATTATTTTATCTTATGTATAGGAAATTCCTTTTAATAAGCAGACAAATCTAAATCTTACTCATCATAGCAGAACAACATCTATTCAGAAGAAATTTGTATTGTTACATTGATCTCCTGCAGGGTGCCACATTCTGCCATGAAACATTTGGTTCATGTGATTCACACATGTATTAGTAGGAATGCCATTCAGTGCCAAAGAGAATTCCAGCCCAATAAAGGAAAAATGTGTGTCAATGCTGTTGACAAGATTTGGAGGTGATGCTATGAGACACATTGTGCTGTACCTTTTTCTCTCAAAGTTAAAGCTTCTTTGTTATTAATGATCCATTTTCTCTAAAAAGCTAATGTGTGACTTGATCACTCTTACTTTATGCAGGATATACTAGAGGCAAGTACAGGTCACACAGGGAAATCATGGTAATGCCCAATTTCTGTTTCCATGCAGGTATTCTGCCTTTCCATTATCATGAAAATGAATTATTCATCTGCCTATCTAGCTTCTGTGACCAATTTTTTTTAGAGATTCTGAGCATTTTATGAAGAGGCACACTAACACTTCAAGATTGCCCTAGGAACCTCCCCTTACACTTCATACTGGGGTCACCAATCTTAACACCAAGTAACCTTATTAACTGCAGGTCAGAGATACTGGTATATAGTTGAACTTAATTACTGGAAATTATCAGAACAGACAACATACCCTAAAGCAATGTGTCGTTCCTACTATGCCTGCATTTTACTCTTACCATGATTTATCAAAGTAGTTTCTTTTTTTTTTTTAATTTTTTTTTTTAACGTTTATTTATTTTTGAGACAGAGAGAGACAGAGCATGAACGGGGGAGGGTCAGAGAGAGAGGGAGACACAGAATCCGAAACAGGCTCCAGGAGGCTCTGAGCTGTCAGCACACAGACCGACGTGGGGCTCGAACTCACGGACGGCGAGATCATGACCCGAGCCGAAGTCGGCCGCCCAACTGACTGAGCCACCCAGGCGCCCCTCAAAGTAGTTTCTTAATGGAAATATTACCAATCTTTTAGTTTCTTAAAAGTAACATTTTTACATCAAATGTGTGCTCTTGCTTCACTCATAAGTCTCAAACC
Source organism: Panthera leo (assembly GCF_018350215.1). Taxonomy (NCBI): domain Eukaryota; kingdom Metazoa; phylum Chordata; class Mammalia; order Carnivora; family Felidae; genus Panthera; species Panthera leo. The sequence goes on along the minus strand of NC_056683.1, from coordinate 110,482,935 downwards.
TTCTCTTGATTTACCTTCAAACGAAGCTTCATGTAAAAATAATAGAATGCAATTTTGAACCATTTCTTAAAGCCCAGTCAAATCTGTAAATATGAAGAAAGTTGTCATATGATCTGTGAATTTAATGGTAATGAACTTCAGATGTCTTTTATCAATACTTAATATAATTTTATAATTTTAAAACAGTGAAAATATGCATTCTTATTATCTACGTCTTAATATTAGGTTGATAGTTCCTTAAGTCATCCTTAAATCTGTAATATGCCATTTTTATTCTCCTCATAGTGAAATTCTCTTACAGATCTTATTTTTCCTAATATATAATTTCAATAACCATCACCCAGATTTGGCATGTAAAAATATTTTTTAATTATTTAACATAGATATTTGGAATTTAATATTTTGTTCACCAGTGAGAAAAATCAACTTTGTTTCTTTGATACCCTAGGCTAGATTGTATAAAGGAATGTGGAAATGCATCATAATATTTACCATACAACACATCATGAAAATGCCTCCTTACAAGCTCAAGTATATCAAGCTGCTAATTATGTCTTATTTTTCTATTAATATTTCCTTCCACTCTTGTTATTATCTTGAAGCCATATATGGGTTGGATCTTTTTTTTTTTCCTTAGAAATCTTTAGTAGAAAGTAGATTATAAACTATGTAGCAAAGTTTACTGGTTATAACATGGGTTGTTTCCTGCGACTTTTTGTTCTTTTTACTGACTTTTCCTTCATTTATAAATCAATTTTCTATTAAAGACCTATTTACGAAAAAAAATTGGCATACACTACCTTGAATAAAATTGTGTAAAAACCAATTGTTATGCTATATCCTGTTAAGCTCCATTCTCTAAAAATCAAATTGCAAAAATCATATGAAATAGCCCCACATAAAAATGCATTGTTACTTTCTCCTTGTTGTAAATGAAATTATACATTTTAGGTGAAATAACTTCAAGAATGAACATGAAAATTTTATCAACAGTCTATATAAAATTTACCTGTGCCTTATTGGTTATTACCACCCCAATTTTTCATAGAATGATGATGTAGTATAAACTGATTAAAAAGTAATTCTTTTAAAAAATGAAAATTTAATTCAGATCTTCTTTGGAATTCTAAAATGGCAAAATATGTTAAGAAATTTTTTCATTATTATAGCTTGCAAAGTGTGAGGTTTTTTTACTTGATTCTTATACCAGGAAAAAAAAAAAAAAGATACTAATCAGATTACCTATACAAAACATCTATATTGTCCTTAAAATCTTGATAATAAATAAATAAATAAATAGATAATAAAAGTCATTGTGAATAGTTCTTAACTTGGAGTTAGCACTTGTATTGTGGTCCTTGGGGAAAAAAAACTGAAGAAAGCCAATGGTGGTTAAAAATGTCAGCCTCCTTGAACAGTGCAGCACAGAGGTATCTCAAAATAACATGTATAGCTTAGTCTACCTTTCCTATAATTTATCCAGTGACATTAGGTTAGTTACCTGCCTTATCTAGCCTTTTTTCTAAGCCAAGATTATTTCACTTAGCGATCTCTAGAGGAACTTCCAGTCATAATATTGTCTATTTCTCATCTGTAAAAAATACCTCTTATGCTTGAGATATTTCCTCTTTGCTCCAAATGCTGAAGCATAGACTTATTTTTCTGATTGCAAGTACAATCTGTACAAAAGTATATGCAAGGAAGTCAGATTCAGATTCTAAAATGATAATGTTTAAAAATGTTATATAGGGGCGCCTGGGTGGCTCAGTCGGTAGGGCGTCCGACTTCCGCTCAGGTCATGATCTCACAGTCGGTGAGTTCAAGCCCCCGTTGGGCTCTGTGCTGACAGCCCAGAGCCCAGAGCCTGCCTCGGATTCTGTGTCTCCCTCTCTCTCTGCTCCTCCCCTGCTCATACTTGTCTCTCTCTGTATCAAAAATAAATAAAAACATTAAAAAAATAAAATAAAAATGTTATATAAATCTATTAAAAAGAATTATCTTATTTTAAGTATTTATTCTGTTTACATTTCAAAATATACACCTAAATAATACTTAAAAATCAAAAAATACATCTCTGGAGCAAAGCATGCTATTGGATATTTAATTTATGGACATGAAGATTCTCTAAATGTGATTTAACCAAAGGTATCAGTAACAATGGCACACAAGATGTAGAAATTATGCCTTTGAAACACACACACACAAAAGAAACTATAAAAAATGAAACAGAAGATATTGTCTCTGGAGATAGGAGAATGTGGAGAACATAACTGTGGGTGGTTTCAGTTTTGGACTATTTCCAAACAAAATTGCAATGACTTTCTATGTATTGTTAGTCAGTTCAGTATGTATAATATTCTTTTATGAACAAAACTTGATTAATTACATTGACATGATACCAGAAAGAATGTTTGCATTTAGCATCTTTAAAGGCTCTTCATCATTGGAAGGCTATAAATTTAAATTCATTAGTAGGATACTGTAGATCCCTTCGTCACCAATTCTCAGTGTGACTTTCAAGCTTTTTCTCACTGCTTTTTCCTGACTTTGTATATCCAGAGATCCAGCCACATGAACTTTCACCCTCCATGGTTTGCTTATGTTGGAGATAGCTTTCCAATTCTTTGATGACAAACCCTTTATCCAGTTTCAGAATCCACTGCAAATGGCAGTGCTTCTGTGATATCTTTTCTCATTCCATCAGCTAGAGTTTGTTAATCCATATGCTATGGGCCCAGTGCCCTGTGGATGTGTCTGTATCATCCATATTGATGCATTCTGGCATTAAATGAACTCAGTGCAATCATTTGTGCTTTCCCAGCTCCCAACATAAAAGAGGCACTGAATAAATGTCTACTAAATAGATTGAGTTAATCTTTATAAAATACAAAAAATGTATCCTCCTTTTAAGTGAAGTCCCAAGTGAAGGAATCTAAATAGACAAAGGTCCTTGTTTGGGTAGGGGGATCGCTTTGTCACATTGATAAGCACTGTATGAAGTAGAATTTCTAGTTTGTTGAAATGGCATTAGCTTTTGTTTTACCTCAATTAAATCCCCTTTGGGAGTCTTGAACCTCAATTTTCTTTTCCATGTGTATATATATCTCTAAGTTTAAAGTAATGTTAGATTAGAGATTTCTTAAAAAATATATAGCATGGAAATCTAAAGTATAAGCAAATAAAATAAAACAGCAAATAAAAAAAATTTATACCATGACCAAGCGGGATTTATTCCAGTATGCAAAGCTAGTTCAACATTTCAAAAACCAATTAATATAATTCATCACATCAACAAGCTAAAGAAGAAACACATGATCCTATCAATAGGTACAGAAAATCACTTGACAAAATCTAGCACCCATTCATGATTAAAAAAAAAAAAAAAGCTCTCAGCGAGCTAGAAATACAACAGAACTTAACTTGATAAAGAATATCTACAGAAAACCCACAGCTAACATCAGGGTTAACTATGAGCAGCTAAAGGCTTTCCCACCAAGATGAGAAAAATGGCAAGGATATCACGTCTAACCACATCTATTCAACATTGTACTAAAAATACTAGTTAATTAAATAAGACAAGAAAAGGAATAAAACTCTACCACCTGGGAAGGAGGAAATAAAACTGTCTTTGTTAACATATGATGTGATTATCTGTATAAAAAAATTCCAAGGAATCAAGAAAAGCTTCCTGGAACTAATCAGTAATTATAGCAAGGTTTCAGGATACAAGGTTAATATACAAAAGTAGATTGCTCTTTTATATGCCAGCAATGAAAAATTGGAGTGAACAAAATTAATAATGCAACACCATTTACCTTAGCAACAACAAAGGAAACATTTAGATATAGATCTAATAGGATACTTGTAAGATTTACATGAGGAGAACTACAAAACTCAAATGAAAAAATAAAAGAATGAAATAATTGAGAGTTATTTCATGTTAATGGGTAGGCAAACTCAAAATTGATAAGATGTCAGTTCTTCCCAAACTGATCTATAGACTCAATACAATCATATAAAAATCACAGTGGATATTGACAAACTGATATTTATGGCTATCAACAAACTGATTTTACAGTTTATATAGAGAAAGAAAAGACCCAAAGTAGCTAAGACAATAGAATTAAAAAGTTGGAGAAATGACACTACCACTTCAACTGTAGCTATAATGCTATAATAAACAACACAGAAATATTGCTATTATTGCTGAAATAATAGACAAATAGATCAGTGGAACAGAAGAGAGAGCCCAAGCAATAGACCCACAAAAATACAGTCAACTGATCTTTGACAAAAAAAAGCAAAAGCAGTTCAATGGAGAGAGTATAGCCTTCTCAACAAGTGGTGCTAGAACAATCAGACATCCACAAGCAGAAGAAGAAGGAGAAGGAGAAGGAGAAGGAGAAGGAGAAGGAGAAGGAGAAGGAGAAGGAGAAGGAGAAGGAGATGGAGAAGGGGGAGAAGGAGATGGAGAAGGGGAAGAAGGAGAAGGAGGGGAAGGAGAAGGGGAAGGGGAGGGGAGGGGGGAGGAGAAAAGGAAGCAGAACAAGTAGCTAGACACAGATTCTACAACCTTCTCAAAAAATCATCTCAAAGTGCATCACAGACCTAAATGTAAAACTATGAAACTCCTAGAAGATAACATAAGAAAATCTAGGTGGTTTTGGGTTTTGGCAATGACTTCTTAGGTACAACATTAAAGGCAATATCCATGAATGAAAAATTCATAAGTTGGACTTCATCAAAATTAAAAACTTCTGTTCTTCAGAAGATTCTGTCAAGAAAAAAAGAAAATTTGAAGACAAGACACAGAATGGGAGGAAATATTTGTAAACCACACATCTGATAAAGGACTATTATCTAAAATACACTGAGAACCCTTAAAACTCAACAATAGGAAAATAAACAACTCTTTTTAAAAATTGGCAAACGATCTGAACAGCTACTTTACCAAAGAAGATATACAGATAACAAAAAGCATATGAAAAGATGTTTGATGTCACACATTAGGAAATTAGAAATTAAAACAATGAGATGCCACTACATACTTATTGGAATGGCTGAAATTCAAAACACTAAAAACATCAAATGTTGAGGAGTATGTGAAGCAACAGGAACTCTTATTCATTGTTAGAGGGAATACAGAATAGTACACCCACTTTGGATATCAGTTTGGTGGTTTCTTATAAAACTAAATGTAATCTTACTATATGATCCAGCAATCATGCTTTTTATTGTATGCCCAAATGACTTAAGAACTTATGTTCATGCAGAACATACAAATATTTATACCAGCTTTATTCATAGTTGGTAAAATTTGAAACCAACAGATATATTGTTCCATGGTGTATAGAAAATTAACCTCTGATACATCCATACAATATTTTTTACAGTGCTAAAAATGCATGAGCTATCAAGTCACAGACGTAGAAGAACCTAAATTCTACTTCTAGGTGAAAAAAGCCAATCTTAAAAGTCTTCTTATTGTATAACTCCAACTACATGATATTCTAGAAAAGGTAAAATTACGGAGATAGTAGAAAGTTCATTGGTTGTCAGAGGTTTCAGAAGAGAGAGGGATGAGTCAGTGGAGCATAGTGATTTTTAGGACAGTGAAACTATTCTTTATCATACTATAATGGTAGATTTATGTCACCATAACTTGTCAAAATCAATAGAATGACCAAAACGAATAGTGAATATTAATGTTAATTGTGGACTTTGGTTGATAATGATGTATCATTATTGGTTTATTGAATTATAACAAGTGTATCATGCTAATGAGAGATATTGATAATAGGGGAGGCTGTGTGTGTGAAGGGTGGGGGTATGTCCGAGCCCTGTGTACTTCTCATTCAATTTTGCTGCAAACATTAATCTGCTCTAAAAATCATTGAAGTTCATCAATTTTTAAAAAGCATATAAATCTCAATAAATTAGTCCATTAGATGAATTTCAAAGTATTATATTTTGAGATTCTATACCATGAATAATGGGAGGATTCATACAAAACCCTGCTTACTTTTTATTATATTAATAATTTTTTAAAAAAAAATTTTTAACGTTTATTTATTTTTGAGACAGAGAGAGACGGAGCATGAACAGGGGAGGGGCAGAGAGAGAGGGGGACACAGAATCCGAGGCAGGCTCCAGGCTCTGAGCCATCAGCCCCGAGCCTGACGCGGGGCTCGAACTCACGGACTGCGAGATCGCGACCTGAGCTGAAGTCAGACGCTCAACCGACTGAGCCACCCAGGCGCCCCTATTATATTAATAATTTTTAAGTTAACATTTTTCTTATATTCAATTATATTTCTTCAAAATTTCTGTGTGTCATCTCATAAAATAAATTTCATGTTTGAATGCTTAAACTATAATGAGACTAATTTCTAAGAACTCACATAAATGTGTTTATAGAAGAGGAGTTCTAATTATGAAAAGAAGTTCAAAAGAAAATACAGACTATGGATAGTGAATATTATTGTAGTTAAAATAGAATATATTATATTTAAAAATGAATAGATCATTAGAGATTATTTTAAACATTGAAATAAGTGTATAAACTTACGTGTTTCAGATTATTAACATTGGAAATTCACCATCTAAAATTTCTTGATAACAAAAAGTAAAGTGTTAGGTTTAAACTTCCAGGAAAAAAATGCTAGGTAAATATTAGGTTGAAAGATACACTTTTTTTGCCCAGGAAAACTGTCAAATATCAACAATTTCATTTGACTTTGATACCTTAGCCAGGTTGGGATTGCAAAATTGGGCAATAACTAACCACAGAAGGTGGTTATAATGATTATTGGGCTTAAATGTAAATGTTAAAGGGTAATTTTCCTAATAAAACGTAGTCAGCACAAAATTTGGAAAATTTGTTAATTTATTCAATAAATAGTTACTGAATTCTTAGTGTGTGCCAGATGGCTTCTGATGGGTAGTTATGGAGAACATTGATATGACGTTATGATGCAAACATGCTCACTGATCATTCTGAGGAGGCATCTGAGATGCTATCTACTTTATAATCCACTATTCTCTCAGTGCATAGTATTTAGCTCTAACTTTGTAGTTTGATAGTCTGGGTTCAAGTTTCCCACTACTGCTTAGTAGCTGTGATCTTGGGCAAGTTTTTACCTCTCTTAGCTTCGGTTGTCAATCTATGAAATGTAGATAGTACCTAACTCACTGAAATGAGTGAGAAATTAAAGAGATTTGTTTCAGTCAGCTTGAGGCTCCTATAACAAAAACACCACAGACTGAGCGGCATACACAGAAATTTATTTATCACAGTTCTGGAGGCTGGGGAGTTCAAGATCATATTCCAGTCAATTGGGTTCCTGGTGAGAGTCCTCTTCCTGGTTTGCAGATAGATGCCCTCATTCCTGATTTGGTAGAGAGAGAGGGAGAGAAGGAGAGACAGAGACACAGATCAGCTCTCTTTTGCCTCTTTTACAGGGGCACTATCTCATTCATAAAAGGCTCTGATCTCATGACCTAATCACTTTTCAAAACCCCACCTGCAAATACCATTATTTTGGGTTTTAGGTTTCAACATATGAATTTTGGAGGGACACAAACATTCAGTTCATAACAAAATCATATGTAAAATGCTTAACAATATAAAATAACATTGTATCATTGTATGTGAGTGCAGGAATGACCAAGACTTAGCTTTGCCTGCCCCCAAGCGAATTACAGTCCTATAATGATATTTTTTCTTGTAACAAATGTGAGAACTTTGACATCTTGGCCAAACATTATTAGATGAGAAAAATTTTATGGCTAATAAAGTTTTCTTTGAAAAACAAAATCTTTTGTAGTAGATTTAGGGCTCAGTAGCTAATTCTGTGCCTAGGAGGTCCTAGTTTATCTTGGGTCCCAAATATTTAAAGAAGTGATATTTATTTTTTTTTTTAATCCCTGAATATTGCTAATATTTCTGCAAGAGCTGGGCAGAGATGAACCAAAATGACTAAAATGCACCCCACTGAAGTAATTCCCAAAATTCTGATCAGTATTCAGATTAGTAGCGTGTAATGAGGGCCGGAATATAAAGGTATGTGCAGAGTCTACTTTTCGCAGCCAAACTACACAGCGTAAAATCATCATAATTATAAAGTTCAATCAGAATTTAAAGGAAAGAGGTATTTGGATGATTTTAGGAGAGTCCCTCAACTAGGATAATTTGAAAACTTAAACTATGGTAGGGAAGAGCTGGCCAAAAGCGAGAATACTGAATCCACTGGACAAGACTTTCTCCCCCATGGGGACTGAAGATGTGTATTAAACAAGTTCTACATCTGTTAGTTGTTTTGAATGTTATGCTGTGCTCCGTGTCAGTCTTAATATACTAACACAGCCCAGTTTGCCTAGATCTCTACAGTGCTTGAGTAATGCAAGAAAGCTCTTTGAATGTGTATTTATTGTATTATATGGTTGGTTCTTTCTGAGCTCACGAACCTTCCAACTCTGTACTGATTATATAGCTAAACTTTCAAAGAACAGTTTAATTTGCCTTATTTACATCATTTCAGGAATACCTCACCATAGTCTCCAAGTGCTGACAACATTGTCCAGATGTCATTCAAACAAATTTTATATTATGCTTCTTAATTAGGCTGTCCAATTAGAGGTAAATGATAATGTTGGTTACAAAATTATATTCTTTTTTAAAAAAATGTGAAGGCTAAGAAATAAATAATAACAAATAGATTAAAAAAGATACCAACATATAAATATAATTGAATTGGAAATATTTTTAATTAAGGATACGTAAACAGATATTTAGAGAAAAACACTCTAAAATATTACAATTATGTTTGTCAAGTTCTTTAGCCCACAGAATAGGGAATGATTCAATATATCATTAGCACCAAGAGAAAGTTCAAGACAGCCTCTGATCATGTCATACTTAATTACAAAGTTAATGGACAGTGTTCCCAGTAAAATTAAACTCTGACAACATCTTTTAAGGAGCACTAAAACTTATTATCAAATAAATATCAATACATTACATTTTTCCCCATGGGAATTATAATCATAGTATTTTAAACCATTTAGAGAACTTGAGAATGCTTTTCTCTGTATTGATTCATACAATTTATATTTTGGAGTTTGTAAAATGTATTAAATTCTATAAAACGCCTTTTCTAAAATATCTCTGATTGTCAAAAATTATGTCCAAATGAACATAAAACAATGACAGATGCATGTAGATCATTCACATATTAACTATTTTAAAAATTCATGCAATTAATCACAATTAAATCACTTTAGGAACAATATTGTATCACTTTAGGAAGGAATAGAAACATTATGAAACAACTTTAATACTTTTGAAGCTATATGATGTATATTAATAGTCATATCCAGGAAATTATCAGGTATCATTAAACTTATAAATGGAGTTCTCTAAGGGTGCCTGGGTGGCTCAGTCAGTTAAGTGTCTGACTTCAGCTCAGGTCATGAACTCGCAGTTTGTGAGTTCGAGCCCCACGTCGGGCTCTGTGCTAACAGTCAGGGCCTGGAGCCTGCTTTGGATTCTGTGTCTCCCTCTCTCTCTGCCCTCCCATGCTCGCACTGTGTATGTGTCTCTGTCTCTCAAAAGTAAATAAACATTAAAAAATTTTTAAACACATTGCTTGGGGTTCAAAATATTTGTTTGTGCTAGGGAAAACCTCTAGTGCTGATTTCCTTTGCTACAATATTATCCATTATTTCAGTCTTCTGTTTTGCCTGTTTTGTAGACATTTAAAAAAAAATTCTAGAAAGAAACACTGTTGTTATAAATACATTTTATCTTCCACAAGACCATGTTAGAAGAAAAAGCAAATGGTATATTATTTTTGTGTATTTTGATCAGATATATTTAGGCCCTTAAATCAAAAAAAAATTCCTGAACTTACTGAAATCGAATATGTTTCTCTTAAGACAATTTTTACCCAGTAAGTTTTTGAAACTTGACTTGCACTGCTATTTTGAACACAGTTTGTGTGAGTTTTAAACATCTTGCAATAGCTAAGCAAAATTTATAAAATTAAGTTTATTACCACCAATATGTGAATAATATTTCAATATTGGCAATTTATATAAGATCAGATTTGAAACATACAAGTAAAAAATTATAACCCATTGGTCTCTTTTTCAATTTGCCTGTATTATTAAGAAAATAATTTTTAACTTTCTGGTTTATTTTGCCTTTGTATACTTAGTTTATTCACTAAGTAGGGTCAGTATGTATAAATAAAGTAAATAAGATTTGTTGGGGCATTCAAAATTCATTTTACTGATTGTATTATTTGTTTCCATTTATAAATGAGACTGCAGGTTGCTTTGCTTCTGCAACAGTTGCAAATTATCTGTGGTTCACCTGTATTTCCAAGTATTTGCTAGACATTTGCTTTTTTGGGTGTCTTGTAGCTACATGAAACAAAATATATTCAAAACAAACATGATATCTTTCTCCAAAGTCTTCTATTTCTTACATTTTACATTTCAATTGATAGCAGATTATCCTTCCGTAAACATGTACAACTCCAGAAGCTATCCTCAGCATTTTTTCATCTGTTTTATATCCTACATCCAGTTTTATTGCTAAATTGACATTTCCTAACCAGTGAGACTCTACTCAATTTAGGAGCCTTATACTCAAATGGCATCTTCTCATGAAAGCCATCTCAATTATAAAGTAGAGTTAATCATTTCTCTGTTGTTTATGGAGTTTCACTGTTTATGGAGCTTTGCTGGAGAACTTATCACACGCTGCAATATTTTGCTATTTATTAGCTGGTGGTTTCAAGTGCTGTTTCTGTGTACAGACCACTCCAAAACTTAGGGAGTATAAAACTATAGCTAGTTTTACTGTGCTCATGATATAGAGGGTCAGAATTTTAGGAGCGATCAAGTAGCCAGTTTTTACTTGGGTATCTCATGTGCCTGTAATCAAACATAGTCTTAGAGCTATTGACTGGGCTGTGTATATGTAGCTTTTCCAACATGGTGGTGTTAGTTGGATTACTGACATGGCAACTCGCTTCCTCAGGGCTACTGTCCCTAGAGAAGCAGATGGAAAGTGCATGATCTTTCATGATCAGCCCAGGAAATCACATAGCATAATTTCCATTACATTCTGTTGGTTACAGGTGACTCAGCAAATGGACAGATGACCAGCTCACGCCACCCCATTCTTTCTGCTGTCCTTCTAAAATGTGTCTTTCTCTCCATTTCATCTATATCTCTCTAAACCTTTTCCATTTTCAAGGTCTCCCTCAGTATCACCTGCCTTCCAAAGCCTTTCCTGATCTTATCATTCAGCTATAAGAGCCAGTACCTTTGTGGTTGAGTACAGAAAAATATCAGTTATATCTCAGGTCTCCTGTCATGAGCCACATGACCTTGGAAAAGTTATTTAATCCTTCCATGTGAAAAACAGAAATAGTAACAGGATCTACCTACCATACAGGGTTGTTATGAACATTGAATGACCAAACAGTAGAGAGCATTCCCTATGATATATAGTATAGACAATGTTAGCTACCATTGTTATATCTTCTTTCCTCAAAGCCTATAGCATTTTATTTGTATCTTTTATGTGTCTATCATAATCTTCCAATTGTGATAATAATTTGTGGGCTTATTTTGTATCTTTTGCATATTTTGCATGTGTTTTAGAGGCCACTTGTGCCAGTTGATATGTGTGTCTTGAATATCAACTCAGAGCCCCTCTGAGTCTTTAAGCCTCAGTAAAAAAAAAAAAAAACAAAACATGAAAAACTTGCAGTTTTTTTTCCTCTCTGTGATTCCTTATAAACTTTTCTCCCTATGATTCCTCTTGCAGAAATTAAAAAAGAAAAATCCAGGAAGACTTCCTCAGTTTTGAAGGATAAAGGTAATAGAGTCAATTTGATGTAACACTAGTATTTGACATAATACTAGAAATTTATTAGCAAAACTATCTGAAAGAGTCCATAGTACCTTAGAGTCATCTCCTTTGCAGATATGTGAGCCCAAACTTCACAGGTCACATTCACATATTTGAAAACTATGTCCCTCAAAAACTTTCTTCTAGTTCATTGTCACTTGAAAAGTGCTCTGATTACAATTTCTAAAAGAAAGAAAAAAGAAAGAGGATTTTTCCTTAAAGAATGAGAAGAGGGGGAAAAAGTTAGAAGGAAAGTAAAAGTTATGGAAAGAACTTGCCCTATGTGCTTTGATTCTCTCTTTTCTATGCATTCATAAAATATATATTTAGTGCAGAATCTATGCAAACACTTGCTAATCACTGGAAAACAAAGACGGCAAAGCCGGTAATAGGGAGGAAGACTCTCCAATTAGAGTTCTGAATTGTTCTTTTCCAAGACTCTTAGTCAAGTTCTGTATGCTTGAGTCTTGTCTGGCTCTATGTTACTATGAAAGAGCATGACATTCTTATTTACATTTTGCAATTTCAATCTCTGGAATGGACTGACTTTCCTTTATGTCCATCTAAAGCCCAGGTCTCTTTCCAAGCATAAAACATCAAGCCTTCTCTATCTATTTCAACTTTCACTGAATTCTCTCTTCTGAATTCGTATACTTACATGTTTATAATCTAATATACACATATATATGTGTGTGTGTGTTTTATTAATTATTTGAAATACCACCTATTTAAGCATCAAGAGTTAATGTTATTCACATTAATTTATGTGGATAGACAAGTACCACATTTAATAATTACTTTTTGTGCATCTAGTATGCGATAATCAGAACATGTACTCACCAGACATAGGGAGTACAAGAAAGTCATGGTCTTTGCTTTCATGGAATTCATAGTATTAATTACATAATTAATTAAAGCAATAAGAATTATAGAGGAGATATACAGGGTGCTATAAGAGACTGCCACGGGGGATTCTAGTCAAGTGTGGGGCATCTGAGGAGGCTTTCCTGAAGTTATATTAAATTCAAGTAGGAGGATGAGGAATTAGCCAGGCAAATGTGTAAGAATCGTTTGAGCGAAGCAGGGCATCTGCTCTTTGATATCTACTTTATACATTTTGCTTTAGCAGGTTGTGCTTTAGATCTTAATCATTTATAAACAAGGAAGCTGAGGCAGAGATAATGCAAGATACTCAGTATAACATCGTAGGTAAGAGGTGAAGACAAGAATCAAAGTTCAGTCTTTCAGACACTAAAGTCCATCTCTTCATTTTAACACAGATAACTGCTCCTTAAATAAGGTTCTTATATTTTTATTCTTCAAAGCAATTTTTCTTTGAGTGTAGAGTCATTACCTAAGTTTGAAAAATCTATTTGACTCAGAAACATTGGCTCTGCAGTATGTAAATATAGTCTTAGTCCTTTAGCTATTGGGGGGAGGGGCTCCCCTTAATTCCCACAGAAGAGTTTAGTCTATTTTTTCTCCAGTGATTATCTGTACTTTGAGAGAGATTCCTCATTCTCCTTTCTCATTTTATCTGACAATTAATGAGATTATTTTCCTTGATTGTGTGAGAACTGAAGTGTCATTGAAACACACTACCAGGAAAATCCAAACATATATATGGAGATATATAGGGATATCTATATCTAGATGATGAATCGATAGATAGATACATACACACACATATATAAATATATATGTATATGATTTGCAAACCATAATTTGCACAAAGTAAACCTTCCCTCCTTCCAATGTAGTGTGAGATACATTTATTTGGGTTCACAATTATGCCACAGGAATATTTGGGCCTTATATTATTTGTTCACAAGAAAAGCAGTTCAAAAGAAAGACTGGAGCTTACCTCTAAAACTACCTTTGAGGCACTGATGATTACCAAAGATTTAAACTACTACTTAAAAGACTTCACTTGTGCCAAAGCTTAAGCTAGTTGGAAATGGCAGTTGTAAAAATCTGTCCCGGAAAATATTATCTGGGGGGTTTAAATCCACACTGACCACTTCACTAAGCAGACTCCTGTAATTTCTATTTTTGTTGTTATTGTTATTAATGTACAATTTCAGGCAATTTCCTAGTGAATACTTTGTCTTTAACGTTAAATCCTGTATTTTGCAAGATGTCTCCACAGTCACTAGAAAATTATGTATATAAAGGTTCACTGCATATGATTAGTGATTTAGAACTATTTCAAATGCACCTGTCTTATTATTCAATTGTGTTAATGCCATCAAATGTCTTTGTTATGTATAAGTTAGATACTATTTTAGAAGAATTTTATTACCACCTTTCCTTTGTTTTCTGAGTATAATTTATCATTACAAAAAAATTCAAAGAATAAAGTGCAGCATTACTTGTAATATTTCAGGGACATTAAACACTTCTGCCATATTACTGTATTTGAAGAGGCTCTTTGAAGCCTGCTGCTGAACTGTGGCAGAATCAGAATGCAGCAATTCCACTTGCTAAAAAATCCACTTATTGCATTGGAGTCACTGTATTTTGTGAGTTATTTCTATTAAGCTGCTACAAGTTTGCCTACATTTGCCAGTCTCATCAATTCCACTTGCATGTACACATTAGAATACATACTGAAATAGTGCTACAACTCATAAACCTCGGGTTATCACCCAGAAATCCTTTGAGGCCCCATTTATTGGGAATGTGATGGCCATGAGCAAATTAAGGATTTAGGGAAACATGATTAGACTGTGCCTTTATTTAAGAAGATAGAGGTGTAGGGAAGAAAAAAGAGCAGGAGAAAGACACATTTTGCTGGCTTTTGCTGCTGGTTCAGCTACTGACTTCCCTTGGTTAGTGGACTCACCTAAGTCCTCTCAACACACCTGCAAGAGCAGAAGCCTGTGTGGCCTTGAACATCAAGAAACCAGACAATCCTGTTAGACATGCCTATTATTGGTTATATTCTCTATCTTACTGTCACTTGTAACAGCTAGTCTGATTTATATGATGATGGAAGAATCACCCATGGTCTGAGGCACTGCAGACTGAACCCAAACAAGGCAACAAAGAGATTAATTAATTTCTCTTCTACTGAGACCACAATAGTAGCACTCTTAGGTTACTCTGGTATTGGAGTAATATGATGGATGTTAGAGGTATTTTCTAATTTTGTGACCCAGGCCTGTGTATGTTTGGATCTAATGCCAGAGAATTCTCAGTGGAGCTTGTCTTTCCTTATGTTCTGATGCTTGGGACCATGCACATGATGATCCCCCAATTTCTATTTGTCATAAACATGCTTTCTCTTGGCCATTCCCACCTGTACAAACGAAAGATAGAGCTAAGGATGAGGTAAGTTGTCTGAGGACCTTGATCCCCAATGATTTAGAGTTCATTGTGGACACTCACCCTAGTTTATTACTGCCTTTATCTGGGGCAGTGTAGAGGGATTAAAAACCTGAAACCATTTTCCTATTCTTCTGTGAATTTTTTTTTTCCATCACAACCTCCTTGCCCAGATGACTTTGAGAATTCTAAATTATATCCAAGCATCTTTAAATATGTTCCAGATCTTTTTTTTAAATTTTTTAATGTTTATTTAGTTATGAGAAAGAGAGAGAGAGAGACAGAGAGATAGAAACAGAGTGTGAGCAGGGGAGGGGCAGAGGTAAGAAGACACAGAATCTGAAGCAGGCTCAAGGCTCTGAGCTGTCGTCACAGAGCCCGATGTGGGGCTCGAAGTCATGAACCACGAGATTGTGACCTGAGCCAAAGTCTGATGCTTAACTGACTGATCCAACCAGCACCTCTAGATCTTGATAATCAAGATTCATAAGCTTTTCTGTAGGCTCTTGGACAAACACAAAGAAACTACCATATTTGTAAAATCACACCAAAAAAAGTGCTCTCCAATGCTTTGCTCCTGACAAACAATACAGATGACTTAAAAAAAAATACCTTAATAGCTGACCCAAGCCAACAATATCCTTATCCTTCCTAATATACAAGTACAGAATTACTATATAACATTCTTCACAGTTTGGGTAAGATTTGATATCCCACTCCTTTCCTACTTCAGCCTGTGGACTTCCTAAATCAGGTGAAAACCCCTTGAAATCAAAATGGACACTGAGAGGAAATGACCTTCAAGAAAATCAGTGCAAGAAATGATCCAGCCTGGGAGCAGAAGGCATCTTCCTATTATTGAACTTGGACATAAAAATCACTTTTGGGGAGCCTGGGTGGTTCAGTCAGTCAGTTAAGTGTGGGACTCTTGATTTCGGCTCAGGTCATGATCTCATGGTTCTGAGATCGAGCCCCAGGTTGGGCTCTGTGCTGTCAGTGAGGGATGTTTTGGGATTCTCCCTCTCTCCCTCTATCTGCCTCTCCCCCACCCCCTGCTCACACACAAGTGTGCTCTTTCTCTCAAAAATGGACATTTTTTTTTTAAATCAATTTTAGTGGCCTAGAAGGCTCAGTCAGTTGAGTGTCCGACTTTGGTGAACTTTCACCACATTTAAAGTGAGGAGTTTATGACTTTCAAATACATTATAAATTTGCATTCCACCTCTTCTTTCTTTCTCCACCGATATCAAAGCAGTCTTGTGGGTTCTCTCCCTCATTCTTGTGTTTTATAACTACTTTCATCTCACGTAAACATATACACCTCCCCACTTAAATCAATATGCTGCATCTTGAACTTGAAATTCCAGGTGCTGCACTCTCCCACCCCACTAGGAATCTGTCCCCACCAACATTTCTCATTTCACAATACATTATTATTTTTTTCTGGTTTAGCCAGGAAATGCAAAAGCAGTAAATTACCCCCATCAGCTTGAAAAAAGTTAATGAAGCTTCTCAGTCTGTTTATTCAATCCATGGCTCTTGATTTCATCTTCAGATGCTGAAATACAGAAAAAAAAATAGGCCCTACTTATACTTAGCACATTAAATGGCAACACGGAATTTTCCTTGCCACCAAAGCCATTTAAAAATATTCTGCAAACATATGGATATTTAAGGATATGGAAAGGAAAATATGGATATTTTCTACCAAGAAAATCTTGCTTTGAGGGACACAGCCTTTTCAACAGAACTCCTAAGTCCATTCTTGACACTATCCAGAGTCACCTGGACTCAATTCTAAGCAATTGCTTGAGTGAGATATTCATTTACGAGTCCCACCATCATATTCTGCACTCTCCCCCTGACACACACACCATAAGGTGGGAATAGAACAAAGGGCTGGAAGGATAGATTACTCCCCTTCCCTTCCTTTCTCACTGCATCGAAAGTACTTTTTGTCCGTAAAATGTTTACTGAGATATGTTGCAGACAAGGCAGAAAACTGGTTTATCTTTTACATAGGCTATTGAGGAAGTATGATCCTATTCAAGACATCACCCACATATATGTCTGGAACACATGATATGATTAGAATCACTTTATATTTGAATCTGGTAGAATAAACAAAGTTTTTTTTTTTTTAAACTAAGGGCCACATTTTTACGACGGTGGGAGTTTATAGATAAAATTGGCTTTTGTGTTTTATTTCTGTCTTATTCTTGAAATGTGTTTGACTGGAGTCTGATGACTGAAGCACCACATTTACATGACAGATGCAGGGTTTTCCATTTGTTTATTTAAAAAAAAATAATCACATAGCCTGAAAGAAATAAACTAACTTAGTGCTGATTATAACAGTTTGGGAGACTTCTAGAAGCCATATGTTTTTTAAAAAATTACAGCTAAAATAAGTTCCTATCCATCCAAAGCCCATTCTCTTAAATGAACAAATAGATTGTAACTCATTTGACAATTTACGTTTATTTTAAATGAAAATGATCATGGAGGATGGATTGTTGTACTCTATACTGTTGTTTCCTTGTCTCTGTATGATTAAAATCATTTTTGTAAGAAAACATTATATAAGTTCCACCCAAGTTCACCTTACTTATAGCTCACTGACTCCATTATATATGTGTTCTCAAATCCTTTTATCTTGGCTTCAAATAAAGGCTCAATGTTTTGTTTTGTTTTGTTTTGTTTTTTCCAGAGCCTATTAAGGGGAGAGAAGTGAAGCTTCCAGTTTCCCTAAAGGAAAAAGGTAATATTGTATAATGAAATGTGAAAACACATTGATCTGCCTATTGCATATTCAGTTATTTGCAAAAAAGCAATATATCATTTATTTTTCAGGCTTTTAAAACTATAACTTTCATACACCCTTGTATATGTGTGAGCAAAGGAAAAAGGACTATTTTCTCTCTCAAATTTCTAAATTTTACTATGAAATAACAAAGACAAGAGTAACTATGTCAGAAATACTGTGAAAGCTTTTTAAAATGCATATGTTATTCTGACTCCACCAGTCTGTAGTGGAAAATCTGCATTTAGTAAATATCCCAAGGTGAATCTTAAAAAGAATAGCTATAGAAACCAAAGACTTAAGATAAAAACACTTAAAATTTCTCAGTGTTAGCTTGCCATTCTGTTAAGTTTGGATACAACCAAACTCTAAACAAATTTTATAGCTAGGAGGAACTTAGAGATAAACTATAGTCCAAAACCTTCATCTTATAGATAAATAAAAATGGAGTAGCCAAGAAACTTTTCAAAATTATTGTGATTTGCAATACAGTCAGCATTAGAAATCTGATCTAAAGCAAACACCTCCAGCCTTCCCATTATACTACAATCAAAGTAATGTGGATTCTGATATGCACGAAGTTATGTCTCCTAAAACATAAGTAAATATGGTTAGTCCAATATAATATATTTAGTTTCTAATTAATCCCAGTACCTTCTATGGGCACGGTATCATATTCAGAATTTTCTAATATTTCTTATTGTCAAGATGAACATAAGTAAACCAGTGAGACCATGAAATTATACTGACCATACTGAATGTTAAAAATAGGTTAGAAATATACCTGAGGAGAAGATCTGCATGAACTATTGACCAATTAATGTACAGGGACTTAGTGATAAAAATCCAAACTTACTGGCAATATTTTATTTAAAAGAAAAAAAAAACTTTTGGTAAACTTGTAACACATGTGTTGGAGTTGGGAGAGTTGTGGGTGAGCTGGGGGAGGGGAAAGCAGCAAGGACATAGAGAAATGAAGGGCACATGGAGAGTCTTCATTAGTGAGTGTAGCAATGTATAGAAAAACACCCTTAAGTCATATTTTTCTAACTTTGCAATTAATTTTAAATTAAACGAAATTGCTACTTAATGAAACATAAGAGTACAACATGATTTTTGTTTCTCAGCCCATAGGCATACTTGATTTTTTTTAAAGCAACATGGATTTGAAATCTGTTAAGGCCTTTATATTTCACTTTAGAAATGTATTATCATATCTAAAACTTTATCTTCACTTATGATAGTAGTTATTTCAGTGCTATATACAACTTTATGTTATTCTGGTATAATATGTAAATCAGAATATTTTACCTTGCAAGAGAATTCTCACATGTAATGTTAAATGCCCAATAAATAGCAAAATGTTGCCACATTGTATTATAAATTGATTGCGAAGACTAATGGCATTCCTGTAGATTTACCTGAACACTAAATTATTTTAAAGAAACTAGATTTCTTTGGCATGATCTGATTGGTGGTTGGAGTGGACACTTACATAACAATCTAAGTTGAAATGATTTGATGACATTAAGTAATTTAAGCATTCAAGGATGCTATTATTCCTTTGCCAATCTAAAACAGAAATATTAAAAAAAAAAAGAGGAAAAGACAGGCATATTTCAAATTTCCACATTTTTATTAAGGCTGTTCAGTTCAAAAAATTTTCCCTGGAAGAAATGCATGTGGAATGAATATAATATATATATATATATATATATATATATATATATATATCTCCACACACAAAATAATTCAGATTTCCACCAAAATCACTTGATGTGCGTTTCAGTCTTTGATCACTGGACATACCTACTTAAGAGTTTCCTTTTTTTTATTCCTATCATTCCAGAATCCTTTTTCATCATCCCATGCCATATGGTCATTCTAACACTAGCCAGTTCATGGTCATAGATAATGGTGGTGGAAAATAAAGCATTTTGGAAAACATAGATTTTTTTAACATTCTGCCCTTATTTCATCAATTTTTATGTTATTGTACTATTTTCTCCCTAATTTTTAATGATGAGTATGTATAGACAAGGAAGGGGGTGCATAAAAATTCAACTAAATGCAATCACCAGAACTTTATTTTATTTTATTTTATCAAAATATAATTGACACACAATACCTAGTTAGTTTCAGGTGTACATCCTAGTGATTCAATACTTTGATACATTATGAAATGATCCCTGAGAAGTCTAGTTACTTTTTGTCACAATGCAAAGTTATTACAAAATTATCGACTATATCCCCTGTGCTTTACACCACATTCCCATGATTTATTTATTTTGTAACTAGAAGTTTGTACCTTTTAATCCTTTTCACCTATTTTGCCCTGTTCCCAACCTTTCCCCACCTCTGGTAATCAGGAAATTTGTTTCCTGTATCTATGAAACTATTTCTGTCTTGTTTGTTTGTTTGTTTTCTTTTTAAAAAAATTCCACATATAAGTGAAATTATATGGTATTTTTCTTTCTCTGTCTGACTTGTTTTACTTAGCATAATAACTTCTTGGCCCATATATGTTGTTGCATATGGCAAGATTTCAATCTTTTTTATGACTCAGTATTCCATTCTGTATGTATGGCTAGAGTAGGATTTAAGACAAAAAGAGAGCAAATCCAAACAGAAAAGATAAGCTTCATACTGGGAAAATGTATTACAATGCATATAATTAACAAAGGATGAATAAGCACATTATATTTTTTAAACCTACAGATTAATAAAAATAGAACAAACATACCAGAAATGTCAAATTTGTCTATGTTTATTCACTTTAAAAATTGCTAATTGAGCAAACAACCAAAAAATAAATTTATAATCACTGAAATGTGTGGGTAATATTGGTAATTTTTAATCAGGAATGACTAATATAATTTATTTCCATGATAGTAAAAGTCAAATAAATGAGAGAGAAAGAATAGCTGGAATCTATCTCAAATATATGCAATTTTAAAAAATAGGATATTTATATAAACCCCATTCTAGTATTAGGATGATTCATATAAAATAATTTTGAGTAATTGTGGAAGGTTTTTATAGTCAGAATTCAACATCATGGACGTGTAGAAGATACTAATACAATTCCAAATTACTTCAGCATACTGGAAGCCAGGTTCCAACAGAAATGAATGTAAGGAATTCAATTTGGGAAAAAAATCAAATTGTATATACTTAAGAGAAAAACTGTACAAAATCAGCATACAGGAATTTTGCCTTAAAGAAACCCTCAAATGAATATGAATAAAGAATTCAGCTTTTACAATATGAATTATACTGTTAATAGTGACTATAATAACTCATATCACCATTGCTCTTTACTCTTTATTTCAAATGATTTTGATCCTCATGGCCTTGTATGGTGTGTAGTTGACAAAATATCGTTCCTATTTTAAAAGTGTAACTTAACAAGATAAAAGGTGACTTATGAGCAAAATGATTTTGTCTTGGTTATTTTAGTAGAAAATATGTACTAAAGTGCTGTGGAATATGTGAACATGTAAAATATATTTTTTTCTATTTGCTCATTCTCCCTTCTGCGTTTTTAATTTTCTGACTTTTCTCCAGCCCTTTCATTATCTCCTTTTAAGCTTTCTTCATGAAGTTCAAAGTGATTGTCCTTATTTCAGAATATCATATTTGATTCCAAATATTCTTCATTGCACAGAAGACTCTTTTCTTTTCTTTTCTTTTTTTTTAATAGTAAGGTAGGTCCTTGAAGGGGCGCCTTGATGCTTCCTTTACAGAAGCTTTGTAGTTACAAAGAATGACCACCATGAAATGAGAGTTCCTTTCTGAATCTATTTTTGGAAGAATGTTATTTTGTTCAAGCACAGCCCAGTGGGAGAACTGGTACATAGCAGTTGTGTTAGATCTGGATTAGCCCTTTAGGAAAAAGTACTCCAGATGAAATACATAGTCTGAAGACATCTGCGTTTAAGGATTTCCACTTCCCATTAATCCTTTCTATAGAGATTCTGATTTTGTGTCCACCTGATTGGTTGTATATATTTGATCTCAACAAAACAAAATAAACAGTAAGTACAATCTTGGCTTATATCAGGCAAAGTCAGAAAGTTTTAGCTTGTCCATCCATCCATTTCTTTCACTTCAACTGCCATTTAACATTACATGATTTAACATGAAATCATAAAAATAGTGGAAAGCACCAATTTTCTTTTTTGTATACTTATTTTTTACCTTAGGGAGTAATAATCTTCAATTTCATGTTCGCATGGCAAAACACAGTTTTTTTTTTAATTTTAAAAAAATTTTTAATGTTTATTTTTATTTTTGAGAGAGACAGAATGCAAGTGGGTTAGGGGCAGAGAGATAGGGAGACACAGAATCCGAAGCAGTCTCCAGGCTCCGAGCTGTCAGCACAGAGCCCACTGCGGGGCTTGAACTCACGAGCTGTGAGATCATGACCTGAGCCGAAGTCGGACGCTCAACCGACTGAGCCACCCAGGAGCCCCCAAAATACAGTTATAAGTTACCTCTGCCTCTTTAAATTTGTAAGGTAGCTTCATGTGACATTGAAGAGAAATTTCAATCATTTAATTTGATATGAAAAAGTAAAAGCTTTCACGATAATTAAAATTGTTTAAACATCAAATCATAGACAAAAATAAAGTGGTCAGCTACTTAATTCTAAATTTTTGCCAAACTCACGACTTTGCTGTCATATCTCTAATGATTCTTTCCTTGAAGAAATTTATAGATCATATTAAACAAACTCGAATATGTGGATTGTATAGAATAATATATTTAAAATAATAAATAAGGTTATATTATTTAAATTATAGTATTTATAAAGCTTTATGTAAGAAATCCATATTTTATCATTTATATTAATGAAAGTAAAATTTTTTCAACAAATAGCAAAGTAACCGGTGAAAACAAATAAAGATCTTTGCAGTAAATCTGAAAATGACTTTATTCTGCCACAGCTTTTATTGAATCATAGAAATCACTATGAAACCAAGAATATCTTGATTCATTTTCCAAGTCAGCATTTGTGATATTCACTTTTATTACAATTTTTAAACTGGTGTTTAATATGTGCAAGTCCCTAAAGGTGGTTTCATATTTGTTGTTGTTAGCAAGGCTTCAGTAGTTGTTGCAAATTAATATTGAAACAAAAAGTAAATTTAAAGAAATGACTCCAGGATAACGTCTCACATAAGACTTCAAACATTTAATTTTTGCTGACAAATTTTTTCATCACTTATAGTGGAATAGAAAGTAAAGAAAATACTTCCTAAAACTTGCTTTCATCTGCACTTTTCTTTTGTGTTTTTTCTCAACTAATGACTCTTCAAAATATTGCTCAAAAACATTTCTTGAGTCCTTGCTCTGGTTGACAAACTGACTGGTTGTTCGCTTTATAGGTGGTTTTGATGGGCACTGTGCTCAGTACTGCAAACCCTAAGTGATGCAAGTCTCCAATTGCAGAATTAACTCAGAGGCAGACATACAAATACAAAATAAAATCCAGATGGGGGGAATCCTTTCACAATGTATACATATATCAAATCGCCATGATGTACACTTTACATGTCTACCAATTTTATGTGTCAATTATACTGTAATAAAGCTGAAATAAAAATAAAATAAAATGGAGTAAAATAAAATAAAATCCACTGGAGAGGAGTGAAATAAGAAATAGGAATTACAGCCAATGCTATAAAACTATAGAGAAAAAGCAACTTTAAAGCAAAGAATACACATTTCTTATTTAAACAGAGATACATTGCAATGTAAAATGTAAAAAGATGGAATGTGCCTTTATGTATAGTTCTTCCCTTCAGGACACTTGCCATTTAGCTTAAGAGTCAAAGAAAAACTTTTGTAAATGATGATGTATAGTGCATAATGATATGCCACTAAGGACAGAACAGCCAACTTAATTTGTAAAAACTCTCTATGGCATAAAAATGTCTTAAGATGTAGCCTTTAGCTATTTTAAGTAAGTTACGAGCACTAGTCTTATGAGATGCCAGTTTTCTCATTAATGAAATTCTGCCACTATATTCCACAAATTCTGTGAATATTTTTAATGTTTATTTATTTTTTGAGAGAGAGGAGGGGGAGGGAGAGAGATGGAGGGAGACACAGAATCCGAAGCAGGCTCCAGGCTCTAAGCTGTTAGCACAGAGCCCAGTGTGGGGCTCGAACTCATGAACTGCAAGATCATGCTGTGAGCTGAAGTCGGAAGCTTAACCAACTGAGCCACCCAGGTGCCCTTGAATTTTTAGTTACATAAGTGAATTTTATCTGTGTGTGTGTTTCCCCATTTTTGGGTAATCAAAAAAAAATTGATTAGAATGATTTTAACATATAAGGAATTTGTTTAGGGCAACAAGGTGTTTCATTTTCCAGCCTCTAGACTAGAGGAAGGAAAGGTAGGGAAGTGTGTGAATATGTTTTGAATGAACTAGCCTACATCATTAGCCGCAACAGGCCATATGTGACTATGAATATTTCTCTTTAAAATATATGAATGTCATGATAAAATGAGAGTCTCCTGTGAGTACTACCAAGATTCTTCTGTAATATTTTTTCACTTGAGAATACATCTTGAATTTTTTCATATTATATACAGAAAAGACAATGACAAGCCAAAAATTGGGTTTCAGCTTTCATAGAAGTCTAACAGAAGGTGTTGAATATAAAGGGGTAAATCACACAAATAAATGAACACCTATAAAACTGAGAGAAATGCTTTGATAGAAGGAACATGGTGCTATAAGTATAGAAAAATATGACTTAACGATGCCTGGGTGGCTCAGTCAGTTAAGCGTCTCACTTCAGCTCAGGTCACGATCTCACAGCTCCTGAGTTTGAGCCCCACATCAAACTCTGTGCTGACAGCTCGGAGCCTGGAGCCTGCTTCAGATTCTGTGTCTCCCCCTCTCTCTGCTTCTCGTCTACTCTGTCTCTGTCTCTGTATCTCTCTCTCTCTCTCTCTCTCTCAAAAATGAAATAAACATTAAAAAAAAATCTGACTCAGGTTGGGGAATCAAGGAATACTTCCAAACCAAGCAAAATTCTATCTGAGATGTGAAGGATAAGTAGGAATTTTAACCAGTGAAAAAACTGAGAATAGGAGAGGCCAAGGAGTGAAGAGATATTTCAGCACATTCAAATTTCTTGTGAAAAAGGACAGTCTTGCAGATGTGTAGAAAACATTAACAAGAGAAGTACAAAAACAAAACAAAGATAAGACATAAGCAGAACTTTGAAGGCCAGGAGTAGGCAAACTATATTTCATGGACCAAATCTAGAATGCTTGTATATTTTTAAATGGTTGAAAAAAATCAAAGGAAGAATAAAATTTGGGGGCACCTTAAACATATAAGAAATTCAAATCTCAGTATCTATAAATAGCATTTTATTAGAACACAAACACACTCATTTATGTTTTGTCTGTAGCAGTGTTTGTGCCATAAATAGCAGAGTTGAATATCTACACCAGAGATCAAATGGCCTGTAAAACTAAAATATTTACTCTCTGGCATTTTACAGGAAAAGTTTACCAACCCCTGCTATAAGCCATATTAAGGTTTTTGGTATTTAGTCTAAGGGCAATGGATATACACAAAAGTATTTTTTACATGTTTGACCACAGAAGGGGAGAGAGTTGCTTTCTGTGATGGCCTCTATGGCAGTGGGTTGGAGAAAAGCAGATAGGATTCAAGAAGACAATTAAGATATAACTGATGGTATTAAGGTGAGAGATCATGGTACCTTGACCAGGACGGTTGCAGGTGAAATGGAGAGAAGAGGACATTTTTGGAAAATATTATACTTAATAAGATTTCTATTTTATACAGCTAAATGGTTGGTGACACCACTGAGATGGGACACCAGAAAAGGAGAAGCTTAGGATCAATCATAAATGTGGCTAACAGCATGTTGAGTTTTAGCTGTTTATAGGACGCCCAAAAGAAATGTAGAGCTGGAAGCTGACTATCTAAGTGTGAGGTGCAGAAAAGGAATTTAGGTTGAAGATACACTTGTGAGATATGTTTGTCAGTGTATGGGTTTTGAAGGTGTGGTCACACATGGATGAGTGATGGAAAGAATCAAGGTGAGATGAGTAAAGTTCTGAGGAAAGTTAGTAAAGAATACATTTAAAACTGCTACTTGAAGAACCCAGGACATTCTTTTTAGCATGAGTACAACTAGGTATCTTGAAGGCCAATACTGGTAATCTATCTGTCCTGCTTTTCACTTGCTAAAAGTTGGTATTTTGTGCATTTTCAGTTTCAGTTTATAAGTCTTATCCCGAAGTTCCCAATGTTGGCTCTGTAAACATTATTTAAATACTGAGACCTAGAGACCTGCAAGGAAAAGTTTGACAATCTGTTGAAGAAGTAGATATTATACAGTCTTCTTTTATGAAAAGAATCAAAACCAGTTGGTCTCAGAGAGTTGTCTCTAAGAGCACTTTTTAGAATATGTTAATTCAACTTGCGTCAGTTGGAACATAATCAGCGTTGCTATACTGCTACATTATCTGGGACCAAAAATATTCTGATGTTCAATGATTGACATTAAACTTCCAAAAAGTTCCAGTTTTAATGTTATTTATTGTTCTAATTCTCTAAACTGACGTTACAGGATTTACTTTGTCTTTTGCAACTGATCATTCTAATAAGTGAATGCAACTAACATACATTTTGATTTACCATTCTGGAATTAAAGTTTTCCTAATAATACTGCAATTCACAAATGTCATCTTTGCTTATGACATTGCCATCTTCTAAGAAATATTAGAATTTGCTGTATTATTGTTTTTAAAATCTAATAGTTGATCTAGAATACTTGATTTAATAATCAACATTAGCATTTTAATATTAGTGTAGTTTTTTCTAGGTTTTCCCATGCCTGGTTTCTGATTTAATTATTGACATGATTTATTTCTGCCTTGAGTTATTTTAGGAAGAAAATATTATACTATCATGTTAACAAGTGAAGAGATTGATGCACAAAGATTAAAGGATTATCTAAGGTTTCTATGCTGGATTAGCTACTTAGTATCAGACTTAAATGCACCTAAAAATAATCTTATTTTCCTTTGTTCTTCAATATTGGAATATATTAAAAAGACTTATCCTTACACGGTCTCAAGGTTGTTTTTTTCCCCATAACAAATTTTTGCATTTGGTAGGAATGGAGGAAAGTTATAGGTAATTGTTGATTAAAAGACCAGTCAGGGGGGGCGCCTGAGTGGCTCAGTTCGTTAAGTGCCAACTTCAGCTCAGGTCATGATCTCTCAGCTCATGGGTTCAAGACCTGCATTGGTCTCTGTGCTGACAGCATGGAGCCTGGAACCTGCTTCAGATTCTGTGCCTCCCTCTTTCTCTGCCCCTCCCTCACTCACACTCTGTCTCTCTCTCTCTCAAAAATAAATAAACATTAAAAAAAAATTTTGAGAGCAGTCAGATTCAAGAAATAAAGTGTTGATAGGTGCCTTTACAAATCCATGATGACTCACTTTCTGAAGAATTGTTTAAGTGAAAATTGAACTAGTAATTGTAGCTCTGTCACTCTAAGCAGAAACTTACAGACTAACATTTTTTCTTGTTGTGCCGATCATGCTAAAATGCCAAGTTGACAGAATGGAAAGGGGTTATGTGTTGGCAAGAAAAGCAGTTAAGGTTTCAGGAATTTTCTGTATTATAATCACTGGCTTTACAAATTAATGTATCCATTACATTAATTCAAGTTTTGTGAATTTTTATTTTCTCCCTCCAAAAAAATTAATGCTCAATGATAAATACAACTATATGCATGTGAAATATATAAACAATTATGGATGTAAAGCCCCAAGATTCCTTCTTTGGTATTCTTTCCGGTTAAGGTCTCATTAGAAGGGGCAAAGTAGCATAAGAAAACGAGTCACTGTCCCTTTGCACATCTACTTTTGTTGTCACTCATGCTACCTTATGAGAATGTTCTAATATGCCTCTCTCCTTGAGGATAATTTTTTTTAATGTTACCATAAGTCTTTTTATTTTTCCTGTTCACTTTAAAAATGTTAAATGTATTGTTTTTCATATAAGGTCATGCATTATTTTTACATATTTGAATAAGATATAGGATGATCCATACTTAAACATGTGACCTTTTATTAACTTCATTGATTATTCTTGCTTCAGGTTAAAGAAAGTGAATGTTGGTGCCCAGAGAAACAGGGAAGAATCTAGTTAAAGAGGGATCCTCCCTTTGATAAGGAGAAACAAAAGAATGTCTGCTTCCTTACCTGAGCAAATGATTGTTGCACAACTTTCTGAACCCATTGAACGGTTTAAAGTCAACTGGCTCATTACCTAAAATACATTCAACCAACTATCCTGCCATCTTCAAGTAACATTACAGGACATTGTTCTGACTGTTCTTTGTGCAGCTGATAAGTGCAGCCTCTTCCAATTATTTCTTACTTATTTTAATGTGCACTCTTCACAATGGAAACTGCAAGAAGGAAAGAATAATGAGGCACACATAGGGAGGCCTAAAAGAAAGAGAAGATAAAGGCAGAGTGGCACTATCAGAAGCGTGGTACATCGGCTTAGCATATGTGAAAGACCAAGGATCGCAAAAACGAAATGATGACAGAATGAGGCAGGAAAAATGTATGTGTGTATTCTTTGCTGCGAAGAGAGAATGCCCTTGGGCTCATTTTGCATCTTTAGTGTCCACTCAGCAAACTTTCCTTGTGAGCATCAAACTCCTTGGGAATCTTGCCAAGGAAGGATTGCAGCATCAGGTCCTAGACACAAAGCTTTGAGTCACACATTAAGTGCTTGCATTACAAACTAGAACCATTTTAGAACTATGCCTACCTACAGAAGCTTATAAAGCAAATTTTTTTTTGACCTAATGGGAATGAGAGGCAAGAGAGAGAGACAAACACAGAGGCAGAGAGAATGTGTGTGTGTGTGTGTGTGTGTGTGTGCGCGCGTGTGCATCTGGGGGGGGCGGGTGTTTGTGTGTGTGCATACATGTTATGGAAAGAACACTGCTCATTAGCTTGAGACTCTAGCTTAGACTGGCTATAAACTAGTTAATTCACTTACTCTGGATAATTATTCCTGATTGGGGCAAATTAAATATAAAATCTGAAGATAATGTGTATCAGTGTTGAATGTGGGTGAGTCAGTTCTAATGGGCTTTTAGTAAGGCTTAGGTTAATGGAAGAGAGATTCCATTTCATGTTTTGGCCTGAGCCACCTAAAAGCGAAGCTTATAGATTTGATTTTCCTGACATCTTGAAACCACATTTTTCTTTGTTTTGTATCAATAACAAATTTTGAATGTTGGTATAGTCTGGGGATATTTTAGATGCTGTGTTTCCAAAGATGAGCAAGACAAAAGTCTGTCCAAGAAAATCTTACAATATTTGAAAAAGAGGGCTGGAAAAGAGGAAATATAAAGTGGCCTCCAATGCTGCCTTAGACAAGGGATATCAGAGTTTTTTATCCAATCTATGGGTATCTGCTATTTAGATATTAGTATATGAGTGCTCGTAAAATGTTTATTCAATTATTTAATCTAATCTTAGCCACAAATACATCAGCTAATACAATTTTCCATTTCATAAGGTGAAAAAATTAAAATTTAGAATTTCAGATGCCCCATATTAAATCATTGATTAATAAAAAGGAAATAAATTTCAAACCAAGGGATTTTTTTGTTTAGTCGGTTTGTGTGTCTGTTTTTCTCCAACTGCAGTACAAAATGATCTCTGCAAGTCCTTACTTTTATGAGGTTGCCTAATTACTTGAGAATACCATCACCTTGCCCCTTTATTATGAATGGAGGATTCCTCACTTTATAAACAAATATGATACAACTTTAGAAACTCAAGCAGGAAAAATAGAAGCATAGAGGATGTGTAATATTTCAAAACCATATGGACATGGTTAAAAAAGAAGAAGGAAAATATTAAATAGTCCATAGAATATTGAAGTAAAGAAATGTAGGCACAGATAAGATGAAAAGTCATGGAGGAGATGATGCCAGGTGTTGGTTCTCTACGTGACATCACCTAAACTTGGGACAATTTCTTCTTTTGGAAGTCTGTAAACTGAAGAAGTTCCAAGTCAAACCTAAAGGTAGTCAGATTTTTTCTTTCTCACAATTGTATTTACCTGGGCTACAAAATAATGTGTCCACAGCAGATGAAATCAAATGCTACCTACCAAAACAGATGAAGTGTGTGCAAAACAAGTCCTCTCGGGACATAAAAAACATGAGTTCAGTCTGAATTTTCCCTAATCCCAAATTTTGAAGCCAAGCTACTTGGAATGACAGTAGTTCTCTGTCCCCTCCCATAAAGCAACAAAGAAACAACAAAATGTGAAAGTGCATGGGTGTGTGTGTGTGTGTGTGTGTGTGTGTTTTGCATATAATTTATTTTTTTAATGTTTATTTATTTATTTTTGAGAGAGAGAAAGCATGAACAGAGGAGGAGCAGAGACAGAGGGAGTCACGGCAGAAGCCAACAGGGGCTCCATCCCACAAACCATGAGATCATGACCTGAGCCAAAATCAAGAGTCAAATGTTTAACTGACTGAGCCACCCAGGTGCCCTGGTTTTAAGTAATGTAATGAGAGCCATAGTACAGTCCTGTAAATGTGCATGTGTGCACATTAGTGGCAGATTTTCATTAGAAATTGCAAATGATTACTCAAATGATATAAAAAACATGGGTTTAAAAGAAATTTATGAACACTAGCTTTTATTAAATACACAAAATTTTAATTGTCTTATTTAAAAATAGATATTTAAAATATATTTTATTTAGCAGTATGGTAGAAAAATATAAGAAACATAGTTTAAAATATCATGAGAATAATGTGCGCTACTTGCATTGTATCTGACTCTGTTCTAAATGCCTCACATGTAGTGTTCAGTTTAATTTTTACAGCATCCTTTTTTTAAATGTTTATTTTTGAGAGGCAGAGAGAGAGCGGACGAGTAGGGGAGAGACAGAGAAAGGGGGTGTAGGGGGGGACAGAGGGCTCTGTGCTGACGGCCTCAAGCCCAATGTGGGCTCAAAATCATGAACCATGAGATCACGACCTGAGCCGAAGTCAGATGCTCAAATGACTGAGCCACTAGGTGCCCCTACAGCATCCTTTTTTATTAATGTAAACATTGAAGCACTGAAAGTGACTTGCTCAGGTCACATAGACACCTGGGGTGGATCTGGGACACACCACTGGCAGTATGAGTTGTGTCCTTAGCCACCAGGTTTCCAGACTCCCTCAGACCAAAACTCACAAACAACTGACTGCTGAAGTTCTTCTGTATATTTTACAAAAATGGACTTGGTGACCTGCTTTTAAATGTAAAACCTTCCCATGCCATTAAATATGGAATACAACCACGGGAGTGTATCAGACAGCTATCAATTTTTTATCAATGCTCAATCTATTTAGTTTGACCAGCCTAATTTAGGAAGCTAATTTATACAACATGATTCAATGAGTGGTTGAAAAAAATAGAAACTTTAGTGGCTAAATTGTTTATGTCAACTAAATAATAAAAACTGTTAGTAATTTTTTTTGTCTACATAAAATACCCTAGGTAAATAGCAACCTACCTGTAAGATACGGAATGTGGCTTACTGTAATGTTTTTATGTATGAAATGTTTAAAAGCTTTTGTTCTTTCTGTAGCAACAGTAATTATAGCTGTTTTCATTATAAGTGCTTAAGGCTTTGAAGGTGGTCATAAAAAACAGTATTCAAAGACCAGTTTTGTCACTTACTAGGGAAAATGAACTTAGACAAATTATGGAGCCTTAGTATTGTTATCTGTAAAGTGGGTGTAATAGTAGTATGTATCTCATAGAAGAGGCATGTGAGGATTATATAAGATAATTTCTTCATTTTTCCAACAAATATTTTGATCCTTATTCTGCACAAAACACTGATCTATGTGCTATGATTCAGCAGAGGAAATAATAACTCATCTCAGGACTCACGACGTTTATACTCTACTGGGGTTAGAGATCAAATAAACACAAATATTTCATATTACATAAATAAAATATAAATAATGCATATAATACACTTATTTAGTGAGTGCCATGAGGAAAATATCATTGGTTGACAAATCTGATTATGGTTATTATTTATTATACGTATCAGGCCACTATGTACTAAAAAGCAAATGTGAAAATGATAACAAAATAAAGTGAAAAAAGAAAAATCAGTGATAGTCACCTTCTCCTTACAAAATATCTAAAATAGAGGCATTCTTAAAATAATGTCGATTCTTGGAATTTATATATTGTATAGATATCTTTCTTTTAATTTCATGAAAACAAAACAGAGACTCCTAAACAGGGTTGGTCTCCATGGCTGCCCTTCTCTGACTCAAGCACAAGCATGATGAAGTTTGGTTGGCCCGCTTTACTTGAGAACATAGTGTTGATGACATTGAAAAATCGTTAATGAAGCTCCCTTCCCCAGGCCCATCAGCAATTTACATTTCATAAATGAAATCAACAGCCTGGAAAAGTCAGTGATGCATATGAAATGACAGGCTGTCTGTCTCAACAACTCAGCGTGGGGATTTCTTGATTCCATGTTTCTGCAACGCTTGCATGTGGAGCCCAAAATGAAGGGCTCAAGTGACAAATGTTTATGCAAATCAGGTATTTTATTATTATATGATAATAATCAGTGGTAAAAAAAAATTTTCAAACCGTAAAAATTGGATGAAAATAACAATTCCTATTCTGGCCTCCAGGTCCCAATCTCCAGCATTAACCGTTGTCCTTAGCTTCTTGAAGTTTCTCAATGAAGCCCTTGGACTAAACTTAAATATAAATACATATATTCCTTATTATATATATATATATATATATATATATATACACACATATATATAGATGGATGTACATATATATAGATATATATACATATACATAGATATACATATATATACATTTGTCATTTTTATATGACTAGGAACAGGCATCCATTTGTGACTCAAAAATTAAAGACTTAACCTTCAGTAGTAATGCCATTTTCAAAATGAAGGCCCTGAGCTCTGAATTAGCAAGTAGCCTAATAAAGGAGATGCTCACCTTAGAAAATCCTTTGACAATAATCTCACATATCAACTCCTGCTTTGCATCTTCAAGGGTAAAGGCCCAATTCTGTAAGAAAAAAATGAAAATCACTATGCAATTTAAGTTTATGAGTACAATTTAAAATAATAAAGTGCTTTCCATACATCACTTATAATTCTCATTAATTTTACAACATTATTTTCTCCATTTTAGGAATGGCAAATTTGAGATTTAAGGTTTTAAGTAATGCCCAAGGTCACAAAACCTGAGCAAGTGAACTTGTCTTAAAGCCATATTGTATGATTCAAATCCTCCTTTTTACACTTCCCATGAACTCATAACTTGTGAGGTCATGTTGTAAGTGTTTTTACGCAATACCAAAAGTCAGTATTTCTATATAGTGTGAGGGTCCACGGGCACACGCATGTTGGATAGTGCATGTTCATAAGAGAGCGTGTACAAGATAGAAGTTGATTCTGGTTGTATTGCACTCATAAAAATCATAACGTACTGATAAAAATATTCTCAACAACTTTTATGTTTCTCAGCAGATCTCTCGACAAACATTAAGACTAAGATAATCCCATGTCAAGATTACAATAACAATGTAATT
Organism: Panthera leo; assembly: GCF_018350215.1. Taxonomy (NCBI): domain Eukaryota; kingdom Metazoa; phylum Chordata; class Mammalia; order Carnivora; family Felidae; genus Panthera; species Panthera leo. The sequence goes on along the minus strand of NC_056683.1, from coordinate 110,449,172 downwards.
GAGGGGGAGAGAGCCACATGTAGTAAGAAGTAAGGCCCTTTCAAATAGATTGCTCTACCTGATGAGTAACATGTTTATGAAACCCATCCTGGGACACTGAAATTTTATTTCTAGCTCTGGAAGCGTGAGATAAATGAATTTCTTCTAGGACTTTAGATACAAGAGAGGGAGCATTCGGTCCTTCTGTAGTCACCGTTTTGTTCATTTATCCACTCATTCCACAGTATTTATTGATCATATGCCACATGTCAGATATGTAAATAAATGTTGATATTTGAATAGTGCACAAGACATAGTTACTGCTCTTGTGGAAATTAAAATCTAAGATGGGGACATAGACAATAAATAAAAATTAAATTAAAATTGTATAAAAATTGTTATATAACATTAAAGCACATGGAAAGCAACAGAATAGCATGTGCGCTACCCAGTTTAGTGAATGTGTGAAATAAAAAGAGAGGAATATGTGGTAAGGAGTGTTGAAGTGCGGTAAGAGCAGTGATATCACTTTTTACAGGATATGCATTCAAGTATTATAAGAAGTAGGGTGTGAATGGTTATGTAATTCTCTACTATATAAAATTCTGCTGTTAAACAAATGAGGTATTTTTTTTTTGTGGGTTTTGTTTGTTTGTTTGTTTGTTTTGTAACTCCAGAAAATGAGACTCTATTAGGCTACCTCTCAAATAAAGCCAGAGAGCACTATCTCAGATAACACAGTCTGTTCTCAAAACGTATCCCAACGATGAGGTCAGTTTTTCTGCTGTTTGAAGGAAGGAAAAATCATAACGTAGCAGGGCCCTTCCATTAATCAAAATAAGACTTTTTGCCAGGAAAGAAGTATACAGCCTAAGCAAAATTGTTTAAACAAGAGGAAGAACTGGAAAACATTAAAATATAGTCAACCATTACCTTGATTGGCAATGTATCATGAACATTATTTGGATACTTTCTAAAACTGTGTTTATCCTATAATGATATTAAGTTGGAATGCAGTTTCTAGACAAAAGACATTTCCTAAGACAATAAGAAATTAAAGTACTTCATTCTAATAAAGTTTTATATTAATACACTATAAATCAACTTAATTTACTTTATAAAATTAATAATAAATACTCATAAAAACAGGAATTATACCTGTTTGAAATTATTAAGTTAACCACCAGGTGGCGCTCCATGAATTGAGCGTATGTAGTCAAAATTAATAAATGGCTTGAACTGGTTAAATTAGGAAAAATTGCAACACTTTTTCCTAGTAATTATTATTAATTTTTTATTTATATTACTTAGAGGACTTATGAATCCTAAGAAATGGGCTGTTAGTAAAGACAAATTACTTAGTATGTTCTATATAAAACTTAGCAAACTAGATTTCAAAATCAAGTCCTTTTGTTTAAGTCACTTTATCACTTACTAAGAACACATGTTTCATTGCATATTGATAAAAGTGTGTAACTATAATTAAAATTGATAAAAATCTATTAAAATTGATTTGTATGGGTTTTTTCAAATGCTTATTTTATCCACCTGCGTGTTTGTGTGTGTGTGTGTGTGTATGTTTTACTCCAGAACCTGAAATTAAAAAAGAGGAAAAGATACCCAAAGCAGGTAAGTGCACTTTCTAAGATTTACATATAAATAGATGTTCTGTTTTGTTATGAGCAAAACTAGTGTTATAATCAGGGATGCGTAAGGCCTTGAAATTCTCAAAACATTGAGAAAATATTGATGCACCCATCCCATATATATTAAGTGTAATAAGCAATAAACTTGAAGATATTCTTAAGTTAAAATAGATTCTGTGTTTTCTGGATAAGGTCACCAAAGCGCTGGAACTGTTAGCATATGCTTCTCCTTATTCATCTAGTGCGCAATTGAGCACTGTTTACAAAGTGCCAAGGGAACAATTTATGTTTCAGAGGCTTCAACCAGACCAAATGCCTGAAACTGATTCATATATTCATTGAAACTTATGAAATCACATATATTCAACCATTTTTACCTCAAAACAGTAGTTTTATATGGGTCAGCCTAATAGATTCAGCCATTTTCTTTCCCATTGATTAAATATGCAAATATTCTTTGGAAGGGGAGTCCATTGCCTTCTTGACCATTCATTTGAAAATTGGAATACTTTGAAAATAGAATTGCTGAAAACAGGTTCTGTGAGGGAGGAAGACAAGAGCTGGACACTCTTAAGAGAGATGTTAAAAGCTAGAAGGAACATCATTAAATGCAGTGCAGAAAAGGAAAACCAAAAATTCCAATTAGTAATTACAATCTTTCTAGAGCTAATCCTATTCCAAATATTTCATATCTATGTAAAGATACTTACTTATATGTCTATATCTGCATACGCAAAAGAAGTTTATATCTATATCTCTCCATACAGTGAAAGTACTATGTACACACAGACATACATATCATTGGTCTTAAAGTATTTGTATATACTCATTTTGACAAAGTTTAACCTATATGTAACTAATTCTTGTTTCCCCCTTCTATGTATATGTTAAATATTAACTTGAAGTATTATCACTTCTTTTCAAAGTACTGTTAACATAGCAAAAGTAATTCATTGTTTTTTTAGTGCCTAAACATAGCCACTTTGATTGACTTTATGAAATCTGAAAGTCTGCATTCTCTAGAAGATAAGTGGGAAAAAAATGACCAATTTTACACAGTGAGAAAAATGCATAATAGAGATATGATACATTATTAACATCGAAACTTATAACTGAGCTTTAGATATATCTGCAGAAAAGGGAAAACTACTTATAAAAATTGCTCTACTGTTGTTAGCTCTTTTACTGGTGTCAGTGAAAGATTGCTGATCAAATAAAGGTGCATGACGTCACTCCTTCCTGTGAGCATAACACTGTATTTGATGCTTTATTTTACTGTTGGTTTGTAATGGGAAAAGTAATATGCACTATAAATTTCGTATTATTAGTTTACATTAAATATTTATATCTATTTTGATGTTATATTTATTTTTAACTCCCTAAAAGGAAAGAGAAATCAGCATTAATAGCATATTTTATATAATCAATCAGCAATTTATTGAAAATATATATTATGCTAAATGTCACTGCCTTATGTTCAGGATTGTGCTTGGTGATGCAAAACTTACAAACAAGTGATAAGGCCTTGTTTCTCTACTAAGAGACTATAATTAAGGACATAGACACAAACTATCAAACGTTGGCTAGAAGACAACTCTATTAGTGATGACTGCTCTAGGAGTCTGGAGGGAGGAGTCACCCCTGTGGTCTTGTCAATCAGTGAAAACCTCAAGGAGATTATGGGTTTAAGCTAGGATTTGAGGAATATGCAAGAGCAGCTGAGACAGGGAGGTGATTATACAGCCCAGTGGAAGCAGTGCCAATTTTATAATAGAAAGACACGAATTTGACTCTTTTTGCCACTTGCTGGGAATATGACTTTACTTAAATTACTTAACATTTCTGAGTTTCAACTTCTTTATCTATTGAACAAAGATCATCATAATAGGCCAGCAGGGGTGTCAAAAAGAAATAGAATTGATGCTTGCCATTTGGTTTGGCTTCAGTAAATGGTAGCTCGATCAAGGCGCTAACTCAGGGGCAGGCTGAGCATGATGTAAGCAGGATGCAGTGAGGAGAGGACCAAGGACAAGAGGAGATGCCAGGTGCTGAATGAGGAACAGAAGAAGGCAAGACTGCAGCTGTGGTATGTAGTCAAAGGAGGGTGTTTCTGGAAATAAAGAGAGGGAGATTAGGAGGCCAAAGTGAAAAGTTTGGATTCTTAGAATGTGAATTGGAAGAAGAAAGTCTTATAATGGCATGTGAGATGAAATCCTGTGGAAAGGATTCTCAATCAGAGATTTGACTCGAGTGTCTTTTAGCACTCTAAGTATTACACAGTAAAAATGGGAGAAATTGACACAGAGAAGAAGCAATGAGGAAGTGAACTTTGTTTATTCCCCACATTTATAGACATGACTAGTGTTCAGTGTGGAATTATTAGGAATTAAGTTTTTAAAAACCACAGAACCTCGCAACCCATTGAAAATATGGATAATATCTCAGTACATATTCTTTCAGTTACATGAAATCATATGCTTTAAAAACACAGTCATACTCTCTATACTGTGCTATTGCTGCTTTTGTAACTGTCAAGATGTTTCACAGGAGAAGAATAGGCATTGATGACATAAGCTATACCAAACTCCAAGGTCTCAAGCAAGAAAGGATGGTAAAGGTGATCAAATGTAGACGTTCGTAAAGGAAGCATAGGTGGGTGGATGCTAGTGGACCCGCACACAGAGATATCCAAGCGAGCCTTGGAAATTGGGAGCGTACACTTGGTATCCTCAGACTAGGTTCTGTAAACATAAGTTCAGAAATTTAGAATTCAAGGGGCGTCTGGGTGGCTCAGGTCATGATCTTGCAGTTCGTGAATTCAAGCCCCGCATCAGGCTCTGTGTCCTGGAGCCTGCTTCAGATTCTGTGTCTCCCTCTCTCTGCCCCTTTCCCGCTCATGCTCTGTCTGTCTCTGTCTCTCAAAAATGAATAAACATTAAAAAAATAAAAAAAAAAGAAGGTTAGAATTCAAAGGCAAAGGAGGAAAGGAGTTGTTCAAAAAAAAGTAATGTAGAGACAAAAGAGGAGGGAATTAAGGATAGCTTCTTGGAAAAGTAAAAGAACTGGTCATGAGAAGGCAAGTAGGTTACCTGGAAGATCAGGAAATACAATGGATCAGCATTCCAAAGCAGGGACACTTTCAAGAAAACATGGAAAAGTCAGCAGTGCAAACGTCTCAGAAAGGTCACGAGACAGGATGACTGAGAAAAAGCCACTATATTTGACAAAAACCTGTCATTATGTGACCTTTTGGAGAGCATTTTCAGTAGAGTGGTTAGTAGAAAGTTTATAGGAATTAAGTAAAGGATTGATCAGTAAGTGGAGACAGCATAAACTTCTTCTTCCAGGAGTTTGTTGATAAAGGGAGGCAAAGTATTTTATTTTGACAGGTAGAATCAGTGAAATACGTTTGTTGTGCTCATATTGGTGATAATCAGGTAGATCATTCCAGAGAGAGGAGGAGCAAGAAATCCAGAGGGAGATACTCATGAGGAGATAACTGTCCTAGAGATGAGAAAAATTGAGATAGGCACTACAGGTGGAGGGAATTGGCTTAATTATGAGCAAGAACAAAATGCCCCTGAGCTTTGAGGGAATAAAGAAAGGATAGATTAACTTGAAGTTGAGAATACACGAGGACACTCCTGCGGAATCATCTTTTCTCCTAAAATCTCTGTGTGGAAGTGACCACTAACGTGTTTGTTGCCAAAACCAGGGGATGGTTTTCTTTCTTCATATTACACTGACCCCTACACAATATTTGACCATGTTCATCATCTCTCATATTAAAAAAAAATCTTTCTTTGGCAAAAACTAAGCCACTTAACCCACACTGTTAAAAACAACAACAAAAAATGACTGCATTTTAAAATACTGGGGCAACATTATAATTATTTGTTTTTGACATAGCATATTATTAGCCACTAAATTCCTTTTTTATTTGCCAATGAAAATGATGGCAAATGGGACATGCATTTCATTAGGTAATTAGAAAATAGCTAAGTGTTCTTTTCGGGAAGCCATGACTGGGAATTAAAAGTAGTTATATAATTAAAAACAAACAAAAAAAGACATAAATCACAGGGAATAATTTATTTTTCTTATGTATCAAGAAAATTAATGTTCATAAATAAAATCTTCACAGTTGTGTCACTGTGTTTCTAAGTGTCTAACAAAATTTTCACTTGGTTATTTTGCCTACACCTCACTTTGTGTATAACTGAACTCAACATCTCCTCCATTGCCTTGTTGTTGCTGTTGCCATTGTTCCTTGTCTCAACAAATGGAACACACGAATCACCATTCAGTTACATTGACTTAAACTTGAGTCATTTGCAGCTTCTCCTTCTCTTTCAGAACCCAGTGTCCAGTTAGGCATCAAGTTATGTATCTCCCAACTTTGTGATCCCCTTTATTCTCTCTCCTGGCAAGACCATACTTTTAGCTCTTCTCATCTCTTGCATGAATAGGTAAACAAACTCATGACTTAATCCTCTTGCTTCCATCTCCTCTTCACAGATCCAGCACATGCTTGTGCTAGTTATTTTTTCTAAATGAATATCTGCAGAGAATAGAGCTAGATTCATTGCCACTGCATTATACAGCCCTCAGCATATTTCTTCATGTGCTCTCCTTTCGTCTAAGCCACCACCACCACTGCTCCCCCTGCACTCACACAGACATTTAAAAAAGATTGCCACGCCTGTGGAATTTTGTTTCTTCAGTGTCTTTGAATAGTTTTCTTTCACTTCAGGTCCATGTTAAAAGCACCTTACCTATAAACCTTGTTTCCAATCTTGACAGCTTACTTTCCCACCCACCACTGTTCTCTTTCTACAAACATACGCCATGAGTTCTCCAGCCTTGGTCGGTTGACACACGTTTTCCTCTAGCATGTCATGTGGTATCCACATTTATTGAGTGGGTTTCTACTAATTTTCTATCTAAACTCCTGTATTAACTGCCGCAAGCTGTTTAGTCTTCTCTAATCTCTGAGACAGGAAAACATTCAAAAGTTACCATAGCCACCGCGTGTTGACAATATTATCCTCTTGGAAAGAAAGGCATTGGTTAGTGATTTTTAAAATATATGTTTGATATGTGTCTTGGCTTTGTGATATAGGACGTGTAGAAGCAGTTTTTTAAATGTAAAAAACTAATGGGGGAAGGATGGTATAGAAGGAGGAGTTCCAAGAAAATAGATATGGAGTATTTTACAACAAATCTCTTAAGGGCTGAATCTCTCTTAATTTACCTATAAAATAGAGTCACCACCAACAGAACATTCCATGACAATCTAACAGACTTATCATGAGAATCATGTGATATAATATATATGAAAGTACTTTCAATGCTATGAAAACAGAAAAATATAAAAGTTTATCACATCTACTCTTGCTATTTCAACGGTGGTTCTCAAAACAACAGCAGCATCACCTGGTTCCTTGTTAGAAATATAGCATCTTGTAACTGCTGAATAAGAATTTGGATTTTAACAAATTTCCCAGGTCACTAGTATGTACATTAAAATTTGAGATGTACTATTACAGATTTCATAGACATCTATTATTGCTCTTATCTCCAGGGAAGAATAACATTAAACTTCTCTTTTACCAAAAACTTTGCTAATTTAGAATGGACTTGGGGAATCTGGGTGGCTCAGTCGGTTAAGTGTCCGACTTTGGCTCAGGTCGCATTCATGAGTTCAAGCCCCACATCTGGCTCTGTGTTGACAGCTCAGAGCCTGGGGCCTGCTTCAGATTCTGTGTCTCCCTCTTTCTCTACCGCTCTCCCACTCATGCTCTGTCTCTCTCTCTTTCAAAAATAAATAAACATTAAAAAAATTAAGAATGGACTTATATTTTTGTTTTTTTTTTTTAATTTTTTAAACGTTTATTCATCTTTGAGAGACCAGAGAGAGACAGACCATGAGTGCGGAAGGGGCAGAGAGACGGAGCCAAAGAATCCGAAGCAGGCTCCAGGCTCCAGGCTCCAAGCTGTCAGCACAGAGCCCGATGCCGGGCTTGAACTTACAAACTGCAAGATCACGACCTGAGCCGAAGTCGGACGCTCAACCGACTGAGCCACCCAGGCGTCCCTGGACTTATATTTTTAAATGGTTTTTTTCTCACTAGCAGTGGGGTCCTCACACTTACTGAGCACTGGTTGACATCGTCTACCCACTGTTTCACTTGATGGGTGATTTCTGGACTTAAGTAGTTCATGAAATGATTAAGGAAACACCTATTCCTTTCTTATGACATAGCATAGGCAAACAAGCACTGAACATACCTGTGCATTCCTTTGACCTTAAAAGGAATAAACAAACACATATTTTGTTAGCAGAACATGTATGTCAAGAGTAAGCTGTCTGTGTATTTTACCACCTGGCTAAGATATTGACACAATAGGTAAATGTTTTGGCCAAAGGAAAACAGTATGCACTCAATACCTATCAGTCATCAAAGTATCTTTGGCTCATATCACTCAAAGAACTTGCTTCTAATTGGTGACTCTATTCAATTTATGTCTGTCATCATAAAACTAAACTGATGTAATAACTATCTAAAAATTACTATAGTGATCCTACACAAGTATATATATATATATGTATATATATATATATATATATATATATATATATATACATACACTATATATATAAACTATATATATATAATAACTATCTAAAATAACTATCTAAAAAGTGCAGTAACTATCAAAAAATTACTAGTGGTCTTACAAATATATATATATTTGTATATATATATATTTATAAATATGCATATATATATGCATATAGTTTATTAATTAGATCCTTGGACAAGAGAAAATGTATTCTCTCTGTCTTCCTTCTCCCTCTCTTTCTTCCCCCAACCACTCCACACACCACCTGAATAGTATATACATCTTTAGGTAACCAGAAAGCATTGGATATGCAGGACTCCCATAAATTGTAGAAATAGTTAAATCTTAATGTCATTAACTAAACTGAGTTGTGGTAGGATCAAAGGCTCATTCTAGTTCAATATTTATTGAATTTCAACCATATATTTAAAAGTGTGTTAGGTTTTGAGGACATAAAGATAAATACCTTAAATTCTCAAGAAATATTTTGTATCAAGGCAGAGATCATTAAGTAAAGAGCTAATCATAACAAAAATAAATAAAAGAAAATCAAACAAACAAACAAACAAAAAAATGTGCGGAGTGTGCTTTCTGAGCACAGTGGAAAGTTACATTTCTCCAGCCTATTGGTTCAGAGAAATATTCCCAAAGGAGAGGATACATGAATAGTTTCACAAGATGGGTGAAGATAAGCCTGGTGAAGAAAGCCTGAGTGAGGCATTCTAGACAGAGATATTTGCACAAGCCTCAGCCAGATGGAAAAGTCAGGAGAACTGAAACCACAAGGATTTCACCTTCATTTCAGTACAAAGTATAAGTGGAGAACAGGAATGGATAAGGCTTAAGAGGAACAGCAACAGAAAATCATGCTACCTGAGTAAGGGTTGTGTCCTTTTTCCTAAAGGAAATCAGGAAGAATTACAAGTTTTAAGCAAAATGAGGTACAGCTTAACATAGAATTTCAAATTACTGATTCTGAGTAATCACAGAGATTGAAGATAAAGAGGATGCCAGTAGTTTCAGGAAACCAGTTTTCTAGGTGATGAGATCTTGCACTGACACCTGTAGAGTTATTAAAAAGATCTAGAGAGAGCATTAGTAGGAAGGAAAAGAGGAGAGCTATTATAGAAGAAAATCTACATCGTATACTTTGTCTAAATTGTAGGTTATTATTTTAAAACCTTGTCTGAAAAAGGGAAAAGCGTGACTTAGGAAAACAGCATGGCATAGTAAAGAGAGAGGAAGATGTGACATCAGAGAAACTGTAGTTTTAAATGGTTCCTAATCTATCAGAGATATAACAGCAACCGTCTTTACAACTTCACAGGGTTACAGAATCAATGAAAGGCAATAATGCATGGGAAAATGCTAAAAACTAAGGCATACACTAATTCCATTTTTGAAGACCTGAGAGATAAGGGATTTCTGTATATAATGCCTAAAAGTATTTCATTTTGTTTAATTACCTGTCACCAAGATCAAATCACTTCCTTTCCCATATAGATCTTCTCATTTTTAACTTGTTTACTTGTGTGATATTTCTCCAGTGGCTTTTGTGGTACCACTTTTTTTTTAAATTTTTTTGTTTCTTTTTTTTTTTTTATTTAGAGAAAGAGAGCAAGCAGGAGAGGGCAGAGAGAGAGAGAGAGAGAATTCCAAACAGGCTCTACACGCTCTGTGTGGAGCGCAATGCGGGGTTCACCCGTGAATTGTAAGATCATGCCCTGAGCTGAAATGAAGAGTCAGGCGCTTAACCAACTGAGCCACCCAGGCACCCCTGTGTGGTATCACTTCTAACCTTAAAACTTTGAACTAAGTCCCTCTTCCTTAAAAACTGTGTAATTGTATACAGTTCAGCTAAGAGTATACATTAATAACATTACTGTTACGGAGTTTTTCTTTGTAACTCTAAAGGGTAGAAGGATGTCTTGCAGTATAAGTTATTTCTTGCATTTGTATTTGGCAAAGTGTTTTGCATAGAAGACTAGTTATAATTTTTGGTACATGAAAGAATTTTGAGGTTAAGCAAGTCTGGGAAAAGCTCTTGGAGTTTATCATACACATGGACACATTAAGGAAGTGTGATAGTAAAGAAACCAGCTGAACCTTTTTTTACCCAATGTTTTTCACATTTATTCAACCATGGTAGCTTTTCTGTAATATAATAGCAGTGTTCAGCTGAATGCACTGTGAGGAATGATGTCTTTTACTTAAAAGATTCGGGGAAGCAATAGAGCAAAGATAATAGAATTTTTTTTAAAAAATTAGTGACAACATATATTAAAAAAAGAAAAGAAAAACCAAATGAGAAAGACTGGAGAAAATGTTCAGTTTGCGTCACAATTAGAACAATGAAGATATGCTAACATGTATAATTTACTTATACCCAGGCATTGCTATCTCAAAATTTCATGTTATTTTTCCCATAAATAAGGAGACAGAAAATTTTGTTGTAATGTAATTTGGGGGATAAAAATTATATTAAAATTAGGCTGATATGGAAAATTGAGTAATTGCTAGAAAGTGGCAGTCGTGATAAATACTTCATAAGTATCCCTACAGAGACTCATGTAAATCTCTGAGGCAGCAAGTCAACCACCATTTCTATCATAGGCTAATGTTTATTGAGTAGTCAACAGGTATGTGTCATTATAATATGCTGAGAGAGTTTATTACTGAAAAGAAACAATAGATCAAGAAAACTATAATGATTTTTACTCTGTTAGTTGAAGGACATTTATTAAATGCCTTGTAATTCAAATCTTGGAAAATGAAAAATAACTAATATTGGTGTAGCAATTAATCAATTAATCAAGAGGATTTATTTACATACATGCATAACATAATTTCATCTCATAATGATCTGTGTTTCAGGTTCCATTATTTAGCCCACATTATAGGCAAGGAAGCTGATACAAAGATCAATTGTTTCCCATGTTACAAAATTCATGGAATAACATGGCTTCTTTCAACACATCAATGACCTCATCCACACACTCAATTTGATTTCTAAGTCAGTGAACAAAAGACTCACAGTGTCTCAAGGTGTCCTCTTTGACTTTAAGGTAACCTAAAATGTAGCGTGCTTCCTTTTGCCAATATATCCTTGGTATAGTTTACTGCCAAATTTGGAACCTCAAGTATTTTAGTCCCAATAATATAGACATGAGAGATCAAGGCAAGAGAGGAAGGTGGGTGGAGAACAACAAAACAAAACAAAACACCTCAAATGGTGGTACTCTTATTTTGAATTGTAAACTTAAAGTAATCCTTAGATAACAATTCTGGATGATATTAATAACAAAGCAGGGCAGTGTACCATATGTTGTTTAGGGCAGGGATTTTGCTGGTTTATTTCATGTATTTCCTGTGCCTAAAACAGTTCCTGGCACGTAATAAGAGCTCAGTAAATGGTTCTGAATGAACAAATGAGTAAGAGTTTAATTATATGGTCAAATGGATCTGAAAGCCTGTTTCCTAATTTGTTAAATAGAAAAATTGACCTTACAAGGTTTACTATAAATGTTAAAATATTTTTTTAAATGTTTAGCATGGTTCTTGGCACAAAATAAACATTTAACATGTTATCTATAAATTAGATTAATAAGTACAGGAAACAACTGCTTTCCAGAATTAAATTTGCTACAGCCTTTAAAAATCTGAGACACATTCATTGGCCATTTGGCTTCCCAAAATGAAAACAATTTTTGTTTTGCGGTAAAACAATATAACCTTTTTCATGCTTAGCTTTTGATTAACCACTTCCGTACTTAAATCTTATTTTTTTTTAATTTTTAATGGTGACTTGAGTATTAGAGTCTCTTTTTATTGTTTTTAGTTCTATCTTCTAAAGATTGGAAGATCTATTTTTTAGCCAATTCAATCAAGCAAGCATAGTTCCATTAGTAGCTTCTGAATCAGTCTATGACAGGTATAATTTTTCTTAGCTGACTTAAAGGAGAGACGCAGGGTCTGTGGATCCTGGAGAAGTTGCCTCTATTATGGAAAATAAAGAATACAATAGTTTCTTTTAACATTTCTAAATGCTACTTATGCATTAGTATAGCCAACATTAGTGTAAACAAAGAGTTATTAGCCACTATTAGATATGTCATCTTCTTCAGAGATTTCTTCAACACTATATATTTTAGAATCTTCCAAAAGTCATAATTTTTAGTTTTCAGGCTTTCCTCAGAATGATTTTCTTCCTTCTGTAGTTTATGGGAATCAAGAAATGCTCTTTTTTTGCCCTTCATAATAAAATTTTCATTGAAAATCCTCTTTTTTCATTTCAATCCAATCAGAAAACCAATTGAGGAAGGTGGTAATGAGACTTGGATTTAGATGTTTCAGGGTGGCAAAAGCAATTTACTACAGAAGGCTTTATAACTTGTCATAGAAGAAGTTGATGGTCTGGCTCTTCTAAATTAAAATAAAACTCAGAAGCTTTTTAGATACTTGCCTGTTAAGAAGTCAACTCTTTTAGAAAGATTTCTGTTTCCAGGCTAATTTGTGAGTTATTCTGACAAAATATTGCAAAATTTACAAGATCCAGTTCGCTCATGTTAATGTCCTGTTTAGTTTATATCTTCTTTGCTATTCTAAAATATGCTGGTTTCATAATTATTTGAACCTATTCTCAATCCCTTCTTTTGTTTCTCCTATGCCTATACATGCTTTTATACTATTTGTAAGGTAAAATATATTATCCAGTTTTCAAAACTATGTTCTTAGGTCAAATATTCTTTGTGGTTTTTCAGTTTAATGGATCAACACAACATCCATGCATGGGAATATTTCTCAAGCCTGTGATGAAGTGTTTCACACTTGTAAGATGTTTAAAAGAGGGTTGATATTTAATAATTGAATCATATTCCAGGAAAAAATGTTTCAGATGCCTCATGTAGACAAACATGAGGTATCTTTTCTTTTCATATGCTATTCAAATTTAACTCTCAATAACACAGAACATCTTGAGAAAGAAATATGGTACTATTTATTTGACTGTAGAAGAAAAAAAAGAAAAGAAAGAAAAGAAAAAAGAAAAGAAAATAAAAGAGAAAAGAAAAGAAAAAAGGAGGAAAGGAAAGGAAAGGAAAGGAAAGGAAAGGAAAGGAAAGGAAAGGAAAGGAAAGGAAAAAAGAGAAGAGAAAGAGAAGAAAAATAATATTAACTACCAGCTCTTTTATTCTCACCTTTCTAGTTTCAGAACATAATATTCTCAAGCTCAGGAACTGAGATTGATGTGACCAATAATAAACATAGCAGAAATAATGGTTTCTTTGGGCCCATGCCTTACAACTTTAGACAAGCCCATCAAAATTTAGACATTTTACTGAGTTTTCCTTCTCATAAACCCTCCATCCCCATCCCTTGCTCTAATCAATGCCTTGACTTTTAAGATAAGGATTCAGCATGGTAAATGCTCATTTCTAATTATCTCATTTCTTTCCTAAGACCCACTTAAAGTATCAGAATGTGATGCAGTAGAGTTTAGGGTAATATAGTTTAGTAAGTCTTAATAATTAAAATATGCTTGGGCCAGATGGTGCCAATCAATTGAAAATGATCAGGAATGTCTATTATATTCCAGGCCAAAACTACTCAAGAGTAAACATAATATAATTTTACTACATCTAAACATAATATGATTTTGTCCTTTTCATCGGTAAAATAGCCATAACCAACATTAATAAGAAATTCTGTACACAAACTTTCACGTTTTATTTTTACATATCCTGAAGCAAGATGATCACAACACAAATTTGAAAAACCTCCTATGTAGAGAAAAAAATGGAAAATTTCTTCTGATGGTATGTTTCAATGAAGGCCCATAGAATTAAAAGAGCTCTCTCTTTTCTGCAAGTCCTTTTAAAATATTTTAGCAGCATCTTCAGTGAGTCATTAGGAGAGTATGTTTAGTTGCATGCATTACTCAATAGAGTAACTCTCCATTTATATAGAGTTGTCACTTGTTCATTAAAGACAATGATTGTTGACACTGTGAGACAATGCACAAGTACTAAGAACACAAAGATGATAGTTTCATTGCTGTCCCTGACTAGTGAATTTCACAATTTATTTGTGGAAGACAAATGAGTAAATAATTACAAAGTATTGCAAATAATTACAGTGTACAGAGATGATGGTTTTCAAACGATGCTGAGAGTACAGATTAGGGGCATCTAACTCATCCTGGAAAGAGATCAGGAAAGGCATCCAGAGGGAGACAACAGCTGAGCTGAGACTTGACAAATGAGCATGGTATGGTGAAAAGATGCAAGAAGAGGGCAAAAACATCAGGTGATATGAGAGGGTATGAAAATGATATATTTGAGGCTCTAATAGAAACTGAGAAGGAAATGAACAAGCGGAAGTACACTCAAGATATATTTAGAAAAGGGAATCAACAGGACTCTGTTAACAGCTGAATAGGGAGGGCAAAGCATGGAGAAGAATTTTGGATGATTTTCAGCCTCCTGGTTGGAATTGTAGATGGAATGTAGAATCATTTACCATTATAGGGAATTGTGTTTGGAAGAGAAAAAGCTTTTACTTTCGGAAGTTCAGTATGTGGGTCAATAATGGAGTAAGACCATTTATCCCTTATCTTCTTTTGTCTCTGAAGTTTTTAAAGTATATGTGTGATACCCGGAATTGATATCCTTTTCTATGCCCTTAACGAGAGGTACACCAAATCTAATTTCTATGACTGTCACCAGAATTACACCCATCCATAAAAATCTGTTTTTTCAATTAATAGGTAAGACTTAGAGGCTAAGTATTCTTAGAAGACTGAAGTGCTGAGCAGGCACTAAATGCTGAGACATTGCTTGCTGAATGAATGACTGAATAGTTGAATAATCATGGTGTGTTCTCAGTGTTATATTAAGTTTCCTATCAATAAAAAAAAAGGACTTCTAAGTAATGATCTGATTAACTTCTTCTATCTTTCTATTAGTTCTCTGAAAATTTCCCCTAATCTATTACAATCTAATCATGGTGCAAACAAAACATTTGCTGTTAACAGTTTAATCAACATCATGAAGGAGAAGGACCCAAAGTTACCATTCATGTGAGGCAAAATACACATAACTGAGAGGGTTTGTGAGAACACAGTGGTCAAGGGTAGATGCTTGAATAACAAAAAAGTTTCCATAGAAATTTATTGTAATACAGCCTAAATAAATTTAGCTTAATTGGAATCTAAAAGATTTAGCATGATGCAAACAAAACCAATGAAGATGAAAAAGTCATTTCTGTATATGAATTTCACTAGGTTCATGTATCTAAGAGGCCATGTGACCACAAATCTTAATACAGTAGACCTTAAAGGACTTTCTAAATACTATCTAATTATATTGCCAAATACTTCTGCTTTTAAAATTAAAAGATACCATAAATGATATTTTTACTTCTTAGCACCAGACTGCATTTTTATTGATCCTAACATAAAATAAAAATTCTTCTCAAAATTTAGTTCGAATTGTCAGTGGCAATTCTTGCTTACCAAGTAGCTTTTAGAAGATTAAAGGGCAATTTTCAAAGCACTATTTGTAATTTCTTTTTCTGATGTACAGTGCTACATAAATAATGCTAACCGTCACATAATTTTACATTAAATCTCTAAAAGTATATTTGTAAACATCAGATAAAAGATAATATGGTATTATTTCAATTAAGTAACTTTATACAGTACATTTGATGAACAAGATTGCCTGTATATGTAAACGGCTCTGTAGGTAAAAGAAAAAAAAAGAATATTTACTCAAATCGATATCCAAGCCAGAAAGCAATTCCTTTCAGAGTTTTATAATATATTTTACATGTTTAACATTTATGTATCTTACATTTTAATTTTGATTATTAAAAGATAAAAGAACCTCATAAAACATGTAGGTGAGTAATAATGGCTTCTAGTAGTATGTAATAAGATTTCTGAACTGATTCAAGCATCCCATAAAAGTCCTTATGATATTTTCTTGCTTCCTCCAAATGGCTTGTTTTTTCAATATGCATGATACAAAGTTTAGATTTCCAAGTCAGTTTAAAAGGTACAGTGCTGGGGTGCCTGGGTGGCTCAGTCGGCTCAGGTCATGATCTCACAGCTCGAGGCTTGTGAGTTTAAGCCCCACATCGGGCTCTGTGGTGACAGCTCAGAGCCTGGAGACTGCTTTGGATTCTGTGTCTCCTTTCTCTGCCCTCCCCTGTTAATGCTCTGTCTGTGTCTCAAAAAAATAAAAATAAACATAAAAGGTAAATTGCCTGTTTGATAGTTCTTTCTGGTTTAGATGTAAATCTACAACAGAGCCAATTTCTGCTCTGTAGTAAATAGCTGTGTAAACAGATATATTATATCTGGAACAGACACTAATTTTAGAAACAAGGTTTGTTCTGTTCTTCTGCCCTTAGACTTGAACATGTTTCCATCAGCAGAAAATCTATCAGGAATTGAGCAAACAGATTTATTAAAGAGCAACAAGCCAAAAAGAAATTAATGCTGCAACTTTTCACGTTGATTATCTAAATGGTGCCTCCTTTGTAAATGATTTACTATTTAGATTTAAATTAAAATTTAACAAGGGAGGCTGGGTGGTTCAGTCAGTTAAGCATCCAACTCTTGATTTCAGCTCAGGTCATGATGTCTTAGTCTGTGAGTTCAAGCTCTACATCTGGCTCTGCACTGACAGTGCAGAGCCTGCTTGGGATTCTCTCTCCCTCTCTCTCTGCCCCTCCCTTGCTCTCTTTCTCTCTCTCTCTCTCTCTCTCTCTCTCTAAGATAAATAAACTTAAAAAAAGTTTAAATTAATATTTAACATAAATATATCACTTTACCTGGACGAGATCTTAGAAACCATCAATCTAATTTCTACCATTTCTTTTCTTTTGTAAAAGATGAGGAAAGCAAGTTAAATGGCCATGTCAAGGTTCCACAGCAAATGAGTTTCAAGAACCAAACCCAATCCTTAAGGTCTCTTATCTATTGCTTGTCCCAAAACACTGCACATTAATATTTTTTTATTATGCTAGGTCAAGATTTTATTATCTTTGCCAGATGTTACTTTAACAATTTCCTTAGTATATATAAATGTAGACATGCTATTTATTATTTTATGTAATTTTAAACTGCATTGATTCTATATTCATGTGTCTAATATTGCAGAATATTTTTGACTCATTGTTTTCCTCTTCCTTCCTTTTTTGTTCATTGAACATGACCAGTTTTTTAAGTCAATGCATAGTAAAAGCAGAAATGGAAAATATTACATTGATAATTTCATTTGTTTTAATAAAATTTAAGAAACTTAGAAAATACAAAAAAATACGAAAGCTATATTAAAAATATTTTTTAAAATCCTAAAATCCCTGTAAATAAAATAAACAAATATATGTATTTATATACCTATTATATTGCTTCCTACTGTTTGAAACATAGCCTGTGATATGGAGCCAGTTACTATCTCTATGAGAACAACAGAATTACAATGATTTGGTTTCCTTTGTAAAAAAATAAAAAATTCTTCTGTTATATGAATTTCATTTCATATCACGTCCTTTATAGAACTCAATCACAAATATCTGAGTAGAATATTACTGTCATCTATATTGAAAAGTTGACACACTAGAATCAACATAAGCATGTTCTGTTTTTAACTTTATCCATTTATGTCTCAGTAGATTGAAACCTTTCTCTTTGACTCTAATTAAGCCTTATTTGCTGAAATGACATATACAATTAGCTGGAACTCAAAATTGCAAAAAAAACAGTCATAGATTTTGTTAAATGAATACTATTAACAAATGTAGTCATGGTTCTCAAACAGAGGTTCTCAAATTTCAACATGTGCCTGATATGCCTGGAGCGCTGGGCTCACCCCTAGAGTTTATGATTCTGGAGGTCAGGGATGGGGTTGAACATGTACATTTATAATAAGTTTCCAGGTTATGTTATTGTTTGAGAACCACTACTTTATAGAATTCTCCTCCAACAAGCAATCTACAGTGTTCTTACACTTATTGCAGTCTAAATGTGGATCTAAAGGAATATGTAGGCTTAAACGACATACAAATGCACTTTATTCATTCATATATCTGCAGCTGTGTTTTCTTGTAAAGTCTCATCAGATTTTAAACTGGTACAATATTGTCTTGTAACTGAATGTATGAGATCATGAAACTGAGAATGAAAAAAGCTAAAGAACATGTAGGAGTAATATTAGCAAAATTGTGGTATAGAAATTTCTAGTGTCCATTCCCTCCCCAAAACATCAATTTGAACAACAATAGGTATGCAAAAATACTCTCACAAGAACTAAGGATTCCAGGTGAGGAAATATAGCACCTGCATGAATAACAGAAATTAAAAAAAAAGACAATTGAGGAAGGTAAGAATAGATTCACATTACCCCCACACCCTCTGCCAAACCTGGGCAGCTTAGCACAAAAGAGACACCCTCTCTGTAGGAGAAGGAGAGTGAAGAGAGCACCCAACTTCACTGCAGACCCCAATTGGCCTTTGCCAGCACCAGGCTGACTCTCAAGGGCCAAAATGGCTCCCATGGTACTAGGCTCCCAGCCCACCCTGGCATTGACAAGTTCCCACAGCCTGAGGGCAGCAAGCATGGTACAAGATTCCCAGTAAGTTCTCATGAACTTGCTGCTGCCCCATCCCACCACCAGCCAACTCCCACAGACCCCATGATCCCAGCCTGCCCCAGCACCAACCTGACACTTGTAGCCCCAAGGTCTAAGCAAGTTTCCATCGACCAAGATTCCCGGGCTGATCCCAAGCCACATAATCACCAGTAGACCCAAGCCCCAACTGGGCTTCTATGAACCCAACCCCTTGCCCTGCCCCAGGACCAGGTCATCTTTTGTGGCCTTCTAAGATCCCAGGTTTTAGACTGGTTCCCACAACCTAGGCTCCTGTCCTGCCCCAGGACCAGGCCAGCCCACATGGCCCCAGCCTCTAGGCTGGCTTCTGTGAAAACAGACTCCAAAACTGTCCCAGCACTGGGCCAGTCCCCAAGACCCAGATGCCAGGCCCTTCCCTGTGGCCCTTGGCATATCAACCCCTGCAGATCCAGGCACTAGGCTATTCCCCATGGACCAAAACACAAGGTCTGCCCTCCTACTGATCCAGGCACCAGATCTGCCTGCCCAAGGTCACCATGAGGTGGCACACCCTGAATCTCTGGATGAGCTGACTGGTGTGAAGCTTTGCTGCCAAAGCCAGTCTGTAAAGACTGGAAGGAGCATTTACTTGCTCAAATATGCACATATCAACATAGAGACACAAGGATCACAAATAATCAGGGAAACATGACACCACTAAAGGAAACTAATAAAGCTTCCATAACTGACCCTAAGGTTATGGAGATCTGTGAATTAACTGACAAAGAATTCAGAATAATCCTCTTAAAGAAATTCAGTGAACTACAAGAAATTAGAGACAACTAAATAAAATTGGGAAAACAATACATGAATAAAATGAGAAGTTTGAGAAAGAAATAGAAACCATGAAAAACAACAAAACAGAGATCTCAGCGTAGAAGAATACACTGACTAAACTGGAGCATCCAATACAGAGCTTCAATAACAGACTGGACCAAACAGAAGAAGGAATTAGTGAATGAAAAAAACAGGTCGCTTACAATCATCCAGTCAGATGAGGAAAAAGAAAGGAGAATGAAAAACAGTGAAGAAAGCCCTGTGAATTATGGAATACTATTAAAAGAAACAACCTAAGCATTATTGGAGTCTCAGGAGGAGATGATAGCAAGAAGGGACAAAAGTTTATTTAAAGAAATAATGGATGGAGTGCCTGGGTGGCTCAGTCAGTTAAGCACCCAACTCTTTGTTTCGACTTAGGTCATGATCTCATGGTTTGTGAATTCAAGCCCCACATCAGGCTCTGTGCTGACAGTGCAGAGCCTGCTTGAGATTCTTTCTCTCTCTCTCTCTGCCCCTTCCCCTTTCACTCTGTCTGTCTCTCTCAAAAATAAATAAGTAAACTTGAAAAAAATTATAAAAAAAGAAATAATGGCTGAAAACATCCCAAATCTGGGGAGAGATTTGGACATTCAGGTTCCTGAAGCTAATAGGTCACCCCACTTATACCATAGTTGCTAATACAGCCAATCTCAAATGTTATCATCACACACAAAAAAGTAATAAATATGTGAGGTGCTGGATGTATTAGCTAAACTTTATTACGATAATTGTTTCACACTACATATGTGTACGAAACTATCAAATTGTACACCTTAAACTTACATATGTAATGTGTCAGTTATATCTCAAAAAAGCTGGAAAAATATTTAGATTTTAGTGGTGAGATTTCATTGTCAAGACTTCTTAGCCTACTCTGTCTGTGCTTTGTATCCACTGATTATTAACAAGTCATTAAAACATTGTCTCATAGGTACTCTATCTTGGCAAGTCTTGATTTTATCCCTCTAGGACGATAGTTCCCACACCTAAGTGGTCACTAAATTCACCTGAGAAAGCCTGCTCCAGGAACCCCAGTTTGGGAACTACTGCTCTAGGACCTAGATTGACAAGGATATCTCAGAGGAAAAATGTATAGAAACATAACACACATATAGCCTGGATGGTTTGTGAAGCCAGGTGTGTTTATTTTGGAAAACAAGTATTTGAGATGATTTACAAGATTTATCCAGTTTTAAAGTTCACTCATTATAGGGTGTAAAACTTATAAGGTCCTTCTGCTCTTATATCCAAACTCTTATCTTGTATTGAAATTTAATGGTCTTATTTAATGATACTCTCTATTACATCATCTAAGTAAAAAATTTCCAAGATTTTCACACGTATTATGTGTCTAAAATAGTGTTACATCTAACCATTTTACAAAATTCAAATGTTATGATATTCATCTGAATTGTCCTGACTAAATTAAAGTATAATAAATCCATATTGAGGGAACTAATTTGCTCATTAGATCCAGTTATAAGGCAATTTCTGTGGCATTCATCAAATTATGATTTTTTGAGTAAATTCATGAAAGTTCAGTTTCCTACTTCTGCTTGTGATTTTTACTTTTCTTACTTTTAAATTTAAAGTCTAGGGACACCTGGGTGGCTGAGTTTGTTAAGTGTATGAGTCTTGATTTTGGCTGAGGTCATGATCTCAGGATACGATTCATGAGATCAAGCCCTGCCTCGGGCTCCACACTGACAGTGTGGAGGCTGCTTGGGATTCACTCCCTCCCTTTCTCTGCTCCTCCCTCACTTGTGAGTGTGTGTGTGTGTGTGTGTGCACGTGTGCATGTGTGCTCTCTCTCTCTCTCAAAATAAATAAACTTAAAAAAATAAAATAAAATTTAAAGTTTAAGTGACCCCATAATAAGTAGGCTTTAGGACACTCTTGACTGGTTTGGGAGTGTATCTATCATATTGCAGAGGTGGTTGGAGAGTTTAAGATAAATACAGTGCATGGATAAAGCTACTTCATTAATGAATTAAGATAGTAATTAGACATATATATTTAAGATATATTAAAGCTGTTTGTGGACATGTGAATCAGAAAGATCATTAAATGAGGGGTGCCTGGGTGGCTCAATCGGTTATGCACCTGACTTCAGCTCAGGTCATGATCTCACGGTTGGTAAGTTTGAGCCCCATGTCAGGCTCTGTGCTGACAACTCAGAGCGAGTCTGCTTCAGATTCTGAGTCTCCCTCTCTCTCTCTGCTCCTCTCCTACTCATGTTTTGTCTCTGTCTCTCAAAAATAAACATTAAAAAATTTTTAAAAAGAAAGATCATTAAATGAAATTATTCCATTATTGATCAATGTTAAACAATTAATAAATTTTGAGAGAATTTGTTATGAAGCAGATTACTTAAAAGCCTTTATTGATATCACTCATGTAAACAATTCCTGGGCCAGAATTGTTATTACACTAACCTATATAGATCTATGTTCAATGCAGACCTTTGGCTATTGATACATACATAAAACCTGAAATTTAATATTTCTTTGAGAGTCAAAAATCTGTACAAGTAATTTATTGGTATATTAGGTAATAATTTTACTGCATCAGAAATAATTTATTAACATATAAAATAATAATTAGATATATCAGAAAATACAATAACCAGTCACATAACACAGGGATGTGTATTAGTCTCTTTCCTTTGTTTTTGTTATTTGTGTTTTTCTTCATTTGGTTATTTGTGGGTTTTTTCCCTGTATCTTAAAGAATTGATACCAGTTGAGCAAGGCATGTTTGTTCCTCATTGTAGAAAACATAGAAAACATATGTGACTACTGAAGATGACACAGTTCTAGGGTCATGAACTAGAGTTGGATATCAGGAGCAACTGAGACTGCTACCTAGTTGTTGCAGGAATGACTTAAGATTTATTATTCAAATCCCATTCAATATTTAACAAGCTTACAGTAAATAGCTTTTACTGCAATTGCCTCAATCATTTAAAAGTAACAAGTTAATCTTGAAGAGAATGTCAAATGAGGTGTGACTTAAAGTTAGCAATTCTATTCATTAGGACTTTATGAGCTGAACATTTGGTTATATTCATTTACTTTTTTTCAAGTTCAAGGTATCATTGCTAGGGATAACTGTGTTCCTTTAGCTAACTTACCCATTTGGGGTAGAATAATGGTCCTTCCTTAGATCATCCTCTAACCTGGCAGCAACAATGGTCTCACAGCCTTATAGTGAGGCATGTACCCCAGCAGGCTTCTGGTGAGAAGCTTCCAGTCCCAAGTTGCACTCAACTGCTGGTATAGAATAGTAGGTATTCATTTAATTTAGTCAACATACATTTATTGATAAATTCCAATATATCAGGAACCATGCTAAGCTTTGGAAGCACTACAATCCTTGTGTATATGGAAGTTATAGGATATTAGAGGAGATAATAAAGTAAACAGACATTGATATAGTATATATATATATATATATATATATATATATATATATATAGAGAGAGAGAGAGAGAGAGAGAGAGAGAGAGAGAGAATACTATTGGAATATGAAAGGTACACCCAACCCAACTCAGTCTGAGGGATTAAAGGAAAGCTATCTAGAGCAGCTTATTTTTTTTTTTTTTTGGATAATATCTGAATAATAGATGAGATTTAGCCAAACTAAAAAGGAGGAAGGATGTTCTAGATAGAGAGATCAACATATAAGAAAGCCCAGAGACAAAAGACACCTTAATTTGGTGTTTAGAAATACATTCCTTCAGGATGCCTTGAATAGAGAGTGCAAAATGGTGAAGAGAGAGAAAAGGGCAATGAGATATGTAGCAATTAGATTCATCACTAATCCCACTGACCAGGCAGAGGCAGTTGGAGTTCACAAAGATGGTACATGCTTTAGGCTGAGACGTGATATGTCAAATAACCACACATACATTCTAGAAAATCGAGTGAGGGGAGAAAGCCTATGTTTTCATACCCAGT
This sequence comes from Panthera leo, assembly GCF_018350215.1. Classification (NCBI taxonomy): domain Eukaryota; kingdom Metazoa; phylum Chordata; class Mammalia; order Carnivora; family Felidae; genus Panthera; species Panthera leo. The sequence continues at coordinate 110,425,468 of NC_056683.1, read as the reverse complement.
TTGGACGTTCTTGGTAATTATGAAGAGAAGCAGTAGTGGACTAGACTAAAGTACTGGCATAGTGTACTTTTTGCCTAGGGCTGTGGTAACAAGCACCACGAACTGGGTGGCTTGAAATAACAAAAAATTATTCTAGAGAGAGAAGCCCAAAATCAAGCACAGGCAGAGCCATGCGCTCTTTGAAGGTTTGGAGGAGAATCTGTTCCATACCTTTCCCTTAGCTTCTGGAATTGCCAACAAAACTTGGTGTTCCTTGGCTTGCAAAAACATCATTCAAATCTTTTCCTCTGTCACCACAGAGGTATTCTCCTTGTGTGTCTTCACATTATCTTCTCTGTCTATATAAGTCAATTTCTGTATCTCTACTCCTCTTGTAAGGGCACCAGTCAGATTAGGATCCACCTACCTAATGACCTTATCTTAATTATACCCGCAAAAACCCTATTTCCAAATAATGTCACATTCACAAGATACTGAGCCTTAGGACTTCAACTTAACTTTTTAAAAATTTTTTAAAATATTTTTTGTTTTTGAGAGAGACAGCACAAGTGGGGGAGGGGGAGAGAGAGAAGGGGAGACACAGCCTGCCAAAGCAGGCTCCAGGCTTTGAGCAGTCAGCACAGAGCCTGATGTGGGGCTTGAACTCAGAAATGGTAAGATCATGACCTAGGCTGAAGTAGGACACTCAACTGACTGAGCCACCCAGGTGCCCCATTGAGGGAACACAATGAAATCCATAAGGCATGATGGAAAGAGAACAGCAGAATAATTAGATGTTAAGAGCTACAATTGAAATTGACTTGGAAATAAATATATATGGGAGAGGACATGTAAAAACCAACTCTAAAATCCAGATTTCATAATTAAAAGCTTTGTGGAAATAAATAGTTGCTCAGTGTTTATCACAACCTGATTGTAGGAATGAGTAGAACTTTTAAGTAAAGATTTCTTAATTTGGCATGGCTCCAAGTGCATAATTGAACAACCTTATATTTGCATACAATTTGTGTGTGCTTGCGTTTTTGTGTTTTTAATTGTATTCATGCATGTTTCCTAGAATTATGTCAATAGGTTTATTAGATTCTCAAAAAGGAACATGACCATTCAATACTCCAAATGTCACTATGTATAGTCTTGGTAACTTTGCTTTTATCCTTAAATTTAGGCAGAGTACATAGCTGTATACCTGAGCCACACTGGTTGGGCTTGAGCCAAAGCAACATTTCTCTTATTGAACTCTGCTTAGTATGGTGTAATTGGTTCATGGTGAGAGCAGAGGGTGGAACTCTCTGAAAATTATTACATATTTAGGGTAGGTTTTTTTTTTTAATGTTTACTACATTAGACTAGAGTTTTTTTCCCCCCTGAGAACACATGAAATAAATTTATCTCAGGTAACAATACCAAGAATAGTTATACCAGGAATTCTTTTTAGAAACTATTTGTTGATACTTTAAAACATTGTAAATTTTATCATTGATTACATTTTTTATCTTTGCCTGAGTACTAGAAAGCTGAGAAGTGGATTGTCATGCCAAAAGCAAGACAATAGGTAGTAACTTGAACACAAATTTTGTGTGCTAACATAATTCCTGAATTCATATATTTTCTTACCTTCAATTTTCTTGACTCACTTCTCCATTTATTTACCTTCTCCTATTCTCATTGTTTCATTTATTTACCAAATGAACAAATAATAAGGGAGTGCCTACCATGTAACTATATATTAGCTATTGCACCAGTTCCCTGGATCCAATGATGGATAAACATGATCTCTGTTTTCAAATACCTCAGTCTAGAAGGGAAGAATTTATTCAAGTTAATATTTACAGTAGATTGTGAATAACATGATCAAAGATCTAAAAGATAATATTAGTGCATAAAAGGGGAACACAGTCCAACAACCTCAGATAAGGTTTTCTGAAGAAAAGATAGCTGAGCTGAGCCCTGTGTAGAAGTTAGCCAAATAAAAATTGAAGGAAACAAAACTCTGATGGAAAAAAATTTAAAAAATCAAACTCTCTGCATAAATGGTGAGATATTGCATGCTTGGGAAGTAGAAGATTAATTTTGTTAAGATGGCAGTTGCTTCCAACTCGATCTATAAAATAGTGAAATTTCAATCAAAATCCTAGCAAGTTATTTTGTGAATGTTGACAAACTGGCTCTAAAATTTATATGGAATGGAAAAAGACTCAAAATAGCCAACACAATACTGAAGTACAATATCAAACTTGGAAGACTGACACTATCCAACTTTAATGCTTACTATAGAGAACTATGGTATTGTTTCCATTGTTTCTTGCCCTGGTCTCAGGTATGTTACTCGTGTGCTTATGCTGGCTCGCGCTCATCTGAAGATTTAAGAGGGCCTTCCACAAATCCCTAGAACTTGCTTTATCTCTTTTTCTCTCTCTTTCTTACTCTCTCTGCAGTGCTCTACTTTATGTGATTCTGACCTGTGATCTCTAGCTGTCTTGGTCTTTCCAGACTCCCAGCTCCATCTCCTCAATTCAGCTCCATTCTGCATTAAGACCTTATAATTCACTTAAGTCTAAGCTGAGACAATCATAGGACACACCTCATTTGTTTCCCACCACTTAAAAATCAGTCCTTTGTTGTCTATGTTCAATATCTCTAAAGCCAGTGTTTTGTGTATTTTGTCTGTTTTCTGTAATTTTAAGTGGACGAATCAGAAATCAAGTGAACAGGAATTTAAAAAGGAAAAAGTGATCAATATAGTTAATTATATCCATTGGTACTGGCAAGAAGGGGGGGATTGATTTATTTATCAGAGACCTGATAAACAAAATGGTGGGAATAAAAGCTAGATTTTAGTGAATTTATGATTAAATGGGCGTCAGGAAGTGTAAAAAGCATAACAAAGGTGACATTCCTAGGAAGCTGAGTTAAACAATGATGGAAAGGTACTGGATGAAATTTGTAAGGGAAGGTGTTTTACGGTAGGTGTTATTTACTGTCAAAATCTTTGTTGAGATAAAAAATAAAGAAAATTGAAACTGACTATGGATAAGGCAGAGGTTGACAAACAATGGTCTATAGATTGATTACCAGTCTTTTCTGTAAATAAAGTTTTATTGGAATACAGCCATGCCTATTCATTCAATTATTTATGTCTATTTCTGTGTTACAAGAGCAGAACTGTAGAGTTGTGCCGAGATCATATGGCCCAAAGCCAAAAATATATACTACCTGATCTTTCATAGAAAACTTGTCAATCCTTACACTAGGGATCCAATATGCAATAAAAGCCTGTAATGTATTTTTAGTCATTTGGAGTTCCAAATTCAGTAGCAGTCATTTTTAATGTATTATACTAGGACAGATAACATTAATAGTATTAATGGAAATGAAAACAATAAGTCTAATTTTTTTTTATTTTCAACAATAAAGGGTTAAATAAAAGTAATTTCTCAAAATAAAATTATGTGCTCTATCTTAATATTAGACTAAAAAGTTAACATTGATAACAAAATTTGTGAGCAAATTATTTTTTAATGGTGCAATGAAATTAAAGTTTCATTACTTAAAAATAATTTTTTCAATTAGGGATTTTGTGTGGATAGTAAATTACATATCCTGTAGAATTTTAAAAAAGAACAATAGTTGGAGTATGTAGTTTTATTTAGATTTTCAAATATGTAATATTCTATCACATTTGAGGTCAATTCAATAACAATTGAATGACTCATTCTCTAATAATTTTTAAACTTTTTCTAGGCAAAGAAGTCAAGCCTAAGCCTCCACGTATGTCATGTGCATGCCAAAAAATAAATAAATGAAACAAATCTTAAACATATGCTTTTACTCATCCTCTGACTTCATAGTTGAGTATTTTGCTTAAAATCAAAGGCTTAACTACTTTGTGTAGACAATGTGCTTAATATCCTTGTATTTCTAATATCCTTTGTATTTTTAATATCCTCTGTGTTTCTGAGAATATGCTATGCTAAACTTTTCTCTCATCCTTTGTTCACTGAAGATACAAAGCAATACCTCTTGTTAACTTCTCATAAAAATCTTAGTTCACATTTTCATTCTGTCTTAAAATAATTCATGCTGTGATTGATAATAAGGAACCTTTATTTGTCTGTTTGTATCAATTTGCTGCATTCATAAAAAGAAGAAAACTAATATGACAGATTAAAAAACAATGAATAAAATGTAAAAGAAATATGTCTAAGTACAGGAAATAAATATCTTTGTATAATCATCATTATTAATCTTCTATATTTTTAGAGCCACAAGTAAAAAAAGAAGAGAAACCAGGTATGTATATTTTATATATAGACTCATACTTGCATTCCATATTTATAAAGAATATCAGGGGCGCCTGGGTGGCGCAGTCGGTTAAGCTTCCGACTTCAGCCAGGTCACCATCTCGTGGTCCATGAGTTCGAGCCCTGCATCAGGCTCTGGGCTGATGGCTCGGAGCCTGGAGCCTGTTTCCGATTCTGTGTCTCCCTCTCTCTCTCTGCCCCTCCCCCGTTCATGCTCTGTCTCTCTCTGTCCCAAAAATAAATAAAAAACGTTGAAAAAAAAATTAAAAAAAAAAAGAATATCATATTACTCCTTTGCTAATGTGTCCTAGTGCAAATATTATACAAAAATGTTATCTTTCATTAACTCTTTAAAATAAGACAAACATAAAGCATATTTATCTATTCCACTTCTTCCTAGAAAAGATTGTACTTACAATGGAGAAAGTGCTGAGAAATTGATATGGTTTAATTAATTAATTAATAATTTTATTTATTATTATTTATTATATATAAATAATTATATAAATTTTATAATTTATATACTTATTTATATATATTTATAAATTATATAAATTATATAATTAATTAATTAATTAATTAAATTTATTCTCAAGTTAGCTAACATACAATGTAGTCTTGGCTTCAGGAGTAGATTCTCATTATTCATACAACACCCAGTGCTCATCCCAACAAGTACCCTCCTCAATGCCCATCGTCCATTTTCCTCACCCTCCCAACCCCTTACCCTCATCAAACTTCAGTTTGTTCTGTATTTAAGAGTCCCTTATGATTTGCCTCCCTCTCTGTTTTTATCTTATTTTTGCTTTGTTTCCCCTATGGTCATCTGTTAAGTTTCTCAAATTCCACATATGAGTGAAATCGTATGATATCTGTCTTTCTCTGACTGACTTATTTTGCTTACCATAATACCCTCCAGTTCCATCCACATTGTTGCAAATGGCAAGATTTCATTCTTTTTTATTGCCGAGTAGTATTCCATACAATATCCATTATATATATATATATATATATATATATATATATATATATATATATATTAGATCTATCTATCTATATATATAGAGAGAGAGAGACAGAGAGACAGAGAGACAGAGAGAGCTCATCTTCTTTATCCATTTATCAGTTGATAGACATTTGAGTTCTTTCCATAATTTGGCTGTTGTTGATAGTGCTGCTATAAACATTGGGGTTTAAATCAGCACTTATGTATCCTTTGGGTAAATTCTTATTAGTGCAATTGCTGGGTCATAGGGTAATCCTATTTTTAATTTTTTGAGGAACCTCCACACTGTAGAGTGGCTGCACTAGTTTGCATTCCCACCAACAGAAGAAACAATTGACTAATTGAGTCAATTTTTGCTATTTATTCTATTTTTGCTGTTTATTCTAGGACACAGACATCCTGCCAGAAAAACAGCTCCCCTCACTCTTCTAAGTCCGATGAACATTTCTGAGGGCTACAGTAAGCAGCAGACTTTTTATAAAGAATACACAACAATCTGATTCTCAAAACAATTAAAACTTTTGTTCATGTTTGCCGACTATTAGTGTTATAAGGCTGCTGTAATAAAATACCACAAACTAAGTATCTTAGTACAGCAGAAATTTATTTTCCCACAGTTCTGGAAGGTACAGGTCTGAAATCAAGGTGTAGTCAGGGCCATGCTTCTCTTGAACCCAGAAGGACCTTTTCTTGCTTCTCCTGGCTTCTGGTGTTTGTGAGCAATGCTTGGTGTTCCTTGGCTTGAAGTTGCATTATTCTAATCTGAGCCTGTGTCATCCCATGGGCATCTTCTTCCTTTGTGTCTTTATCTCTGTCTTTTCTCCTCTTCTTGTAAGGACACCAGACATATTAGATTAAGGAGCCACCATACTCCCATAGAACTACATCTTCACTAATTCCACCTGTAAAGACCCTATTTCCAAGTAAGGTCACATTATGAGGTACTGGGGATTGGGACTTCAGCCTATCTTTTGGGGGGAGCACAATTCAACCCATAAAGGCCAATCTTCTTACCCCCCCAAAATGCATGTCCTTCAGATGTAGCAAAATACATTCACCTCATTCCAACATCCGTAAAAGTCACAACCATTTTAGCAACAACTAAGTCCAAAATTCATCAATTCAAAGTCCCACATCTCATTATCTTAAGCATTTATGGGTGAAACCCAGGGTATGATTCTTCTCGCAGAAAATTTCTCTCCATCTGTGAAAACAGAAGACAAATTATCTGCCTCCAAAATAAAATAGTGGAACAGGCTAAGATAGAAATTCCCATTTCAAAAGGGAAAAAACTAAAAGGAAAAGAAGGGGTTATGCGTCCCAAATAAATCCAAATCATAGCAGGAAAAATTCCATTAGATGTCAGGATCTGATATCTTCTTTGACTGAGTACTGTGTCCTCTAGGCCTGCTTGGGTGCTAGCTCTGCCGTTCTATAGAGCCTCCCAGCTGGCAGCCCTGCCCTCTCTACCCAAGGAGTTCCCATCAGCCCAGGTCTTTGAATCCATGGCTCTTCTCTTAGAGTTTTTTTTCTCTGTGTGCCCATTCCTGTCCAGGCCAGCATTGTTTTTATTTGTATAGAATTCTCACAAACATGACCAGTTCTGCATTCAATTCATGAGGGTCCATGTCACTGGACAAAGAGTGTCCTCTGCAGATCTTCCCTCATAACTACATCTCTGTTCCTACCTTCTGCTTAGGTGGGTAGATTGGACCTGCAGGTTTGTCTGGCCACTCTCTTTGCTCTGTATCCAAGGCACACTATCTCGATAGGTTGAGAATTTTCCAAATCATCAAGTGCTGGTTCTTTTTGATTAACAATTCACTCCTCAATTTATCTTCTCTCTCACATTTTATTATGTGCAGCAAGGAGAAATAGGGCTGCACCTTCCACACTTTAATTGGAAATTTCTTCAGCTAAACCATGTTCTTCACTTATAAATTCTACCTCTGTTACTTAAACCCTAGTTTGGCTGCTCACTGCTTGAAAGCCAATACAGATGTTCTTTGGAAAGAAAAGGTTGCTTCATTCAACCTTGAACTGATGTCCAAAGACCATCTCCCAGGTTCCCTGTTAAGGAGTGGGGATTTTTAAAGGGGAGATTCAGGGTAGGAGATTACATACATATTAGTGAAAGGGGTGGGGAACTTATGATTATTCATGAGGAATGCTGGAGCATGTGAACCAGGCAAACATTTATGTAACATCCATCTTATGTTCACTCTGGGGTGGGGACTTAACACCAGAACAAGACAAAATTCAGCCCCTGATGTCAGGAGGTTACCTTAGGACAAGAAGAAGGGGCTATGGACATGCTCTGAGAGCTGCTTTAACCTGGATGGGGTCTTAGGCTTGTTTTCTCAGGTAAGGAATTCAGAGCCTTGTTTGTTCATAGGTGAGAATCATGTAAGTTGACCTTGAGTCCAGACCTCTGTGGAGACAGCTAGTGTATTTGTTAGTGGAGTCTGAAAAGACACAATAGCTAACTAGAAGGAAACCGTTCTCTGAAAAACAAACTTTAAACCTTCTCCTAGTTTCAACTTCATTAACCCCAGGGGGCACAGTTTCACTTACTCTATTTGAGGAACACAATTCAGCCAAGCTGTCTGCCATTTTATATCAAAGATCACCCCTGAAGTATATCCAATAGCATGTTCCTCATTTCCTTCTGGGACCTTACCAGGAGCACATTTAATGTTCCTATTTCTAGCAACATTTTTTTGATATATGTATTTGATGATGATATACATATTTTCTAAATTATCAGAAGCTTTCTTCCTAGCTCTTACCAATTCTAAGTCCTCAGCAGAATAGACTCTAATGTTGGTATTTCTGCCAATATCCTTTTCGAGGCAATCTAGGCTTTTTTTTTTTTTTTAATCAAGTGTCTCAAAAATCTTCCAGCCTCTTCTCATCAGCCAATTCCAAAACCACTTTCATATTTATATGTATTTGTTACAGCAGCACCTGATCTCCTGGTACCAAAATCTATTAGTTTCCCTGGGTAACTGGAATAAAGTATCACAAACTGGATGGCTTAAAACAACAAAAATTTACTCTCTCACAGATCTAGAGGCTTGAAGTCCAAAGTCGAGATGTCAGCAGAGCCATGCTCCCTTTGAAACATGTAGAGGAGAATCTTTCCTTGTCTCTTCTAGCTTTTGATGTTGTGAGCAGTCCTGGTTCCTTGGCTTATAGATCCATCACTCTAAGCTCTGCCTCCACCATTACATAGCCTTCTTCTCCCTGTGTCTCCTTTGGTGTCTCTTATCCTCTCCTTATAAGGACACCTGTCAGATTGGATGAAGGACCCACCTTATTCCAGTATGACCTCATCTTAACTTAACCAATCATATCTGCAACAATTCTATTTCCAAATAAGGTCACATTCTGATATATGGCAGATTAGGACTTCAACATATCTTTTTGTGGGGTACAATTCAAACCATAACTCTGCTTGTCTAAATTTCTAAATCACGTAAGAACTTAATTAGATATATTTCAAAGATACTCTTCCTATTCCGCCATCAAATCATTTACCTTATACTGACATTGAAACTATACTCCACAATAATCATCTTGAGAAAACAGATTTTTCGAATTGAAATCAATCAGCAGTAGCAGCAACTTAATGACAGATAAGTACATGGCATGATATTAACTACTGTGTGTTTAATAGTCCAGCTCTGGGGTGCCTGGGTTACTCAGTTTGCTAAGCATCTGACCTTTTTTTTTAATGTTTATTTGTTTTTGAGAGACAGACAGAGAGAGAACACAAAACGACAGAGAGAGAACACGAGTGGGGGGAGGAGCAGAGAGAGAAGGAGACAGAATCCAAAGCAGGCTCCAGGCTTTGAGCTGTCAGCACAGAGCCCGACGTGGGGCTCAAACCCACGAGCGGTGAGATCATGACCTGACCAAAGTTGGACGCTAAACTGACTGAGCCACCCAAGCGCCCCAAGCACCTGACTCTTGATTTCAGCTCAGGTCATGATCCCTTGGTCGGTGGGGTCAAGCCCTATGTCAGGCTCTGCACTGACTGTGTGAATTCTGCTTGGGATTCTCTCTCTCTCCCTCTCTTTCTGCCCCTCTCCTGTTCATACACACTCACTCTCTGTCTCTCTCTCTCTCTCTCTTTCTCTCAAAATTAATAAATAAACTTAAAAAAAAAAGTCCAGCACTAACAAACTAGCAGGAAACTGAAATCATTTTTAGTAAAATTCTGCCTTTTTAATAACGGTAAACAGAATAAAATAATTTCTAAAAATGAATTTGTGCTCTAGTTTATTTTTTCAGATTTTAAAATTTCTGCCTTTTTGTTTCCCTTTAGAGTCACAAGTAAAAAAGGAAACAAAACCAGGTAAAAAATATTTGTATTCTTAAATAGATACAAAGCTGATATTGCCTTCATCTTAGAACTAAAAGAGGCTTACCACCCACCAATGGAGATTTACAGGGTGTCCCGGAGCCTTATTGTTTTTCTTACTCTGTTGCTCAGTATGGTTTTATATCACTGGATTAGCTGAGAAGGGGGATATTCTGTAGGCAAAAACACCTAGAATATGGCTTTAAATGGACCACAGCAGATACTCTAGGTTTCAGGAGACATTTCTGGGAGTCCTTCAACCCTAGTATTATCATATTTAATTTGTAGGTTTATTTCCAACGACATAGCAATGACAAAATCACAGACTACTGGGATTTGAAGAGAAAAATGACAAGAATTTATTAAACACCTGTTAGGAGCTAAGGAACAGCTTAGGACTTTTATTTTCATTATAATGCTGTGAAACACATGGAACATGACAATTATTATTCATATTTAATGTGTGTGGAAACAGCTCAATAGACTCCACTCAGAAAATAATTTATTTTTCCAAGGTTTTCCAGCTAATAAATGTTGGAGCTAGGATTCTGCCCATGTCGGATTAACTCAAAACTTTGGGTGCTTCCACTAAGAAATTGTCCCAGACTAATGATTATTTTATGAAGAGGTAACATTGACCTAAAACCAGAGTGACCTTTCCAAGTTTACATTGCTATTTAGTGTTTAAGTCCTAGCTCTGGTACCAACTAACCACTGACCTGAGGCAAGTTTAAAAAAAAAAAAACCCTCAGGCTCCATGGAAGCTATTTCTTCACTACAAAAAAATTGCATAGCAAGCTTCCTCAATGTCAACAAATTCAAGAATCCAAGTTTAAATGTACATACAACACTATATTACCCTTTTAATTCTCACCAAAACTTACCTAGCAACTGATCAGAAGCTTGATCCTAATTGCTCTTATAAATAATATATTGTTAATGTATCAAGGCTTATGAATGCCTAAGTACTGTCTTATGATTTATTTTTCCGACTGTATTTTTTTTTGCTGCAATTCAATGTTAGCAGATGGAAACATTTTGCATTTTCCTTTGTTTTTAAACCGGAAACCATTGGAAACTTCTAGTTAGGCCTAATGCCATTTCACTTTTATTTATTATTGGAAAATAACACAATTTTGCAGGTAATTTAATTGATTCTGTTTTTTTATATATAAATGTTTCCTTTAGAACTTCATCTGAAAAAAACTCAAATACATAGGACATGTATTAATTTTATCTATAATGCTTACATAGAATTTTGACAAGAAAATTTTAAATATTTCCAGTAAAATGCATTTGCTATCTATGCTTTAGTATTTATGCTTTGTTACAACTTATCCTTTGTAAAATACAAGTACTTAAATGTAAATAAGAATTCTTGTTATATTGTTTTCATGCAACCAAAACCACTAAATTTTTCACTTAAACTAAAATGACATGAAAACTTAGAAACAGTTTTTTTTCTGTGTGGACATATTTCCGACATGTGTCTATTATTTTCTGCTAAACAAATCACTGGCCTATGGAACAGAGAAAAAAATCACCGTATGTTAATTTATAAAGCTTCTAAACATCTGAAAAGATTTTATTTTTATTATTTTCAGAACAAGACAGAGCAAAACCGGAAAAGACTGTTTCTCATGGTAAACCAGGTATTTTGCAGGTGGTGTCTATAGTATAAAATTGTCTCTCCATGTTCTGGTTTCAGCAGAATGAAGAGTCTCATGTCAAATCTAAAGTTTTGAGGGATGATTCAAGTCGTAAGTCACCCAACTTCTAGAACATCTCCAATTTTAGTCATCTCCACCATATTTTTTGAACTGAGGACTTGACCTGTAACAGTAACTACACAGTCTATCCCTTCTCATCAGATACTTAGCTGAGTAAGATCATCACCTCCAGCACTGAGGTGAATGGGCTCCATGGTTTACTTCTGTTCTGCATGGGACAAGACGTCCTTGGGAAACTTACAATTCAGAACGGCTCATTCAAACATGACATCTTACATTTCAAAACCCCCAAGAAAAGGAAATCAACATTTCTCCCTGTTTCCTCTCCTCCTTCCTTCCTCCGTCTTTGCCTCACTTTCTTTTTTTTCAACCCTGGCCTTACATTTTGGAGAAAGTAGAGGTAAGCCAGTGTGTTCTGCTCAGAAAGAGAGACACAGAATTTACCAAAACAAATGTGTTGTTTTTTATTTAAGACTAAAAACTTTTAAGTTTTCATTTACACTAATTAAATATGACTTTAATTTTGAGGCAGTCCCAAGCCTCAGTTATTGTCCTTCATTCCAGGCTGAATTGTTTACCCGAAGTTGTAAATGTGGTTAGGCCAAAATCTTTAATAAGGTAAAAACATACTTTCTGTAAGCATATCTTAGGAAACATTTTCTTTATACTTCTAAAATTTTTACTTTAGGAAAACTGTTTACAATGGGTTTGAGTCCATTTTCTTTCATTTGCTCAGGCTTTAAAATACATGACACACCAACAAAAGAAGCTATAGGAGTAGACAAAGCAGAGCTGTAGTGTGAGGAACCAAGAATAACTGTCTATATTGACATAAGCAGAACCTTAGAACCTTCTCATTTAATGAATAATAAAATCTTGCTATTTTCTTGACTGTCCCAAATGTCAGTCATTTTGAGCTGAAATACAGAGAGTGAGTTTAGTCTCCAAGTATACAGCAAGCACACTGTCCTCCAGCCACACCTTTCTTTTATTTTAGTGATAATATCCGTATTCTAAATTCTGCTTCCCAGGGAAACATTCTAATTGATTAATTCCCACTGCTGAATTATTTAAAAGTTCCATTTTACATAAGATCATTTTAATAATCTCTCTATACCGATCCAAGTCTCTTTGATTATGTCTATAAAAACATAGAGAACAGAAGACATCCCATAAATGTACCACTTTGCCCTTCCCCAGCTTTGTACGATAAAACACACACACACACAAATAAAAAACAAAAAAAACCCTTGGGTCCCTAGGCTAATCCTGGGTTCCCAGGGAGGTATTTTGCACTAGAAAAATTAAAAAATGCTTCTTCCTGTTCCAGTTCAATTATTAAAAATGTATATGTGCTTTTTATTAAAAAAAAAAAAAACAGAACAAAACAAAACAAAACAACCCCTGCATAGATAAATACAGTGAAATACAGTGAAGGCAAGGAATAGGGTGTATATTGGCAGGTTAGGGGACGATTCCAATTAGGAAAACTTTTATGGTAGGATAGCTGCAAAGGATGTCTGCAGCTGGGCACTTTTTCTTTGTGCTCCATCCAATTTGAATAGAAGATATAGCTTGCTGTGTTTTTGGAAAAACAGCTAACTTTTTCTCAGTATTGGTGTTATTTCAAAGAGAATACAAAATATCAAAGTTGACTTATGTCACTGTATTATAGTAATGTATTTAAATTTCCTACTTGTGTTAAAATTTTTTCCTATCACAGAAGAAAAAGTTGTCAAGCAGGTAAAAGCTACTACAATAGAAAAACCAGGTAAGATATTTCATATTTTTCTTCTGTGTATCAGCTTTATGTTACATTGGTACACACACACACACACACACACACACACACACATTTTCACTGAAGTTTATAGTTTCAGTGCTATAAATTTTAAGATTTTGAATTCTTATAAATCACTAAAATATATACTCAATAAATTAACAGTGGAAAACTAAAGAGATATAATTTAATTTTTAAGTGTGCTTGATCTAAGCTTGCATATAACTCATAAAGTAATCCAAGTAATACATTGATTATCATATACTATTAGGTGTTTAATCTTATTTCATTTTAACTTATTTTTAAGTTTATTTATTTATTTTGAAAGAGACAGAGACAGCACACAAGCAGGGGAGGGGCAGAGAGAGGGAAAAAGAGAGGATCCCAAGCAGGCTCCACACTGGCAGTACAGAGCCTGACGCCGGGCTCAAATTTATGAAATTGTGAAATCATGACCTGAGTTGAAACCAAGAGTTGGATGCTTAAGTGACTGAACCACCCAGACACGCCAGAGCATATAATATTAAAATAGTTCATCTCTCAGTATTTCGTGTGAGGAGAAAAAAAGGAACATACACACTTCTCCCATTCTGAAGTTCTTTCTTAGAGGTATGAATAAAATGGAGTCTTCATCTCACCTGACATCCTAAACCATTGAATCTTTTCCATTGAATTCCAACATCGAAATTCTACCCACCTGGACAACTGGCAGTTAATAGAGTCCCATTTCTTACTAAAAAAATCATTTCAAAGGAAAATGTCTGTGAAGTAATTTTTTCATTTTAACTGAGAGAATCATGATAATCAGGATTTAAATACAGTTTCTCAGTGGAAAATATAATAGAATTCAGGAAAGAACTAATTATTTATATAATTATATACTATTAACACATGAGGAAAAAAAAGAAACCTTATGAGGCCATTTACACATGACCTCATATGTCCTTTGTACTCTATTATAGCCATTGTCAAAGCTCATAATTTCAGCTAATGTTCCTTTAATGTGCACCCTAAGGTGTTAATGTGCCCCCATGAGTATTTCATTTAGTTATATGGGTATTTAGAGATTATCAAGAAGCTAGCCCAATGTACTTGTGTGCCGAATATAGAGATTGCTTTAAATTTTGCATACATTCTGTGTGTCATAATTTTTCAGAAAGCAGTGTAATTGGTATATTTGCTGACAGTGAAAGGATAGTGCTCAGAGAGAATGGAATAGTTTAATATAAGAAGAGGATCTAAAACTAAGAAGAAATAAACACAGATGCTAAAGAGTTATTTTTTCAAAGGTTTGCACTCATCAATATGCCATTTACTTTTCTCCACTCTTTACAGTCAAGCTCAAACCAACAAGTAAGAGATGAAAAGAATAAAATCTGAAAACTAATGCTTGGCTATTTTAATTTTAACACTTTGCTTGTTTTTTCTTTAATTGTTAATTTTGGTGATGCCTAAGTCTAAATTACCTGTATAGATGACAAAATAAGGTTTGCAATAGCTTTGATTTAACATCTTTGCCTTTCACTAGTAATTAATACTTTGCTATAATTATCCAGAAGAAATCTCTGGAAGTTGTATCACCATTACTAATACTAATACTAAAAGAGCGATTCCTCATAGGCTATAAAATACCACTAAGAAGTTAGAGTAAACAGGTAATCCTTCAAACACACACAGTGAATAACAAAGGAAAATAAAATGATACACAATTATCAGTGTTATGAACCACATGTTGATTTTGATTTGTTTGTTTTAAGTAGCATTAATTATATTGTAGGTAGACTTTGCTATTTCAAAATCCATGAGATTGTAATCATATTACCATTTTTTTATTAAAATCATGAACTCTTCTTAGGAGTGTGAACTTAAAAGATCATTCATTTTACTGCTCAGGAATGATACAGAGATTACAGTGACAGAGAGTTTAATAGGTGACTATTAGGCTCAGAAGGGCAATAGGCTCCTTGTCACATAGATAGTAAATAAGTCCAAAATTGTCTCCAAGTTTTGATCTTGGTCCTTGAATGTCATGTATATGAAACAACTTCAATGAAAGCATGATTGGCTGTTGCTCAAATATGCTCCGGATCCTATATCAAAAAAGGATTGACCCCATCCAAAGATGAATTTGGTGAGATCAATTAGGAGACCATATAGGTGGTTTCAGGAGATAATATGCAAATATGTGTAGCCTAATAGAACGTATTCACCTCCTGGAACCTGTTGCATATATTTTGAATATGCATTTTTATATGATTATTATTAATGCAATCTATTATACTTTTGTAGTTGCCTTTATTATGACAGTTTAAGAAGTTTAATATCAGCTTTTCAATTTTATTTTATTTTGCATGCTTATTTAATATTAACATTTATGCAAATTAAGTTCACGAAAGTGTATTCTTAAATGCTATCAATCTCTAATTTACAAATATCCAGTTTAGTCTTAGGACAACATAGGTTCCGCATCTTCCCACATACTTCACTGCTGGTGCATGACGTTGGGGAAACATAGTAGTACTTTTAGAATCCAAATTCAGGAGTGAGTGAAGAGAAAGACAGATAAACATCAGTAACAGCTCAGGAGGACTAACCCAGGGTGATTAGAAAGAACTAACACTTGGCAATGATCCAAATATCCTCAACTCCATTCAATGTATCCTACCCATAATGGCTTCATTTGAAATTCCACTTTTGATGAAGGAGAGAGATCTATTTTTCTTTATTTCAAATATTTTTCATGGGACTAAGAGAGATACCAATTACACATTTGATTCCATTTGTCATGTCCTCGAATTAACAGATTCATCTGTGAGAGTTCTAACTGGACCTGGAAAGAGAAAGAGGTCCAGGAAAACAAAAATACAAAATGTGGTACTTTCTGGCATAGGGTGGGTCTAGGTTCAATTTTCAACAATAAAATAATGTCCAGCACAAATTACTTCTGATCTGGCAAGAAAGGAACTAGAAGGAGTCAGAGAGGTACAAAGGGGAGCTTGTAAAATGCCAAAGAGAAATGTCATCTGCTTTAAAGTATCCCTAAGGAATGACTCTACCTTTAGCAGAGAAAGAAAAATCCTCTTTTTATTCTCCTTTTGTCGTAGTCTAGCCTCTTCTTTCTATACCATGTGGCCTCAAGAGGGCTAGTACCTTTGTATCTTACAGGTTGCCCTGAGAATGAACCTGACTGTGTTTATAATGCGTTTCTATGGCAATATGCTTTCTGAGTTCCAGCGTGCAAATGACTTTGAGGGCATGCTTCCCATATAAACTGAGGATCACTTGTAAACACATAAGTAAGAAATGCTTGCTACACAAACAATCCACAGATTGCCAATTAATTTTAATTTCTCTTTCTAGAAAAAGCTGAACATCAAGAAAAAGAATCTCCATCTATAAAAACAGGTGTTTTTACATTCTGTCTTAATTGCCTCTTTGTATTAAATTTAAAAATTAAAACAAAGCCTACAACTGTTTTTCATTTTGTCCTGGTAATTTTTAGTCTGGTTTTGCAGCAAAATCTAGTTTATCTGATATAGATAAGCTGACAATTATACATTTTGCTGAGTATTATAACCAGTATGTATAGGATTGCCAAACATACTGTTATAATACAGCAGTATATTTGGTTTCACGTTTTTTTTTAATTCTAGTTATGTAACATATAGTGTAATATTGGTTTCAGGATTAGAATTTGGTGATTCATCACTTACATATAACATCCAATGCTCATCCCAAGAAATGCCCTCCTTAATACCCATCACTCATCTAGTCCACTCCCTGTCCACCTCCTCTCCAGTAGCCCTCAGCTTGTTCTCTATAGTTAAGAGTCTCTTATGGTTATAATACAGCACTATTAGCAAAATAGTATTTGATTTCATGATTCACAAGCACCTTTCACTGTTGTCAATATCAATGTCATGTGTCATACTGATTAAATCAATTCACTGCTGATAGTATTGTAAAATAACTTGCCAAATTGCACAAATTACATTTTACTGAAAACTAATCATGAATTTCAGCTTGATATATGTTCTTAAATATAAAATATATAATTGCTAGCTTAATATTTAAAAAAATACTACTCAAATTTTAAAACTATAATGGTTGGCATGGTTCAAACACGAAGGCATACATTATAGGAGACTAATTGTGAAAATATACCTCCTTCTCCTCTCTTTTTCCCTATTCTACCAGTTCCTATTCCAAAATATCCAATAGGTAATTACTGTTATTTCTTATTGTCTCCTTCTAGCAACATACATACATAGCATATACACATAATATACATATACATACATGCTTATATAAAATAAATATATATATCCCCACTTTTATTTTTTACACAAATTATGACATACTCTATAAGTTACCATGTCCCAGATTTTTCTATTTAAGAATGTATTTTGAAAATTTGAATTTGAAATGTAAAAATTAATTCAAATTTTGAAATTTTAAATTTGAAATGAATTTTACATTTCAAATTTGAAAATTTGAATGAATTTTGAAAATAATAGTATTCTATTAGATAGTTGTATAGTTAACTAATTTCTGATTGGTATGTTTAGGTTGTCTAACAAGATTTCTATACTGATACAAAATAATATATATATATATATATATATATATATATATATATATATATATATCTACCAATCTAGTTTTGTTACTTTATCTTTGGAGTAAAATTTCTTAAAGTGTTTTAGTGAAATGGTATATACAATGTAATTTTTATAGATAATTCTAATTGTTCTCTGATATAAGTTGTATCGATTTATATTCCCACAGTTAATGAATTAGAATTAGTTGACCCAATTTTGAGTGATTTGAATTGTTCACAGTCATGACCACATGCTGTAAACTTTTTTATAAATAAATCGATCTTTAGGTGTATGACTGCATAATTAATGTTTTTAGTTAACAGTTTCAGAAGACAAGGAATACTGGAGAAAGAGGTCATGTATTTGGATGGTATAGTTTTGTGGTTTTCATCTACCACTCATTTATTCCCCCTGAGATTTTATAAAATCAGTTTCTTCATTTAAAATGCTGTATTGGGGGACTTAGACAGTTAATATGAATTAAAGTTAACATGTATTCTGCAAAGATGATGGTGGAATATGCATTTTATGCTATTTAGAAATAGTAAGGCATTCAAATTTTTGTGAGCATTCAAATTGCATCAAATCAAACATGAGGTTTTATAGGGATAAAGAGAGACCAAGAGGATTCTATATTTGAAAGCTGTACAATCTCTTCTACAGAGAATTCATTAGGAATATAACTTTAAAATTCCTCAAAAGGCATTTTCTATTGCTTATTTTAATATAAGGTTAGCCTATTCCTATTTTAACTCAGACAGAAATAAGAATATAAATGACTGATATTTTACCTATGGGTGGAAATTGACCACTGGTTTTCTTTTTTTCTTTACTTTTTAGACAAACCCAAACCAACTACAAGTAAGTGTAGAATGTTAAAATTAAAAATTTGCTATTTAATTATTTTAATTTTATAACCCTTGGAGTTTATATGCAGCAGAGAAAGGATGGTATGTTTATTAAGGCGATAGTCATTATGCGATCACCTATGTAAATGATTCTGATTGACAAAGAATAATGTGTATGTTGTATTCATTTATCCTTGAACAAGTCTTTATTGGGCACCTATTAGCACACTATACCAGGATATGTGAGAGAATGCCTACAATGTTTTCTGTTGTCATGCCTGTGTAATTAATACATTTACCATAATAATGCCTGTGTGGAAAATAGTGGTTGGGTCTTTCTTTTATGTACTTCCTTTTGTTTGTGAAGATGTATTGAGTAAACACAGTATGGAGATCCCTCTAATAGTTGCTTCTGAGTTTGGAAAATTTAGAACACATAATACCTGTCTCCAATTATTTAATTTTAAGCACATGAGCCTTTTATTATCTTACTTTTTGAAAGCCTGAAGGTGAATTGTTTTTAGTTTCAGTTTTTAGTTTTATTTTTGACATTCCAAGAAATAATACGAATATAACAGTTAATACAGTTTTGAAAATTTATGTTTTGTGTAATTTCATAAAAATGAAATTATTATGTATTAAATTATGACCCAGACTTTAACCTGGAGTAAAAATCTGTGCATTTCAATCTAGCAGCTATATCTAAAGTTTTGAAATGCCAAGGAATAGCTTGGTTCCTTAAAAGTATCATGACAGATTCCTTACAAATGCAGCAACAATTTTCTTATAAATGAATTTTATGTTAAAATATTAAATGTTGCCTTTGAGTTGGAGAAAATCTTTAGCACATCTAGTTTTTATTATTTCTATGGATATAAAGAGTATTGCAAAATTTAACAGTTGAAAGTCAAAACTAGAATGCTAATATATCACCATAATCCCTTGTAAATATTGTTTTGTTTATGACTCATTATTCATCTTTCATCTTCATTATTATAAAATATGTTAATCAATTTTTCTTGAATTTTTAATATAGCTTCCAGAAAAGTTATGGAAGACAAAATCAAATGTATCAGGTTTATAGAAAATGTTATCACTTTAAATGAATTGTGAGGAAAAATGCATTTTAAAAACCTGCCATGCTATATTTTAAAATATTATTGGTCTATGAAATAGCTGAAAGAACAAAAAGAAAGGCTGGTTCTATATTATCATAAAGACAAGTAGCATTTTATTTCTTGTCTCACTATTCTGACAATAGTCACCATGAGCTGAATTTATTTCTGAGATGTTTTTCAGTTTCATCCCACAACCCCACCTATTACATTTAGTATAACTTCTTATATGTGTAGTGGCTTTATAAATATTCAATGAATAAATGCATGCACATATGTATGAAGATCAAGTTAAAAGTTTGTGAAATAGAGCTGTATAATTTGTAATTAAGAAAACTAAGCAAAGCACTTCAAACTGATTCATTCTACTATATAGAATTAGACTGTTTTAGATTCGTCTGTAGAGTAGTTCTAATTTCAAAATAGATTTCTAGTTACAGTTTTCAGAGATATTAGTTACCAGTGTGTTTCTTTGCCATTTTAAGTATATGTGTTTATTGTCATTACCGGTGGAATTTAATAGGATATACCTGGAGGTAAAGCTCAGTTGTATGCTACTGAAATACAAAATTATTCTTTCCTTTTCTTTTTCTATATATTCTTCTTTTTTTCTAAAGAAGAAACATCAGAAATCATAGAATCAGGTAAATATTTACTTTCCCAAAGGAGGAAACATAGATCAGTTGAAACAGATCTGTATGTAAATTTATCTTTATCTAGCTGTGTAACATTTAGGAAAATCCCTTACCCAGTTCAGCTTCCTGGTTTCCTCACCTATAAAACAGGCAAAATGACTTCCCAAAAGGCTTACAACAGTTAAGTATTAAATAAGAAACATATGCAACATTCCCACTACATAATTACTTGTCACTCATTACATATTGATTTTCTTCTCACTCTTGTCTGATAAATATAGTTGAAGAAAATCATCAATCAACAAAAGTGTTTTGAAAAGCCTGTGTCCACTTTTGGTTTGGAGATAATTTGTGACTCTCATTGTTTTTAATCCATTGTTTTATTTATTGAGCACCCATAGCACCAGTCAAATACTCATTTCCTTAAGAAAACAGTTGAAAATTCAGATGTTTTTTCCTGTTGTTACTAGTTAACATTTAATAAATGAATGGCTTGCTTTAACTCTACTTCAAAGTGCATTAAAAAAAAAGACAAAAAGTAAAAGGGAAGGGGCTCTGCCATACAGGTGACTGAATACAAGCTAAATAACTAAGCATAACAAAAATACCTATGTTCTCACACATGGGAGGTACCCTCTTCCTTCACATCTTGCAAAAGCAGAGCCCTAACCCCCTACACTTATGGGATTAAGTCCTATCTCCAACTGTTTACTTCAAGATTGAGTAAGAAACTCATGGTTTTTAAACTGATAATTTCTTGTTATTATATTTTCCCTCCTAGGGAAGAAGAAAATTGAAAAACCTGAAAAAGAAAGTAAAGGTAAAGATGACATTTGAAGACATATGCACCAAATTAACAATAAAAGCACAGAAATAAAAAAACACAGAATTATATAAATTATGCCACTTAAAAGCAATTCATGAAAATGTGGGCAGCGATTTTAAAGCATATATCAGAATTACAATTCACTATAGGATTTTCCATGCAAAAGGTGTAGATATCACTTATTATTACATATGCAAAAAGAGATAAATTTAGGTTCTGCTATTTCTAAATTAATACCATAGAATTCTTTTCATATAATACCTGAAGTGTGAATATTAACTACACAAAATTTAATTCCAAACCTTAGGAAGACCTATGAATAAATGTGATATATGATTCAAAATTACCTTCACTTTTTTTCTACAGAAAAAACAGAAATGAAACATCTTAAAGAAGAAAAAGGTAATTTTTTAAAAGATTGAAAAGTGAAATGCAAAGCCCTGAAGCAAAAATACTTGAGTTGAGGATTATTTATATCACTTTAAAGTAAAACTTTTATTTGTGTACATGATGAGAGCTAAGGTCATTTAAAAAAGAAATGTGGAAAATAATCAGTGGATATGTGGTAACGGCCATGGCAAAGGAACAGTGGATGGCAGGCCAGTCCCAACAAATATGTGTTGCACCATCGGTGAGCAACAAGTCTAGAAGCTGCATCACAAAGTTGCTATTTTTCTTAACATTGGGTGTATTTATTTGTAAACGATAAAAGATAATATGATAATCACTGATTTTCAATGCAGGTATCTGAAAAAACTTGCAAAGACCTTAATTACCAGAGAAATATTCTATTGGATCAAGAAGAAAGCATTCTTAGACATATCGAAAAGATTGTTAATTATGAAAGAAGACAGATGTTTTCTTTTGTTTTTTAGTTTATCCTTAATTTCAGTTACTCAGGATGACCAATTGTTCACAGATTCTAGTTAGTTTAAATACTGTAATCAGTGCAATCATGTTATATCCCTGTTTATGCAAACAAAACAATCCCTACTGGTAACATTTATTTTTGTTAGATGTTAGAAGAGAAAAAATTTTTAAATCATCCTGAGAAAATATTTACAACATTTAAATATTCCCATTTTCCCAAAGCTTGGTTGAAGTGAGCCAAAATTTTTATGAAAATTCCCTTTAAAAATTCATAGTTTAATTTACATTTTCCTTATCAACAGTCTCAACAAGAAAAGAAAGTCTTCAATCACACAATGTGACAAAAGGTAATCTTGAATCAACTTTGCAAATATCCAATTGCTAAGTTAGTATGGAGGTGCCTAAATTATGTTTGCACTAAAACTAAATTTTTTAAAGCAAAGAAGTCTAGCAGCTATACACTTCTGCTAGTAGCAGAAGTGGAGAGGTGGGAAATCTAGCAGGGAGTTTACATTTCAGTGTAAAACTAGCCAACGTAAAGAAATCAAAAATGTTAACAACATAAACATTCAATAGAATATTCTAGTACATACCAGAAGATAAATTTCTCTATTACAAAAGACTTTCGTAACATGCATAAGGTCAAAAATGATATAGTGGTAAAAATAGATAAGAATTATTTTATGTATTACATAAATACAGCCAAAATTATAAATACCTTTTTATTACCTAAACTTGGCCCTTTAAATTAATTCAAGAAGTGGATGGTGGAGGGAAAATGTCAGCATGCACATGGAAGGGAGATGTCTTTTACCTAAAATAAGAACGACATGTTTTGGTGATTTGATCATCAAAAAACTACAAATGGATGTTATAACTGAATTATGCAATCTGAGTGATATAATTTTTAAAAATCTAATTAGCTCGGGGTACCTGGGTGGCTCAGTTGGTTGAGTGTCCAACATCGGCTCAGGTCATGATCTCGCGGCTGGGGAGTTCAAGCCCCACGTCAGGCTCTGTGCTGACAGCTCAGAGCCTGGAGCCTGCATCAGATTCTGTGTCTCCCTCTCTCTCTGCTCCTCCCCTACTCGTGTTCTGTCTTTCTATCTCTCTCTCTCAAAAATAAACATTAAAAAAAAAGAATTAAAAAAAATAAAAAATAAAATTAAAAAATCTAATTAACTCAAAAGGTAATGGTATCTAAATATTTTAAATTTTAAGGTGCTAAGTAAACATGCCATAACTGAACAATTATTTTCATTCATAGCAAATATATACATCTCCAGTGTGTGGAGAGAGGAAATGAGTCTTGTTTTTTACTGGTTCCTTCCTTCTGCTTAGTGTATTATGTACGCCTGAAATGACGTACTGAAAGGACATAGCTACATATAAAATTTAGACATATAGTCATTAGTAATTTAGACTTATAATTATCAGTCATACTAGATGGTAAAATTTAGATTAAGAACAAACCAAATCTGTAGAAGCATAAAGGGCCATAAATTTTATATCTCAACTTTCTTAACTTTTAAAATATTGCCTAGCATTTTTTAGGATAATTAGCTAGAAGAATGAGAAGATATGTTATTTTAAAAACCCACTGGTACATCCTTTCCTAACTAATCCTATTAGTTCATTTAATCCTTAGAACAGGCCCAATTATGCCCAATTTAAAGATAAGGTAAATGTGATGAAGGAACACCTAACATCTCAGAGTGTTTACCTGGTAGAGACAGGATTTGGCTCAAAGTAAATATGACGCCAAAGACTTTACGGTTAAATCCATTCGATCCCACTTCCCTACCCTATCGCACTGTGGCACATACAGGAGAATGTATGGGCACAATCAGGGCAGCCCAAAGAAAAAATGTACCCCTGAAGGAAAAAATGTTTCCAAGAGAGTGGTAACTCCCTTCTTACCCCACTGTGTGAGTCCATCATTTCCAAGATCTTTATATTATGAAAACACAGTAGGGACAAATTATTATATATGAAAGCACAAGACTAACCTGGAGCTAGTTGAGAGTACAGGCATATTCTTATTCATTCCTTCATCCAACAGATAATTCATTGTATTTCAGTAAATGTTTACTGTACTCCTTTTTAAGTTCCTGTCTTTTAGTCAGTGATAGTATTTTTAAAGGAAAAATAATAACACATGAGCCTTACTGAAGTATTTTTTCTAAATTATTTTGTGTTTTGAATACATGAGGTATGCAGCTGTAATATAACTAAAACCATAAGTATCTCAAAGGAAAAAAAATTTTCTAAAAACCTTTCTATTGGCATTAACCACTTTCTGTAAATTTATAATCCCTAGGTTTATACTAAAAACTCTGCAAGTCTCAAAGTAAATCATATAACGCAGATTCCTTTAAAAATTTATGTTTTCAAGTCTGGCCCTTTAAATTAGACTAATGTTGGGATGGTAGCTATACTTGTGATGAACACAGCATGATTATAAACTTGTCAAATCAGCAAGTTATACACCTGAAACTTGTAAGATTATGTGTCAACCATACTAAGAAAAAAAAATAGACTAACATTAGTACAATGTAGATGTTACCAATCTTTTTTTTTTCTTTCCAAGAAGTTAGAATATCTGTTACAGTATTTGGTATTTGGGACAATCATCTCACTTTATATTTTTGTCCTACATACATACACTTTAATGTAAAAAGATACTACTTTGAAGAATTATAGTCTCTCATTGAAACTAGACAAATGGTTATGAAAAATTAAACTGATTTTGCATGTTGCTTTTTAAGGTTTAGTTATTCATCATTATTACCTTTGAAAGGAAAATAATTCTTAATGATACATTTTATGGAATTTGGAAACTTTAAACAAATATTTACATTAATTACATCATACAAAGTAATTTTACTCAACTTAGTTATAATTAAAGTTGAACCAAAACACTTAATTTAACAAGAATCCTGCTGATTTTAGTAAGTGTTTAAAATGTAAACACGTTGTAACATCTATAATAATTGAGCGCTTTTATTATATTTCACATGAAAACAATTAATACACTCAAAGACCCATGTTCTCAGGCAATAGTTATATTCTTACATTACATTAAGCAATAAGAAAGTCAAAAGATGTGAGATACTTTCACGTAGTCCATCAATGTATAATTTCTTTGCATTTTATCTGAGTTAAACAAAATTTTTTTTCTTTCTTTTCTTTTCTTTTATTTTATTTTATTTTTAGCAGAAAAACCTGCAAGAGTATCAAGTAAGTACTGCTTGTATTGATGATAAATTCTCTTTGGCATGCAGTATAAATTTCCAGCTGAAACTCATAAAATATTTATACTTTTAATGTGTTCAGAGACTGAGTCATTTCATACTAAACCCTCTGATAGAAATTTAACTTTTAAACTTAGTTATGCTGAAACTTAAAAAACTATGTTATTTGAAATAACTTGTAACAGAAATAACTGATCGTGTTCTCAAGCCTGAAGATTAAAGCGACTTGCATTCAAATACATTAATTTTTTCAGTGATTGAAGCAAAATGAAATAAAATAATCCTGATTCTGCCTTCAACTTTCAATCACTAAAGATCTGCTGTAGACTACATATGATTGAGCAATAATGTTTTATTTGCTGGTATTTTCTAATGGTTGTTAACTTAAATATAATTATATATCTGAGAAGAATAACATAGCTAAGAATGGATCTAAGCTCATATATCATAAACAGACAAAGTTCTCAGAAAACACTCTCTAAAATATCAATTTCTAGGTACCCAAAGGCATTCTAAATATATACAATACAACTTTAAATTTTCCTGTAAGTTCCTAAAAATTCTGAGAGATAGGAATTTTCCCTCCCATGTTTTCTGATTTTTAAAAAAGTCATTTTAAATCGATGCTGTCTAGTGCAATTTCATGTGAACAACACATGTAATTTTAAATTTTCTGGTAAGTACATTAAAAGGATAAAAAGAAACATGTTAAAATAATTTTAATGTTTATTTATTTATATAAGTATTATTTCATTATGTATCAATATAGAACACATTGATAGTTTACACTGTTTTTTGAAATCTTGTGGTGTGTGTCTGTGTTTTACACTTAGCACATTTCAGTTCGTACTAGTCACATTTCAGTACCCCAAAGCCCCATGTGGTTAGTGGCAACTACATTGGACAGAGCAGATCTTAATATTTCTTGAGCATTTCTGCTGTACACACTACATCGTGAGTATTGAGGACAGTATAAGACAATCATCAAATGTGGTACCTGCCACATCTCTCATTTGAACCTCTTTGACAGCAAATAATAGAACTCCGCATGGACTTACTTCAGGGATTTAAAAAAAGAAGAATAACAAGGGTGCAGAATTGTGTCACTGATGCAAGGGCAAAGCTTCCAGCTGATACTCAAGAAAGCCCTCTGAAACCATTCCACTCCACACTCTTTCCTTATACCCAAAGGTAGTCAGGGCAGACTTCATGAAGAAAGTGATTACAAAATTTATAATTTGAAGAATGGTTAGGTTTGAATAACTGGAAAAAGACTGAAGTAAATGTAAAGGAAGAACTCACTTCCCCTGTGTTTCTTCTGCACTCTTACAGAAGTACCACGCTCCAGGCACTTCTTACACTAGATATATGGGGTTTTTTTTTGTTTTGTTTTGTTTTGTTTCCACACCAAGAAATTCTCTGTGATGCCAGCTTGGTGTCATACAATTTCAGTCACTTCTGACGCTAACTGGGTTTAGCACAGTCCCCGTAGGTTAACGGCTTAGTCTCACAAGACTCCTCCCCATTTCTGTTGCCAATTGTTAAGTAGTAGGTCCCCAGGTTATTCATAGTTTCCATCCAACATGGCTACAAATCAATGGTTCTCATGACTTCCTCCCTTGAATTTAATTATTTGCTAGAACATCTAACAGAACTCAGAGAAACAATTACATTTACTAGTTTATTATATAATAAAGGATATGATAAAGGATACAGATGAACAGCCAGATGAAGAAATACATAGGGCAAAGTCTGAAAGGGTCCCAAGCACAGAAACTTCTGCCCCTGTGGAGTTGGGGTAAGCCACTTTCCTTGTATGTAGATGGGTTTACTTGAACCGTATACTTGAATCCCATACTTGAGAGAATTTTTAATGGAGGCTTTATACATACATAGGCATGATTGATTGTAAACTCCATCTCCAGTCCCCTTCCCCTTCCTGGAGGATGGGGAGTGGGGCGGAAAGTTTCAGGTTTCTAATCGTGGCTTGGTATTTTTGGTGACCAGCCCCCATCCAGGAGCCCACCAAGCATTTGCCTCATTGGCAAATCTATCACCTAGTAGATTCTAAGGGATTTAGAAACTCTATGCCAGGAACCAGGGGCAGAAACCAATATATATATATATATTATATATATATATATATATATATATTATATATATATTTATATATATAATATATATATATATATCAAAGTCAGCAACCAAGAAAACTTGGTATAATGGCAATTAAAAGACAAGTTAGCTGAAGTTAAGGGCTAGTGTCAGAAAGCAGTGGAGGTAAGGACATGTAGGTTAAAATATGAGGTAGAGATCCTGCAGGCCAAAGGACTTTGGACCTACTGCCACAGAAAACTGTGGTTTACTTTATATAAGGGCGTAAAAAGGAGAGAATTGTTGGGAAGAAATAAGTGTAAATAAGTAAATGAGAAATAAGAATAGTAACTGAAAACAGACAGTGTGATGAAAAAATGTCTACTTTTTCTTATGGATCATATGAGATAAATGTCCAATGACATCATGAGATGATACATTTTAATAAATTGGCTGCTATGCATATGAATATTATATTCTCTATAGAACATATTTTTATCAGGCTTTTTTGGAGGCAATCATCAAAAACTTCAGGTATTTATCTAATAAAACATACTGAAGATAATTTAAACTGAAGATTCATTGTTCTTTTTCTCAACCCATTTTCAGCATTATGTCCATGTGTATTTATTTTTGGTCAGACTTCTTATTTATCTTTCAGTCTTTTCTTTGTCTTTCATAACAGAGGTTCACAAATAGCTTTTGCTTTGAGCCCAGACTTGCACGCACATTCTCTAACTCCACGCAGGTGCCTGCATGTCTTGTCTTCTGGGTGGCTTTTCTGCTTTGGTACTGGAAGCACAGAGACTGCCCTTCATTCCTGGGTCTTTTGGTTGGGAAGGAAGGGTGGTAATGTGTGGAAAAGGATTAGTGTAATACAGAAGGGGGTATTTCTTCCTGAATTCTGGTTCACTCTGCTTGAGATGCTTGAGATCATCCCAGTGGACTGGATTCTCAAATATCTGGGGGTTTATTATAGGCATAAAGAAGATGCTGATAAGAATCAGCAATACACAAATATCTCTCTATGACATCAGTGAAAGTAACATTGCAAAATCAAAATTTCCATGATTCATAGGCAATTATGGTTTAAATTGATGCTTGCTTTTGTGGGTTTATTTTTTGTAAGGATGTAGCTTTCTGATTCTAAATATCCATTTGATTTTCATTCTGTATATTTTCTATAGATATGGCAATTATATAATGAATTATTTACTTTCCATAGAATTCAGAAGAAGACATCAAGGAATGTTAAGTTGTATTCTATTTAAGATATATTACCCTAAAAATTAAAAGCAAAATAAATACATTTTTGAATTTTAAATGGCCCAACCATTTGATATTATTTTAAGTCTTTTGAGAAAATTGTTTTCTGAAAAATATAAATAACTGTACATCCAAAAACATTACTCCCCAGGAAGTTTCCCAAAGGCAAAATATGAAATAAAACAGAGGACTGAAAACATACATTATCATAAGGCAAATAGTGCCAAGGGAAGACTAGCACCTAGTGGAATTGCAAGGGTCTTGATGTAGCTGAGACATTGACAGTATATTTATAACAATGGGTGTGGGGATATCAAAGACAAAGATTTTATAGAAGCCCATAGTTATTTTGTTTTTATTATCTGGTAGACAACATTTGAGTAAAGAGAGGTTGGCTTCCCCTTAAAATTAGTATTTTAAAAGAAGTGATGCAGTAAGAACATTTCTTGAGATGCTTCTATGTGGAAATTTAACTTTAGCATCTTTTCCTATAACACTTTTCTTTGAACATGAGCATTTTCCCATCAGCAACTCAACAAAATTATCTGCATAGACCGGTTTGGGATCATCATAAAGCCTCTGAGATCTAATTTTGATATCAAAGATAATGAATTTAATTTTTAAGGACATACTAATAAAAATATTTTATAGAAGTTAATTACTTTTTAAGGACACTTCAAACAAGACTGGCCAGGATTTCCATGTTTTAGGCAACTTCCTTTATAGCTTACATTTGTGATTTGCTTTATAAAGCTTTCTAACTTTGAAAATACTCATTCATTTTTTCGTTTTGCATTTTTTCTTTTTACGTAAATATGATATATTAATGAGTAATTTGCATCAATATTACAGTTTGGTGAATATTTTAGATATCAGAATTAAGCCATTTTGGACATTTATCTAAAATTTAAGCACAAGGTGCTTAAAAATTAAACAAGGATGTAAAAGCTTATAGCCTTTCTTGATTTACACATTTGATATAACTTATGTTAAAGACTTCTTTTAAAAGAATCTAATTAAACATAACTAAAGTATAACATTTATCATAATAAAAGTGTAGCCTATTTTGTATTGATTATACGTCCCTGCATTGAAAATTTTCAAGAATTTCAAAAATCCAGAATTTACTAATAGGTATGTAATTCCCATTTGAAAGAATATTTCACGTTTTGAGAAAAATTATTAATAAGTCTGTGAATTATAAAATTAAAATCTAGTGACATAAAGAACTAATTTTCATAAATTCTTAAACACAAGAAAAATATGCTTTGCTTTATGACGATATTATATATAGTTGCCTTTTATAAATAATGAAATTAATGAATAAAATGATTGAATTCAACCTAAAAGTCTTCTAATGGTTAATTCATGTCTAAATCAATTAATTTATGTCATCGAAGACTAATTAAGTTGATTTTTTTTCCTAATTTTATCACTTGTTGGTCTCTCATATATATGAAACTATAGGACGTATTCTGAGATTTTCTCTTAATGGTATGTTCTCAGATTCATAAGTGTTTTTGTATAGTTATAGTTAAGTTTATTCATTTTTATTACTGTATAGTATATTACTTTGTAAATATACACATTATAATCTATTCTACTATCATTAAATATTTGCTTTACTCCTAATTTATTTAAGATTTTTCTGTTTATTTTTTTTTAATTTTTTTTAACGTTTTTTATTTATTTTTGAGACAGAGAGAGACAGAGCATGAACGGGGGAGGGGCAGAGAGAGAGGGAGACACAGAATCTGAAGCAGGCTCCAGGCTCTGAGCTGTCAGCACAGAGCCCGACACAGGGCTCGAACTCACGGACCGTGAGATCGTGATCTGAGCCGAAGTCGGACGCCCAACCTACTGAGCCACTCAGGCGCCCCTCTGTGTTTATTTTTAGATATCTTAATGTGGATGTTTATTTTATTAGTCTCTACCTTTCTCCTTTACTAATATAAGCATATGAGGCAGTGAATTTAAATGCTATTTCAGCAACATCCCACAAGCTTTTATATGCAATATTTTCATTATCGTTCTGTTGCAAGAATACCTTAATTCCATCAACATAAATTCTTTACCTAGCATTTTACATGGAAATTTTAAAACTTGTTTTTCAATTTCCAAACCTGTGGGGATTGTAAAGATCATCCTCTTTTAACCAATGCCTAATTTAATTATATAGTGGTTAGAGAAAATGGTCTCCTCTTTAAAATACATTGAGCTTTATCTTACAAACAAATATATTTGTTTTAGTAGGTATTCCATATTTCATCCAGAATAATGTGCATTTTCTAATGGTTGGAAGCATGATCCTATATTGATTGAGTCAAGATTCATTGTTTTTCAATTACCCTTTATCTTCATTAATTTTTTGAATAATAGAAGTATCAATAATTGGATAAACTATATTAAAATCTTCCTCCAAGATGGAAAATTTTCAGTTTATCCCTGTAGTTTTATCAATTTTTATGTTAGGAGCTGTTTTATACATTTTATCCAAGCTTTATGTATCTTTCTGGTGAATTGAACATTTATCTTTACATAGTAACTTCTATATTCCATATAATGACCTTTTTTAAGTAAAGTGTATCTTATATTATTACAATTACTCCAGCTTTCTTTTGGTTAGTATTTTATCAGAATTTTTTATTACAAACTTTTATTTTATGTCTTTTCATGACATTTTGTTTTAGACATCTCTTTAGTAAATAACATAAAGTTAAAATTTACTCTTTCTTTATCCAGTACAATGGCCTTCACTTTTAATCTGATGAATTTCAACTACTCACATTAGTTGTGATTATTAATATTTTAGGTCTAGTTCTTACCATCTTGCTTGTTTTATATTTCTCATGTTCTCTAAACACTTCTTCATATTTTATCTTGTCCGTTACAAAATTGAGTGTTTTTTTCCCTTTAAATATATTTTTATTTTCTGTTTTCTAATGTCTACCTATCTGGAAAGACAACACTCTATTTCTCTTACTTCAGCCGTGACCCTTGAAATTTTACTATGCACATTTAAAGAATAAAATTACTATAGAACACCCTCCCCCAGGGCGCCTGAGTGGCTCAGTCGGTTAAGCGTCTGACTTCGGCTCAGGTTATGATCTCACAGTCTGTGAGTTCGAGCCCCTGCGTAGGGCTCTGTGCTGACAGCTCAGAGGCTGGAGCCTGCTTCCGATTTTGTGTCTCCCTCTCTCTCTGGCCCGCCCCCACTCACACTCTGTCTCTTTCTCTCTCTCTCACAAATAAATAAACGTTAAAAAAAAAAAACAAAAAAAAAAAAACCAACACCCTCTTCCAAACAAGAGAAGGATGCTACATTTAAATTTCATCACATCTAAACCTGATTTACATGCTAATTTTGTTCAATAGTTGAATTATAACCTTTAAAAGAATCTGAATGTCAAATTGTATTAGTATTATTTTTCAACGTGTGTCTATCTTCACCTACAGATTTCTCAGTTACATTGCTACCATCTCTCTCACATCTCTGACTTTTCCTTCAACATCATACTTCTTTAGCATCTCCTTCTCTAGAAGCGTCTTGAGCAAAGACCTATTGGTGGAAAGTGTTCTCAGGTTTTATTTATGTGACAATGTCTTTAAATCATCCTTATTGTCGAAAGCCTTTTGCTAAGCACAAGATCTAGGTCACCAGTTAGGCACTCTGATTACTTTGAGTACATCGTGTCACTGTATTGCTTTCTCTTCCTCCACTAAGGTAGAGGAATTCTGTTACCAGTTGAATTGTCATTCCTTCCATATGATCTATCCTTTCTCTCTGTCTTCTTATATATTTTTTCTTTGCCCTTGATCCACTGCAGACTCACTATAGTTTATGGAGTGAGAGCTTCTTTTTATTGTGAAATTTTTCCAGGGCACATGGAGTCATTTTTCTTTCCTTTACCACTTTGGAGAATTCATAGCCATTATTTCTTCAAATATTACTATTTTTTCCTTGTGCTCATTATTAATGTGTTAGGTATGCACATTTTTCTTCTTTCAACATCTCTTTCTAATTTTTCATCTCCTCATTTCTCTATGATGTATTTAGTGTAATTTGATCAGTCTTAACATACATTCACTAATTATTTCTTCAGTTCTATATGTTATTTTACCCATCCAGTGAGAATTTTATATAATTTATATTTTATTATAATAGTTATTTTTCAAATCTTACTGGTTATTTTAATAATCTATTGTTTGTCCTTATTTTTGAATTCATATTTTAATTCTTAGAAGATTTATATATATATTAAAGTTCAAGTTTGAAAAATTGAATATCTGAAGTACCTTGTGATATAAATGTGTTGTTTGTTGTTTCTTCAGGCTCTCCCTTATGAAGGCTTTTTTCTTTCTGTGATTGGAACTTTGATTATGAGCTCATAGTTTTATTTTATTTCCCTCACTTTTATCTAAAATTATCTTTCTTTCTCTCCATTGTCCCTATCTTGCTCAACTTTTATTCCACCCCTAGTAGTGTCTTACCATTTGTGGGATTCTGTCCTGCAAGTGAACCCTGGCTCATAAGTTCCCCAGGGGTCACAGGGTACCAGATGGTACCAGCACTCACACTTCGTGGTGAACCCTTTATGCTTACCTGCTCTGGGACTGGGCAAAGCCCTTCCCAGGTTCAGCTGATGATCTCAAGTTGTCATTACTCACTTTTCAGAAAATGCCTATTGGCTGTTTGGGGGTTTCCTGTTTGGGGTGTCTCTCAGACTCCCTATTGCCTTCCTCTCCTTCCTTCTCCGTAGATGCTAATACCTGGTAGGTTTCTGACTGTTTCAGTCCACATTTCTAGGGCTCATTTCAGTTTGTTTTAAATATTGTCCATGGGTTTCACTCTCTGTTTTTACAAGGGGATTTGAAGGAGATTTAAATACTGTGTTGTTGCTATCTTCTCCAAATCACCTGGGGAACTTATATTTTTGTCCCACCATCTCTGGCTTAACAAAGGCTCACAGCCTATGCACCCCTACTTTGCTCCTTGCACACTTAGTTTTTGAGTTCTTGTTTTACTATAAGCACTTGTCCACAGGGTGACCTCACCGTTCGTGAATCAGCAGGTGTTCTTTTTCTCCTCTTGCAACAGAAGGGAAGATTCTGGAAGTTTCCTTTGTCTCCTCTGAGCCCAGCACTTCAACAAAAAGTATGATTTTGTAGCGAATATTGTCTATCGTGTTCTCAGAATTAGAGTCCAAGAGTTGTTTTTTTAATGTTATCCCCAAACCTTGTTTTAACAAGATTCATGCCTTACTTGCTTAAATTAAAAAGTGAAACTCTGATGTTCTAGTTCTGGGCAATTGTATAAAATTTATTATTAAAACTTTATACAATCCTTAATCATAGAAATATAAATTTTATCTTCTTTAAAAAATCCATTCTTAGTTAATACAAATATGCACAAGCCTTTGAAAAAGAAAAATATGCTTTCTTATAGTGTTTAGGTTAAAGTTTATATTAGGACATATGTTTTTTTCCTAAATAGCATCATTTTATACGATGACTCACTTGTTTGTTTTGTTTTGTTTTGGGACACTTGTTGGGATGGAATATTATTGGAGATCACTTGCTGGAATGGAATGCTAATGAATATTAACATCAATGTAGTTGTTGTTAAAAACAAATTATCACCAAATTCATGATAGAAATACAGATGTTATCATTGGGTAGTGGCTGATAACAGGGAAACTGTTTTAAAATTTGTGTAAACTTGGGAAATCTACATAACATCTCTGTGCTTAGTAGTCTTATTTTTTAAATGTGTATAATAATAGGGGTGCCTGGGTGGCTCAGTTGGTTAAGCGTCCAACTTCAGCTCAGGTCATGATTTCATGGTTTGTGAGTTCAAGCCCCGCATTGGGCTCTGTTCTGACAGTTCAGACCCTGGAGGCTGCTTCAGATTCTGTGTGTCTCTCTCTCTGCCTCTCCCCTGCTCATGCTCTGTCTCTCTCAAAAATAAATAAATACTAAAAAACTTATAATAAAATGTGGATAATAATAATAATATTACCTCATAGAAATTCTGGGTAGAGATAAATAAGATAAAATAGAAGGTGCATAAATAATAATTGGTGTCTATTAAGTATTTATTAATTGGCATCCATGGGAATGAGGATGACATTGATGGTAATAATTATGGCATGATAATGTGTTACTTTTCCTGGGTAGGAACAGGTTTCGCTTATTAAGCTTTTGTGTCAAAATGGATACCATAATAAGAAAAAAATCATAATGGGAAAAAACATCTCACTCGTTTTTGAGTGGATTTAAAACAATGCCACTTTTTAGAGCAAGGGTGATTATACTTATGGAAATTTTGTTTCAGGAGAAAAAGAATGGAGCAGTAACTTGGTTGAAGCCTTCTAAATAGGGACAGCTGCCCTGCTTACTCTCTCTGATAACTCGTTCTGCTAGACCTCAGAACAAGTCTGTGTATAAGGCACATTTGGTGAAATGTTTGTCACTGTTGATTATTAGTCTTTGGGTACTAGCAATGTGGCCTCATTCATTTATTGGTGATGTTAAGTTGTTCTGACATGGCCCTCAAGACAGCTGTGTCCTATCCTCAGAGTGACAGGACAGACACTCAGAAAGGATTGCATACGTTTATTGAACACCCTTGGCTTCACTGTGTGCAACATTCCAAATGTGAACTGTCTCTGCATACTTTATTACCCCCGGAGGTCAATCTCGAGAATTCTGTGGATATTGCTCAATGTAGTAGTTAGTTTTCTTTAAAACTCATGATCATTTAAAATAATAGCTGCATAAAGGAGGCTTTCACACCAAAAAACTAAAATAAACTGGCTATCAACTGCTGCTTTGAACTACAGCAGATTCTTATGAGTTCTTGAAAAAAATGTTAACTCTTAGAATGTAATATTGCACCAAATCACTTACACATGATTCATCAAATCAGTTGAGAAAATAATTTTAACCCTTTGATATTTCTACAGAGTCAAAGTGATGCAGTGAATTAGATAAAATAGGAGGAGTGAAAATGAAAACAAAAATTCGTGCAAAGTTACATATGTGTCGATGCTTTAGGATCCCAGATGTTTACCTACAAGTATTTCTTGAAACGTTACACAAATCAAAATAGATTGCTGGTAGAAATAAACATGCAGTAACTGCTGGTACACATGTTTGCATTATTTAGGTCATTTTTATTTATTTATCATGTTTGCTAAGAGTACACAGAACAGGCTGGGCACTACACAGGAAAATTTATCTTTAAAAACAAGAAAAATGAAATTCATGATCTATGCCATACATGTGGATTCCTTAAAATTTTTCTTTTCTCCAAATTACAGTCTCTTTTAACCTTTCCCATTATTTTACCACCCTTACATTCTCATGTTCAGATGACGAAGCATTGCTTTTCACCTGAGATTTATCATTCCATGTTTTCTCCTTGACTCCACCCCTCTTGCCTCTCCTTGATGCCGACTCCCACCATCCTGCATGTTCAGTTCTCGCTCTAAGAAGCCCTCCTCCCTTCACCTGCGAATATCCTCAGACTCTTCTGGCATATAAAAATTTCCCTTGCTCTTTCTGCTTCCTGAAGTTGTGCTTTTGCTCTGCTTTCATTTACAGTTACACCTCTTCAATAAGTTTCCCACCAATTCTTGACCAAATTCCTCAGACTTTTATTTCATGCAAGCTGAGTATTAACCTCTGACACTGTCCTCAAATAACTCACTTAAATCTCAACCCAGACCTCCTAATTGCAGAGCTTAATTACCTTCTCTCACCCCTCTCCCATTCTCAACCTCTCTGATGCACTCAATGTTGTTGGGCTCTCGTCCTTCTTGATGTTTTCCTCTCTTGGTTCTCATAATATCAGACTCCGTTTTCTTCAGTCTGATATTTTCTCAGCATTATCTTTCTGCTATTTCCACACACACACACACACACCCCGCCCTGAGGATTGGTTCTTCCATTGTCAACTTTCTTTTCTCTCTTCACACTCTTTCCCAGCAGGGCCCTTCCACCTTGCTATCTATCTCTTTGTGGGTAAGACCCCAAGGTGTTCTGAAGTCTAACCTGCCTTATCAACTCTGGTCCCACATTTTCAAATCTCAGCATCACTCTTTGTCTGCACAGGCTCACGACTGACCTTCCTATCTTATTCCCCCTTCTTTCCTTTATCCCTCAACCCCAGCAAATCCCAAAGGGAATTGCCACATGATTTCTATTCTTTAGTCACGTAGACATAAACCTTCAAATTCTACTTTGCGTAATCACCGTTCTTTTTGTCAGGCTCTAATTCAGTTGTCAAGTCATGTTAGCTTTGCTCTTTCTCCTCTGAATCATTGCAGTGACTTTTCAGCAGGTCCCTTTCTGATTTCTGTCATTCTTCCATTTCACATCTACTAATAAATTAAGTTCTCCAAAACTTCAAATTGATTAAGCTATTTAGATAATAAGTGTTCAATATTTCTTCATGGAAAATTTAGAATACATTCTACACATCTTAGCTTGAGGATCTAAAGCCTCTATAGTTCAGTCTTAAACTACATTTTATGTCTTTTTTCTATAATCACTGTGTATACCTATAAGAGATACCAAACCAATTCATGTCCATGTTCCTAATTTTCCTCCATCTTTTGATACTGTCATTCTTTTTTCCTGTATTTTTCTTCCCATTTCTGGCTATATGATCCTTCATGGTCGATCTCCCATGGGATAGCTTCCAAAAAATTTATTTGACGTCCGTAGGAAGAAGTGATTGTACCACCACTGAAAACATCTCACGCTTGTTTTGATGATTGTTATATACTACCTTGCAACCCATAGTATCTTATATTTGTTTGGATACTTGTCCATTTTCTCTACTTGACTGCAAATTACTTCTAGGTAGCATCGTCCTTTTCTTCTGAAAGTGGAGATAGAATGTTTAATTGAAAGATTGAGGGACTAGAAGCTCAAGAAATTCAGCTTTATACCTTCATTTAATACTTTAAAAATGTGTTGCTTAACACATTTTAAATCTGCTGAGTCTCAGTGTTATCTTGTAAAATGAAGCTATTCCACCTATTTTTTAGTGTGTTATGAGACGTAAGTAAAAATGTAAAGTACCTTGTAGGGCACCTGCACAGAAAAAGAGCTCATTGTAGTCATTGTTGTTGCTGAAAGAGTAGCTATTTCTTAAACGAATAAATTACAAGAAAACTTTAAGGTGGCATTCACTTTGTAAAACTAAACTAATCTTTTAAGAAATATGTTTAGGGGCACCTGGGTGGCTCAGTCTGTTAAGCATCTGACTGCAGCTCAGTTCATGAGTTCATGGTGGATTCCGTTGGGCTCTGTGCTGACAGCTCGGAGCCTGGAGCCTGCTTCAGATTCTGTGTCTCCCTCTCTCTCTGCCCCTCCCCCTCTCATGATCTGTCTCTCTCTCAAAAATAAACATTAACATTTTTAAAAAATAATAAAAATAAAAATGTATTTATATTTTGACATTTTTATTTTATTTTTTGCTTATTCAATGGTTTCTTTTTTCTATGCTATTTTCAATTACAGCTTAACTTTTGTAAAAAGTTTTTTTGCTGCTGCATACATTGCTCTTTCTACTTTAAATTCCTTTAGAAAATGTTTCTTACTTTGGTCTTTTTTAAAGTTTTTAAGTTTAATTCCAGTAGAGTTAACATACAGTGTAATATTACTTTCAGGTGCACAATATAGTGATTCAACAATGCTATACATTACTCAGTGATCATCAAGATAAGTGTACTCTTATCCCCATCACCTATTTCACCCATCCCCCCCCACCTCCCATCTGGTAATCATCTGTTCTTTATAGTTAAGAGTCTGTCCTCAGTTTGTCTCTCTCACCTTTCTTTTCCCTTTGCTCATTTGTTTCTTAAACTCCACATATAAGGGAAAGCTTATGGTATTTGTCTTTCTTTGACTCATTTCTTTCACTTAGCATTATACTCTCTAGCTTCATCCATGTTGTTGCAAAAGGCAAGATTACATTCCTTTTTCATGGCTGAATAACATTCCATTGCACATCTATATATACCATCTCCTCTTTATCCACTCATCTATTGATGGACACGGGCTACCTCCATAATTTGGTTCTTGTACATAAGGCTCCATCTTTTGAAATGATCAAATGGTTTTTATCCTTTCTCTATTGATGGCATGTATCATGTTGATTGATATGCAAATATTGAGCCACCCTTACATCCTAGGAATAAATATCATTTGATCATGGTGAATAATTTTTTAAATGTATTGTTGGATTCATTTGCCAGCATTTTGTTGAGGATTTTTGCATCTATGTTCATCAGAGATATTGGCCTATAGTTCTCTTTTTTTTGTGGTGTCTTTATCTGACTTTGGTAATACTGAGTAATACCAGAGTGTTACTGGCCTCATAAAATGAATTTGGAAGTTTCCTTTTTTCTTTTTTTTTTTTTTTTTTCAATAATTCAAGAAGACTAGGTATTAACCCTTCTTATAATGTTTGGTAGAATTCGCCTATGAAACTGTCTGGTCCTGAACTTTTGGTTATTTGGAGATTTTTGATTACTGATTCAATTTCAGACATTTTTATGTTACAAACACATAGGAGACATCATAAAATACACATGATGAATTTATACACTTTATACGAAGAAGAAACTGAGATTCCAACAACCTTTAGAAACCACTGTAAATATGTTTCTAATTTATTAACATACATATGTGCGATAGTGTTGTTAAATTTATTACAGTTATCCAAACTTAGAAGGGACGGTTTTAATATAGAAAAAAAAGAAGTAAGAGAGAAAAAGAGAAGGTAAGAAAGCCAGCAAGCAAACAAGAAAGAAACTGATATCTAAGGCTAAATCTAAAAATTTTACATTCATTGTATATTTCAACTCAGTTTAAAATTTTTCTTTTAATGCAATATTAGCAGTTAATTGGCAAATGGTTGCTATTATATGCTATTATATATATTTCCATAAAATATATATGGTAGGTGAAAGTGCATACCAGATATTTCTTCTGTAATAATTTTTAATTTGAAGAATTCAGTTTTGCTTTGTCTGTGTTCTGCTTATATCTTGCATTATTTTACTGGTCCCCATGTTAGAGAAATAAAATGTTTTGATTTTTTTTCTCAAAAGGTGACATTTACTCTCTTGTTTTCTCAAATACTTTGATCTATATACAGCCATATGTAATATATGGCTAATAAACTTATTTTTGAATAATTACCTTTCCTTTTGACAGGCTTATGTTTAATTATTTCCTTTTGTTAATGTTGGTTATTTTGTAGAGATAGAATTCTTCATCTGGAGTAGCATTTCTCAGTGTTATAGTCTATGGATCCCTAGGGTCTCCAAAACCCTTTCAGGTGACCTGAAACACTTTACATAATAATATTCAACCACTATTTACCTTTATTGCTCTCGTTTTTTCATGAGCATACAGTGGAATTCTCCAAAGGCTAAATGATATGTGAGAAAGTCATCGCTCTTTCAGCCAAAGAGCTGTTTGCTTGAGAATCCTTATGTCTAAAAACAATATCTGTTGTAATTGCTGTTACATTAATTATCAATAGATGTAATCCACATAAACAAAAGTTTTTTTGAAGTCCTTAATTTTTTAAGATTGTTAAAAATTTCTGTAACCCAAAATCTGAGAACACCCTTATAGAGAATAAGAAATGGAACCAAGATAAGATTGTTTGTTGAGAATGATAAATCTGTCATTTTTACTATAAAATTTGTTAATTCATATATTAAATCCATGTATTTATAAATACATGTAATTGTACATCATAATAACTGTTGGTACTGCAGCTAAACTCCACATTTCTTTGTTCTTGGAATTTCTGTCAGCCAAATATTAATTACTGTCCATATTGATGCTATATATATATATATATATATATCCATATGTATTAATGTTATATACACTCACACACACAAACACATGCACACACACACACACACACACACACACACACACATACACACACACACACACACACACACACATGAGTCTCCTTACTGTCAACATACTGGCTTTTTAAGTTGTATCTGTTTTCAGCCTCATAGAACCAAGGCTACCTTTGACTCCATGCAGACAAAGACTTATCTCCTGAACTTTCCTAAAGTCCCATCCTGCTCTCATTCTGTTTTTGATTAATGGCTGGAGACCAGTCTTAGAGCTCAGCAAAAACTATGAAGCAAAGGACAAAGAGAATTTCTGATTTTTTTTTCAGGGCATTACACTTGATGACAAAATAACACACACACACACACACACACACACACACACACACACACACACACACAGGTGCCTGGGTGGCTCAGTCGGTTGAACGTCCGACTTCGGCTACCGTCATGATCTCACGTTCGTGAGTTCAGGCCCCACATCGGGGTCTGGGCTGACCGCTCAGAGCCTGGAGCGTGCTTCCGATTCTGTGTCTCCCTCTCTCTGCTCGTCCCCCACACATGCTCTGTCTCTCTCTGCCTCTCAAAAATAAAAAAAACTAATAAAAAATTTTTTTTAAATAACACATGCACACATATATAAATATGTACATATTTATATATAAATATGTATGTACATATATGTGTACATATTTATATATTTATATATTTTATAAAATTTATAAAATTATATATATATATGTATATACACGCACACATGTAAATTTAAGTGTTGGAACAGACACTTACATGATATGAAGCAGATTATGGAATTGAGACAAGGAAGAAGTTCCTTTACTTCATGATAAAAACCAAGCACTACTTGAAAATACAAAATTTAGGCCTATCATGATCATTTTATTGTTTTCTTAGATAGCTATCTAAGAACCTCTGTGTCTGTAGCTGTAATTTCGTAAGTATAAAAGAGTTATACAAAAGCCAGACTTTGACACCAGCATGTTTAAAAGATTGAAATGGTAGCCACACAGACAAGACCTCTCGTGTGTTCATGACTGTTATCGTGGAGAAGTCTGATTTAGATAAGAGGACAGAGTCATTAATACTTGTGATTCCTTTGGAATCTAAGTTTCTGTATAAATAAAAGATGAAATCTACTGTTTGAAAGTCAGGATAACATTTTCATTCTTAATTGATTAGAATAAGGTTACCTAAAATACAGTGTTTAGGCAAACAGAAAAGATATATTTTCATCTTCATTGTTATTATCATTTTCAAATACAGATAAGTAACTCTTCTATTGATCCCACCAGAAAGAAAATGGGTTGTTAGAAGAGGGACACTCTTTCCTTTCCGCTCTGCACAAGTTCATGGTTTATGCAGCTGGCAATATAATGCATAGGTTCTGAAATCAGAGAGAACTGAGTTTGGGAGGCCAGCCTCTAGAGGTGGAATGGCACAGTGATTAATAACACAATCTCTAAAGCCAAAATGCCTGAGTCTGAATCCCAGGTTTCCCCACTAATTAGCCCTGGGATCTTGAGTCTCTAGCCTTCAATTTTCCTACCTACAAAATGGGAACAGGAATAGTACCCACTTCCAAGGTGGTGAAATATGTTCTCATTTATAAAGTGTTTAGAACAGTGGCTGGAACATAACAGGAATAACATTTATACTATTTGTGAAATAAATATAAATCCTCATTCAAGTGGTTCTGGTCCAAGTAGACTGGGGTCCATGGTTCAGTCCTGTCACTTAATTCATTCTGTGACCTCGGACAACACTTAACCCTTCTCTGCTCCATCTATATAAGAGATTTAAAATAAGAACACCTACTAAAGAAAACTAAATTTCCTATGATGCCCCCAGCTAATGAGTACCTCCTAGGATTTCCTTGTTGCTGGGAGTGGCACCACTATTTTCTTCCAAACTCAAAAAGTGCATTAAGGTATCCCTTATTATATAATCTCTTGCATTCACATGTACTCAATCCTATTTAATTGTACCTATGAAGCCTTATTTATACTCAACTCTGTCAGTGACTTCCAATTGCAGAAATCATTGTTTTTATGTTGACTATTAAAATACATTTCCAATTTCTTTCTCTGAATCCATTCTCTCATATTCTAGTCTTGTTATTTTTACAAAGTACATTAGAACATGATTTCCTTCTTGAATGACCTTCACTGGCTAGGACATTGAGTAGAGAATGCTCAGCCTGACATCTATCTTTCCACATGATAAATAACATTTTCTAACCTTTGCAGATGCACTTCTCCTGCCCTCCTCAAAATTCCATCTGCTCCTTGAATCTCTTCTGTTCTTTGCTATATCTAGTCTTTCTTCATATGATTGCCTTCACTTGAAACTTGCCATCTCCCTCGGTCATATTTCCCTCTATATTAAGGACCCATTCTATTTTATTTATTTTTGAGAGAGAGACAGACAGCGACAGAGCACCAGGTGGGGAGGGGCAGACAGAATCTGAAACAGGCTCCAGGCTCAGTGCTGACAGTGCAGGACTCGTGAGATCATGACTTGGGCTGAAGTTGGACGTTCAGCTTGGGCTGAAGTTGGCTGAAGTTGGGCTACTGAGCCACCCAGGCACCCTCAAAGGACCGATTTTAAATTAGACTTCCTTTTTTAATGAAAAGATACTGTTTACTAAGGGACTTATGCAGAAAATAAAATTCATTGTGTTCTAAAATTATACAAAGTATGCAAATCACTTTTTAAAAATCGATGTTCTAATAGCTATGATGTTCCAGTGATGAGTTGTGGATAATTCTTCCTTCCCTTCCTTTTCACAAATAAGATGCAGGTACACTCAGATTATCACAGAATCCCAAGGCCTCTAAATCATCTGATTCTGCTTTCCAGTCATTGTCCTTAGGCTTAGGAACGTTTGTCATCCCTGTTTGGCTTGGAGATTGCACTGTTCAGCTTAGAGAACTCTAAGGCAACAAATATCAAAGTATTCACTTTTAGCATCTTGAATTGTTTATTCTTCCGACTAGAGTGGGATATCTGCACTGACGTGACCCTAAAAACTGACAAAAGTAAAACATCACATTCCTTATTCTTGTGCAAACTTAGCAAGAAATTGAAACATCTGTCCTATTTGATTCCAAAATTGGGTGTGGCTATTATATATCGCTATTTCTTTATTTCTTCTACATCTGATCTTAAGTGTATTTCTTCAGATAAACCTTCCAAGGAAAAAAATAAAAATAAAAAATAAATTAAACTTCCTTCATAAAATGTTTTCTTAAAAGTCCATTGGTACATGTTGATACATCTTTTATGGTAATTATTATACCTTTTTAGAGTCAAGTATTTGTTTTATCCAAACCACCACTCACCTAATCAATGCGCAAGTTATACAAGTAAATGGATTGTAAGTGTGTTATTTCTTTTTTGTATTCTGAGCAGTGACAATTGCGGTACATTCATTATTCCTAGTTCAGTAAATTTCTGTTGCTGTTAAGTTGCTTACACAGAGACTGCATCTCTATAGCAACTGCCCTAGGCTTGCGGTTTACCTTCTGGTGCCTCTGTTCTCCCGGTTAGCTTGAGCAATTGACATATGACTCACTTCTTGCCAGCTTTTATCACGTAGCTAGTTTATGCTGGGTCAGAATACAGAATTTGGAAAAGAGAAGCAGCTCAGGTTTTTATTCTACCCATATTTATTTCTCCAGGGATAACAAATGAATCCAGAGCATAAACATCTTAGGCTTATGTGTGCTATAATCCTCAAAAATAAAATCTGTATTTCTTGTGTACAAGAACCTTGCATTAGTTTACTTTTATAAACATCCTCCATAAAAATTAGCAGATTCTTGCTACACAATGAAAGTGTAACTATCA
The DNA here is from genome assembly GCF_018350215.1 of Panthera leo. NCBI lineage: Eukaryota > Metazoa > Chordata > Mammalia > Carnivora > Felidae > Panthera > Panthera leo. Next base: position 110,381,009 of record NC_056683.1, on the reverse strand, counting down.
TTTGGTTCTTTTAAGAACTCTGACATCATTTTAAAAATATAGTTAAGTTACTTCAAAATATCACGTACCCATTTATGCCTTTTCTTTATTCATGGCAGCTAACAGAGCAATTTCAGACCATGGTCATTTAATCCAGCATTTAACTGAGTTAAGCTTGTATTTAAATATTTCTAAACTAATCAGGGTGAAATTTTAGTAACTCACTGCTCCAGCCCAAATGGATGCTCTAGTCCACAGTTAAGTGACACTGCCAACATCAGGAGCAAGGGACGCTCAACACAAGGAAGCCACGGATGCCCTGAACTAGGTCCTTGGATGAAGTGAAGCCAGTTTGCAACCAATTTACCTGAGACCCAGATGTAAAGAGTAAATTATGGCCAGAGCTGGAGAGGTTCTTTCCTGGTTCAAACTCTGCTCCAGCCTGACAAGGAAAAAAACAAACAAACAGCTGTTTTGGGGTCTCAGTCTTGGCCTCCGAGTCCTGATGAGAATTTTTTCACCAAAGTTGCTAATTAAAAAATTAAAATTTGTAAGTAGTTTAAAAATATTTGCTGCAAAAAAGTGGTCGTAATTTTCTTTTTTCCCATTTTGTTCTTTTACATAATAACATCTCTTTCTAAAGGTCACATTTCTTTCTTATTAGAGAAAATTTGCATACTGACCTATTTTACCCCTTTTCTATTTATTAGTGAGCAGCTGGTATGCAAAATCTGAATAAATAATAGAAAACCGACCCTCTTTCAGATCATTAAGAATGCTAAAAAACTGATGTGAACATTTAAAGATCATTTAATTATATTTTCTTAGAATTATCTCTGACTTAAAAATCTTCCACATTATTCCACATGTGCCTGTACACCAAATAGCAAGTAATTTACATAATGTAAGCTAAGAGTCATTGTGTATTTGAGCTTTGGTTCAACTTAAAGTGTCTTTTAATTGCCTCTACAATTATCCATCAAAAGACTAAAATCTAATCAGTCCACTAATAAAATATGCTGGCGGATATTTTTCTCAGGATCTAGCTTATGTATTTATCTCCAATGTCCTAAATTCCAGAAGTGTTGGTAGTTTGGGGAAGGAGTGTTAGGAGTCAGAGAGGAGAGCCACATTTGGGAGCGTCACTGCAGGTCCTTCTTATCATAGCCAGCTTTTGTCAGCCCTAACCACAGCCTGATACGGTATCCATTGCCCCCCACCCTCTCCCCAAGTCAGAGAAGTTGCCTTGTTTGTCAGGAAGTTCTTGTTCATAGAGACACTAAATGCTGAGTTCGCAGAGTAATAGATCTTATGATTCAAAAACCTTAAATACAAAATTTCTTCTTTGGGAAAGCTGGAAAATAGACCATGGATTGATGTGTCCTTTCTTTACTCTCTAGGAGAAGATCTGGAAGATGTACCGGCTTCAAAGAAAGCTGAAGGTGAACTTGTTGTCTTCAGTGTATTTAGGAGTTTTCTCTTAAGGCTATGATGTTTTGTCTGTTTTATTTAACTATTCTTGATTTAGTCTTTAGCTTTTCCTAAGTAATATTTAGATGGCAGACCCATTTTATAGACAAACCGCTTTTTTACATTATTTGGAAAAAATATGCATATCTTCACATGTTGAAGGCACTAGTTAGACACTGGTTTATTTAAAAGTAAATATTAGATGCATTTATTGTCCAATTGCTTACAGGAACAATATTTCAAAACCATCATTTCACTATTTTTGAATTGAATGGGGGTGTTATTTGATAGAAAGAGAACCACATAAATGTTTAAAGGTGAAGTTGACATATTTTTATTAAAAAATTTTAAAACAATTTGCCTATACTAACAGCAATGGCTAGAGGAAGGAAGGGAGGAAGGAAGGAAAGAAGGAAAGAAGGAGGGAAGGGAGGGAGGAAGAAATGGAAGGAAGAAGGAAGGAAGGAAAGATGGAAAAAGGAAGAAAGAAAAGCTCAAACTTCAGAAAAATATATCACAACTAGATACATAATCTTGAGCAAGTCTTTTCAGGACTAAATTTCTTTATTTGTATTGTAAGAGTTTCAACTGATTTTATTTTATTTTTTTTACTGAAGGGTTTCCAGAGTCCCTAGAGTGGCATGTTATATAATAGATATTTTCTATTATACTTCCAAACTTGCCTATAAACAATAGAGCTTGTGTAAGAGTTGTTCTTGCCATGAAAATATATGTACTATAGCAGTGCCCAGAATTAATTACCAGTATAGAAAATAGTGTTTTGAGGAAAGACACAAAGAAATGGACACCTGAGTCTTAGGAAATGATTTACACTTGTCCTAAGATATGTTTTCGAATACTTAATTTTTAGATTTTTTTGAAAACTTGAATTATTAAGAACAATAACTCTTAACATGTTTTTGACTTCTGGACAATTGCTTCTCAAATCATTTTATACATAAATAATCTGACAATCTTTTTAAAATGGGATAAATGTGGGTTGGGGCCTAAGAACTACCTTTATATATTAATCTCCAAGTAACAGTGAAACTCTTGGAATATGGATCACACTTTGAGAAGAAAGGTCTTTGAACATATTTAGAATTTGATGAAATCTAAAACCTAACTTTTGATGAAAGACACATGCATTCACATCTTTGTTACCTTTCAGGGTTTTACAAGAAACCCCCCAAAGCCCAAATGTGAACACCAGTTAATGTGAACACTAGATAAAGGGGTTCAACTAGATAGCTTCAATTTATCCATCACTAGATAAATACATGGCACGTATCACTACAGTAGAGAAATCCATGAGCCAGATGAGAAAAGGGACTAATACAGGACACCAGTCTGCTGACATTCTTTCATGGCAAAGATGATTATTAAAAACTTAAGTCCCTCAAACATTTAGAATTACTTTGGGGAGGCTGGCTGGCTCAGTCAGTTAGGCATATGACTTTGGCTCAGGTCATGATCTCATGGTTTGTGAGCCTGAGTCCTGTGTCGGGCTCTGTGCTGGCAGCTCAGAGCCTGGAGTTTGCTTCGGATTCTGTGTCTCCCTCTCTCTGCACTCTGTCTCTCTGTCTCTCTTTCTCAAAAATAAATAAACCTTAAATTTTTTTTTAATTTAGAATTACTTTGAAATATTCATTATTTAGCCCACTCACTCTTACATGTTATAACTTTAAACATTAAAGACCTCTTCTAAGAAAAAGAATATGTGCATCTGCTAGCACTCACCCACCAACATCCAACACATCAGGACCAGTGTTCCTGTTTGAACAAGTACATATTGAACACCACATTCTTTTCTTCCACTGGCTCCTCTTCTGCTACTGGCTCTTAGCTATCAATTTTAGGGTGAGAGATTGAATAGAATCTGAATAAGAACCTAGAATATATTATAAAGAGGGAATTAGCTCCTGTTTCTTTCATATTGTGCAACCGTTTAGACATTTTTAGTCTAATAGCTACATATTTGTCTAATAGCTGTGAATGTACAAATTATTTACTTTCATATTTTTGTATACACCAGAAGCTGAAGATGTGTATTCCACAAAGAAGCAAAAAAGTAAGTTTATAATTACTTTAAAACTATGAAGTCATTCTATATTAAAGGTAGAAGTATAAGCCGGCACTTTAGACCCTTAAGAAGACCAGTATGAGAAGAAAAAGATTTTTAGCACAGACATGATGAATAACATTAAAGTAGGTCATTTATATTTCAAAAATAAGCCCACCACTTTTTGTGCCAGGCAAGAGGCACGTATTTGGAAGAATTACAAAGTAATGACTGAAGTGGCATTTATCGCAGACCATTCTACACAGCTCTGATCCTGTGCACTCTCACTAAACTTGTGCTTCAATATGTGCTACTGTCTGCTTTATAATCAGACAGCTGAAGTGATATGCTGAACTTTCTTATATCAAAGAGAAAAAAAATGTAGAAATAAGACTCAGCAATTCAATTGCTTAGAAACTCGCTTCTTTTAAGATTGAAAGTTCTTTTTGGTTTTTCTAGATATGTGGCAGGCTGTTAATAGTCTTTGGATCGTTGATTGTAGAATGCAATCAACATTCATGTGCAGTTACAAAATTCAATGTCCAAGATTCTCATCCTTCTGATATTTCCAAATTAGATATTTTTCTTCAAATGGTAAAGCGATACATTTTGGATTCGCATTTGCATTACAGTCATTGCTGGACAGACTAAAAGAAGCAATGTTTGAAATAGGTATGACTGAAGTTCGTTTCACTTAATGCTTTTAAAGAATAGACATTTATCTGAAGAAATGAAATCAATAATGTTCTCTGGATTCTAACTGCTTCTTAAAGGTATTTCTGCAGGAAGTTACTAAAATGCCCACCGCAACAGCAAATGACTCCTACTCCGTATTAATACTTGATTCACTGAGCAAATATTAAGTGCCTACTACATTCCAAGCTCTGCTTCAGATGTTGAGGCAATTGCAGCAAATAAGACAGGGAGTCATTATAGCCCTTCATATAATCAGGTTTTGAGAAAAACAGTACTTTTCACTATTATTTCAAAAATCTATAAAGTCAATCTGGGCATGTTTCTGGTTTAAACAGGAGTTTCCCAATTATTAACCTACTGGTAAAAATTTGTGGCTATGTCACATAAACAGTTGAAGTCTTTATTTTATAAATAAATATTAAAATATAATTCAAAAGAATAGGTGGATTGTATCAAGGTCAATTTCCTGTTTGGAATATTGTACTATAGTTTTGTAAAGATGTCACCATAGTGGGGAAACTGGGTGAAGGGTATATGGGAATAGCTCTGTATTATTTCTGACAACTGCAAACAACTCTATAATAATCTCAAAATAAAAAGTTTAATTAAAAACAAATGAGGGGCACCTGGGTGGCTCAGTTGGTTAAGCTTCCAGCTTCAGTTCAGGTCATGATCTCACAGTCTGTGAGTTCAAGCCCCACATCAGGCTCTGTGCTGACAGCTCAGAGCCTGGAGCCTGCTTTGGATTCTGTGTGGGTCTCTCTCTCTGCCCTTCTGCTATTCACACTCTGTCTCTCCCTGTCTCAAAAATAAATAAAAACATTTAAAAATATTAAAAAAATTAAAATAAACAAATGAATCAATTCAATATTTTTAACAAAAAACTCATCAAATATTTTAAGTTTGATTGGGGCATTTTCTGTAGAAAAACAATACTTCCTATTTCCATCTTACTATAAAATAGTTCTACAGTCTGATATTCCTGAGCCTTTTATATAAGCCTTAACATTTGCAGATGTAATGATATTTTCATTAACAGCCTATCAGCATCAATTAAGTAGATGCTCGGAAATGTGCCCATGTCTAGTACAGTTCAGCTGGAAGGTAACCTGTCCCTGCTGGACTCTTCTACTTTTAGCACTGATGCTGCCATTCATCTTAATGCAGTCCAGCTATTTTTTTTAATGTTTATTTATTTTTGAGAGAGAGCAGGGGAGGTGCAGAGAGAGGGGCGGGGCAGAGGATCTGAAGCAGGATCGGCATTGACAGCAGAGAGCCCAACCGAACAAACAGTGAGATCATGACCGGAGCCGAAATCAGTCACTCAACAGACTGAGCCACCCAGTTGTCCCAGTGCAGTCTAGCTTTATTGCCATCCTTGGCAGTGGCCCGTCAAAGCCCCAAGCACTTACAACCTTGGGAGTGGGGGCAGATTGTGTTACTGCCTGTCTTTAAAGCTACAACAGAAAAGAAAATAATTCTGGATAAGATGAAGGGGAAAAGAAAGAACAAAGTCAAGATTTCTCCAAACTACTTTCATCATTGAAAACCAGTGATTCAAGTCAGCTGACACCCAGGGAGATGAAATCAGAATAATTCCTTATTGCTTCCTTTAGCTGCTTAATACCCCTGCTTTGCTTCATTCTATTTCATAAGCCCAGATATGAATTTGGCCAGCTTCACCATATTCCACATAGCAGTCACTTCAACAGTCATTCTCTTTCTTGGCCATTGGCAAAAACTCTGTGGTTCATTAACAGAAGGCAAATAGATAAAATAGAAAACACTGAAGAGTCAGTAGGTGCCCATGATTGTTCGGAGAAGTTAGAATCACCATCTCTTAACAAAGCTGCTACCTGGGAGCATTGGGAGCTCATGCCCTTACCCACCACGCTGTACTGCCTTGCTTGGCTTTAACACATTTTCTGTGTTGCTCTCTGCTCTGACAACAGAGCGGCTACCTGGACGCATTGTTGTAAAAAGTATTCCCCAGGTGCCTGGGTGGCTCAGTCAGTGAAGCATCCGGGCTCAGGTCATGATCTCGCGGTTGGTGAGTTCCAGCCCTGCTTAGGGCTCTGTGCTGACAGTTCAGAGCCTGGACCTTGTGTGTCTCCCTCTCTCTCTCTCCTCCTACCCCACTCATGCGCTGTCTCTCTCTCTCTAAAATAAACATAAATGTTAAACAAAATTTAAAAAACAGTAACTATGCCATCTCAGGAGAGTAAGGGCGAGTGGAAAGCCTCAAGACTCTAAGACCACAAGGCTCTCTGTGGTTTTATAAAAACATTAAAAGAAATAAGAAAAGTCAGTTATTTTTCATATAGATAAGCTCATGTTTTAAAATCTGTAACTATATAACATTTTTTCAGAGTACAGTGCACATCAATAGATTCCTATAATGTAAGTACTTTGACTTTCTATGCCAGATAATTTTTATTATCATTTGTTAAGGGATTATTATGTGTCAGGAAAGATTTCAAGTGCTTCACCTATATTTACTGATTTAATTTCCACAACATTTCTATGAGGTTTTTGCTATCGTCTTGATTTTACATGTGAGGAATCTAAGACACAATGAGGTTTATTAACTTGATAGTTACTGTCAAGGCTATCTAGCTGAAGAACCCACGTCCACATACATTGTATTATCTGGCTGTGATTTACCTTTGTTCCTGCTCATGTGCTGCTTGTTTTAACAAATTATCATGCTCTCTTCCATAGGCCCCATTAGTTTCTTCCAATGTGTCTACTTGGATGGATACAATGGCTATGGATTTCAGTTTCCTGTCACTCCTGCGCATCATCCCGGAGGGAGCTCTGGCCAACGAAGTTCTCCAGGACAAAAGCAACAAGGACAATAGATACACATGCATGGCCCTTACAAGTGCTTTGAGACTTCGACGATAGGACCTATTGTTTGTCTGCAGTGGCGTAGGCAGTTAAAATCATGAATCTGGGGAGTTTCTCTGAAAATGTTTTACTCTCCTGCCTGGCCTAGAGAGAAAGGGTGGGCAAAAGGATTGAATGATAAGCAAACGTGTTGAAAGATATGGCGCTCAAGAATCTGTTATTTGTGTTTGTTGCTAAGTGTGGATGCTTATATTTTCCTATTTCTATTCACTGTAGAGTTGCTTACAAATTAAAGTTTCCTTAATAACGATATTTTAAATATAACTGACACAATTACAAAATGGAATTCCTGATTTCAGTTAGATATATTCTTACATGAAAACACAGACTATGCTTTCAGTTTAAGGAGTACAGGAGCCTATACAAAAGCTACTCTTTATGATGTGGATCTCTAAACGCAATTTGCCCACTAAGTTGATGTTTAATAGTTTAGTTTTACTTATGTCTCTTTCTATTTTCGTTGTGGCAATGCTCTAAGAATGGGTAATAGTTGCACCAAAGAGTGCTGTAAGTTCCTTGTGATGCTCTTTTACACAGAATTCAAAATATCTCTGAACTTTGGACATGATAAAATGAGGTAGAAATGTCTGATAAACCTTCTCTCTCAGATTTGTCTTAAATTATAATTAGGACATTCACTCCAGTGGAAATATACCATCCAATTAGGCAGGTCTGGTGAATCATTTGTTTGACATAAAGGCAAATGAGATGTAGTATTTTCAGATTTCTCCAGACTATGTCCTAATGAAAATGTCACCTGGATGAAATTTTAGTTCAATCACTAAATTTGGGTGACAAATGCAAAGGCATTTCCTTTCACTTAAATAGGATCATTCTGTACAGTTAAATGGGTTTTCTCAAAAAAAAAATATATATATATGTATATAAATGAATGTCATCAAAATTGAAGAACTATATCTTAACCATAAGTGCTTCATGAGATGTCTTACTTGTTTTTTAGTTAAGTGGTTATCAGCACCAATAGAACAAATGACAATTTTTAACTTACTTGATGATCACTGGGAATGACTATTATGGCTTTGTCATCTTTTTGTCTTCTGGTGATATGAACACTTATGTTCTTTACCACATTTTTCTATCAACTTTAAAAGTCATGCCACTGTGACCTTAATTGTGTTTACAGTTGCAACTCAACTTACAACAAATGAACTCAGGAAATAAATTAAGTTATCCTTTCTGGCATTATAATTACCCTCTGCTGAGGTAGCCAGAGCCAATACTAGCCAAGTGACTTATTTTCAACAACTATCAAGTTCTTTAAGTCTAATTTAGAACTCTGATTTACTAAAATATTAGGCTAGGGCATCAGTAACACGTTCAGTATTAATAATGGATTTTCAGTGACTTTGGTGAAAAGAGTTGGTCTCAGGCACCTGCTGGTAGATCTAACTCACACCACAAAAGCCAACATTATAATGAACCAAGATTAATGACACTCTTTTGGGGGGACCTAGAGTGTATAACTTCAGGACTGACCAGATGGTATCATCTTGCAAAGCTTCTTCATGTAGCAATGGAAACTTGTGGAGGGGACAGTTGGTAAAGTTTATTGCTCAACTGCTCCTACGGCTTCTTCAATTTAATGAAGAAGGGAATAGAGAGCAAATATGACAGTTGTTTAGATTTCATAGAATGATTTATCCATTCTTTCATTCAATGACTATGTATTAAGTACTTACTCTTTCTAGGACACTATGTTAGGCACTGGACTATGTAAGAAAAATACCAGAAATAAATTCTGTTCCCAGTGCTATCTTGACACAATGTGTGCCCTTGGAAAATTTACTAAATATACTGTGCTTGTTTTCCTATGTGTTAAATAGGGATTTCAAGACAAACAACCTGATACCTCACAGATGTACTGTGGACACTGACAACATATCTTAATATGAATATGATGTCAAAATAAATTTCTGAAATAATACTTTGGATGTAGCACTAATTTTTCCTCCGAGTGCTTTTCTACATTGCATCATTGCATCTTTCATTGTCATAAAAACTATATTTAATAAAAAGTAAAATATGCCAATTTATTGTAATTGGAGTTTAAACAAACCAGTTAAGATGTAAACAATGTTAATAATAATTACAGTTTATCTGCTTAAAGTTACAATGATGATAGCACTTCAAAAATACTAACTAAACTCTCATCTGTTTGTATGGTTCCATCAAATAAAGCGTTTCTAGTCCTTCAAGTTTGTGCTTTACATTTTAAAAGGAAAAGATAAATGGTTGGATTAAAAGTTTTTGTCTTTAATAGGGAACTCACAATTCATGTCATTTGGTCATAAATATGTAAGCATTTAATAATTGTTTTAGTTCTCCATTTTGTCCAAATGGTATGAGATACACACTCTCTCCCACACTTCACTTAATAGATGAAGATCTGTAGAAAATTGATAATTATGGGGTACCTGGGTAGCTCATTAGGTTAAGTATCGGACTCTTGATTTCAGCTCAGGTCATGATCTTACAGTTTGTGAGCTTGAGCCCCACATCAGGCTGTGCACTGACTGTGTGGAGCCTACCTGAGATTCTCTCTCTCTCTCTGCCCCTTCTCCTGCTCATGCTATATCTCTCTCTCAAAATAAATAAATAAACATTAAAAAACTAAAAGAAAATTGATAACTATGTACGGTTTTTATTTATGTTTAGTTTTCATAAAATATGATAAATCATCATTCAAAAGGGACAAGTCTTTTTCAGAATAATTCCAATGAAAAGCACCTATATATTGATTCATTCTGGTATATCCCTGTAAAAACTCCTCATAGAAATTTTTGGAAATTAAAACTGTGTTTCCTTGAGTTATTATACTGGAAAAAGGCAAAGAGAATAATGAATGTTATTACTGATAGAAAACTCAGGGACCATCTAGTTCAATTGGCACATAGAGAAAAATAAACCTAATCCCTAGAGAAATGCATAAATTTGCTCAAAGTCACTGACTGCTTCAAAGCTTGGCCTAGAACATTGGTCTGCCGGTTCCTAAATGCTTTTAACTACATCCTCAGTGTGTTATTAGAAAACTTGGCTGATTTATCCAGCATCTCAAAATCCATTTTTTGAATTATAATCAGTGTCAGATATGTAACCCCATGTGGAAAGACTTGCTTTTTCCAACATGAGAGCTGTAAAGGACCTCAAGAGTGATTCACATTCACCTGCCTTAGAGATATAGAAAAGGAATTTCAGAGAGGTTAGGTGACATTCCAGGATCACATTGCTAGTTAGTAGCAAAACTAAACCAAAAACTCAAGGGTTCTATTTTCTAATCCACTGTGTATTCTCTACTCTGTGTGAATCCATATAATGTCTCCATCATTATAAGCTTACCTCTGTAATTTGCAAATTCATTACAGCATGGAAACTCAGCACAGCCTTCCAGAAAGCTGATGACAGAAAGCTTTCCAGACACCTGACGACATTTCTCTACTTCTTTCAGGCTTTTACTACTGCTACCCTGTGCCTTGTCCCCTTGTTAATCATGTATGCCCATAAAACATTTAGACGTTCTTGTAGATGTTTTCTCTTGCATATAAAACTAAATAGCTTTATTTTCCCATATCTGCAAAAACAGTCGCTGAAAGGCCCCAAATATGTACCCCAAATAAAAAGAAAACAAAGAACAACTGTCTTTATATTAATCACAACTCATCCAAAGATGTGAGTTAAAATAAAAATATATGCTTATCAAAACACACTTAGACTCTAAAGGAAAGCTCAGAATAAATAACGAAGTGAATTAGTGTTTATTAATATTAAGTCATACAATTTCCAGTAAGAAGTGCATGTTAGCAAACAGTAATAGCAAAGAAGGAAATCCTTGGTTTCTTACACAGCCACATTCAGTTCCTGGCCATGTGCACCTTGCAAGATTACCCATTCCTATATCCACGTTCCGTGGTAAACTTTTATCAAGAACTAACTGTTTGCATCAAGTCATTAGTGCTATTTTACTTGTTTTCCTTCTACATCCACATCTCTCTTTAAAAACTTAACAGCGGTATACTTGATGCCTCTGAGCAGAGTTGCCAGGCCAGATGTGTTTCCAGAATAAGTGTGCTGGGGTAGAGCCCAATGGACTAGTGGCCTTCCGACCAGAGATGAGATTCTAACTCTAGGAGTACCTCTCGTCACTTATCTTCCCTGTCCCTCATTTTTTTAGCTCCAAATAAAATAAAAGTTCATGTGGCACAGGACATTCATCCTTGGTGAGGAAAGTATGGGGAAGCACTGTGTAAAGGAATATTATTGTTAACACCATTCAAATTCCCTTCCAGTTTTGTTACTAAATGGTTCAGCTATGCCCGACACTGAAGACTGAGTGTTGCTAAATGGCATAAGCCAAAGCAGGAAATGAAAGTCAGACCTGCATAAGCCAAACACAAAAACGAGAATATTGCCATTGGCAAAAATAATTTTGCTTTAGAAAAATCCACAACCTTGTGTCATTTTTATGGAATTGCTATAAATCAATGGCAAAATGACTGAATGAGAACACACAAAGCTTGTAATATGTCTGTAAAAAAGTGGTACTCGGAATGGAAATCTGAGATGGAACACCAAGTGACTCATGAACCCCAATAGAGACACAGCCGTGGAATTGGAATTCAGTAGAAGATATGAAGGTGTTTTAGCAATGTAAGTTAGTGAAGGCAGTGCCCAAATAAATGCCAAGTGTTTTATCTCAAAACAGTGTATGTCCTTGCTTGGGGAAGAAGCATCTCTCTTTCTCTGTGACATTCAGAACTCAATGACAAATCGTTTGTACATTTGTATATATCTGATGCCATTAGGGACAGTATTGGGATGATCTAAATGGAAGGTGCATTATCTACAAAGAAGAGAATATTTTATAGAAAAGAAAAGACAACTCTGAATTCGAGCAATTTTGAGGAACAAATGTAGCAAATAAATAATTCAACTATTTTTATGTTTGAAACATGCATGCGTGAAAAAATATCTTTAAAATTGAGAATATATTAACCTTGTCCAAAGTCAAATGGTATTAAAGGTGTACATGGAAAGTGTCATCTCATCCCATCCTTGTTGCCTCAGTTCCACATCCACTCCTTTACTTCTAGAAATGAATCACATTTATAGATTTTTATATGTCCATCCTATGCAAATTCAAATGAAAACAAACGTGTATTCTCATTTTGTTACTTCTCTTACACAAACATTGCATATCATAAACATCATCCTGCACCTTCCTTTCTTCACTTAACAATGTATCCTACATTATTTCTTTATTCTAGTACATACACAGCTTCCCTATTGATAAACATATATAGACAGCAGATATGAGAGCATTTATTTCATGCACACTTCTCAAGTGGAGAGCTAGGTGCATTTATGAAGCCATCACCTAGGTCAACATATAGAACATTAATAGCCCTCCAGAAGTCTCATTCATGTCATACCCAGTCAGTACCCCTTGGATAACTACTACTCTAACTTCGACTACCAAGTAATTGTTCTGTTTTGACCTCTTATGAATGAGATCGTAAATTACATATTTTTGTGTCTAATATATATTCTGTGTAATTAAGACTACACAGGCCAGACTGATTCATTTTGTTGCATGTAGAAGTAGTTTATTCTTTTCATTGTTTTATAGTATTCAAGTTTGTGTATACTGAATCATTTATTTATATATTCTATTGTGGGTGGATATTTGCAATATCTCCAGTTCTCTTTCTTTATAAAGCACTACTATAGAAATTCTTGTTAGTTTTTCATACTGTATATATGTGTGCATGGGAAGGTGAAGGCCTTATATCTCAGAGGTGAATTATTGGCTGATAGAGTATGCAAATGTTCGTCTTTAGTGGATAATTCTTAACAATTTTCTACCTGTTTGTAACAATTTGCACTCCAACAACAGAGGACAGGATTTCCAAATTCTTACTAATGCTTGCTATTGACAGGTTTGTTAATTTTAACTTCTAGTGGGTATGTAGTCATATATCATTATTCTTATTCCTCATGATGTGACTTGTCAAAGCCCCCATAAGGTACAAAGCAGAAGTGAAGATAGACCTGTCCTCATTGTACTTCCCTCTTTCTCTAGGATATTGACCTCTTGATACATAGCTGCTGCACCTGCTTTTTGATTTCTTTAGTTTGTTTTTTCAACTAAGCTTTATGGTTGATCTCGGATATCGACCTCTTGATACATAGCTGCTGCACCTGCTTTTTGATTTCTTTACATAAGGCTAAATTCATTAAAGAGGGATTTCTGACTCAAAAATATATGCATTTATAATTTGAAACGGAGAAATTGTTTCCAGATAAACTGTCTCTTGTTTATCACTCCTTCTGAAGGCCCAGTGTTGCTGAGAGCAACACTAAAATTCAGGATGAGACTATCTCTTTACGAAAATGAATGTTCACTGTTGGATTTTGAGATCTGCCAATGTTAGGCTCTTCCACAGTCTGATTCTTGCATGCACTGTTTGCAACTACCCAAACAGTGCAACAGTTTTTGTTGATCTCACTTATTTTGACTACACTTAAATACAGTTTTGAGTTTCCATGTCTTTTAATTTGTTTTTTTTTTCCAAGTTTTGCTGAAGATGCATGATTTTTGGATCTTTTTTTATTTGTTCATTTGTTTGGTTCTTTGTTGACCTATATAGTTTCCAGGAAGTAGCCAAAATTGGATGCCATATTTCTCTTAGAACCAGAATAGCATTAATTTCAAAAGATTTTTAAATTAAATATTTTTAAAACTAGAAAATAAACTGAATTAAATTGAAAGTTCTAAATGGCAGTACTCCATTGTTAATATCAATTTGCTAAGGTTTTGGATGACTGAAATACACAGACTTTTATAATTAGTAGTAACTTGTTTCTTTTCAAATAAAGGTTCAGTGTGGATGAGGAAGCTAAACATACTTTTTTGAACAATGGGGAAGAAATTTTCATTTGTAACTGTTACTTACAGAAATGTGATAATATTAGGTAAAGATTTTCTAATTGTCATTCTGAATAACAAAAATCTGATATCTACATTTCAGATCTCTGGAGATAATACTAAATTTTAATTTCATTTTGAGATTTGAGCAATATGAGAAATATTTTAAAGAAATCAAAAGATCATGATTCACATCATTAACACTCACTCTCAGCTTTTCAATTGTACCTTTGATGTGAAATAGTCTTTAGTTCTCCTTAGTTCAAAAGAATATTTGCCTGAAATATATGATAAATCCCATTCATATTCCATTTTATTTAATTCTGTTAGAGCTTATAATCCCTGCCTAGTAAGAAAGAAATTTATCATATGCATATCTAAAATGACTTAGCTAGACTGCTTAGCCATGTAAAAGCTGTTCGAAAGGAAAAGGCTTAAAATAACTTTAATCCATGTTGTTGATATCCATCCTACTGAAATTTGCTATTATAAGTCCAATTTAAAAATGTATTTTTTACTTTTAACTACAAACTCTTAGCTAGTTGAGTGGGAATTGGTAAATGTCATTCATCTCATGGCTTATTTTCTATCACATTTTACTATAACACAATATTAAAACAAAAAAATAAATAAAGCATATTTAGTGTGATGATTATTTAGAGCACATTTTGAGAAATGATAAAAATTGTGCTTCAACATTTTATATGACATGGCATAAAATAGCATATTTTACGTGAAATGGAATGTTTCCTACAGAATATGAGACCACAGCACAATTACATTTTCTGTAGTTTAATTTCTGTGGTACTACCTTGAGTCAAGAGGTGGGCAACCCATTTGAAATGGAGAGAAAAATTTTGAAACACACTGAAAGATTTTTTTTCTTTGGTTACCGGGCCAATTCCTAGATGTATAAAGATATCTTTAAAGTATCTAAATCAAGCTAATAATCAAAAGTATAATGCTTTAGTTTACATTTAATGAGGACATAATTTCTTTATATAGGTATACCTAGGAGATACTCTGTTTCCAGACCACTGCAATAAAGTGAATATTGCAATAAAGTGTATCAGATGAATTTTTGGTTTCCTAAAGCATAGAAAAGTTATGTTTATACTATACTGTAGTCTATAAAGTATACAGTAGTAATACAAAAAACAATGTATATACATTAATTTAAAAATACTTTCTTGTGTAAAAAAATGCTAACGATCATCTGAGCTTTCAGGGAGTTGTAATCTTTTTTGATGGTGGAGGGTCTTGTCTCAAAGTTGATGGCTACTAACCGATCAGGGTGGGTGTTGCTGACGATTGAGGTCACTGTGGCAATTTCTTAAAATAAGATAGCAATGACGTTTGCTGCATTGATTTTCTTCCTTTACGAATTTCTCTACAGCATGAAATGCTGTTTGATAGCATTTTATCCATGGTAGAACTCCTTTCAAAATCGGCATCAATCCTTTCAAACCCTCATGATGTTTTATCAGCTAAGTTGATGTGGTATTCTAAATCCTTTGTTGTCATTTCAACAATCTTCACAGAATCTTCACTTCACTTAAGATTCCATTTTAAGAAAAAATTTTTTGCTCATTCATAAGAAACACCTCCTTATCTGTTCAAGTTTCATCATGAGATTGCAAGATTTCAGTTACATCTTCAGGGTCCACTTCTAATTTTATTTCTTTTGCTATTTCCACCACATCTGCAGGTTACTTCCTCCACTGAAGTCTTAAACCTCTTTAAGTCATCCATGAGGGTTTAAATAAAGTTTTTCCAAACTTCTGTTGATGTTATTTTTACCTTTTTCCATGACACATGAATGTTCTTAGTGACATCTACAACTATGAATACTTTCCAAAAGTTTTCAATTTACTTTGTCCAGATCCACCACAGGAATTACTATCTATGGCAGCTATAGCCTTCCAAAATGTATATCTTAAATAAGACTTGAAAGTTAAAATGGCTCCTTGATACATGGACTGCAGAATAGATTATGTGTCAGTGGGCATGAAAATAACATGAATATCATTGTACATCTATATCAGACCTATTGGGTGACCAGAAAATTTGTCAATAAGCAGTAATATTTTGAAAGGAATCTGTTTTTCTGAAAAATAGTTCCCAAGAGCAGGCTTCACAAATTTAGTAAATCATGTAAACAGATGTAATGTTATCCAGGCTTTACAAAGCACAGGCAGAGTAGATTTAGCATAATTACAAAGGGCCCTAGGATTTCAGAATGGTAAATAAACATTAGTTTAAACTTAAAATCACCAACTGCATTAACATCTAACAAGAGAGTAAACCTGTCCTTTGAAGATTGGAAATCAAGCATTGACTTCTCTCTAGCTATGAAATTCCTACCTAGCATCTGGGTGACTCAGTTGGTTAAGTATCTGACTCTTGATTTCAGCTCAGGTCATGATCTCTTGGTTGTGGGATTGAGCTCCACGTTGGGTTCCATGCTAAGCATGGAGCCTGCTTAGGATTCTCTCTTTCTCTCTCTCTCTCTCTCTCTCTCTCTCTCTATCTATCTCTCTCTCTCTCTGCCCCTCCCTTGCTCATACTTGCTCTCTATGAAAGAAAAATACTTGCTCATACTTTCTCTCTATCAAAAGATAAATAAACATTTATCTGTCTGTTTTTGTGCCAGTACCATACTATCTTGATGATTACAGCTTTGTAATACAGCTTGAAGTCTGAAATTGTGATGCTTCCAGTTTTGGTTTTCTTTTTCAACATTACTTTGGCTATTCAGGATCTATTCTGGCTCCATACAAATTTTAGGATTGTTTGTTCTAGTTCAGTGAAGAATGTTGGTGCTATTTTGATAGGGATTAACTGAATGCATAGATTGCTTTGGGTAGTACAGACATTTTAACAGTATTTGTTTTTCCAATCCATGAGAATGGAATGTTTTTCCATTTCTATGTATCTTCTTCAATTTCTTTCATAAGTTTTCTATCATTTTCAGGGTACAGATCTTTTACCCCTATAGTTAAGTTTATTCCTATGTATCTTATGGGTTTTAGTGCAATTTTAAATGGAATTAATTCCCTGATTTCCCTTTCTGCTGCTTCATTTATGGTATATAGAAATGCAACTGATTTCTGTACATTGATTTTATATTCTGCGATATTGATGAATTCTTGTATTATCGCTTCTCGGCCTTTTGGCTAAGATCAAGTGTGATGAATTCTTGTATCAGTTCCAGCAGTTTTTGGTGGAGTCTTTCAGGTGTTCCATGTAGAGTATCATGTCAACTGTGAAGAGTGAACAGAATAGAGAAACAAGAAATGGACCCACAAATGTATGGCCAACTAATCCACAACAAAGCAAGAAGGAGTATCCAATGGGGAGTCAGGGCCCAAATGGCAGAATAGCTTGGAAGTATTTTTTGCATCTCTCATCCCTGAAATGCAGCCAGATCAACACTAAACCATCCTGCACACCTAGAAAACTGGTTTGAGGATTAACACAAAAATATGCACAACCACAGAACTCAGCAGATACATGGGGCAGAGAGGTGAACTGAGGAAGAGAGAAGTTGCAGAGGGGAGGGAACTGTTTTTGCATGCGGGGAGAGGATGGAGATGGGGGAAGAGTATGGGAAAAGCACCCTGCAACAAAAACATCTGGAGAGAAAGTGGAAAAGTGGAAACAGCCACAGGGACTGAACTAAAAAGGAAGAAAGGAGAAAGGAGAGGGTTTAAATTCCATTAAGACTCTATAAACATGGGGAGTGCAGAGTTTGAAACCCGCAGCTCGATACCTGGTGGTGCTCTGGTGGGAAGGGTGAATCCCCAGCAGCAAAGAGCAAGGTCTGAGGGGTCCTGAGGGCCACACAGGGAACAGTGGTTTCCCTGCTGGGAGGACATTTGATAGAGGCTGTGTGGCCTCCCCACAGGCAAAGGTCCCAGGGGACCCTAGAGAACAACCACATTCACTGGTGTTGGAACAAGGACGTTAAGGGTGAAGCCTGGAGCCAGATGCGTGTTGTGATTTGCCATAATCCCTGAAACCCTGCTGCTACACGATCACACAAACTTTTTCTGGGGCAGACTGGCATCTCGCCACAGTCTCTGGGCATTGGGAGCAGCACAGTCTCTTGAACATTCCTGGGGGTGGGCCAACACACAGTCATTGCTCAGCAAGACCCTCCCCCAGAGGGTCTGAGCAGGTCAAAGCCACAGTCCCTCCTAAGTGAGGGGTTGGGAAACACAGCCTTATCTGAAATAAAACTCAAAACTCAAATAAAACCTGACAGCCTGACATTTTGGTCACAGACAGTGTAGAAGCGAGGAGTGGACAGAAGCTGGAGATAAAGTAGGGGTGCTTGATTGTCAATCAGGGAGAGCACAGAGTGGAGAAGATATTTGCAAATGACACATCAGATAAAGGGTTAGTATCTGAAATCTATATAGAACTTATCAAACTCAACACCCAAAAAACAAATAATCCAGTGAAGAAATGGGCAAAAGACATGAATAGACATTTTTCCAAAGAAGACATCCAGATGGCTAACAAACACATGGAAAAATGCTCAACATCACTGATGATCAGGCAAATACAAATCAAAACCACAATGGGATACCACCTCACACATGTCAGAATGGCTAACATTAACAACTCAAGCAACAACAGATGTTGGCGAGGATACAGAGAAAGAGGATCTCTTGCACTGCTGGTGGGAGTGCAAACTGGTGCAGCCACTTTGGGGAACAGTATGGAGTTTTCTCAAAAAAATTAAAAATAGAACTACCCTACAACCCAGCAGTTGCACTACTAGGTATTTATCCAATGGGTACAGGTGTGCTGTTTCAAAGGGGTACATGTACCCCAAGGTTTATAGCCGCACTATTGACAATAACCAAAGTATGGATAGAGCCCAAATGTCCATCGATGGATGAATGGATAAAGAAGACGTCGTATATACATACAATGGAGCATTACTTGGCAATCAAAAAGAATGAAATCTTCCCATTTGCAACTACGTGAATGGAACTGGAGGGTATTATGCTAAGCCAAATTAGTCAGTGAAAGACAAATATCATATGACTTCACTCATATGAGGAATTTAAGATACAAAACAGATGAACAAAAGGGAAGGGAGCAAAAATAATATAAAAACAGGGAGGGGGACAAAACATAAGAGACTCTTAAATATAGAGAACCAACAGGGTTGCTGGAGGTGTTGTGGAAGGGGGGGATGGGCTACCTGGGTAAGGGGCATTAAGGAATCTACTCCTGAAATCATTGTTGTACTCTATGGTAACTAAATTGGATGTAAATTTTAAAAATAATTAATTAATTATTTTTAAAAAACAAAGAAAGAGTATCCGATGGAAAAAATAGTCTCTTCAGCAAATGGTGCTGGGAAAACTGGACAGTGATATGCAGAAGAATGAAACTGGACCACTTTCTTATACTGTACACAAAAATAAGTTCAAAAAGGATGAAAGACCTAAATGTGAAATAGGGAACCATCAAAATTCTAGAGGAGAAAACAGCAACCTCTTTGAACTCAGCCACTGCAACTTCTTACTAGACATGTCTCTGGAAGCAAGGGAAACAAAAGCAAAAATGAACTATTGGGACCTCTTCAAGATAAAGTTTCTGCACTGCAAAAGAAACAATCAACAAAACTAAAAGGCAGTATACAGAATGGAGAAGATATGTGTAAATGCCACATCAGATAAAGGGCTGGTATATAAAATCTATAAAGAACGTATCAAACTCAACACCCAAAAAATAAATAATCCAGTGAAAAAATGGGCAGAAAACATGAATGGACACTTTTCCAAAGAAGATATCCAGATGGCTAACAGACACATGGAAAAATGCTCAAAGTCACTCATCATCAGAGAAATACATATCAAAACCACAATGAGATACCACCTCACACCTGTCACAATGGCTAAAATTAACAACTCAGGAAACAACAAATATTGGTGAAGATATGGAGAAAGGGAAATCTTCTTCCACTGTTGAAGGGAATGCAAACTTGTGCAGCCACTCTAAAGAACAGGATGGAGGTTCCTCAAAAAATTAAAAATAGAACTACCTTATGACCCAGAAATTGCACTACAAGGTATTTATCCAAAGGATACAAAACTGCTTATATGAAGGAGCATATGCACCCCAATGTTCAGCAGTGCTATCAACAATAGCCAAATTATGGAAAGGGCCCAAATGTCCATCGACTGATGAATGACTACAGAAGATGTGGTATGTGTATATATATATATATATATATATATATATATATATATATATATATATAATGGAATATTACTCAGTAACCAAAAAGAATATCTTGCCATTTACAACCACGTGGCTGGAATTAGAGTGTATTATGCTAAACAAAGTAAGTCAGTCAGAGAAAGATAAGTTTCATGTAATTGCACTCATATGTGGAATTTAAGAAACAAAACAGATGAGCATAGGGTAAGGGAAGGAAAAATAAGTTAAAAACAGAGAGGGAGGCCAATCATAGAGAATTTTTTTAAATGCTTATTTGTTTTTGAGAGAGATAGACAGAGCATGAGCAGGGGAGGAGAAGAGAGATAGAGGCACAGAATCCAAAGCAGGCTCCAGGCTCTGAGCTGTCAGCACAGAGCCCAAAACAGGGCTGGAACCCAAAAGCTGTGAGATCATGACCTGAGCCAAATTTGGATGCTTAACCAACTGAGCCACCCAGGTTCCCCAAGAGAATTTTTTAATGTTTATTTATTTATTTTGAGAAAGAGAGAGAGAGAGCACAAATGGCGGGGGGTGGGGGGACGGGGTGCAAAGAGAGAGGGAGAGAGAGAACCCCAAGCAGGCTCTGTGCTGTCAGTGCCGAGTCCGACTTGGCATTCAATTCCACAAACTGATATCATGACCTGAGCCAAAATCAAGAGATGCTTAACCAACTCAGCCACCCAGGTGCCCTAAATAAGAGACCTAAATACAGTAAGCAAACTGAGGGTTGCTGGAGGGGAAGTGGGTGGGGGAATAAGCTAAATGGGTGATGGGCATTAAGGAGCACACTTGTTTGGATGAGTGCTGGGTGTTGTATATAAGTGATAAATCACTGGGTTCGACCCTTGTGACCAATAGTACACTGTCTGTTAACTAACTTGAATTTAAATAAATAAATTATGTACTCTAGAAAAAAATAAATAAAATGTTTGTTGCAGCAAAAAGAAACAACACACACACACAAAAAGATGATACAATATGTCTCAGATTATCAATTTCTTATTGTATGAGATTTCGTAGTTTGCATCTTCCTAGGAATTTGTCCATTGTATCTAAGTTGTTGAATTTATGGGCATAAAGTTGTAATATTTATTTATTGTCCTTTTAATGACTGTAGAATTGTTAGTGATGACCCATTTTTCATTCCTAATATTGACAAATTTTATTCTCTTTCCTTCTTTAGTCTCACTGGATGTTTATCAATTTTTTGAGCTTTTCAAAAAACAGCTTTTGATTTTATTGATTTTTTCTTGTTTCTCTGTATTTAAGTTTATTGATTTCTGTGGTAACCCTTATAATTTCCTTCCTTTTGCTTCCTTTGTGTTTAACTTGCTGTGATTTTGTTTCTTGTTTAACTTGAAAGTGTAAGTCATTGATTTAAGACCTTTCCTTTTTCTACTATAAGGCTTTAATGCTATAAATCTCCCACTAAGCACTGCCTTGGATGTATTTCACAAATTTTGAAGTGTGTTTTCCATTTTTATTCAATCCAAAATATTTTCTGTTTTTCCTTTTTCCTTCTGTTTTCCTTAAATCTATGGATTGCTTAAAAGTTTAATTGCCTTTTTTTTAGTTTATTTATTTTTTTATTAAAATTTTTTTTAATGATTACTTATTTTTAAGAGAGAGAGTGCTAACCAGGGAGGGGCAGAGAGACAGGGAGACAGAGAATCTGAAGCAGGCTCCAGGCTCTGAGCTGTCAGCACAGAGCCCAAAACAGGGCTCAAACCTACCAGCCATGAAATCATGACCTGAGCGAAGTTGGACGCTTAACCAACTAACCCACCCAGGTGCCCCTATTTATTTATTTTTTGAGAGAGAGAGTGAGCACACACGCACAAGTCAGGGAGGGTCATAGAGAGAGGGAGAGAGAATCCCAAGCAGGCTCCATGCTGTCACCACAAAGCAGAGCTCAGGCTTACAAAGCATGAGATCCTGACTTGAACCAAAATCAAGAGATGGACGCTCAACTGACTGAGTCACTCAGGTGGCCCTAAAAGTTTAATATCTAAATATTTTATTTTATTTTATTTATTTCTATATCAATTCTGTAATGGTCAGAGAACATAATTTCTATTATTTCAATTCTTTTAAATTTGTTGAGATTATTTATATGGTCCAGAATATGGTGAATTTTGGTGAATATTCTATGTGCAGCTGAAAAGTACATATATTCATCTATTTTTAGGTAATGTGTTTTTATAAATTTTATTTAAGACAATTTTGCTGCTTGTTGTTGATTTTATGTTTCTTTCTGATGTATTGTCTGTCTGTCCTAATTATAAGCTGAAGAAAGTTTTAAAATTTTTCAGCTGTAATAATGGATCGGTCCATTTCTCCTTTCAGTTCTAACATCTTTGCTTCATATTTTGAAACTCTGTTGTTAGATGTATTCACATTTAAGATAGGTATGTCTTCCTAATTGAATTGACCCATTTAACATTATGTAATGTTTCTATCACTGATAATTCTCCTTATGCTAAAATCTATTTTGTCTGATATTCATATAAATATATAATTCTTTTGATTGGCATTTGTGCACTATATATTTTTTTATTTCTTTTTTTTGTTTTAACCTATCGATCTCCTTATATTTAAAGTGGACTTCTCATAGAAAGCATATGATTTTATCTTTGTTATCAAGGCTTTACTTTTTGTCAAGACACTTTGTATTTTAATTGGTGGGTTTATATCATTTAAATGTAATATAATTATTAATATGATTGGATTGAACCCTACATTTTACTTATTATTTACTCTTTGTTCCAGCTAGTTTTTTTTTTACCTTCCTTCTCTTTTCTTCTTGTTCTCATAGTAATTGTGTATTTCTTATGATATCCATTTCACTATGACTTAAATTTATATTTCTTTTATAAATTATTTTAGTATCTCTCAACTGGGTTATAGTAAAGATTTTTGATTAATCATAACCTATCTTCAAAAGGTATTTCCCATTTCATGCATAGTGTAAGAACTTAGAATATACTAAAATTCCTGTCTCATATTTTATGCTATTGCTATTTATTTTTCCTTTAAACACACTATGAACCAACAATCTTTTTCACTTCTCTTGCATGAAAGAGGTAATTATTTTTCAGAACAATTAAAAGAAAAAACATACCTGGTATATTTAGCTTGTTTGTTTTTAAAAGTCTTTATTATTTTTTAATTGTTAAAAAAATTTTGTGGGATATAAAATGCTGGGCTGAAAGTTTGCATACTTATTGTTCTGTTTTTCAAACTTAATGAAAAGAAATCTTTTTTTAAATTAATTTCAAATGTTTATTTATTTTTGAGAGACAGAGAGAAACAGAGTATGGTTGGAGAGGGGCAGAGAGACAGGGAGATACAGAATCTGAAGCAGACTACAGGCTCTGAGCTGTCAGCACAGAGCCTGACATGGGGCTTGAACCCATGAACTGTGAGATCATGACCTGAGCTGAAGTTGGATGCTTAACTGACTGAACCACCCAGGTGTCCCAAAAGAAATGGTTTTTTTTTTTCCTCTTCTGTGTGTAAGGTGACGTTTTTCCTCTGGATGCCTTTAAGAATTACTCATTATCTTTGATTCAGCATTTGAATATGGTATGTCTAGGCATGTTTATTGGTATTTATATTACTTGGTCTTTTCTGAACTTCTTGAGTTGTGGTTTATTTTGCAGTCTTTCATTATTTTTTTTATATTTTCAGCCACTATCTCTTTAAATATTTCCTCTTCCCTATTTTCTCTTTTCTCCTTCTGAAGATTGTATGTGGGCTTGACTATTTGATATTGCCTCCTGTCCTTATATGTTCTGTTCTGAGTTTCCTTTTTCCACCTCCTTTTCTTTATGCATTTCAACTTGCATAATTTCTATTGCCTTATCTTCATGTTTATTAGTTTTTTTCTTCACTTATGTGCATCTGCTGATGAGCCCTTCAAAGATATTCTTCTTTTCTATCACTTATTATATATGAGACATTCACTCAAAAAAAATTCAAGCATTATCATTTGACTCTTCTTTATAATTTCCTTGTCTCTGTTGACATTTTCTCTGTTCTCTGCTGTTTTTTCATGTTGTCTACATTTTTCATTATAGTTTTATCATATAAATCAGATTTATTGTAAATTCCCTGTAGGGTATTTCCAACATTTGGCTCATCTGTAAGTCTGATTCTGTAAATTACTTTGTCCCTCAACAGTGATTTTTCCCAATTAATTTTTTGTATGTCTTCCAATTTTAATTGATTGTGAACATAGTATATAAAGTGTTAAAAATTTAGATAATAGTAGTTTTGCTTGGAAATGGGCATGCCTCCTGTTCTGATACTGTTAGGGTGGGGAATTGAGTCATCCTAGTCAACAGTGGAGTTGGATTTGGGTTTTGTTGTTGCTGTGGTTACCTTCAGCACATCATCAGCTTCAAATTCCTTTGGTGCAATATTTGCTTAATGAAGGGTATCTTGATGTTCATGTATACCTTATTCAGGCTTCATTTTCAGGTTAACCACAACTCTCTTGTGGGTTCAAGAAAAGCTATTATTATGTAGACTTTCTGGCATTTTCTTATTATTAGAATGGGAGCAACATTCTCCCTTGCTTTGTACATTCTAAGCATAGGACAAAAATCCACATGTTTCCTTCCATGATTGCTAGTCCAGCATGTTTTAAATATTAGAAGAAAGTAAGTCAATTTCTCTGGAGGCAGATTATGAAGTCTTTAACTTGATAATCGAGTATGACGGGAATCACTTACCCATTATTGCATACTGTCAGGACCATTAAAGTTTAAATGGTCCAGAAGTTATTTTGCAAGTCACATAATTACATTTACAACAAATATCTGTTAAAAATTTTAAAAAATCAATGTTAGATACTTTTATTTTTTAACTTTATATTTGCTGACCCTTAATTTTCTAAAAAAAAATAAGCTAGTCAAGCAATTGAGTGAAGTCATATAGATGTTAATTATCACATTTCACAAGAAGAGAAATAGTTCATTCCCATTGTAACTCTTCCTAAATAAGCATAACCCTTTCTCTGGTCTGTGAAAATATTCACGTGACCCTATATAAAAAGAAAGATTCAGGAAAATGAATTTAAACCTTTTTTTAAAAATCTCTGCTCTCAAATTCAAACAGCATGTTTAACCTCTATTTTCATTGCCCACTGGGGCTTTCCCTTTCAAAAAAAAATATTTTGCAAATAACTGTCTTCTTCTTACTCCTGTTTATTTGGCATGTCTCTAATCTAGGAAGAAATTTTGCTTTCTCCAAACTTTGAAACCATAAAACTTAGTCCTTTATATACCCCTTTAGCTTTGGTCATACATTATCTGCCCTGTGTTATTTTTCCTTTTTTTTTCAATAACAATCCTATACCTGAATTTATATAGTTCACCAAATGATTTTTGAAAAAGATGTCTTAATAATCTTACATTTGAAGGTTTCTTGAGCAATTCAATGCTTTGATAAAGTCATGCTCTGCTTTTAAGAAACATTATGAGCATTATGTTCCTATGCATTTTAGGTCCCTTGTCAAGGTCAGTGCTACATCTCAACCCATCTTTAAAAAGAATCAAGTCTTCTGGTTGAATTCATATATGTGGAAATAATACAGTGCATACATGCATACTTTTTTGGATACCTTTTTTTTCATTTGACATAATTTTTAATGCCTATTTATTGAGAAAGAGAGAGAGAGAGAGAGGGAGAAAGTGTGTGCACACAAGCGGGTAAGGGACAGAAAGAGAGGGAAAGAGAGAATTCCAAGCAGGTTCCATGCTGTCAGCACAGAGCCCAGTGTGGGGCTTGATCTCATGAATCATGAGATCATGACCTGAGCCAAAATCAAGAATCAGACACTTAACCAAATGAGCCATCCAGGCACTCCCTCATTTGACATAATTTTTATCATCATAGTCTAGAACCATGCACAGATCATTGATAAGCTTCTGGTATAGTGATAAGTAGAATGAGCCTGAGGATCAGATTACCTGGGCTCAAGTCAAATAGTATTTGATCACTAACAAGTTATTTAAACTCATTGTGACTCAATTTCATCATGTATAAAATGGAAATGGCAATAAAACTACCTATATCATAGAGTCGCTATAGGATTTAAATGACCGTCTAATAAACACATAGTAAATGCCTAGAATAAAGAAAGTGCTCAGTACATATTGATTTGTGTTGTTATATTTAGTCTGTAGATCCAGCCACAAGATTAAAGTGTCGTGTGACTTGTATATATGACCTTTATGTCCAGTCTTGACTGAACAAATAATTTTGGCAATCTCCTTGATTAACAACTTCTAATTTCAAAAGCACTATCTTCCATATTTTAGAAAATATTCCATTTGGACTCTGGTAGAACATGCACTAACTTGTTGTAAATATGCCACTGTTTAACTGATCTTATGACTTTTGGTCTTACAAAAAAATCGAAAACCTTCTTATTGTGAATTTCTCTAATTCCTTTTCCAGAAATAATTATCTTAATTTAACTTTTACTTTTATCTCTCTTATTTTAATTAAAGGGAAAAATATTTCATATACGTATATATATGTGTGTATATATATATATATATATATATATATATATATGGCATTTTTTATCTGTCATCCTGATTTCTAATCTATGTTCAGCTATTCTAAAAGAAACTGCTCTCCAATAGACATTTTATGTATTTTCTCAAAAAAACTGCTTTTTTCCCCTAAATCAGTTTTTTGAGATATGAAAGAACACACCCATTTTAAGAGCACAACTCAAATGTACATACCAGTATAACCTCCACCATAATCAAGATAAAGAACATCAACATCATCTAGTGTCTTTCAAGCCCCTTTGGTATGAAATCTTTGCCTATTTTTGGTTCCTAGAAACACTGCTCTGCTTTCTACCATTATAGTTGAATTTTGCCTTTTCTAGATATTCATACACATGTAATCATACAGTGCATACGTATATACTCTTTTGGTTATTTTTTTTCATTTGACAAATTTTTTTATCATAGTTCCAAAACTATACAGAGTCACACAGGGACACTGGAGAATTCACAGCGACATCACATATTTTAGATTTTTAAAGAAACATAGTGACATCTGCCAAAAGCTGTGTGGGCTACTAGCTTGAAGTGACACACAATTTCAACATTAAATAGAGTTATATTCCTTTTGATGAACCACATCTCTGTGAAGCTGAAATTTTTTAGCTGTGATTTAAAAAAAAATCAGTACTACATGAAAATCAATGTGAACAAGGAAATTAGGGTGGTAATACCCAATTTGATTCTATGTTGAGAAGTTATGCAGTGCCCAACAGGTGCACAAATCCAATTATTAATAAATGTGATTTTTTATAGAATTAAATAAATATGTTATTTTTCTTTCAACTAATGTATATTACTTTCCAAGCAGCCACTAAGTGCACATTAGCACCGAAATACTTATGAATCATTTTGACCTAAATACATAATCAAATCTTTATTTATTTATTTTTTACCTAAGGGCCGTGAAAAAATGACAGACACTACAAGATCTGTGACACCAGAAAGTTTGGTTAGGTTTGGTTCTTGAGATTCTTCAATAATATTTCATCAGCAGTCCGTTCACTTTAGTATAATATTTCATTATTTATACTGTAATTTTTTATCCATTCACCTTTGAAATACAATGCATTGTTTAAGGATTTTGACCATATTGAATAAAGATCAGTTCAGAACACTCATGTGTAAGTCCTTGTGTGATCTTGTTTTCATTTCTTTTGAGTGAACACTTGGATGTGGAATTTCTGGGTCATATGTAATGTGTAGTTTATCTTTATAAAAAAACAGCCAAGTTTCCATCTCTTATTATTTTTCCTGTCTGAAGAACTTTAAGTGCTTGTCTGCTGGCAACAAATTCAGGTTTTATTTGTGTTAAAAAAAATCTTTGCTCTGTCTTAATTTATAAAGGATTAAGTTACTGAATATAGAACTGTAGTTTGGCATTTTTTGCTTTATGTATTTTAAATATAGCATTCTTTTGTTTTTTGGCTTGTGTTATTTCTGATGGAAAATCTTCAGACTTTATTTTTGTTTTTCATACACTACGTTTATTTTCTGTCCACTTTTAAGATTTTCTTGCTATCATTTGTTTTGACAATTTGATTTCATATACCTTTGTATGGTCTTCTTCTTTTTTATCATGCTTCAGTTTTACTGAGGACATTTATCTGTAGATTTATATTTTTGATCAATTTTGAAAATTTTAGTCATGACTTCTTCAAATATTTTACTGTACTTCATGCTTCTAGGACTCCAATTACACATATGTTAGACCACTTGATGGTGTCCCACACATTACTATGACTCTGCTCATAACTTTTAGGGTTTTTTTCCTCACTATGCTTCCATTCAGAATTTTTCTGTTGCTGCGCATACAAGTTCGCTGATCTTTTCTTCTATAGTATGCAATCTGCTGATAAGCACACTCAGTGAATTTTTTCACTTCAGATATTTTATAATTCTTCTCTGTTTCTTTTTGTTATTTTTTATCTTTCACATTTTCTCCTAATTATGTTCATAGCTTTAAAAAATCCTTTAGCATATCCATAATAGCTATTAGAAAGTCCTATTATCCTAATTCCATAATATCTGTTCTAATATGGGGAATATTTTTCTATTTCCTTTTCTTTTTAGTAACATTTAATTAATGTTGGATATTTTTTACATCTTTGAATGCTGGAATTTTTGTCTTCCTTTAAAGAGTGTTCAAGTTGCTTCTGTAAATCAATCAAGTTATTGATGGATTAGTTTTTTTTCCTTAAGGGCTTATTCTTACCCTTCATTATGCAGTAGTCTTTTACCCTCTGTAGTCTCCACTAAATGCTCTCGGTGTTTAGTGAGGAGTCTCTACTCTGGCTGATTAGAATACACTGAGAATGTTCAGGGAATTTCTCAGGTTACAATGTTCCCGTTGTTTTATATCTTGCTTCATGGAATTCCACTCTAAGTAAGCATAGATGGGTAATCAGCAACTGACTCCACACCTATTTATTGAAATTCTCTTTCTTTGTAATTCCTCCTCTCTAATACTCTACCGTGCAAAGTCCTGTCACTTCAGTCCACCTGAATCTGCTGTCTCCACCTTAATGCTGCAAGTCTGCCATGTTCTTCCTGAGTTCCTCCTACATGAATCATTTGTTTGAAAAGTCTATCTAGGCCAAATTACATGGTGATTATTGTTCTCATATCTTTTGCTTCCTTTCTGTCATGAATTGATGTTCTGCTCAGCTGGTTCTCCAGTTTCTGAAGATAGTTATGCCATATGTTTTGATCAGTTTTCTAGTTGTTTATGGTTTAAGAGCACATATAATACCACCATGCTGAAGTGGAAATCCCAAAAACTCATTCACATTTTTTACACAATGTCTGTCAGTAACACATGTCTCTTTAGGCCTAACTTTCTCTTGTCCTAGACCTATGAACCATATAAGGAGAGAAATAACTGGTTAATAGGGTCACAGAAAAAAAGTGGTATGAGTTTGGGTATAAGACATGAGGGCCAAGGAAATAGCCAAGGTACCCTGATTTTCAGGCTGAGCCTATGCAAGTCATTAATGTCTGAGTGAAATAAGGGGTAAAAATGGATTTTCTTCATATAACACCACAAAGGTTTAGTGTAGGTTTGGAGTGGGACTAGAGGCAAAATCAAAGTAAACATATTAAAATATGTTTCATAGAAAAAAAAAGAAATTTAGAGTTAAAGTCACTTGGGAGTAACTATCTTTACTCTGAGATGAAATTACTGTTCATTAAAAGAATATTCATTTAATGGGAATAGCCTAATTAACAAAAGCATATAGAAATTAGAATACTGAAGAAAATTATAATGGGTTTTATTATAATTTAATGTGTAATAGAAATTAAAAGTAATTGGTTTGAATATGATATTTTATGAAAAACTTTCTAAGTGATGCTATCTTTTCAATGCATTCAATGTAACCCTGGGATAATAAATTAAGGAAAAAAACAGTTTATGGTTGCATACTAGACAGAAAGTGCAGAGGAATAAAATGATTTGACCAACTATCCAGAGTACTTATTGAATTAGAATCCAAACATGACAATAGGCCAGCATCTCCAGGATGAAAAAGGCTGTGAGTTTAAACACACAGACCCTGGGGCGCCTGGGTGGCTCAGTCGGTTGAGCGTCCGACTTCGGCTCAGGTCATGATCTCACGGTCTGTGAGTTCGAGCCCCGCGTCGGGCTCTGTGCTGACAGCTCAGAGCCTAGAGCCTGTTTCGGATTCTGTGTCTCCCTCTTTCTCTGACCCTCCCCCTCTTATGCTCCGTCTCTCTCTCTGTCAAAAATTAATAACCATTAAAAATAAATTTAAAAAAATAAACACACAGACCCTTCTGGAGTATGTTTAGTGAAGAAAACAGCTATCATCACACTGGTTTATGGTGCACACCAGCCTGGACTTCCTGAGAAAAAACATAGATGGCTAGTTCTTATAGCCAGTAAGAGAGTAACTGAGGGTACCTCCACCTTGACCTTCCAGGTCCTATCACTATGTATTTGTTTTGGTTTCAACTATCTACAGATTAATATTGAACAAAGTCCTTCTTTATAAGATTTCTCTTTCAGAAGTTACAGAACACATTTTTATTCTAAAGGCATTCCTAATTTATAGTTAATAGTTATCTATTAACTATAAAATGCACAGTTTGGTATATATATACACACATATATATCTGTATCTAAATCTAGAATAAGTCTACAGTCAATTCTAAATTTTCAACCACTTTTGGGAAAAGTGGGCAGTTTACTTCAAAGTAGCTTCTGTATGGGTATGTGTCAGTGTGTGTCAGTGTGTGTGTATGTGTGTGTGTGTGTGTGTGTGTGTGTGTGTGTATCACATCTTGTTTGGTCAATGTCTTCACGCTTTCTATCCCCTGTCAGCATCTGATCTAACCTAATGTATCATTTATTTACTCTGCAGGCATAATTGTTTAATCTACCCTTACTCCTTTCTTTTCTTCCAGTGGGACATACCCATTTGCACTTGCAGGCCTCAGATGGCCCATGCCCCAATCACTGGCTTTTTCTTCCACTTACAAATATATATATATCTCAATTACTTCAGAAAAGCTGGTAATAGAAAACACTTGGCTTTGAAGTCATGCACTTTTCAAAGTTTAAATCCTAGTTGTGAATCTTATTAGCCTTTTGACTTTGGGAAATTTACTTAATCTCTCTGAAAACCAGTTTCCTTATGTAACACAAGTATATTAGAAATATTGATTTCCTATTGAGTTATGGGGAAGATTAAATGAGAAAACACATGTATGGTACATATTAGGTGTTCAGTAAAGGCTAGTTTCCTTCATCTCTACCCTTCATTTCTTCTTGTTCGTCTTAATTTCCTCCTGTGGTGTATATCCCTGACAGTTGTTTCTCTTTCTTTTCTTTCTTCTTTTTTTTTATTAATACAAGTGTCTGATTTAAATTTTGATTGCTAAAGCATCCATTTCAAAGAGGCATCTGCTTCAAATAGCTATCTCAAATAAACACAGTGCAAGCCACACTAAAGAGTCAGGTAATCTCCCTGCACTGGGACTCCTTTGTTTTAGGAATTTTGCTTGATTTCCATAACTGATCATTTGAACCACTTGTCCTTTTTTCTTCCCATGCTTGAAAATCCTGCTCTTATGTTTTAAATTTCACCAATAGAGTGAGCCCTGGAAACCCTAGCCAACCCTGCCTCCCTACCCTAAAAACCTCTTTATGTGACACAGGGTGTAGTTTACTGATGGTTGATGTTGAAGAACATCTTGTAATCCTGAGAACCACAAGGGCCAGTCCAACCACAGCACTGGTTATTGATAGGCTGAGACGGGCACAAAACACCTGCCCACCCTGCCTTGTTTTTCAGTGTCTAAGTCCATCGGCTGCTATTTGATTACCTGATATTCTCTAGTCATATGATTTTTATGATCACCCTTGACTTCAGCTGGTCACAAGACTCCCAACATTTAGCATCACCTTTTAGGTTCTCTTGGGAACTGGTCAACGCTTGTGCCTGCCCAGTCCTCTGCTCTCCTAGCCTCATCTTCATGCTTCCACACCCACCTCCCTTCCCTGTCTCTATCCTCCACAATTATTCTTTTGGCTCCAGTGGACTTGAAAGATGAAAATGCTAAGGACATTTACTCTAGGAGATTATTTGTATTTTTCCTGCAAAGCTAAGGAATTAAAAACGTTCCCAAAAATCAAGGAAAAAATGAATTACTTTAATGAAGGTGACTTACCTATGTTCAGAAATAATATTCAAGATGTGGTCCCTATTCAGTTTCCTATGGAAGTGGCCTTGTCTCAAGGAAGCAGTTCATAGAATCCAGCAACTCTTTCCAATACAGTGCTTGAAAAGTTTAAACTGTGGCAGCAGACAGTACCTCCTGATGTGAACCACTAGAGACAGGAGAGGGAGAAACAAAAGCACATCCTTATTGGGCCTTATAGATTGTTTTCCAAAGATTAAGTAGTCCAAATTGTCCTCCTATAAGCTTTCTTACTTGGATTTTAACCTTTACAACAGTGTATGGTAATCAGCTTTAGGTTTGGGTTATAGTCAAGACTCCCAGTCTGTGCAAGAATTCCCTGAGAGAATCAATCCATTCCATGCACCCACTCTCTCAGTCTTAAACGCTCTGTATTGTACCTTAACTTTCTTTTTCTTTCAAATCCTGGAGATGCTACATTCTCTGTTTGTTCTGCCCTTTGTAAGAAGCAGGTGTCATCATGAAGCATTTTCCTACTGATGTTTTTTAAAGGAAAGGTAATTTAATCAGCATGTGTAATTTTCTACTCTCTTGCAATTCATTGCCTCTGATGCCATCTCCTAAAAACACCTTTTTCTCTCCATTTAGTTCAATTTCTACAGAACTGTGGGGAAACTCTATTATGCTAATGATGAGGCAGATAAGTGGTTTACTTAAATTAAATTAGCAAACACAGACAATTACTCTGCAACCATTCTCAACTTAACAAGAAAATTCATTATCAACACAGAGGAGATAAAGCCCCCCTTTTTTTATCCTTCTTTGGAGAAAACTTCATGCATGCCCAAAAGGTCCCATCCAAAGGATTAATGGTTGACCGGTTGAAGTCAATTTCCCTAAATTGAAAGCTGGCATAATAAGAGAGTTTGTGATTCAGCCTGTCTCTCAATTACAGGGCTATAAAGTTATAACCCTGGCTGGTAGCTTTAACTATGAGAATTATGTTCCAAAATAGTTACCCTATTGCATTTATCTGTAAAAGCTAAGCATTGCTTCTCTTTTTAAAGATACCATTACACATTTCCTATACTATTTTTGAGTTGCCTGGGGAATAAAATTCATATATTATACATTATAATGTTGGTCTTCCAATAAGAATCCTAGGCAACAATCTCATATCAATTCATTTTATAAACATTTGATGAACATAAATTATATGCCAGACCTGAAGCACAATTGCTAAGGGCTAAAAACACCCCAATGAGTAAGCTGCAGTTCCTGCCCTCAAGCATATGAAGTCCAGGAGGAGAGACAGATCTGTAAACAAATGTAAAATAATGATACAAGCCTACAAGACGGTCATATAAATTGTGATAGAAACCTGGAGGAGGATGTTTTAAATTCTATTCCATGTGGTATAAAAGGAAGGATTGGGAACATTTAAAAAGAGACCTCATGGTAGTAAAGTGGAAGGCAAGGCAGTAGAAGGCAGTCTGGAGAAAAGGAAAAATATCAGCAAAAGCCCAGGGTTGTGAAAATATGCAATTTGATGACATCAACAAATTTTTAATGTTTATTTTTGAGAGAGAGAAGAAGAGACAGAGTGCAAGCAGGAGAGGGGCAGAAAAGAGAGACACAGAATACAAAGCAGGCTCCAGGCTCTGAGATATCAACACAGAACCTGACATGGGGCTCAAACTCATGAACCCTGAAGTCATGACCTGACCCGAAGTTGGAGATTAACTGACTGAGTCACCGAGATGCTCCATGACCTTTTTTTTTTTTAATTTTATTACCGCCCCTGCATTCACAAGCAGGGGAGGGGCAGAGAGAGAGGGAGAGAAAGAATCTCAGGTACACTCCACACTGTCAATGAGGAGCCCAATATAGAGTTTGAACCCATGAACCATGGGATCATGAGCCAAAGTCAGACCCTTCAACAACTGAGCCACCCAGGTGCCCCAATTTGATGACATTTTTAAGGAAGATCAAGAAACAGTCTGTGGAAGTATAGGATGAGTGGTGAGGAAATGAGGAGCCTGAGACAGATATACATGGTAGCAATGTGACTAAATGTGAAATTCATAATAGAGAAAATATTGATTGCCATGTAAATAAAAAAAAGACTACATAGTATTATTCAAAGTGCTTGACCAAGAAATCAGTCATATCTATTGCCTGATTATCCAAACCGAAGACATAAATGTATGAAATGAAAGCTCATATCACCCTGAAAAAGACAGTTTAGTTGCTTTTGATTCCAGATGATGTTTCCTTCCATAATTCCTGATTGTTGCAAACAACTATGTCTTCATTTATGTCTTTTAAATAATATCTGATGGGGGCACCTGGGTGACTCAGTCACTTAAGTGTCTTACTCTTGATTTCAGTTCAGGTCATGATATCTCACGGTTGGTGAGTTTAAGCCCCACATTAAGCTCTGTGCTGATAGCAAGGAGCCTGCTTGGGATTCATTCTCTCTCTGCCCCTCCCCTGTTCTCTCTCTCTGTCTCAAAAATAAATAGATAAACTTAAAAAAAATAATATCTCATGGAATTGTCCCAGGAGATACAAACATTCTCTTATCCCACCAACCAGAGCTGGATCGACTTGGAAGAATAAAAGGAACCCCACTAAGGTGTAATTTATGTAAATGCTAGCTTCTCAAACATATTTATAGACTGTACCAATATAGCAATGCTGTTATTTTACACCGTTGGGCTATTAACTGTTTTTTAGCTGAATAACTCAAAACCTTGATTTTTCCATTTTCTGGCTTAACAGTTCCAACTAAAAGAACTCTGGTTACAAGGTATTGATTCTCAAGCCAGGAATCTATCTGTGTCCACATGTTCTTCCTTATCACTTTCCTTTCCTCCTGGACCACAACATCCCACACCAGGTTTTGACAACTCTCTTTCCAGTTCCCATCCACTTCTCTCCACCCTTACTTCTATTTCCTTAGCTCAAATTATGTACATCCATTACCTGGCAACTCTAGAAGTGTTCTAAGTGAGATCTCTTTCTGCAGACGTGTGCCTTCAGTCCATTTCCCACACTGTCATCAAAACTAAGTCTTTCACTTGAAAGTCTGATTATGTCATTCTACTGCTGTTCCATTCCCAATGGTGGCTTCCCACTGCCATTAGAATATAGTCTAAACTGATCATAGAATGCACCACCCCTCCCTGTGCATATTCAGCTTTTCTCTTCAGATTCATCTGCTGCAGCTCCCTATAGCCACTGCCTCTTACTCTGTGTTTTTGCAAGGCTGGAACACTGATACCAGCATACCTGTACCTCTCAAACAATAATATCTTTATCAGATCTTCCCTTGCATAACTCCTACTTATCCTTTAGGAATCAGTTCTACAGTTAAATGCTCAAAGAAGCCTTCCCTTTTCTCCCAAAATGCATAAATTGACTCCTCAATATAGTTAGTTTTACAGCAGCCTATGCATCTTAACTCCTTGGCTATACTGCTCTTACTGCACTGTGAATTTTTGAGGATTGGAACTACATCTTTCTTATACAATATATCCCTAGTGCCCACCACACTGATTGATGTAAAACCCCCAAATATATGTGTGTCTGTTCATGAAATAACTGTTAATTAATTTTAAATAGTGGATTTTGGCATAGGACTTACCCTTTATACACAGACACAACCCAAAATTATTCTTTATGGCTCTCATCTCTCATTCATGCCAGGATTTACAGCATACTTTGATTTTTGGAGGAAAAGTTGGAGAAACATTTTTGGATATCTTGGAAACCAGTGAAATGCCAAACAACACAATTATTTTATCTTGCAAATGTATAAGACTTAGACAAAGTCATCACAAACCTTGCATCCTGAATTACCCCTGTAGCTCCCTCTTGCCTTCTGAGCAGTTAGCCCTTATCTCTTCCCAGTTGTAAAAAATGCAGTTTCTACTCTTTGGAGGTTAGGTTCATCTCTCTTTCTAGCCTGACTTAAGTTTGAAGCTCCACCCTTTGCCTGATCATTTTTCTCTTGGGTCTCAGAAGCCACCAATTCCAATGATTCCTATTCTAGGCCTCTGTGCTGGCCTTTGAAGTTCAGTATCTTATGAAAAAATAAAAATAAAAATAAGAAACCTGTCCTCACTATAACTTTGTTTTATAGTTAAATAAATTTTGAGTATTAGATAACCACACCATCCCAAACTCTAATTTTAATCCACAGTTGGGATGTAGAGACAGAGAATTCTCCTATAGTCCCAATCGATGTCTCTCAATTTTTGTCAAATAGAAGGAAGACAATGCCACCATGATATCAGAGATCTGTTGCATTCTACCTGTAACCTTTTCATTTAGAAAGGCTGCATTAATTCTTCTAGGTTATTAGGCCACCCTTTGGGGTTAGGCCTGTAGCAATTTACTCATTGGTAGCTCAGAGAACTGAAGTTCAGGCTGTGGCTCCAGGAAATGCCTAATCTCTTGCTACTCAAAGTGTGGTCTACAAACCAGCAGCATTGCCACAACCCAGAAAATGCATTAAAAATGCAGAATCTCAGATCCATTCCAGACCTGGTAAAATAGAACCTGCATTTTAACTAAGATCCCCAGATGTTTCACAAGCATATTAAAGTCTGAGAAGCAGAAAACTAAGGATTTTCCCTGAGTGACTGGGTCTTCCAAGCTGCTTTGTTAGAAGGAATACATTGCCAGTTTCTCTATCTGTCCTGTCTCTGATCACTTCATCCCAATGCAATGACTCCATAACAATACAAAAAAAATCTTAAGCCACAAACATTTAGATGTCTATGTAATACTTCAGAAGGTTGGAAAGCTTGCAGAGATTGAAGAGAAGGAGATCTAGTAAAATAAAAGAAAAGAGAAGAACCAGATCTGAAGTACTGAATTAATGTTCATTGAACTCTGCAAAAGGAAATTCTGTTCATGTCTTCAATCACCCACAAATGTATTTTCAATCCTTGAGTAATGAGATATGAGAAGAGAGCATATGACCAGAAGAGTCTTTGGTTAATTTTTCATACAAAGAATATAATTTTAAAATTGGGAAAAATCAAAACCCAAATGATATTTGTTTAGAAAGATGATTTTCTTTATAAATGGCCTTTGGGTTGTATTTTATTTTGCTAAGGCTGCCATAACAAAATATCTCAGACTGGGAGGCTTAAATGACAGAAATGTATTTTCTTACAGTTCTCTAGGATAAAAGTCTAAGATCAAGGTATCAGCAGGTTTGGTTTCTCCTGAAGCCTCTCTCCTTGGCTTGCAGATTGTCTCCACACTGTCTTCACATGCATGGCCTTTCCTCTGTGTATACACATCACTGGTGCATCTGTCTCTTCTTAGAAGGATACCAGTCATATTGGATTAAGTCCCCACTCTTATGTCCTCATTTGATCTTATCAGGTCAAGGGTCCTGGCCCCAAATATATTCACAATCTAAGGTACTGGAGCTTAAGGCTTCAAAATGAATTTTGAAAAAAACACAATTCAACCCATTAACAGTGGTATAAAATGAAATGAGAGAGCATTGGTAATAAAATCCTCTTTTCAGAAATTCTTGAAGATGAGATAACTTAAGTATAAGATCCATTCAAAATAATGGGGCGCCTGGGTGGCGCAGTCGGTTAAGCGTCCGACTTCAGCCAGGTCACGATCTCGCGGTCCGTGAGTTCGAGCCCCGCATCAGGCTCTGGGCTGATGGCTCGGAGCCTGGAGCCTGTTTCCGATTCTGTGTCTCCCTCTCTCTCTGCCCCTCCCCCGTTCATGCTCTGTCTCTCTCTGTCCCAAAAATAAATAAAAAACGTTGAAAAAAAAAAAAATCAAAATAAGATCAATACGTAAACTCTCCATATATGTAGAATGTTAGGCTTTCTGCAGTGGAGATGGAAAGAAAACCAGAATGCCTTGGGCATTTCCTTGTACCTAAAAGAACATTCTAACCCTTCTTGAATTATTAGATAAGATTAGATAGTATTAGGTGAGTTTTCTCACTTGAATTTTATTTTTTCCGTATTTAGTATAGTTAGTATTATATCTTAACAGAAAATATGCATAGATATCCCTATGATTTATATATCCACAAATCAATTATTTTTTCTTTGAGTTGGATTTTAAAAAGTGATTAAAAATAAATTTTATTTAGAATCTATGTATAGCCTTTTGCATTGACTCAGCAATATACATGCTATTACACAAGCATGGACTCTGGCTTAAGATACTGATGGATCTCAGCTTCCTGAGCTATTTGGGAATAAGTGTGAAATCAAGGCCAGGTAAGGATGGAATACTAAGTGCCATGTCCATGTCAAAAGACTGCACAGTGGTTTTAAGCACCAGCATCTAAGACAATCCAGTCTGCTGGGAGGGGTGTGGCTATAGAAATCCTGGTGACCAGAAGTAACTGGCATCAGGAAGTCAGTAGCAATACTGAGACTTGTCCTCCTTAAGGCTTTGGAAATCAAGGGACATGAGCCAGGTTTGAGATCACCAGGGCAACTAAAGAGACAGCAACATGGGTGGAACTGGAAGATATTATGCTGAGTGAAATAAGTCAGTCAGTGAAAGACAGATATCATATGTTTTCACTCATATGTAGATCTTGAGAAACTTAACAGAAGACTATAGGGAAGGGAAGGGGGGGAAATAGTTACAAATAGAGAGGTAGGGAGGCAAATCATAAGAGACTCTTAAATACAGAAAACATTCTGAGGGTTGATGGAGAGCGCTGGGGGAGAGGGGAAAATGGGTGATGGGCATTCAGGAGGGCGCTTATAGGGATGAGCACTGGGTGTTGTATTTAAGCAATGAACTGCAGGAATCTACCCCAAAAACCAAGAGCACACTTTACAAATGTATGTTAGCCAATTTATGTTGACAATAAATTACGTTAAAGGGAGAAGGAGAGAGATTCAAACTTTAGAAATAAATTCAGACCTAAGGGTTTAGAATAAGAGACTAGGTTGGAGCAGTAGACGTTGAAAAACAAAAGATGGGCTCATTAGGTCATCGTTGAGAAAGGCCTTGGGATGTCCATGAGTTATCTTTAGGACTAGCTGGCAGATTCCTAAATTAGATGGGTTTTGACAAAGGAATGGAAGCAGGGTTGGGAAAATGAAAACTAAAGGAGAAACCAAGATTGTTTTGTTCACGTGAGTATTCCTAGCAATGGTAGTCTTAGCACAGTGCCTTGTCCATAAGACGTGTTTATTTATAAACATATGTTGTTTAAATTAATTTAAAAATATATAATTAAATAATTAAATTAATAAAACATATTTTAAAAATACTGAGATATGAATTCTTTCCCTGAAAAACTGTCATCCATTTCACTGATATCAGAAATGAGATCCAGGTCCCTTAAAGAGGGACTGCTGAGTGCCAGAAGTGGAATCAGGTTTGGGCTGGTTCTCCTGAAGGTTCTCCCATATAACAGAAGGTAAGGTGGAATGTGCTAGTAGAAAATAACCAGTAGAGGATGGGTGTTGCATAGGCCTGGAACAATGACAGTAATCCAGATCTAATCAATTGTGATTTTAAGATGCTGATGTAGGTTAGATTGTGTTTCCCCTCACAAAAGACACATTGAACTCCTAAACCTGAGTACCTTAGAATGTGACCTTATTTGGAGACAGCGACTTTATAGAGGTAATTAGGTTAAAATGAAATCTGTAGGGTGATCCCTGATCCAATATGACTAGTCCTCTTATAATCAGGAAATTTGGGGCACAGAGACTCACATATTGGAAGATAGTCATGTGAACATGAGGAAGGTCATCTATAAGCCAGGTGAAAGAGGCCTGGAGATTTTTTTCCCCTAACATCCTTCATGAGGAGCCATACCCTGCCAACCTTGATTTCAGACTTCCAGTCTCCAAAACTGTGAGACAATAAATTTCTCTTGTTTAAACCACTAAGTATGTGGTATTTTGTTATGACAGCCTCAGGGAACTAATATAGATGCCTTGCCTAAGAAAGACTAAACCATCTGCCTCAATTTGTTTTTGAATGATGCAGACCCTGGAAAAACTAACTAACTCACATTAAAAGTTTATCATATTTTAGGATATCATGTAGCATGTTTGTATTTTGCATCTTACGTGTCAATTCTTATTCTGAGACACTCTTTTTATTCCTTTACATGATTGTGATGATGATCAATGATCCTTCACTGAGTATTCTGTGTATTCATGTTACTTTTGGTATAATGTAAAACTCAGCCTCTTCCATTTTTCTCATTTATCTTCATCTTGTTTTTGTTCTTTATGGCAGTTATCAGCATGGAACTTATGTTTATTGTTTCTTTTCTTTTTACTTGAATGTAAGCTTCATGAGAAAACAAGATACTTGTTTTTTTTTTTTTCTTATTTAGTATCTAGATCAGGGTCTAGCACATAGTAGGCACTCAATAAATATGTGTTACATGAATAAACATATTTATGATTGTACCATTAATCTTTGAATTTATTGATCCATTAATTATTCAGTTAGACTCACACAAAAGCATATCTACATACTGCTGTCTTCTTTTACTATTGCTAGAGATATGATGAGACAGATTACAAAGACAAAAATGATTACAATTCTCTTGGAAAGAAAGTAAGACTAATAGTAACAATGAAAACAAATCAAAGTAATAAAGAGGATTTTAAAATGGCTTTTCAGTGGGGAGGCTATAAATTTTATAAGCGTTTTTATTCTCTCTGCTATCCCTTCCCCATCTCTCGAACAAATATTATTTTGTGTTGTCAGTACTCAGTGTCTACATTGTGATATCCATGAAAATATGATTTATGATTGAATGTTGTGTTTTACTATAACTATATGATATTAGTTACTTTTATTTCCCACTTAGTTCTATCTGTATCTGTTGCTGATTATTCCTACACCGTCCAGTAGCCTCTTAGTTCAATTTTCAACAATGTCAAGCACATCAGGCCATTTTTAAGTTGCCATGTTCTCTTGTATATATCCTGGCTGGAGATCTCCACTCTTCTCTCTGCTGACCAGGTGGCAGCATAGAATGTTCTTCATTTTATTCTTTCAATTCTCTTTACCTTTCCTCTAGGTTGGGTTCTCAGGTTCCTAGATTTCTTATCTTTTTCTTTTTTCATTTATTCTCCAATTTTGCTAGATCATATACCCCAATGATTTTGTCAGACTGTAAAATGGCATAACAGCAAAAGGCCTGATGATGATAGCCTTCAACATATGTGTCATTTGCGTCACACCAGTCCTAGTAGACTGGCTACCTTCATGTCTGGGTCATAGATTAGCACCCTGGGCTTTCCCTTTTTGTGGGTCTGAAATTCCATTTTTTTTTCACTCTGCTTTGTTGGATCTTCTGTTTTCATATTTTGTAGCCCACTTTCTCTTAGTTTATTGCCTTATTTATAATGTCAAAGGATTTTTTGATAAATTATAGGCAAAGGGTACAATACAAGAGAGATATGGATCTTGAAACTTGCATATCTGAAAATATTTGTGGGGAAATGACTGCAGTCAGTCTCTTTAAGTATTTCCCCTGAGGCTACCAATTTTTCCAGAGACTATTCTTCCATCTCTTATTTGGGAAGTAAAGTTCTGTCTGCCAGGCTTCTGGGAGTTGAAAAGAGAGAAGACAGCCAAGATGCAACATTGAGTATGTGTAAGGGCACTTAGTGACTCTATTTTCAGTAGAAAATCTGTGACTTTAACTATTCTGTGGATGCCCAGGACAAATATTTTATGTTCTCTTCCATTTAAAAAATAACAATACATTATTTTGTGAGCATTGGAGGAAATCAATCACCCCAAGGCATGGAATCTAGGAGAGATTTAGAGCTGTACTCAAACAGCCTTCACCCAAATCTTCCTTACATCAGTGTCCCTCCTTCTCCAATTTCTGGAGATGTTGGGACTGGCATTTTCCAAGCCCTTTGAAAAAAATAAATGTTATATTGACTTTGAGCTTTCCCCAGTGCTTACTTAGGATTTGTCTTCTCAGTTTTGTTCATTCCTCTTTCCTCCTTCATCTGCTTTCTAGCTTCCAAAATTCTGTTGTTTCTCTTCTTTATTTGTGGCTTAATATTCAAATAAAAAAAATTTTTAAGGATTTGCTATATTTTAATGGGGATGTAGGACTTAAATGTATATGATAAATGTGTTCTTAACATACAAGTATAGCATCACTCTTATTGTAACATGATTTCTAAGGGTGGCTGGGAGGTCAGTCAGTTAAGTGTGTCTGACTTCAGCTCAGGTCAAGATCTCGCAGTCTGAGTTCGAGTCTCCCATCAGCCTCTTGTTGACAGTTTGGAACTTGGAGTCTGCTTCCAATTCTGTTTCTCCCTCTCTCTCTGCCCCTCCCCCACTCATACTCTATCTCTTAAAAATAAATAAACATTAAAAATTAAAAAAAAATTAAATATGATTTATATATTATTAAAACTTGATTTAATAACACTGACATGTTTTGCTTCTTTGGTAAAGATTATTGTTCTTATGGCTACCATTACATACTGGCAGACATCTAAAAGACAAATTGAATACACGTGACACAAATTGAATCCTACATGACCTGTGTGGTTGTGATGTTGGCAAAATAACTGGATGACTAATTGAACACTTAACTTTTCATCTGGGTAGTTTGTTCTAAGTTAAATGCATACCCTGTTCTGAGAGTCCTTTGACCTTCGTGAGAAAAGGATGATATTATCAGCTACTAATATTTCTATCTTCCCATCCCCCAGGAACCTGATGTTTTCATCTCTTTACTACTAAACTTTTAATCCTTTATTTGCAGAAATAAATGATTGATACAAGATAAAGGTGCTATTTTAGCCATTTAGATTTGCATTTGAAATAATCTTACTCTGCAAGCTTTTAGAAATTCCATTAATATTGAGGTCAGGTAGTGGTCTTATATGCAAAGTTTCCTCTCTGCCCCAGATTAGTCTTGATTACTGAATATCTCTCTGCAAATATTATAAAACATTTAAGCCACGGGATCAATCTACTTTGGATGATAATGCTGCTTTTCTGAAGAAATGTAGGTAGTTTTGAGGAGTTCCAATGCAAAACCCCCAAGAAAGCTTAAGATAGAAGCCTGAAGTCAGGGACAAAGCTTTTACTTTAATCAAGAAGAGACAAGTTTGATACATGAAGAGACTCTATTTTTCACTCATCTAAAAAAAAATCTTTGGAAACTTACTTGCTTATAGATAAGTAAGCTTATCTTTAAATGGTCCAGGGCACGTGGCACTTGTGCCTAAGTATAAAATAACT
Organism: Panthera leo; assembly: GCF_018350215.1. Classification (NCBI taxonomy): domain Eukaryota; kingdom Metazoa; phylum Chordata; class Mammalia; order Carnivora; family Felidae; genus Panthera; species Panthera leo. The sequence goes on along the minus strand of NC_056683.1, from coordinate 110,337,196 downwards.
TAAGGCTATTTGAAACCATTAGCCCTGTCTGCTACTTTCACTGGGCATCCCAAAGATGTTGAAATGCTAATACTCTAACAACCAAGTATTGCCCTTGTTCCATCACCCACTTATAACCTGTTTCAATTGTCATTTAGCCTTTCTAAGTTAATATGTAAAATCGAACCTTAGATTTATTGATTTAGTCCAGACTTCACCTTCTATTTATAATAATTTGCTCTATAATCTAATCACAGTTATTTGTCTTGCTTGTCTTACTTCAATTATTAACTCTCAGAACTTACTAAATATGTTATTTAGCATCTTCCAACAAGCTGTATTTATATACTTAGTTCATATACTAGAAAATATAGTAAAAATAAATGAACTTGTAGATTAAGTTTCAAAATTCAAGGCAGATATTCATGTTGCTTCTTATTGGTTAATTATGGAATTCCAACCGAAATCATTCTGAATAAGTCATGCTGTTCATTCCTCTTCCTTTGATTAAGTTTCAGAAAAATAGTTTTCTATTAACATTGACCTCTGCCCCACTTGTAATCTGTTTTGCAATTTCTTTAACTCCAAATATATCAAAGGGATTTGAGGCATAAAAGGAGGCACAGGGAGCTTTTCATCTCTCAGGGAAAAAAAAGCCATGACTTCAGTACTGCAATAATGTTCACACATCACAAAAACATTGTACACCCAATGAAAACTCTTTTCTGTAAGAAATTTAAAGCATTGAAGAAGTGATGAAATGTGACTATCCCATTTTCACTCTTTCTTTTTCTGCAGATTTATAGTTTTAGTACTCTTTTATGTGAAAGAAAATTATTATGAGTTTTAAAGATGTTAGAAACATCACTTCACAAACAGCACTTTTATAATATAACAGCAACTGTTTAAGTAGATTCTCGATACATCTTCCAAAAAAGGAAATCAAAACACATAAACAAGGAGAACAAATAAAACCAACCTTAATATTTACACTGGAGTAACAAGGAGACAGAAAATGGCACAAAGTCAAATTTTGTGGAAGTTTAGAAGTAAATGTCAGAAGAGAGTAGAGCCAATTTCTTAGCCACATCAGACCACATCAGAGTAGAGAGTCAGGATAATATTACAGAGAAAACAAGAAAGAGGAGGTAGCCACAGAAGTGCCAGAACAGAGATCAATCACCCAGAAGGAGAAAGTTCTACCCTAATGGCTTAGGTATTGAGGACATATCTGATACTTGGTAGACCAGAGGACCAGCTACTGGAGAATTGAAAAGACATGATGAAAGTATGTGGAACTAGACACGACACTGAATAAGAAGACACTGCTTATGGGGGAAAGAAATGTGAGTTAGAAAGAAAAGCCATCCCTTAGTAGCTTGACCAGGAATGGGGTGAAATTTAAGAGACAAAACCAGAATCACAATATCAGAAACACACCAAACCTTTACTCTGCAAACAAACAAACCCTGTCAAGTAAAGAAATTGCACTGCTATATACAGACCAAATGTGTACTAATAAACTAGGGCATCTGGTAAGACAATCAAACACTTCTGTGTACATTGTCTATTATAGCTAGTCCAGGATAATAGAAGACATTCTAAGTTGACCAGAAAATGACATATAATGTCCACTCAGCTACTAAAAGAAGAAAACAAACCAAAAATCAAGACATTTCAGCTGCAAAAATTGCTTTCCCTAAAATAATCATAAAGTACATAAAACTATAATACCATACTTTAATTCAAATTAAATATCCTTAAGCAAGCATTGAAAAAAAAGAAAACAAGTTTAAATAAAAATTCAAATGTCAGAATAAAAATGTCTTATTTTCTTTTATTTTTTAAAGTTTATGTGTTTATTTTGAGACAGACCAAGAGAGCAGGAGGGGCATTGAGAGAGAGAGAGAGAGAAAGAGAGAGAGAGAGAGAGAGAGAGAGAGAGAGAGAGAGAGAGAGAGAATCCCAAGCAGGCTACAGGCTATCAGCACAAAGCCCAATGTGGGGCTCAAACTCCTGAACTGTGGGATCATGACCTGAGCCAAAATCAAGGGTCAGACACTTACTCTACTGAGCCACCCAGGCACACCTCAGAAAAAAAAAATTCAATGAAATATAATAAATAACACTAGAGTGAACTCATAAAGGAAATTGAAAGATAAGGACAAATTATTTTAGAAATGAAGACTAAATTATAAGATGCCCAAGGAAAATGATAAGATAAAAAAATCTATTAAAGTTACTTTATTTAAATAAAGGAAAAACCCAAGGGGGAGAAAAAAGAGAATGTAGGAGGCAATATTATTAGGGAGAAAGTGATATGCAGAGAAGCAGGAAAAAAAAGATCTAATGTACCTGCAGACTTTTGAAAATTTAAAATAAAACAATGGAGGGGCTTCTGGGTGGCTCAGCTGGTTAAGCAGCTGACTTCGACTCAGGCCATGATCTCATGTTTTGTGAGTTCCAGCCCAGGTCCAGCTCTGAGCTGACAGCTCAGAGCCTGGAGTCTGCTTCAGATTCTTTGACACCCTCTCTCTCTCTGCCCCTCCCCAACTCACACTTGCTCTCTCTCTCTCAAAAAATAAATAAACATTAAAAAATTAAAAAATAAAATAAAACACTGGAACACAACTATCTTAGTATTATAGACTAAGAAAATTTTCTGGAAATAAAAGATAACCAGAATCTACTTATTGAAAGACTTGCTGTATGCCTTAGTAATTAAGAATAATCAACTCTAAGACTTATCCTAGTAAAACTGACTTAAAAAGTAGGGGCATCTGGGTGGCTCAGTTAGTTACACATCCAACTTTTGATTTCGGCTCAGGTCATGATCTCACAGTACATGAGTTCAAGTCCCGTGTCAGGCTCTGCCATCTCAGTGCAGAGCCTGCCTGGAATTCTGTCTCCCTCTCTCTCGCTGCCCCTCCCCTGCTCTCACTCTCTCTCTCTCTCTCTCACTCTCTCAAAATAAATAAATAAACTAAAAAAAAGAAAGAAAGAAAATAATTCTCTGGGACTTTAAACAAAAAGATAGACTCGCTTATAAGTAAAGAAATTAGGTTTATTGGCATCAAACTTAACAACATGGTGAGAAAATAATGTACTATCATCTAAAAGAAACTCCAGGAAAACAGCATGAGGCAAAACTGTTTTATCTAGACAAACTGTATTTGAAGAATAAAGACTATAGAAAAATACTTAACTCAGGGAATACAGTACTCATGAGTGCTTTCTAAATAGGCTGTATGTGCACAAGAACTGACTGCAAACAATTAAGCAAAAAAATTATTATAAGGCTTCAATATTTTTAAAAGTAGAACTATAGTTAAAAAATAGAACATGGATGGATGAATAGTATGTAATGTTATATGTTCTGATAGTAAAAATAATATAACTTAACAGGAGAAAAATAGAAAAGAAAAAATAGAGTAACCACTTTGATCATTGCACACAGGTGGGTGTCTAACAATATAAAGCTAACAAATCAAATAGTAAAGGAAAAAGAAAATAAGTGCATCGTAGCCATAATTAAAATAATGACAATTAGGGGCACCTGGGTTGCTCAGTCAGTTAAGCATCTGACTTTGGCTCAGGTCATGATCTCACGGTTCATGAGTTCGAGCCCCTAATCTGGAGCCTGCTTCAGATTCTGTGTCTCCCTCTCTTTCGGCCCCTTCACCACTCACACTCTGTCTCTCTCTCTCTCTCTGGTAAATAAATACACATTAAAAAAAATTAAAATAATGACAATTATTAGTATAAACATTATAAATGTTCCTAATTTATCAAAAAAAATACATTTAAAAATCAAATAATAAAAGACCATATAGAGGGAAAAAAACACTAAATACAATGTAATGCATTAAATATAACAGAAGATAACATGAGAATTAAAACCAGCCACTACTATATCAATAAATATATATAAGCGTAACTCACTATTCAAAGAACGATACACAGATTGGCTCACCAAGTAAACGTTGAACTCAATTCTGTATACGTGAGGCAGGCCTAAAACGATGATTCAGAAAGTTTAAAAATAGAGATGAGCAAGGGCATGCCAGTTAAATCACAAAAAAGAGTAATTATCCTTTAAAATATCCCCAATAGAACAAAAGTAGAATTCAGGACTAAAATTAAACAAGGCCGAGAAAGACACTTGATAATTTTCAGCAAAGTTATGTTGGTGATGCATACATATGTGTAAAGTAACGTTAACAGCCAACTTCATAAAGCAGAAACTCAGGAAGCACAAGATCTAGATAGGTATGCATGTAGAATGAGAGATGTTAACACATGACTCTCAGTTGAAGACAGGGCATTTAGGAAAAAGGTAATAATAACAAAAGGTGGAAAACATAAACATAGTAATTAAGGTAGATCTTATGAATATATACCAAACTCTTACACTGAAAATGAAGAATGCCCTTTGTTTTCAGGTGCACCTGGAACATTCACAAAATTGGCTACTATATTAAATTGACAAAGAAAACCTCTATAAGTTTCATGAAGCAGAAATAGTAACAGCATTTACTAATTACAGTACAATAAAATGAGAAATTAACACTCAAAATATTTGGAAAGGCTCCTCCTAAATCACTTAACAAAACTTCTTTTAAAAAGTTTAACTATGGGGCGGCTGGGTGGCTCGGTCAGTTAAGCGTCCGACTTCAGCTCAGGTCATGATCTCACGGTCCGTGAGTTCGAGCCCCGCGTCCGGCTCTGTGCTGACAGCAGGCCTGGAGCCTGCTTCAGATTCTGTGTCTCCCTCTCTCTCTGACCCTCCCCCGTCCATGCTCTGTCTCTCTCTGTCTCAAAAATAAATAAACATTAAACAAAATTTAAAAAGTTTAACTGAAGAGAAAATATAATATAAACTAGAGAATTTCAGCCTCCAAATGATAATAAAAACACTGTTTGCGGGATATAGCAAAGCAATGATCAAAAGAATGTTCTTGGGTGCCTGGATGGCTCAGTTGGTTAAGCATCAGACAGGCTCAGGTCATGATCTCAAGGTTTGTGGATTTGAGCCCCGTATCGGGCTCTGTGATGACAGCTCAGAGCCTGGAGCCTGCTTCAGATTCTGTGTCTCCCTCTCTCTCTGCCCCTCCCCTGCTCGTGTTCTGTCTATCTCTCTCAAAAATAAACATTGAAAAAAAAAAAGATTTAAAATAATCATTTAAATTGGAACTTAAAACTCTGGAAAAAGAACAATAAAATAAAGGAAAGCAGAACAAAAGAAATAAAGTTTCTGCTTTTAGCAGAAATCAAACAAAATGGAGCTAATAAGTAAATCAATATGCTACTTAACAAATTATTAGAGACAAAACAATAATGACCTACACGGGGGGAAGGACATATCATGAGCATAAAAACAAGAAATGATGAGTGAATAATTATTCACACAGATGAAAGTTTAAATATATGTAGATTATATAGAAGAGTTATATGTAAAAAAAATATGAATACCTGTGTAAAATGAAAAGTTTCCTATGAAAACAAAAGTACCATAACTGAACATAGTAATCATAACAACTCAACCAGAAAAATTTCCAAAAAAGAAAGAAAGAAACATATCAAAAATACCCCAGGTGAAAGCACAAATATCATATAGTTTCACAGAGTAATTCAAGCATACCTTTAAAGATCAGGAAATCTCAGTGCTGCATAAATTGGTTAAATTATTTCAGATCATAGGAAAAAATAGGAATTAACAAATTTAAAAATCATTCAAGTATAACATTGAAGGAAGATTTATTAAAGGCAGCATCATTGACACCGAGGAATTAATGAATGGTTAAATAATGGGGAAAATATTCTATAATTCACCATATTAATGGATCAAAAAGAAAAATAATATTATTTTTATAAATGCTAAAAAGGATTTTGAAAAATTTAACATCCATTTCTGATTAAAAAACCATGAACCACACTGCTTAAAATAGGACTCAAGAAATATTTAACATGGCTGTATAGATGAGTATAATACTACAGTTAGCATTCAGCTAGGTGGAGAAACACTAAAGTAATTCTCACTAACAAGGCAGGGATGCTTATCATTACCACTACTATAATTATTTGCAGATTATATAACTGGAAAATTAGAATCTATTTTTAAATCAATACAAACAATAAAATAATTTAAAAATAGCGAAAAAATAATATTAACACAAACAAGTCAATAGTCTTCATAAAGACAATAAATCCCATTTACAAAATTAAGGATAAAAGTTAAATATTTAGGAATCACTGTGAAAACCCTCAGTTAAGTAAACTGTTAATATCCTGAAAGACACAAACATAGACCCAAATAGAAAGACATCTCTTGTTTTGGAACAGATATAGTAAAAGGACTTATTAAGATTCATTCTTTCCAAGTTAATACATAAATTTAACATGGTCCCAATTAAAAAAATTATTTTTTCCCTTGGAGCTAGGCAGTTAATTATAAATTTCAGGTGTAAACAAACATACTAGAATACTCAGTAAAGCCCTAGAAGGGGGAGGAGGAAGAGTAATTAAAAGAAACAAGTCCCCAGGCGCCTGGGTGGCTCAGTAGGTTAAGCGTCCGACTTCAGCTCAGGTCATGATCTTGCAGTCCGTGAGTTCGAGCCCCGCGTCGGGCTCTGGGCTGATGGCTCAGAGCCTGGAGCCTGCTTCCGATTCTGTGTCTCCCTTTCTCTCTGCCCCTCCCCCATTCATGTTCTGTCTCAAAAATAAATAAACGTTAAAAAAAAAAAAGAAACAAGTCCTACCGAATGCTAAATCATACTATAAAGTTCTAATAATAAATCACTGTGTGATCCTAGCACATGAAAATACGGATCAGTGAAATGGAATAAAAAATCCAGAAGTACATAAAACAAGTACATACAGATAGCATATGATAATGATGACATTTTAAAAATACCAAGTAAAGGATGAATATTGTTAATAATACTGGGGTAACTAGGTAACCATTTAGAAATGATAAAGCAGCACACCTGGGTGGCTCCCGTCGGTTAAGGGTCGAGCTCTTGATGTGGGCTCAAGTCATGATCTCATGGTCATGGGATGGAACCCTTTGGTGGGCTCTGGGCTGAGCATGAAGACTGCTTGGGATTCTCTCTCTGCCTCTCTCTGTCCCTCCCCTGCTCGCCGCTATCTCCCTCTCTCTCAAAATAAATAAAAATGAACTTAGAAAAAAGAAATGATGAAACTACTTCCATATTTCATACACACATAAAAATAAACTTTAGAAGTATTAGTGATCTAAATGTCAAAAGTAAAAATCATGCAAGTACTAGAAAAATACGAGGGAGTTATTTTCTAACTTGGTATTATTAATACAGTCTTTCAAAGAATACTCAAAACCCGGATGCAATAAAAAGATAAATAATTCAGACTACATAAAAGTTAAAAATATATTTTGCATAGAAAATTACCATAACTTAGTAAAAAGAGATTCAAATTTGGTGCATATATTGCCAACACAAATCACTGAAAAAGGGCCCATCTCCCTAGTATATTTTTATTATTATTTTTTGGAGTTTATAATCTCTTTATATATGATCAAACCTGTTATACATAGCTGTTTTAAAGTAATCTGTAAAACATGGCAAAGAATTTGATTTAAATTCTGTTGGGAATAATTATAATCAGTTACACAGTCACTATGCTTTCAAGTCTAAAGGCTTATAAGTTTATACTCAAAACCTTAAAATGTCCACATAGCCAGTCAGTATATGCCTAATCACAGAAACAAAATTCCAGTGGCTTAGTGTCCATGTGCCCTGGAGATACGCAGATATTCTGCAGAACTAAATTGGTCGCCTTTAAACTGCACTAACTGGGGCACCTGGGTGGCTCAGTCGGTTGAGCGTAGGAGACTTTGGCTCAGGTCATGATTTCACAGTTTGTGAGTTCGAGCCCCACGTCAGGCTCTGTGCTGACAGCTCAGAGCCTGGAGCCTGCTTCAGATTCTGTGTCTCCCTCTCTCTCTGCCCCTCCCCCACTCATGCTCTGTCTCTGTTTCAGAAATAAACATTAAAAAAAAAAATTAAAAAAAATAAAAAAATAAACTGCACTAACTGCATTTTATTCTTAAACATCTAAAGTCACTGGTTGCAAATTCTATCCTGTTTTTTTCTTTAATGTTATACCTCTTCCATACTTAAAACAAATTAGTAGTTTCATAACACAAAATTTAAGTTCAAAGATGCCATTACCAATATGTATTTACTTAAAACTCTCTAAAATGGGGGTTTTCTGTTTAGAGATTTTAAATTTGCTTTATTTTTTGATTCTTTGATCTTAAGGAATCAAATATGATGGTTCTTAATATGTAAACATAACCCTTAATTTTAGTCTATAAGTTTAAATTTATCAGATATTAATATGTTTTTTAAAAGTAAAAATTTATTTCCAAAATATAAAAGACTGATAGAAAAATGGGCAGAAAACGTGAGCAAAAATTCAAAATAAATACATACAAATGACATTTAAACATATGAAACCTTGCTCAAGTTCTCTCATAATAATATAAAACAAATGTCCACAGGCTCCATAGTGACATCATGTGTTACTTTCCTGATATTGGTTATTTGCGACCTGTTTTTCTTCCTGATAAACCTCTCAAGAGGTTTATCAATTTTATTGATCTTTTTAAGCAATCAGCTTTTGGTTTTATTGATTTTTTTCTAGTGAGTTTTTCTTTTCAATTTCATTGACTTCTGCTCATTTTAAAATTTCCGTCATTCTGCTTACTATGTTTTTACTCTACTTTTCTTTTTCTAGTATATTCGGATTGAAGTTTAGATTATGACTTGAGGCTTTTAAAAACCCTAACATTTAGGGTTCCTGGGTGTCTCAGTTAAGCATTCACCTTTGGCTCAGGTCATGATCTCATGGTTAGGGAGTTCAAGCCCCACATTAGGCTCTGTGCTGACAGCTCAGAGCCTGGATCCTGCTTTGGATTCTGTGTCTCTCTCTCTCTCTCTCTCTGCCCCTCCCTTGCTCTTGCTCTGTCTGTCTCTCTCTCTCAAAAATAAATAAACATTAAAAAGTATCTATACAGGGGCGCCTGGGTGGCTCAGTTGGTTGGGCGGCCGACTGTGGCTCAGGTCATGATCTCACGGTCTGTGAGTTCCAGCCCCACATTAGGCTCTGTGCTGACAACTCAGAGCCTGGAGCCTGCTTCCGATTCTGTGCCTCCCTCTCTCTCTGCCCCTTCCCTGTTTGGTCTCTGTCTCTCTCTGTCTCAAAAATACTAAACATTAAATTTTTTAAAAAAAATTATCTATACATATCTATATATCTACAGATACATAGATGCATAAACATTTAATGTTATATATTTTTCTTCAGTCACTGTTTTAAGTATATCGCTTTTTTTGATACGTTGTCTTTTTTATTTTCATTCAGTTACAAATTTTCTTTTTTTTTTTTTTTTTTTTTTTTTTTTAATTTTTTTTTAACGTTTATTTATTTTTGAGACAGAGAGACAGAGCATGAACGGGGGAGGAGCAGAGAGAGAGGGAGACACAGAATCAGAAGCAGGTTCCAGGCTCTTGGCCATCAGCCCAGAGCCCTACGCGGGGCTTGAACTCACAGACCATGAGATCGTGACCTGAGCTGAAGTCAGAGGCTCAACCAACTGAGCCACTCAGGCGCCCCCAGTTACAAATTTTCTAATTTTCTTCCAGACTTCTTGGACATAAGGATTATTTAAAAGTATGTTGCTTAACCTTTAAATATTTGGACATTTTTCCAGATATCTTTTAAATTTCTATTTTAATTCTATGATGGTCTGAGAACATACTTTGAATGTTTTCAGGTCTTTTCAATTTGTTGAGATTTGTATCATGGCACAGAATATGGTCTATCTTGGTGAATGTTCCATGACATCTGGAGAATATGTAGCCTGATCTTTTGGGATGGAATGTTAGATATATGTCAATTACATCAAGAAGGTTGACAGCATTGTCCAGAAAATGTATACCTTTATTGATGCTCTATCAATTACTGGGAGTGGAGAGTTGTATTTTTCAACTACAATTATGGATGTGTATTTCTCCTTTTAGTTTGATCATGTTTTGCTTCATCTATTTAGGACCTTTGTTGTGAGATACATTTACATTTAGGATTGCTATATCTTCTTGGTGAATTTCTTTTTTATCATCTTGTAATAGTTCTCTTACCCCTGACATTTTCTTGTTCTGCAGTCTATTTTGTCTGCTATTAATATGGTCACTCCATGTTTATTTTGGTTAGTATTTGTATGACATAACTTTTCTCAACTTTTTATTTTAATCTATCTATATTATTACATTTTAAATGAATTTCTTATATGAAGCATATGATTGTGTTTTTTAATCATATGTGAAAATCTCCACATTTAAATCCATGTGCTTAGACAATTTTTATTTAAAGTAGTTTATAAATATGATTGTAATTAAATCTGTCATTTTATTATCTTTCTATCTCTTCTCTTTAGTGCTTCTGATTCTCCTTTCCTTCTCTTTTTGGATAATTTAGATATTTAGGGGATCATCTTTTAATTTGTCTATTGTCATTTGGGCTATATTGTTTTGTATTATTTTATCAGTGGTTTATGTAGAGGGTATAATCTAAAACTTTTCTTTTCACATTCTACCTAGAATAAATATTTACCACTTTGAGAATTTATAGGAGCCTTACAGACATATAAATCCGTTTACCTTCCTTCATTTTTGTTATATTTGTTATATGTATTACATCTATATACTTATAAATAATCCTAGGCAATACTGTAAGGTTTGCTTTCAACAATCATTAATATTTTAAAAAATTTAAGAGAGAAAAATTCCTCATTACATTTACCCAGATATTTACCATTCCTGTAACTTTTTTAAAATATTTTTTTAAATTTATTTTTGAGAGAGAGAGAGAGAGAGAGCGCACTAGTGGGGCAGGGGCAGAAAAAAGGGGACAGAGAATCGGAAGGGGGCTCTGTACTGACAGCAGAGAGCCAGACATGGGGCTCAAACTCACAAACTGTGAGATCATGACCTGAGCTGAACTTGCAGGCTCAGCCAACTGAACCATCCAGGTGCCCCCTGTTACTTTTCTTTATTTCCAAAGTTCCAATTTCCCTCTGGGAATATTTCCCATCATCGTGAAAACTTCCTTTAGTATTTCTCTTAATGAATATATACTGATGACAGACTTTCTTAGTTTTCCTTAATTCTAAGTTTATTTCTCCTTTATTTCTGAAGGATACTTTCACTGGATATAGGATACAGATTGAAAATTATTTTCCCAGCACTGTAAGTATATTTTTGGTATATTTTGATTTTCATGGCTTCTGATGAAAAATACACATCAGTTCTATATGCTGTTCCCTGATACACAATGTGCCGTTTCTTGCAGCTGCTTTTAAGATTTTTTTTTCATTTTAGTTTTGGAAAGTTTAATTACTATGTATATGGATATGGTTTTCTTTGAGGTTGTCCTATTTTACATTCACTAAGCTTCTTGAATCTATAACTGTATTTTTCATCAAATTTAGGGTACCTCTAGCTATTTCTTCTTCAAATATATTTTTTGCATCCACTTCTTTATCTTGTCCTTCAGAGACAAGATAAGAAAGACAAACTTTCATTAGTTTTTTGTTGTTTTTTTTAAATTTCTGGTCTTCAAATTTGGTAAATTCTATTGATCTATCTTCAAGGTCACTGACTTTTTCCTCATTTATGTCTATTCTGCTATTAAACCTAGCTAGTAAACTTTTTACTTCATATTTTTTCAGCTCTAAAATCCCCATTGGGTTCTTTTTTATAGTTTTCTACATCCTGGAGCATAGTAATACTAGCTGCTTTAAAGTGCCTATCTAATCATTTCAACATCTGCCTATTTCGAGGTTAGTGTATTTTGTCTTTTCCCTTGAGAATTGATCATGTTTTTATACTTTTGTGTGTGTTGAGAAACTTCAGATTTCATCCTAGACATTTTGAATAATATACTAATGGGACTTTGGGTCCCACTGAAACGTCTATACAACACTGATCATTTGTTTTTTATAGCAGGCAACCAAGACGGTGAGGTATAGACCCTAAATTTTGTTGTACCTTCTAAGGGCAGTGGTGCCAGTATCAAATCGGTTTTCAACACCTTTACTGTGCTATTTCAATCTACCTTTCATGGTTGCCTTGCAATTCAATTCCTACTGGACAGTAATTTACATTTTAGTTCATTTCCGAATTTTGTATTGTGATTCATTGGGTGTGTTCCCTACATGCACAGCCTGGAAGTGAGCCCAGGACTTGTATCAGTTCCTACACAATTTCACTTACACTTTCTGGCTCCTAGGGAGAGGCTGCTTAACGGTTTCACTGGCCAGAAGTATAGGTTCTTCTCAGCCCTCCCACTTTGTAAGGTAATTGCCACCTTTGGGGTGAAGCAATGAGTGAAAGAGAAAATCATTAATGTGGGTTCCTTCATGTTCTGCACAACTGGGATCACTTTTCCTAGTTTCTCTCTGCAGAGGGAAGGGTTTTCTGCAGAGCTTTGCCCACATCTTTACCACAGCAACCCAGCACTGTTTTCCACAAGTGAGGTTGACCTCAGGGCAAGACTGCAAAAGAAAACAGAAAAAAACAAGAATTCTCCCCTATGTTCTCTAGTTCACAGCAGCCTGTTATCATAACCTTTGGCCAGAAAGAAAATCTCTCTTGGAGTTTGCTGTGTGCACCTGCTACACAAACAAGGGGATTAAAACAAGGAGAAAAAATATAAAAACAGTAAACTCTTTGCTGCCAAACTGGTGATTCTTCAAGTTTTGCCTTCCTGCTCCAAACTGCCTGCCATTACTCACTTTTCCAAATTCTCAGAATTTTTTCTTTTAGAATTTTAAATTGCAACCAGTGAGACAGATAGACTGCAGTAGGCTTCTTCCTTCTTGGTTGGAGTCAGAAATCCATCTTTTGTTTTTAAAAACAGTCACTGAAGATCAGTTTTAAGATGTAAGGGTCATTGGAGACCCGCATTTTGACTTCAAATCCTTAAATTCGTTTCCCCCTAAATTACATATTCTAAACCCTATTCTATTCAAGTCACATAAAAAGCCAAATCTTAATTTACATGAAAATAAAATCACTAGAAAACACATAGTTTAATCCAGTGGTGGGTGAGTCTCTATTTTGAAGACTGATTTAGCAGATTATTTTCATACAACAGCATAAAATAACTGAAACATACCATTTTCCCCCTGATTTTGTTTCTTTGCTCATTAAAAAACACTTCTGGTATAATTAATCTTCCCTAGTATAACTCTTACACTTCACAGTATACCATGTTTTTAAGGATGTACTTATTTTCAAGAATTAATTAAGGTTTGAAGGAGGATACAAAGTATCTTCAAGTATCTTATAAAAAGGTTAGACGCTACATTTGTTATTTCTCACATATTTATACTCTATACTAAAAGGAAATCAATATATTGATTTTTTTCTTCACCAGATTGATATTTTTTTTAATTCATGTCCAAGATGACAAAGCTATAGCCTTTCCTGGTTGAATTGTTGAGAAATAAAAAATTCTTCTAGAGGATATTGCCTGTCTGGAACATAGAATTTTACAGTATATTGAAGGTAATAGCTGGGTTTAACACATTCCATAGATGCTGAGAACTTCTTAAATATAGCTGAATAATTTAATTAGATAAGAAAATAGATGTAAAACATTTCATAATTTCTGAAGTGACATGGCAACCTTAGTTATTATTTTTATCTGCTGGATTTATAATTAAGCATCTGCTTTCACTCCCAGGCCTTCCATTCAATCACATGCCATTTCTATGTTTGCTTATTATCTGAATTTCCTCCCTCCAGATTTGATCCCTTTAATTGCTCTACATTTTCCCACCGTGAAAAACACAAATATAATTATGTCAATACCCTGCTTTAAGCATTTTAATCACCCTCCATTATTAACAAACCAAATTTGAAGGTCAGTAATATGTAAATGATGTTTCATCATTTGCAATCACACATATGTTTCTTGTTCTCCAGACACTGAAAATACTTGCAGTTCTTAGTACAACATGTGCTCTTTCAAACCTCTTGAGTTATCACATCCTGTTTCTTCTTCCATCTGATTATTCTGGTGAGACATTATTTATCTTTGAAGATGCATCTGTCATGTCTCCCTTGGTGGCCCCAGAAAAAGCTAGAAAATTCCACTTTCTTTCCTTTTACTAATTATAATTTTTTTTCAACTTATAACACATGCTATTCTAATTGGTTGCTTTTCTCAAGACTTATTTAAAACAAGCTATACATTCAAATCATGGTAATTGAATGATGTGAGAAGGAAGGAAGGAAGGAAGGAAGGAAGGAAGGAAGAAGGAAAAGAGGGAGGGGAGAGGGAGGAAGGAAGAAAGGAAAGAAGGAAGAAGGGAGTAAGGGAAGGGAAGTGAAGGAAGGAAGGAAGGGAGGGAGGGAGGGAGGAAAGAAGGAGAGGAGAGGGAAAGAGGACAACTAATAAGCAACAAGAGTACCTGGAACCAGTCAGGCTGTATGATTAAAATACCAGACAGTCTGACCCTTGATTTCATTTTATTATACAGCAATAAATTAGTAAACCCTGCTGTATTAAAAAAAAATCTGTTGAGTCTAAATTTGACATCCTGAAGAGGCCTAAAATAAAACCATTTTCACCAACTGTTACTGTCATTGTCATGCAATTGTATTTTCATAATAAAATCAAGTGTGCCCTCTTAGCCTTGCTGCCATCATCTCAGAGCTGTGACATCTGTCTCAGCTGTGAGATTTCAGGGCTTTAAAGGTTACATGTTTCACAATTACCTTGTATTTGCTTTTTCGGTAAATGTTTTAAGTCGCTTTTAGGCTTAAAACATTTTTGAGGCTGGCCAATAAAAGGCCTTACCCAATATGATTTTTACATCCCTTGACTTGAAATGTGAAAAGGAGATTTTCTAATATATGTTCCAGTTATAAAGATGATGTTGAGGTTTTTATGTTAGCCTATCCAATACCTTTAGAAGGATGATTCCTATGAGAAATTTCTCTGGAAATTGTGTAAGTGATAGTTGGACTTCTCTGAAGCAACAGGATAGTTTTTTCTTTTGGTCACCATGCATTGCATAGCTGGTAGTACTTCTCTCTTCACTTTCCCTGCTAAAAAAATACTTGTAATTAAATTTGATAACTATCCTTAACAGAAACATAGACTTCCTGGCTTGTGTCTTGTACATAACATTCCAGTTTGCATAATTCGGTCCCAACTTTGCTTTGTCTTTCTTGCCACTTTTCAAGTTATTTTTGTCTGTTCAGAAATTCAGATAAGAGATTATTTCCAACTGGGTCAGTAGAACATAAGGCATGTGGAGTCCACTTTTTTCATCACTCCTGCTCTGCATGTTCAATGGTGAATTAGAGTACAATTATTGCATGGAAAGAAGACAATTAGAGAGAATGATGTGTTCAAAATTTATCTGTGTGAAGCCCAGGATCTTTTGTGGCATTCTTAGTACCTAGCATTCTGTTTTCTGGGTTATTTCTCTACCGTATTCATAAGCCCAAGATAAATTCATCAGAATTTTTAAGAGTTCATCTTGATGGGTGATTGTTTCATTCTAGTTAATTTAATTTGTGGAACAGAACTTTTTAATGAGTATATTCTTCTTGTGCATTTTCTTCTAAGATTCACCATTGTGTCAATATTAATGTGGAATAGGTAAAAAGAAAGCAGTGACCTCAATCCCTTGAGTCCTTCATGGTTTCTCTGCCATGAAGTATAAGGCTTTTTCTTCTTTGGTCCCCAAGAATTGTCTCATGGTTTATGTGGCCTTCCGGGTGGTCTTAATCAAGTCTTAAGGATTCTTAGTCTCCGGGCCACTGGAAATTCAGCTTATTTCTAATACATTTCATGTCCTCTTAAATCAAATAGCATGTATTTGTTATATTGTTACTGTATATTATTTTACCTCACAGTTAATTCTAGGTTTTTGTATTATTCTGATTTATTTGAATGAAAACACAGCTGAGTCATTCATTCCAAAAGTAAAAAAAAAAAAAAAAAATTACACAAAATAGCTAGCTGTATGTTGCTCTGGATTCACATTAACTGTAGGAAATTGGACATATGGTAAAGTTAGGACATAAATCTGATTCAAATTTCCTTTTTATTTTATTTACTTATTTATTTATTTATTGAAGATCATTTATTTTGAGAGAGAGAGAGCATGAGCAGGGGAGAGGCAGAGAGAGAGGGAAAGAGAGAGAATCCCAAGCAGGCTCCATTCTATCAGCAGAGAGCCCAACGCAGGGCTCAAACTCACAAATGGGAGATGATGACCTAAGCCGAAAACAAGAGTCAGACACTCAACTGACTGAGCCACCCAGGCACCCTTCAAATTTCCTTTTAAAAAATAAGTTCTAACATTTTTTAAATAATGGGATTAAATACATGTGAACAAGTTGGCTACCATTTGAGGGGATCAATATGCTAACCAATAGATAGCAGTTTGGCAATAGTTAGGGTATAAGTTCAGGAGCCATGTTAAACTACTTGCCACCTGTGTAAGTTCATTCTCAGTTTCCCCAGCTGAATGTGCGAATGACAATAAAAATCATCTTATGGGGTCATTACTGGGAATAGATTTAAAGACGTATGTAAATCTTTAGTGTAATACTGGCACAGAGTAAATAATTAGTAAAGCTCAGGTTCATTTTCATCACTGCAGCCAAGGTTAATTCATTAAAAATGTAGTTCCTCGTGTTACTGAGGACACTACTACTTTGCAGTCCACTTGAGCCACCATCCCCTAAAACCGGGCAGGAATCACAGCCGTTTGTTCAGTATATTGTTGTCTATTGTCTAGTGGGTCAATTAAACCATCTCAGGCAGACATGTGATATCACACCACATATATAGAATGATAGAAAATTAGATGGTTTTAGTTCTTATTGCATATTTTGAGTGCTTCTTGAGTGACATATTTAATCTGGGGACTAAAAACATAGGCATTAATATTGCTAAAGTTTGAAACAAATATTTGCTATTACCCATCTTTAAAGCTTCTGGGTCACTTTTATTTTATTTTATTTTATTTTATTTTATTTTATTTCATTTTATTTTTATTTATTTTATTTTATTTTATTTTATTTTATTTTATTTTATTTTATTTTAGAGAAAGTGAGGGAAAAAAAAAACATGAGCAAGGGACAGGCAGAGGGAGAGAGAAAAAATCCCAAACAGGCTGTCCACTCAGGGCGGAGCTCCATACAGAAACTCAGCCAACTGAGCCACCCAGGTGTCCCTGGGTCATTTTCAGACAGAAGTATCCTAAGGCAGCAGAGTAAACTGCTAAAAAACAATTATTACTTGCTGGTACATATCTGCCTGACTCAGGAGTTTCTTATACTAAGAAATGATTTTATTGCTGGGATAATAAGACTACAACTATTACCTATAACCCAGGATTTCTATTTTCATGCATCCAAGCTGCTTCATTCTCCTCTCCCATATGTAATATAGAATGCACACAAATTACTGTGTGCATATATATATATATACTGTGTGTGTGTTTGCGTGTGTGTGTGTTTGCGTGTGTGTGTGTGTTTGCGTGTGTGTGTGTGTGTGTGTGTGTGTGTGGTTTGCAAGGCACAGCCTTAAATTTTATTGTGATTGAACAAAGATGAGCTGGACCATAGATTTCTAGGTTCCAGTCATTACAACTGAAGTCATGAAGCTCGTGTCCTATACATAAGACTTGGAGAACAGATGGGGATTTGGAATCTCAGTAACAATCTCCTTCAAAAGTGTTTCTCCTTGGGTTTCTCCTTGAGACAATTAACTGACTAGGAACAGGCTCTGCTAGGAGCCATCTGGTGTTGACTTTTTTTTTTCATTCTGCCTCTTGAGTGTTTACCAGGGCCACAAAGCAAAGGAAGCACTGATTTCTCCTAGACTATCATCACATCAACAATGGAGCCAGTCTGATTTTCTGTATTCACCAGTATTACACAGAGACATCTCAGAAAACATTTTACAGTTAAAGGGCAGGGTCATCAGTATCTCAGTGTTCCTATAATTCGACAATTGTATTACTTTTTTCTTTAAATGTAGTCACTGATTTTACTGTTATTTTTTGTTTGTTTCATTTTTTTTTTACCAGAGATCTGTTCATTCCATGCTGACTTGTTTATTATATATACCTTAACAAAGCATTAGTGAGTGCACATGGGGCCATATGGCTGTGGTGCATTGAAGCTTCCCCACATAGGAGTAAAGCTCTTTCTCCTACTTTACACCACACAAGTCTCTTGTCATCCTGTTAGGTTGCACCCACCTGACATTAGAGCACCAGTTCATACTCTGGTGCAAGAGGGCTAAGATATGGGAACATGGATGTGTTTGCGCAGACGTGAGCAAGTTACTTGTCCTCTTCATAGTTCAGAAGTAGTCAATGTCTTCAAAGTATTCTGGAACATATAAGAGGGAAATGTAGTGGGAAAGAAAGCAGAAAGCAGAGAATAAATGAGAAAGAGAAAAATAGAGGGAGGCTTTTGAAATCATGTAGCCACTAAGACATTTCCAAGCAGGAAAAAAAAAGATGTTATTTGCGTATCATTAGTGTTCATGTAATAACTGTCCCCCCAAACTGGCTGATTTTCCTGAATAATTGAAGCTGAACAAATTGCCGGTATTAGTTTATTGTCTGCTATAGCCTCCAAAATACAATTTCCATAAGAGTAAGAACCTTTTCAGCCGGGTTTTTTGCTGCATCCTTAATACCACAAGGAGTTTCTGGCAGACACTATTTCCTCAGTATCTGGCATATCCATCCACTGAATGCAATTGGCCATGCAGAACACCAGCTGGGAGAGAAGTCCTGATGGGTGGAGTGCTATCAACCTATCAACTGCATTTACCAGAACACTCATACCTTTCCTTTTTTCCTGCCTTCATAGCAGATCTATGTAATCTCAGTATAAATAGAATCATAGATTGCATTTCATAATTTATACACATGATTCCACATATTTTGAAGAATTCATATATTTCTAAAAGCTATAATTGTTATTTATCATTATCATTATTATTATTATTACTGATAACAGAGCAGGATATGAGATCTAAGGGTACAGAACTTGGATTTGTAGTACTATTTTACAGACTAAATTTAGTAAAACGAAGTAGTTCAAATTCCACATCAAGATTGTCAGCCTTACAACTCCTGAGGGAAAGGAAAACTAATTGTAAACTATATTAGAACCATCAATGAAGCCAACTTTTTAATAATCAAGGAAAATTCCAGGGCCTTTTACATAGGAAACAATTAGTAAATCTTTTATTAAGGAGAGAATAGCTCCCAGTTTTAGTCACGGCACCTGACTGACTCATTCTCAGACATTGTACCTGAATTTCTTTGAGATAGGAAGGCCAGGTCTCGTAATCTTCAATGTATGATTGAGCTTTAATCATGCTACAATGCTGATCTCTGGTCATCAGTGTCCTTCTCCATACAGAATCCAATGGTCATCAGCAAATTCTAATTTATTTGCTATAATAATGAGCAGGAACCACCCCCCCTCCCCCAGTTTTATCATTAAACTCTATTTCCACAAGCCATAAAATATGCAGGTACTTTGATGCAATTCTATAAAGTCTTAAATGGGATGGAAAAAGTGTATTATAGAATAAACCCTGGCTTTCAGCTTGTAAATGTAAATACTGATCTAGAATCCAACATCCCATTCACATGTGTTAGACCTAGAAGAGAACTAGAAATATATTAGCATTCCATATAGATACCCATTGTAAACTTACTGACAATTAGAATTTATATAGACATAGACTGCCCAGTGTTCTCACATACTTCATCTCATTGGATCATGTGAGGTAAGGAAGCTACTATCATTGTTTAGAGGACCACACTGAGGCTTAGAGCATGATGCTTCCTTTTCAAGGTCACAAGGCTGCTAAATCAGGAGAACTAGGTTTGAACCCAAATCTTCCAATACTGGATTCCCTGCTTACTGAAACACCAAGGTGCTTTCCCGCTAAAGAGAAGTCCACTATTTGTTGTCATTTATCTGACCTAGTCCTATCACAGGAGAGACAATCCAATCTGATGATTTTGTCTGCAGAGCAGTCTAATGTCACCACTGCCAAAAAACACTGCATGTTAAAAGCCTTTGATCTTTTCTGGGCTCCCCAGTCTAAACCCCTCCTTTCTACAACAAGCTTAGTCTTTTCCCAAAGGAGAGGATTACAACTCTTTCCTTTTCTAAACACTGCTGTTGTTTTCTCTTCTACTCCTACTACAATTGATCAAAGACCAAGCATTCTCTTCAAATAAATGCATTTAACAATCTTGGCGTATCCGCCGGTCCCCATGACACTGCCAAGCAGTGAGATTTATGGTGACATTCAGCAGGTTCTGTTTGCCTAAGGGTCCACTTGGAATTGCAACTGAGCTGCAAATATTTTAGCAGAGAAGGACCAAGCAGTGAAAGCTCTAGAAACGACCAATGCATTATATATGACTCCCAGGCTTCTAGAAAATCTATTGAGGAAGCTTATTCTTAAGGATGTCCAAACAGGCTAAGCCCCTAGAGATAAAACCAAGAATTAATCCACACAAGAGTTCTCAACTATAACATCAGAGAACATAACTGTGTAAGTATTTCTTTTTTGTCAGAGCACAAAATAGATATGACCAAGGCTTACACTGTTTCTTTCCTCAGGGAGCTTAGACTGTTTCTAGTTATAATGTGGCTGTTAAGTACCACAGGGTGATTGTGTGTCATGTATAGGAGGTACTCGTCATCATCGTGGAGGCTGGGTTTAGATCCCAAATCTGTTTCTTATCAGTTATGTGGCAATGGGCAAGTAAAGTCATCATTATAAATGTCAGTTTCCTTGAGAGTAAGTTTTCACTGTGCTTTAATGAGAATTACATGAAGTAATGTAAATGAATCACTCAACACAGGGACTGTGTATATTCTATTCATACACGTATATGTATGTGTATATATGTGATGTATATGTATATTTCCTGCTAGTTATATTTCTTTGGTTAAATGCTGACAGCCACACACTGATGTAGGCCTATGCATATGTCTAGGGTTGTGAGCTCCAAAAATAAGACCCTACCCTCTTATTACGGACTGACCTTGGCACTCTGTGCAAGTAGGAAATGGTTTTGACATATGTATGCCCACATGAAGCCACCACCACATCTAACAAGATTCAGACCATTTCTATGCCTTCCAGAAGTTTCCTCATGTCCCTTTTGTTCTGGTTTTAAAGATAATTTCTAGTTTATTTTCTTGAAATAAAGATCCCTGTTTTATCTGCTTTCTGTTTATTAGGTTTGAATGAAGGCAATTCTTTGTAGACTATTTATTGCTAAAACTGTGGGGCAAGAAAGAATCATGTCAGCTTGGTTGGAATTGTTTTGGCTCAGACCTCCTTAACAAAATTCTTATTTGCAGGTATATCTCATCTCCAGGGTACCAAAAAGTCTACTAGATTCACAATAGAGGTCTGCATGAATTAGCATAAACTTCTCTTTCAATGACAGTGATCAACATCTGCTTGGGGCAATTTACCATTCTAGGTATCCTTCCTCCTGTGTAAATAAAAGCCCACATTTTGCAAAATGGTATCTCTGTGTTGCTATTTTTCAGCTCTCTCTGACTGGCTAAATGGGCTCAGATATTCTTTTTAGCCTACCTATAGCCCAGACCTTGACCTTGTAAGTCAATCATCATTGATCTGGCCAGCTAGGACTTGCTACTTGATTTTGGAAAACTCTCTCTGTGGCTTAAGATTTGCAGAAATATAGTCAGACACATGCAGATTTCATTGTCATCAATTCGATCCGAATTTGATTTTTTTAAAGCAACTATCCTTCAAAGGTTACAGTTAGGGTTACAATAAAGGTAGAGTTTTTAAACTTTCTGTTTCATTTTCTTTTTGCTTTCAGTTGGCATTAAAGATTGTAATAGTTTAAAATAGTTTACTCAGCCATTACTTTGCTGCCAAGCTATATCCAGAATTCAGTCTGAAATTTTATTCCTTTCAAGAATAATACTTCTTTCTTAACCCCCGTAACTTTTCATACATTCAGAATTTAGTATACAACAGAGATATTTATTTAAATATCTCTCTTTCTCAATAGACCGTGAGTATTGCAAGGTACAGAATGGTTTTTTTTTATTAACTTTGTATTCAGGGATGTGCATACAATGCCTGACATTATTCTTAGATTTTTCTTAAATTCCATTTTGATAAACTAATTTAATCAATGAATAAGTAATTGAACAAAAACCTCTCTTGTGGACATGATGGAGATGTACATGTTGAAAGATAGCTTAATTATGTGAAAGCACACCTGTGTTGAAGTAGCGTTGATCAGCACAGTGATGTCAACTTGGACGAGAGGAATCTAGTGTGCATTACAGTCACCATATTATGATTCTGTTTTCTCAACATTTCTTAACTTTGAACTTGATAAATTAAGGATGGTTTGCCCTTAAAGCAAAGGCTGATTACAGCAACAAGCTGGAATATAACCATACATGGTACCAAAAAATATTTTAAAACAGTTACTTTAAAAAGAGAGGATAATAAAACTATCTAATCTATTAAGTCAATTACATGTATATATATGAGCATAAAAACATGGAAAGATGTACAAGGCAATGTGTGTTTCATCACTGCATTCTGAGAAAAAATAACTTTTTCACATTTTACTATATTTGTATTTCCCACAATTTTTCTACTATAGAAATATCATTTATATAATCAGAAATATATTTTGAAAAAAAAGCATAAACAAGATGCTTAATAAGATGGAATAATGAGTTTAAACTAGTAATATTAATTGTAATAAAATAAAAGTAAATTCTTACATTTATTCCTAAATCACATTATAGGATCTAGTCTTACACAAGGCATATATATAAGCGTAATGTGAGCCAACTGTCTATACAGTGTACTAAAAGAGTGCCTAGAGTTGTAGGCAAATTTTCAGAAGCATGACATTCAGATAATGAAAAATACTAGATTCTGTGATCTTCAATGTTTATGCCGCCTAGAAAGGAATTGTTGGTTTTAGTTCTCTGTACATTATATTCTGAAAGGATATTAACAAGCTAGAATTCACACACAGATAACAGGAAAACTGAAAAGTCTAGAAGCGAAGTCAAATAGGAAAGATATGGGAAGAGGAAGAAATGTGACAAGAATGACCTCATGGGGGCATGATGGTTGTCACCAAATAGCTAAAGGTCATCATGCTGAAGAGGATCAAGAAATACTAAGTAGACTAACTAATGATGTGATCTCTGCCTTTTGCCTTGACCCAGTACACCTGAGCTGTTTTTAACACTTCCACCAGTAACTGAGACTTCTGCTGGTAGAAATTATTATCTGAATGATTAATTTAGAATTGCTACTTGGAGCAATTGGGGTAGGAGCTAAGCATTTATAGTTTGAAAAACACAACTAGATTACACACTGACACATTGTTCTCAGGGATTGTAGTGGTGCTGTGATTTCTACTTCACTCACTAAGATTATCTGTTTTAAGAGCTTATTCTATGACAAGCATTCTGCCGAGTACTTCACATAAATTATCTTATTTCATCATAAGAAGTATGAGTATTTTTTTGCTCACTTTGCAAATGGTGACACTGAAGCTTAGAACAAGATTAAATATCTTACAGGTAATAAATTCTAGAATTTGAATGAAAACTTAGAACTATCTCAATATAAACGTTATACTTGCAAACATTATGCTACAGGCAGGATAACAGGGTACAATTTGGCTGGATATTATGTATTTTCTAACTATGAAACAGGCATAAATTAGATACAGCCCTTTTAAAGTAATCACAGGAAGCATTTAAGAAAACTGCTATACCATAGAACTCTGAGTGAAAAGTAGATTTATTCTGTTTCAGTAACACTTTAGAGTTGACTGATTTTATTAGTTTTAATAGATTTTTTTGGTGGAGTCTTTGGGGTTTTCCATATACAAAATCATGCTGTCTACAAATAGTATACAGTTTTACTTCCTCCTATCCAATGTGGATGGCTTTTCTTTTTATTTTCAGCCTAATTGCTCTCTCTAGGACTTCCAATATTATGTTGAATAATAGAGGTGGGAAAGGGCGTGTCTGTTTTTTTCCTCATCCTAAAAAAGAAAAGCTCAACTTTTCACCACTGGTTATGATGTTATCTGTGGGCTTGTCACATATGGAAATAGAGGAACGTATTCTGTACATCTCCTATTTCTTCATTTTACTTGATTCTGTTTGTTTCTAGGCATTGCAAAAGACCTCTCTCTCCCAGTCTTGCAAGTGTGGACTTGTGTAGAAGATGAAACTTATTGTTTAACTTTCCCCTACCTTTTTGCTGTTTCTCTCACCTTTGTGATGGCCTAAGCAACCTTATTTATTCTTCATAGGTCTTAGTTGTTGAGGGAGTGCCAAACCCTGTGATTGTTTCATAGAGAGGAATCTCAGTCAGCCCCTGGTTTGAGGCAGATGGGAAGCTAGACCCTCAGGCTGCAGCTTTTAAAGTATGCAAATAGATATAATCCTGTGGGACCACAATAGTAAACCCTGCTGCCCCTGGGATTCCTTTGACAACAGTTGCAAAAACTGGGGCTCCGGATGAGCACATGATCTTTTTTCTGGGAGGTATCAACAAGCTAGAGCAAGGGAGAGAACAAAGAAGGCTTCTCCCAGCCTACTTCCCTGAAAGCACCTCCCTGAAAGCGGTAATTCTAAAGTGTGCCCCTCAGGCTAAATAAAGCTCTCAGACAAGTAAATAGGCTGTTTCCCAGGATGGGAATGTGTTTTGGTCCATTGTCTCTACAGTGCCCAGGGGGTGGTAGTCTATTCAGAATTTTTTTCTCCAGATTTTCAGATCTGTGGGATCCAGAAATGTAATTCTCCTTGGCTACCAGAGCCAGGCACTCAACAGACATCCCCTTTGTGGGCTGTGCACATTTTCTGTCTTTGGTGGGGACCAGGGATGGTGCAGGGACAAGGTGTTTGGCCATCTGGCTCAGGCAGGGCCACCTAGGGGATGAGGGAGGGCGCTTGCCACCAATGCTAGCAGGTTAGAGGGATAGTGGCAAAATGGCACTTCCAGCGCCACAATTCCCCTTGAGAAGTCCTAACAGGCCCCTGCCCTTCCCGAAGATGTTTTAAGATTAGCACATGAATCTCTTTGCATAATGTCTAGGCACTTTTCAAAATGCTGCTTTGGTGCTGAGTTCTGGGGGCAAGTGAGTCTGTGCAAGTCCTTTAAGAGTGGAATTTCCTACAGCTCTATGATTCTCCTGGATGGAAGCCCCATTGCTTTTCAAAGTCAGATATTTTGGGGGCTTGACTTTCTGGTTCGGATCATAAGGGTTGATATACCTGACGTGGGGTACAAAACCCTCACTGCTCTAAGAGAAACTCCATACTTTTGCTGTGGTGAGGCATGAGGCTTTTAGCAGGACTATGTCTTGCCTGTCCTATCTGTCTCAATGTTGCCCTCTTATCCTTTGTTATGAAGGAGCTGGTCAGCTAGTTTTCAGGTCTTTTTCAGAGGGAATTACTTCATATGCAACTGTAGATCTAATGTGCTGTGAGGAGGTGAGTTCAGGATCTTCCTACACTGTCATATTGAACTGCCTCCTTTTGCAAGTGATTTTGTGTGTTAACTTGGTTAACATGTTAATTCTAACATATATTTTAAATTTAGAATTTGAACACAATATTTTGTACCAACACTCTTGGCTAATGTGCTTGTGAAAAATTAGATCAGCATCACTTTACTTGGTTATAAATTGGGAAGGAATCTAAAACAGTCATTTAAGTGTTATTACATGAATGTACTATGCAATTTTATCATTATTCCTCCTATTAGCAGACAATTAACACTCTATGTAATTGCACTGTTCAATCAGGATGGCAGTGGAATGGAATGGCAATGGAATGGAAGTGTGAATGCGGAGAACTGCATTTTCTGTTAAAGACTCACACATTAGATATGCAATTACTACTCTTTGATGATAATCTAGTGTCACAATGGACTACTTACTCAAAAGTCAGAGGAGACTGCTTTCTGGTTAACATTTCAACTGAGTTTAACAAGTAAGATATTGAATGCTTGCATGGATTAGGAATTAGCACACTAAAAATAAGACAAATACAACACCTGACCTCAAGAGTCATGCAATATAATACCATCTATCAAATTATACAAATATGATGTTTATTACAAGGACTAAGTAGTAACAAGAGTGTAACTGGAGCTTATAGAAACAATGTTTGATCTCTCTAGAAAGTCATGGAAGGCATCCATATGGAACTGACATTGAAGCCGGGCTAAATAAGTAGGAGTGGGAAGGAGTGCCAAGAAAAAAGAATTGAAAATACCCAAAGAAAAAATGGAACATTTAATAGGAGACCTGAAATAACCAGGGGAAATGATGTATGTATTGCCATGCATTTAACTTCAGTCCTCAGTGCGTTCACTTTTTTCTTGTATGTATTCATGTTCTAGGTGCCGATCTTTATGGTCCAATAGCAATGGTATACTGATGATAGTAGGAATTATATCTTCAGAACAAAGTTTTAAACTTTTAACTCAAGCCTCATAGTCAACTTCCTACTCAACATCTTTACATCTTTACTGTGATGTCTAATCGCACCTTGAATATAAGCAGAAAGTAACCAAACTCCTATTCCCTCAGCACTGCTCATCACAATAAAATGTCACCCCCATTCACCCAACTGTTTGGCAGGGGTAGGTTTTAGAGGCATCATTGGCTCTTCACTTTCTTTCATATTGCATATCCAGTCAATTCTGTGATTCTACCCTCAAAATATATTTTAACTCTGACAACATTTTGCTACCATCACCATTGCTACCTTTCTCCAGCCACCAACAGATCTCTTATCAAGGACAGTAGCAGTGCTCTACCGGTTTTCTTGACCCTACTCTTGCCTTACTACCATCTATTCTCTATAGCATTCAGAAAAATCCTTTTAACTGGAAGTCTTATCATAGTAGTCCTCTGTTAAAACTTTTCAACAATTCTCCATTTTATCCTCTGAACAAAAGCTAAGAATTCTCTTCTCTGAAACATCCACATAGCCTACTCCTTCATTTCCGTCTCTGCCCAGTGGTTATCCTTTCTGAGACACCTACTCTCAACTCACAATCCAAAATAGCATATTGTCACCCCCTATACTATTTATACAATTATCCTAATTTTCTTTCTTTCTTTTTTTTTCATATCACTTCTTCGGTCCCTGAAGATAGGGAATTTGGTCTTTTTTGTTGACCATTATTTCTCTGGTATCTAAAATAGTGCCTGATACATGATAGGTACTCAGTAAATAGTTTTGTTATGAATATATAGTAGAATGTTATATCTTGAGATGTCAATGAACAAATAAAATCATCTAGTAGTAGTTTCAACTGGTCCATAATTATACTTCAGGAGAGGGGGAAAAAAGTATCAAAGGTTCCATTGCCAATAGCTTATTAATTAGCTGATTCATCAATATTTTTATTCCTCAACAAATATTCATAGAGATTTACTATGTGTTTCACACAAATAGGTACTGTGTGTGATTTCAAGTGTTCTAATGAAGAAAATACACAATCTTTACACTCATGGAACATTAGTCTAATAGGAAGAGGAATGAGTAAACAAATGATTGCAATATTATCCAAGGAGTACTATAACAGGAATAAGTCCTAGAAACCTTCAGGAATGATCACCTAAAGAAAGCTGGGGAAGTCAGGGAGGACTTCAAAAATAAGAGGCCTGCATGCTGCTGTTCTCCTCAAGAGATGTGGCTAAAATTCTGTCATTAACCCTCTTTGATTAGGAACGTTGACACTTCAAGAACATCTCTCTTTTTTAAGTTTATTCATCTATCTTGAAAGAGAGAGTGGTGGTGTGAGGGAGAGAGGGAGAGGGAAGTGGAGGAGCAGAGAGAGAGGGAATAAGAGAGAATCCTAAGTAGGCTCTACATTCAGCATGGAGCGTGATGCAGGTCTCAAACCCATAAACTGTGAGATTATGACCTGAGCCGAAATCAAGAGTTGGAGGCTTAATCAACTGAGCCACCCAGGCACCCCTCAAAGACATCTCTTAAATGTGAGTGAGGACTGGCTGACCCTTCCTCTGATTAGGAAATGATTCCAGCCAGAGAAATGAGAAGATTTGTGAAAAAGAACAGAGATTCCAAAGATGGGAATGAAAATTAAGGAAGAAAGGAACACAAAAGATTTGCAACTACAATGTTCACAGTTGGCACATACCACATAGGACTTATTAAGAGAATTCCCAAGTTATGCAGGCATACTTATTTCAGTTATTATTTAAATAATGTGTATTTTTAATTACACTACCATTAAAAATCTGTCATTGCAAAACAAGCTTTAGTCATAAAATATATGTAGATGAATCCCTTAGGTGGAAGAAGGTGTAATGCCTTCTTTTTCAAACATTCAGCAGAATCGAATGCGTCTCTCTTTTTCAAGTCAACATATTCTAAGATCCTTAGCAATATCACTACCTCATGTGGTTGCATAAAAAATGATGGAAACTTGATTTTTTTGGCTTTTTCATTTCTGTGTAGTCTTTTAAAAACTAACTTCTTCTGACAGCTCTGCTGAGAGGCATAGAATCCTAAATAAATGAAGGAGCCTGGGAAGCTTAACAGACATAGAGAGCTTTGACATTTTGCAAAAAGGTTGGAAATGTACCTGCAAAATCCTTGTGTGCAACAAAATAGGCTTATTCTAGCTAGTTCTGGTAAGAGAACAAGGATATACCTTCACTCTAGGTATCCAATGAGCCCCGTATAGGACTAAGAGTTATGATATTAGTTTCCACCTTTATTGCTCTGTGCCTGTGAGCTTCAGCCTCTGCTAGAAAATTAAATTGTGAATGCTGACCAACTGCTTCAGATTTTGTAAGAAATGACAACTGACTATGAAGACTTCTATAATAATGCAATGTTATTTCAGCATCTAGTCTGCGGTATTATACTTATTAACTCTATAATGTTGAAATTTACTTTCCTGTTGAAAAAGAAAGAAAAAGATTACCTATTTATTTTCTGGACTGTTTCTCTTGATTCTTTTCTGGATGTAAAATATGTCTGCCTACTGTTTATTCTATTACCATCTAATTTCACAGAGACCTAATTTGTAGGAAATTTAAAGTCTCTGCTTGTCTTCACTTTTCTTTAGACTTTTGTGTATATCATTATTCGTCACCCCACATATCAGAGTATAAACTTGAAGGAAAGTATAAATGAAGAAGGAAAACCTAACAGGACAAGGTCCTTTTGAAAAATAGTTGTTTGAAGGATAAAGGTGAAAGTTTTCTTTAGATGATTTAAAAAATCTACACAGCTAACAGAATAATTATTAGCACAAAATCCTTCCAAAGCACTTCTACAAACGTGTATTCACTTTTCCACATACAAAAGACAACTGGGAGAGCGCCTGGGTAGCTCAGTCGGTTAAGAGTCCGACTCTGGATTTCCACTCAGGTCATGATCTAAACTTCAAAAACAAAAAACAAAAGACACCTGGAACTTGTTCAAACTTATGACCTTGCATTTGACACAAGAACACAGGGCTCTAATCTCTCAGAAAAAAATGGTTTTATCTTCCTAACCATTGGCTTATTGAAGCAACAAAGTATTTAAGAAAGTCAACCTGGTAATGACGGGTTATCTTGGTTTGGCAGTATCTCATTTAAAAATTTATATTCCTAACATGTGTTTAGGCAAGTTCTATAGCTTTGAGCATATATTAATACATAACCAGAAAAGTCCCATTTTAATAGAAAATAAAAATCCTTGTTCAGTTGACATTTGGACTCATGATGCCTATATACTAATGAACCATCTGATTTTAATGATTTATTTTTATTCAAGGATATCACTTAAGCTTGATGGTTCAGGGTGTTCTGTCATTGATACATTTCCCATGGTTTGTTGCAGATGACTTGTTACTTTTTCTAAGACTTTACCCATTCAGTGAAGGTTTGGCCTTGAAACTGAGCTAATGTAATTGATAAAATTTGATATCACATCCTAAGGCTGTATTAATGCACCTTTTTCCTTATGACATGCTTCTGATTAGAAATTAAAACAAAACAAAACAAAACAAAAAACAAACATTGTGTGTCAGTTAGAGAGCATATATTTGCTTTAAGCCTAGGATGATAAGATAAACTAGAAACTTGGAGAGTAATAGGAGGCATTATTCATATTTATGCTGGGACAAAAAGCATTTCTTCCACTTATAAATACTTTGTTATGACCCATTAATCAATGAAGAAATGAGTGGGGGCTGAGTCTTGCTGAGTTGTTAACTCAGGCTCAACCTCCAACTGTACCAGTCACTCAATGTAAGTGTATCACCTTGAGCATCACTGTTACCAACAACAGTAATTAACATTACCGCTGTGTAATATGTAATGCTTACCTATTACGTCATCATTTATTGAGGAATTAAATGTCTAGAGCATAGCGCTAAGTATGATATATATATTACCTCCTTTTATCCCAAACTCTGAGAGGAAGATATTATCATGCCTGTTTTATAGATGGAAAAACTGAGGCCCAGAGAAATTATAAACTTCAGCAGAGTCCAAGAGTTAATATCCAGAACTGGTTTAAATACAAGCCGTGGTTCATTTAAAGTATCTGTTAGTCTTCCTCAGCTTCCCCATTTATAAAATAAATTAAAATGGGTGGGATTAAACAATCTCTCAGTACTTCAATATAATTTCCTTTCTATTTAGCACCTGCTAACACATCATCGACCTATAATTTTATAGAATACAGAAAAGAAATCTCAACCCCATCTTTTGCTATAGCAAAACTGGACTTAAATTTTCCAGCAAAGTTTGATTTTTGGATATAATCAGAATGATAATAGGCTTCATTCAGTGAAGTGACAGCTTAGATGGTGCTATCTACGAAAAGAGCAAACAATTTAATTTAAAATGCAGAGGGATAAACATTATTTTAATGCATGGACATAGTACCTTTAGGGCTCTCTTGAGGATTATTTTGAGTTTACCTTGTTTTTAGAATGACAAAATTCTCAGTCATTTTAAATTATTTTAGAGGCATATTTCAGAGAGAATAAAACAAGATTATATACTGTTATTATTCAGCTGGCATTATTATCCTTGCCTGCCTATATTATAATGGGGTTAATGAGGTATTTTTTTACACTTTCTATTGTCATTCTATTCAGCTTCACATCTAGAAACTTCTTATTCAAGAGTTTACATTACTTTACCTGGTTTTATATAATTTTATTTCTTTAACAAACATGTACTTATTGACCCCTCTATGCTCTAGATGTTGGGGAACAGCAATAAATAAAACAAAAAAAAAAACTGCCTTCATAGAACTTGTATTCTAATTAACAAATACTCACTTCTTAGTTATAATTAGATATACAGTTTTATCAACCAGAAGTTTACATTCTCCATAAAATCTTTCTTGGAAAACCTGAATCATATTTATCTTTTTCCTTCTAAACATTTACACACTGTTTGAATTAGAACATTTAAATATGCCGGTCTATTTTCTTAGATACATGTCTTAAGTTCCCAGCCAAATAAACTCGATGAGGCTGAGACTACATATTAAAACTTTATACCCCCTTTAGCAATGAACATCTTCGTACCTGCTTCTGTAAGTTCTCATGTATTTCTCTGAAGTCAATATCTTAAAGTTGAATGTTGAATTGAAAGATAGGTGCATTTCAATTGTAATACTACCCATTCACCCTGAATAAAGCTACACAAATTCCTACCAATTTATTTTCTCTCACCATAACCATCAACAGATATTAACAAGTTGTTATTTTTCCTAATATTATGATAAAATAATATCATTGTCATTTGCATTTCCCTGATTAGTTTTCATGTTCTACCAGGCATTTGCACTTCTACAAACTTCTATTTTTATCCTCTCCTTTTTCTGTTGGAGTGCCTGTGGTTTACTTGCTGATTTAAGGAAGTCTTTATTTGGGGCCCCTGAGTGGCTCAGTTGATTAAGCATCTGACTCTTGATTTTGGCTCAGGTCATGATCTCATGGTTTGTGAGATCGAGCCCCCCCATTGTGCTCTGCACTGACAGCACAGAGCCTGCTTGGAATTCTCTCTCTCCCTTTCTCTGCTCCTCCCCTGCTCATGCTCTCTCTCTCTCTCTCTCTCTCTCTCAAAATAAATCCACAAACTTAAAAAAAAAGAAATCTTGGGGCGCCTGGGTGGCGCAGTCGGTTAAGCGTCCGACTTCAGCCAGGTCACGATCTCGCGGTCCGTGAGTTCGAGCCCCGCGTCAGGCTCTGGGCTGATGGCTCGGAGCCTGGAGCCTGTTTCCGATTCTGTGTCTCCCTCTCTCTCTGCCCCTCCCCCGTTCATGCTCTGTCTCTCTCTGTCCCAAAAATAAATAAAAAATGTTGAAAAAAAAAAAAAAAGAAATCTTTATTCATTTTGGACACTAATTATTTGAATTTAATGTTGTAAATATTACTCATAGTTTGTTACTTGCATATTTATGGACCTGTATAAATAATCATTTATGGTATCAGTAGAATGATGCTTTCAGTAGACCTGTTACCCATTCCTTCTTTAAAACACATTTCAGGGGTGCCTGGGTTGGCTAAGCATCTGACTCTTGATTTCAGCTCAGGTCATGATCTCACGGTTCAGGAGAATGAGTCCCATATCGGGCTCTGTGCTGACAGTGTGGGTCTGCTTGGGATTTCTCTCTCTCTCTCTCTCTCTCTCTCTCTGTGCCCCTGCTCATGTACAGGTACTCTCTCTCTCTCCCTCTCTCTCTCTATCTTAAAAATAAATAAACATTAAAAAATAAAGCACTGTTCATATTCAAAGCATTACAGGAAAAAAACAGCTTACTTTATACATCTGTTCAGACCAAGGGGCTTTCATAATGTGTTTTTCAGGAGTATTGATCCCTATTTGGAATAACCTGAAATCTATTCTTTAGGGTAAATATCTCACTTACAGATGAGATATAAGAAGAATTTGTCTCCAGCCTAAAGAAAATTTAATTATAGATACAAATCCTAATAATTGTCCTCCAAACTAAGCAACATCTTGTCCCACCTCCACTTAGGCCCAAGTGTCAATATAACATTTCAGTAATTCTTTTATGAAATATATTATCAAAGAATTATTACACTTTAAGAACCTCCAAAATTACTGGGTTGACAATGCATTTTCCAAATCAAATTGCTATACTTTCCTCCCCTTCCAAAGCTCTCCTACCCAAGTGATCATGATAGTATCTATTTCATGGGTAGTTCTGTGTCCTTATGAGTTAACCCCTTATTAATCCAACCCCATACCCACAGTACAATTAAAAGACACTTCAGTTTGTATCCACACAGCTTGGGGCAGTACTTCTCTATCAAAGCCTACCCTGTCTCAGATCCATCTAGGATATGACAGGAGTTCACCAAGCCACTACAGCTTACATTCAGTTTCCCAAAATTGATCCCAACTCGGGTTTTCTTTCTTTTCCCCCTTCCTTTCTTTTTTTTTCTTTTCTTTTTTTTTTCTTTACTTTTTTTTTCTTTTCTTTTCTTTCCCTTTCCCTTTTCTTTTCTTGTCTTCTTTTTTCTTTTCTTCTCTTTTTTCTTTTTTCTTTTCTTTTCTTTCTTTCTTTCTTTCTTTCTTTCTTTCTTTCTTTCCTCCTTTCTTTTATCTTCTCACAAACAATTCACCTGTAATTCATGACTTCTTATGTAGCCCCTACTAAGCAATCAAAACACAAGTTCTACAGTATTCCACAAATAAGAGCCATGTTTAGCCACCACAGCTTTAGAATAAAAATACAGCAAAGCCAAATGTATCACACAATATTCCTCCTACAAGCCTATCTAAATCTCTTCTGTTTCTGTATTAAAAGCCCATTTTTAAATGTTTTATGTCTAGGTGGTCAATTATAAGTCTACTCATGAACTTACAATTTGTATTGGTCATTTTATGGACTTTTAAAGACAATATTGGAAACTCATGTGGGCGAAA
This sequence comes from Panthera leo, assembly GCF_018350215.1. NCBI lineage: Eukaryota > Metazoa > Chordata > Mammalia > Carnivora > Felidae > Panthera > Panthera leo. The sequence continues at coordinate 110,303,109 of NC_056683.1, read as the reverse complement.
TAACTTTTAGTACATACTTTATGTGAAAATTTGCATTTTGTTTTGACAATGTTGCTTATTTCATACTGGGAATGTTTCAATTGACAATAATAATTGTTTTCTCTTGATGCTCTAATTGTCAAAATGTGTCCACTAAAAGCCCTTTTTTCAAGCTGACCAAATTGCCCATTTTAACTCTAACCCAGATATTACTGTCTCCCTGTTTCTGAAAACAAAATGTTATAGTATGATCTTTATTTTTCACGTGCCAAGACATGGGACCAATTATTCTCCAAGTGGCTGTCAACAGAGAGTGCCAGGAATCCAAATCTAGGCACTAATAAAGCATAAATCCTGATGTTAGGCAAGTGACCTTAAGAAGAGAGAATACTTAAATCACTTTATTAATGAAGTGAGAAATCCTTTCTTATTGTAAAGGTCATGAGTTCATGTTGATGTTTCCATTTGATATTTACTTTTAAAAATTCTCTTTTTACTTGATCTATTATGACATTTTCAAAATAATCTTTCCTGTTTAGAATATTTAATGGCTGAACATGTATCATTACATTAAATTATGTTCTTAAATTCTAATATTGAACTCTAATTTTCACAGTGCAATTTTCAGTTCTATTTTTCTCCCTCTCTAAGATTTCTGAAAATGATTCAAAATTATACAAATCTTGATGATCTTTGTCATCTGTATCACTTGAGAACATAACCAACAGTCTGAGATCACACACACACACACACACACACACACACAGCCTTTATTTCTTCAATAGAAACAACTCTAAGAAATGTTAAGGCATGGAATATATAACAGTACTAAAAAGATTCCCCCTGCACCAAGTGTTAACAAAAATACAAACGAAAAGCAAAGAAATGTAAACTAGATTCATCTCTTAAGACTTTGTTTGAAATCCCAATGTAGTTTTGTTTAATTCATTCCCACTGTTTCAATTCATTTTTTTCATAATATTCCTTTGTTTTGAATCACTTGTTAGTACCATTTTTTTTTGGCTGCAGACTTTGTTTAACTATGAACCCCTTTAATATAAACATATAATCATTTCTGTGTTATTGCTTAAGAGACTTTCAAACTATTCAAGAGTATTACAAAATGTACTTAAATTAATAGCGAGAATTATAAATATATTTGTGTATATGTATCTGGACATACTATATATTATAATTTGGTAACTCCTACCAAGTAAGTTACACAGGATAAATTATGTAGATCCATATATTTCCACAATATTGACTGTACTCCATAAAAACCAACTCATAAGAGACAAAAGAATAGATTCTTTCGGCTCTCAGCTCAGCGACACTTGATGATGCTGTGGTGGGAGTAATGTGAGAAGAGACTGCCTAAAGCATAATAATCAACACTTGCAGTGACAAAAAAAACCTATATTTTAACTTAAATTCTATTATGGTATTATAGTTTTTAACTCTTCTTTAAAACATACAGGGAAATGATTTTCCAAATCTTTAAATCTTTCAAAAGGTATTCTTAAACACTTTGCACATGCTGTCCCTCTTCATGGCACTCTCCACAAGGCTAGGTGCTACTTCTTATCTTTTATCACAGAGGTTTTCCTGTGTTCTTATCTAAGCATAGGTCTTAATCACCTCACTATTGTATTTATTTGCTTCTTTGTTTGTAGCGTATCTGTTGTCCCACTGCACTATAATGTGTTTTCAAGCCCATGAGGGAAAGGCCACCTCTCTGTTACACTCTCTACCTCAGTACTGTGGTAGATATATAGTAGTTACTCAAGAAATATTTGTGAATGAATGAATGCATAGGTGACCCTGGGTCTTCATCTGATTAGTCCCATTCTCAGAAACTTTTAGTGCCACTCTTAATGACTTCAAATGCTGGGCCACACTCACATCAGATTGTTTTTTTGCTGATTTCTATGAACCTAAAACACTGTCTCTTTTCTTCTCCCAAATTGGTTGTATTAATAGTGAAATTTCAGGGAACTTCCAAGTTCCTACTGCAGTGTAAGTAGATTCTTATATGTAAATTTATGGGTACTCAGATGCTTACAGTTTAACAAGTCCCTGTAAAAGAAGGATTTATTCATTTTTATTTGGGGTGGTATTTTGGCTCCTGTATTATTTACTATTGTTGTTGGATTGGCATATGTGTGGATCTCAGGATTTAGCTCTTTGTGAAATTCAACTCATTTTAAGGTAAAAATTATTTGATGTTTACTATGTGCCAGATGAGGGAAAGATTTTGAGCTACATTGAAGTAGTATCATGAACCCTGCTTTCAAAGAGTTGTTTAACTTGCTTTACACAAACTTTGGAGGAAATAACTACATTTACTTGATGCAGTTTTGTATTTCTCAAAGTCTGATTTGGAAGCAGTTTATATTCTATAGAATATTTGACTTTACCATACAGATAAGACATATGTTTTCATTTGAAGAAAGAACTTTCTTTAACAGTCTCCAAGGTCATACAAGACTGGTTCCTGATTCATCTTGATGTTCTCAGGCAGAATAAAGTGATTTCCTATTTAGTTCTTGATGTGCCTGTTGGGATATATTAAAATGTAGTGATACACCATTTATTTTTTGAGTATACTATTGGAAAATTTTATTTATGAGGCCCTTGGGTTTAACAGGACTTTCAGAATTTACTGTGACAGGCCAAGTGCTCTCTGAGTTTCTGAAAGAATAAAGTCCAAATTAGGCTGCTGATCAGGACAAACTTCCTCAGTCAGAATTCCATTAGACATGGATGACAACCTTCTTATAGAAGGTAATGGAGGATGTTCTCTGGAAGTTCACCTCTGGAAGCTCAATGAGTAAGAGAAGACCAACTGCTAGAAAGTGTAAACAGCAATTTCTGAAGGAAAAACACAGGCCAATAAAGTCAAAGAGCTATGTGAAAATACTGTTCATATCACAAATATACTTTAATAAAAGTTCAGCAGTCAGGCAAAAAATGCAAGGTGCTTTTTTATAGTCACTTAGATTTTCACAAATTACACTTCCACGTATAATGAGAAGGCTCAAAGTTATTAAAAATTTATGAGACATATTGAGCATTATTCTTCCATCAATAATATGTCATAGTCTTTGCTAGTGAGTTTACTTCAAAAGGATATCTGTATGATCATAAAGCAGATTTTTTTGAGAAATTAAAATTTTTAAAGCTCAAAGTGGCTTTTTAAGGACCATTATTTGAGTAGCATTGCTTGACTAGAGTCTTGCCCTTTATTTATTTTTTTTATGTTTATTTATTTTTGAGAAAGAGACAGAGCATGAGCAGGGGAGAGGCAGAGAGAGAGGGAGACACAGAATCTGAAGCAGGCTCCAGACTCTGAGCTGTCAGCACACAGCCCGATGCGGGGGTCAAACCCACGAACCGTGAGATCATGACCTGAGCTGAAGTCAGATGCTTAATTGACTGAGCCACCCAGGCGCCCCTACAGTCTTGCCCTTTAAATAGATGATTATATCAAGAGTAGAGTGCTTGGAGAATGCTGTTTACATGCTTATCACTAAACAAATGCTAGCTAAACTGAGCTAAAATCAAGTTCACTATGTTAATATCCAGTCTGAGTGGTGCAATCTCCAAGCTACAAAACTTTCAAAAGCACTGTTCAATAGCCAAATGTAATTAAAGGTCAATTCAATTTTTACTAAATCTCATTAAGATCATTAGAGGAATACAAATGTACAGCATTACTGTTCCTGTTATCTATTGTATGATAAATCACATCAATATCAGTAGCATAAAAACTGGTCATTTTATTATGCTCACAAATTTGTGGGTCAGGAATTCAGATGGGTGGCTTGTGTCTGCTCTATAGTGACCTGATCCTCACCTGGCTTTGGGCTAGAAGCTTCCTCATTGTTTTATTTGATTCCCCGCGTTGGAAATACTCTAAGTCCAGGCCTGAGGGTGCTGACGGGTGCCAGCTTGCTACTTCTGGGTATACTTTGGTTTCTCATAACAGCAGGGTTCTTAAAAGACGATTTCAGACAAATAATTTTTAAGAAAGTTTACCATCTAAAAGCCCTCACTGAAAAGGATTCACCTCATTAAGAGAAATGACTCCAGGGGAAAGTTTTGTGTGCATCAGCAATGGTGTACAAATAAGTCAATACAAAGGGTGGTATATGTAATTTAACCATTAACATCAACATGTGATGATAATTATCACAAAATTTTGTGCTAAATAAAAATATGACAAACCTTCTTTATAAAAATGTCATGCAAGATAAAAGGGCCTCTGTGTGTGGATACAAAATTTAACAAAATATAGTTCTCAAGTAACTTTTACTAGACAGGAGTACTTTAAAAAGTTTCTCCATAAAGAAAACTGTCAGTAGGAAAGTTTTACCACATATATTACTATGGAGAGTGTTTAAGCTAAAGTCTACCTCCTTTCCGTTTCAATTTGGGTAGGTTTTTTTTCTATCCATATTAATTTGACACTGTTAATGATGTATGTTTTTTTTCCAATTAACTGCATATTGACATTTCCAAACTACTTACAATCAAAGCATTTTAAATGTGAGTTTTCTCTTTATTCGTGAGATCAAATGTATATTGTATAAGAAAAAGGGAAGTATTATATGTCCAAATTGGTTAAAAAAAAAAAAAGAAAGGAAAGAAAATAAAAAAAAGTAAGTATAAATCATGAGCTTCACTGACTGTAAAGGAATTTTTTAAAATTATGTTAACTACAACTTCAAAATGAATTTAAAAGTGCAAGGCTGCACATCAAAAGTTAAAAAAACAACTGGATGCTGGCCAGTTTCGTGTGTACCACGGTTCAGCTTTGAGTCAGCTGAGTGGCCAGACAAGTTCAGATCCTAAAATTGAATTATGGTGATCCTTGGTTGCTAATGCCCACAAGAATTGGCAGAAAGAAAAGAAAATCCTCAATGGAGAAAAATAATATAGGGTCAAATAATTTACACAAATTATCATGAAAAGTGCAGCCTAATTAAATACTAAGTTTAATAAATCTTTACTAAAAGATAAAAGTTCAGCATAAAATAAAAGACACAAAAGGAAATAAGACAATATGAAAGAGAATAAACAATGGCTAACAGAAATAAAAATGATTGAAAGGAAAGCCATACAGTGGAATTAAAGAACCAAATTAAAACACATACAACATGACCATCACCATCATCAATAACAATTTAGCTAGCTGTGATTTTTTTGGGAATCTATTCATATAATAAAATATGCATTGACAGACATAAAAAGGATATGTTTATCTCAATAATACAGAAAAAGATATGCAGTCAAATATGAATAAAATTCAAGGCCATTCATCTTTAAATAAATCATTGTAAATGAGAAATAGTACTTGCAAAATAATAGTAATAATGATAATAATTAATAATAATAATAATAATAATACCTGGTGAAATAAGTGAGAATTTACTTTAAATAAGAACAACAGCAAAAAAGACTGCATTCATTGTTTTTAATGTCACATTAAACTAGAGGAACTGGCTAATGCAATAAATTAAGTGAAATAAATAACATATAAGGATTTGAAATTGAAGAACATTTTCAAAGGTAGCAAGCTCTTGGCTTAGGGAAACATAAATAAATTTTAGATTCTAGAACATGAACTTGAAGTGACTAAAATAAATTGGGTGATATCTTAAACTGGTAACTTTTCTATATCCTTGAGGATTATTCCACTAAAGTTATATTTTTCAAAATATTTACTTCACATTATTGTACATAAGTGGTCATTTGTCTGTATTTCAGATGTATCTTAGCTAAAACTAGTGAATACCCTAACTTACATGGTTTTTGAAGCCCATACATTTGGTATTGTTTGACCTTTAAACTTTTATATATCTTAGTATAGAGGATGAAGAAAGGTTGCATGTTGTTGCTAGACAGTATGTACATTTAAACCAAATTTGTATTTGCAATACAAATGGCACTATGCCAAATAAATGAAAAAAATGTTAATACATTACTAAATTTTTTATTTCTTTTTTTTGATCAGCTTATACAAGTGCTTGAAAATCTCAATTTATGTTCATGACAGTGGGAGCTTTTTTAATGGCTACATGGTTTCCAATAAACTGTTGGAAGACATCAAAAAAACCCTTCCAGTTCTGGGAATTTATCAAAGGAAAACAAAAACACTAACTCAAAAAGATATATGCACCCCCATGTTAATTGCAATATATTTACAATAGCCAAAATATGGAGACAAACTAAGTGTCCATTGATGGATGAGTGGATAAAGGAAATATGGTATATATAGACACAATGAGATATTATTTGGCCATAAAAAAGGAAGAGAAATATTCACTGTAAAATTTCAAAATTAAACTACTTTTGAAGAATTAGTATTATACCAAGAGGTAAGTTAAAAACTACTGTTAACAAAGAGATGAACTTTATACAGTTGGAGGTTTAAAATTGTACTGTTCTGTACCTGATGGGTCAAAGATCACAATGAAAATCAAAATACTTAGAATTGAATTTTGTAAAAAAAAAAATACTACATATTAAGATGCGTAGGAAAGTCAACCAAATAGAATAGAACATTGTAGAATTTAAAGCTGACCCCACCGTTGTCCCATACATTGGTAAAGCTGTGCACAGGACAAGGCTAACAGGCTTGAGGAGGCAAACAGGGGCTGAATCCAGTCACTCTCTGCCAGCCACAACTTGGCCTTACTCGTGACTAGAGGAGAGATGTCTTTTTTATTTTTTGCAAAGGCACTATTTAGGCTGATCAATAGTCACCAAATTGCAAGAGAGTTAAAAGGATAACTGTTCAGACTAGAACTTAGAAATAAGAAATCTAGAATTAAAAATGCATATTTCATTGAGCTGATTTAGAAGAAATGGATACAAATGAGCAAAAAATCTACACTTGTGACAAATGAATCTTAATTTTACACAAATGATAACACATCAATTATTGTATCTAGTAGCTAAAGCTTATATAAAACTGTACTGTAAGTAAATTGTAATTTGATCTTAGTAAGTGTTATTTTGGTCAAGTAACTGTATCTAACTTAATCTCGATCTCCTCATCTACAAATGGAGACCTCTTAATTATATGATCCTCAAGGACAATTCTAATTTTAAAATTCTGTGACTCACTTTTCTTTTGAAAAGAAAAGGTACTTGAAGGCAAACTTCTCTACCTAAACTCAAGAATATTCCTTTTCAGATATTTAAAAAACCAGTGTGACATGTCATATGAGAAATGTCCAATCTTTCATATGTCCAATGTCACATAAGAAAATTATTTCTTGTGGCCAACTAGTATGTGTTTACTCAGAAGACCTAATTGCTTGCCTTTGCAATGTCAAACACTAATTGATTTTAGTTAAATATCTCATAAATATCACTGGAAAGCAATGCACATATTGTAAAAGAAATATTAATCTCTTGAACACATAAAGTAGAAAAGTTTTGAAAATATTTTTAAATATTTTTAATGTTTTATTTATTTTTGAGAGAGAGACAGAGTGCGAGCAGGGTAGGGAGAGAGAAGGAGACACAGAATCTGAAGCAGGATCCAGACTCCAAGCTGTCAGCACAGAGCGCAATGCGGAGGTTGAAGCCATGAACTGCAAGATTGTGATCTGAGCCAAAGTCAGACCCTTAACCGGCTGAGCCACCCAAGTGCCCTAATTTTTAACATTTTTTTAAGTTCATTTATTTATTTTTGAGAAAGCACAAGCAAGGGAAGAAAAGAGAGAGTATCCCAAGTAAGCTCCATGCTGTCAGTGCAGAGCCCAATGCAGAGCTAGAACTCACAAAGCCTGAGATCATGACCAAAATCAAGATTCGGATATTTAACTGACTGAGCCACTCAGGCGCCTCTAAAATACTTTAAATGCATAATATTATAACACAATATTTCCCAATGTGGTATGCATACCACAGTTTACAATACTTATTCTATAACTTTTTATGTATATTAAGATTATATATATATATATATAAGATTTTTAAGATTTTATATATATATATATATATATATATATATATATAGTACCTATATATATAGTACCATATATATATAGGTACTATATATATATACTATAATATATTATATATATATATAGTGTGTGTGTATATATATATATATATATATATATACATATATATATATAATATCAGCACTAACACACTGATATTTTATAGAAATCACTTAGGCCTTAACTCTTAAGATGATTCTGTGTAAAAAAAAATTGAATTAGCTTAAAATAAAATTAGAGACTTCTGATCCAGAGAAGATGGCATAGATTTGTTTCTCCCTGCTATTCCCCACTAAGTACAACTCTAGCTCCTGGAAATAACATAAGAAGCAGCCAAATGAGGGCCCTGAGAGATGAAAGAAGATGGTCTAATTAGGGATGCTAGAACTGGAGGAAAAAAAGGGTAGCATCTCTTGACTTCCAACATAGCGACCAAAAGCATTTCAGGCACGCAAATTTTCCTCCAGATTAAACTGGAATTTCTCCACTACCAACAAATGGCACCAGCAAGAGGGAATCAATCGGGAACTTTGCTGACAATAAGCACCCAGAAAAAGTAGTTTCCTTCCCTACTGATGATGGGACTGCTTTCATCTACCTAGCTGAGAATCACCCGTGAGGCCAAGAACCAGGACAATCACAAGTTGAGTGAGAATGATGCCAATGCCCAGATAAGTCAGATGTTGGAATTATCTGACAAAGTTTTGGTCATCACAAAAATAATCTCAACAAGGAGGGCCTGGGTGGCTCAGTTGGTTGAGCATCCGACTTCGGCTCAGGTCATGATTTTGCGGTTCATGAGTTCCAGCCCCACCTTGCGCTCTGTGCTGACAGCTCAGAGCCTGAAGCCTGATTCGGATTCTGTGTCTCCCTCTCTCTCTGCCCCTCCCCCGCTCATGCTCTGTCTCTCTCTGTCTCTCAAAAATAAATAAACATTAAAAATTTTTTTGAATAACTTCAACACACATTCTCTTGAAACAAATAAAAACATAGAAAATCTCAGCAAAGAAATAAAAGCTATAAGAAATAATCAATAACTATGATAAGAAACTTCTTAATGAGTTTATCATTAAAATGTAGATGATAGAAGAAGATAGGATCACTGAACCTGAGGAGAGATGAATATAATTTACCAATCTGAATAACAGAGAGAAAAATAAATTGAAAAAGTAAAGTGAACAGAACCTGGAGAGCCTGTGGCATAATAACTAATGATCCAATATTAGTTTCACTAAAGTCTCAAAAAGAGAGAAAAAAGAGAGTGGGGTAAAAAAATATTCAAAGAGGGGTGCCTGAGCGGCTCAGTTGGTTTAAGCTCTTACTCTTGATTTCAGATCAGGTCATGATTTCTCAGTTCGTGGGCTTGAGCCCCATGTCTGGCTCTCTGCTGACAGCACGGAGCCTGCTTAGAATTCTCTCTTCCCCCCTCTCTCTCTGCCCCTCCCTCACTTGCGATCTCTCTCTCTCAAAATAAATACATAAAACTTAAAAAAAAGAATATTCAAATAAACAAAGGCTGAAATCTCCCCAGGTTCAGGAAAAAATTTGTCAGAAGACACAACTTAAAAGGTCAAGGAGCTGAGTAAATCCAAATAGGACAAATCTAAGCAAAGCTATACTAAGACACATCATAATTAAACTTCTAAAAACTGAAGGCAAAGAAATGATCACAAAAGAAGAAAGAACTGATACATTTCATATAGGGGAACCCTAATTTGAGTGACTGCACATGCCTTATCTAAAGTCATAGAGGCAAGAAGCAAGTACCACCACATTTTTCAAGTGCTAAAAGATGAGTATTGTCAACCATTAATTCTATATTCAGCCATAGTATTCTTCAGAGAAGAAGGTAAAATACACTCTCAGATAAAGGAAAATTAAAGACTTCATCACTAGCAGACCTACCTTAAAAGAATGACTAGGGGAGATTCTTCAAACAGAAAGGAAATGATAGAAGAAAACTTGGAGCATCAAGAGGGAAGAAAGAAGAATAGAAAGAGCAGAAATATAAAAATATATAATAAACTACCCCCTTGAAATTTCTAAATCATATTCAATGTTTAAAAAATTGTAAAGCTTTCTAATACCAAAGACAGTAATATTTCAGAGTGATTAAGGTAACGGGACAAAAATGGAAATAAGATTTCCAGACTTTACTCAAAATTAGAAATGTTGTACCCAGGAGACTATGACAAATCACACATATTATAACGTTCAGAGCAACCACTAAGAAAACTCTACAAAATGATAAAATAAAAAACACTGTAATTAAGTCATAATGAAATCTTGAAAATATTCAAGTTACTCACAGGAAGTCAGATGTCTTTTAACAGGTGAATGGTTAAATAAACTCTAATATATCCAAACCATGGAATGCTATTCAACAATAAGGAAGAATGAATTACTGTACATGCATCAACCTGGTTGAACCTCCAGATAATTAGAATGAGTAAAGAAAAGCCAACTTTAAAAGGCACTATTATATGATTACATTTATATAACATTTTTAAAATAACAAAATTATAAGGATGGATAACATATTAGCTGTTTCCAAGATTTAGAGGCCAGGTGAGGGTAAGGGTGGTTATAAAAAGGAAGTGCAAAGGATCTTTGTAATGATGGAAATGCTCTCTCTCTTGACTGTGATGGTGGATATACAAATTTATATGTGTGGCTAAATTGCATAGAACTAAATACATCTACACATACACAAGTAAGACCAAGTAAATCTGAGTAAAATTGATGGCGTGCTTCAATGTTAATATCTTGGTTGTGATATTATACTACAGTTTTGTAACATGTTCCCATTGGGGGAAACTGGGTAAAGGGTATAGAGGATCACTGTATTATTTCTTACAAAGGCATGTGAATTTTAAACAATTTCAAAATAAAAAGTTTACTTAATAAAATCCAATTTGAAAATGAAGGAAGTTGCAGAACAGGTGGTATTTCACTGTGGGGAGTATCCTGAAGGCAGCATGTGATAAAATCCAGGCCCCTGGCATGGACAATGGTCAAGGATGTGAAATCTGGAACCTTCCAAATGTAGAATCCTCCAGATGTGGGCTTACATGCCAAGCATCTGTTTTCTAGGCCCAGCCTGTGCTCACCTCCCAAGTGGACGAAGTGGGAATGGGAAACTCCACCCCACCCAAGTAATATCAAGTACATTGATGTAATAGTAACAGAGGAGGAGTTAGTGATCCTAGGCTGGCAGAACACCAGAGATGCTCTACATGTAGAGAAGCTCAATATAGGGAATTTTCCTTCCCTGACCCCCCAGAAAAGGATATGGGATGTCAATCTTTATTCCAGCAGTACATATGAGGGGATGATCCCACAAAGGATCATTACAGTCTTCAGTCATGATTTTATATGAGAAGAAGAAACCTTTGAAACATGACCATCATCACGTTGAGAGGGACTTGAACCAGAGGAGAATTAATCATAGTTCATGGATTGGAGCAGGAACCTGAGATTCTCATAACTTCTAAAATGCTGATCTGGTCACTATTAATTTCAGCCACACTAAATGGAAATGTTAACGAAAAGCAGTGTAGTAGCTCCATCTGGAAGGAAACATTAAATTAGAAAATTATTTTTGCTTTGTGTTCTAATATAGCAGTTATACTTGTAGCTATCTGTGGGTTATGCTTTCCAAAGCCTGAATATGATATAGAAATATTTTCAAAAAATTGTCTAAAATAGTTTTTAGTCTGTAAAAACATGAGAATCAGCCTCATTACACTAAATTCCACATTGAAAAATCTGTTAATTTGCAAAGAGGGTGCTTAGCAACAAAAAACCACCTATGAGTCATAGCTTTTGTTTGGTGAGTAGAAAATATTCATACTATGACTTTTGGTGATTAGTACAAAAATTATGGATCATTTCAATAGGTGTCTAATGGTGCCTTCTGGTAGGATTGCAATTAGATATTTTAGCTAATTATTTAAAAGAATATACTTCGGCTTATAAAGCAAATCAGGTAGAGCAACTGCTCATTAATGGAAAATTAGCACCTTGAAAAAAATGATGGCCATTAATTACACAGTACTAAATTCATGGCATTATTTTCCTTAGTAAAATTAAATAGAAATAGCTAAGTATGTTGAAGAGAATTTTCACCTGATGAAAATATCACTTTACAAAGTTATTCTCTACCTCACTCACTTTTACTTTTCAAAGTGAATAAGTATGGCTGTTAGCTCATTCTACCAAACAAACAAAAAAGTTTTGGTTAAGAATCTAAAAAACAGATTTTATTTATTTTTTTAAGTTTATTTGTTTATTTTGGAGGGAAAGAAAGAGAGCACAAGTGGGAGAGGGGCAGAGAGAAAGAGAGAGAGAGAATCCCAAGCAGGTTCTGTATTGTCCCCACAAAGCATGATGTGGGCTCGATCCCACAAACCATGAGATCATGACCTGAGCCGAAATCAAGAGTTGGTCACTTAACCAAATGAGTCACCCAGCCACCCCAAGAAAATATAGTTTAATAAATTCTTTCCATTGTCTTATGGTTGTGAGAGAAGACCTTTTATATTAATTTTAGATTATTCTGTGTGATAGAAAAAACTGCTTGCAAGTACAAAAAAAGCAAATAAATTACTTGATACTCCTTTAAGTTCTACAGTGTAAAGTGTGAAGTAGTATATAGCGTGTAATTTAGAATTAGACAAATTTAGAGTAGAAAGTTTGCTCTGCTTTTGATTATTTGTGTGACTTTGGGCAATTTACTCAAATTCTCTGGGACTTGTTTCCTCACCCAAGTTAGGGGATATGTGACCTATATGGTACAATTATCGCACAGATTAAATAGTATGTCAATAAAGTATTAAAAGTGTTTGGCACAATGTCTACCTTATTGTGCTAAATAAAATGATGGAAACAACAGTGGTGAAGGTTCGTTGTAGTTACATCCAAAAACTCCAATTGCTTGGATGCACAGCTTCAATTTTTTTTAAGTTTATTTATTTATTTATTTTGAGAGAGACAGAGAGAGAGTGAGTGAGGGAGGAGCAGAGAAAGAGGGAGAGAGAGAATCCCAAGCAGGCTCCACACAGTCAGCTTGGAGCCCGACACAGGGCTGGAACTCACAAATTCTAAGATCACGATCCAAGCTGAAACCAAAAAAGTAGGATGCTTAACCAACTGAGCCACCCAGGTGCCTCCACAGCTTCAATTATTAATTGAATTTAGCTAAGTAATCCATAAATAGCAGTCAAGGGCAACAGACATTTTAAAGAAAATGTTAATCTTTGAAAGGTGTAAAGGATGAAGAAGTTCAAAATATTGTAAATGTATTACATCACAGCACAATGTTCGCTGAAGGACAGTATAACATATTCTATGCTTTCATAGGGAAACATTTCTTAGTTAACATATTTTATGTATTTTAATTGTCTCTAGCTATATATTATTATATATGGCTTATCACATTAATAATTTTATGGAAATCACTAAGGTTTTAATTTTCAGGGTGAGACTATGTAAAGAAACTGAGAAAACCTAAGATCAAATCTGAGAAAAATATTAAGTAAAGTACAGTAGAGATTGTATTTACTGAATATAAGAAATGTTGTCTATCACCTTCACTTTAATATTTATCTTCTTTTTTTTATACAAAATGTAAAGAATATTATGACAAGGTTCTTGGCAGCCTGGTCCTTTACCAAGGAATCACCCCTTTTGTGAGGAGCATGAGGAATTTGAGAGTCAAGGGGTTGGAGAAGATGAGTCCAAACTCTTAGAGAAGAAAGGACAGGACCTGTCCTCTACCTCTGCTGTGTAAATACAGGAGTTGTGCCTTTTTATATCTATGATGGCCCTCTCTCAGAACTGTACTTTAAGGCTGAAGAATTACAGTATATCAATAGCAGACCATTCTTTAGAGCCAGCCCTAAGCAAAATTGTGAAATAGATTGAGTTATCTTTGCCACTTTCCCCTCCTTCCTAATAATTCCACTCTCTACCTGAGGCGTATTTCTTTCTAGTCCCAGTAGAACAGGCTCTCTTTACTGTCACTAATTGAGAAAGTAAGATAATTCCCCTTAAAATGTCAAGTGTTCAATAGTAGCCTCTCCCAAGAGTATTAAAAAGATTCTTGCTGACCAAAAGAGTCTTCAAATCCCAAAGAAAAACATTTCTAGAAGTGCAAGTTAGCATTATCACAAGTGCTTATGTATATATTTTTGGGCAAAAAAAAACAAAAACAAAAACAAAAAAAAAAACCACTTTCTTAGTACCACTGAAATCCTAAAATAAAGATACTATATACTGATAAAGCCAAGAAGCCAAGTCTAATACTATCTTTTTTTCATATATTTAGCCTACTTTCCATCCTAAGCAGACAAAACATACACACAAACAGTCACACACACGCAGGCTCATATCTAGAAAAGAGATGCCCTATAAATAAGATGTCACTTGCTCTACAAGACCAAGAGATATCTCTGTACTACTTCGAAATAATGTAGGAAATTTGTTTTCCTGGGACTGGTAGTCAAAAGAAGAAAACATCTCAAGAGGTATCTGGGGGAAATAGAGTGATAGCCCAAAATTTGGACATAAGAGTTATCATCTTTATCTCTAATCTGAATTTAAATTTTCCATCAAAGCATCTCCTCTGAGTCCTTTACTTTTTGCTCATAACACCACATAACCTTACTTATTCTCAGAAGAAAAAAAACAAAAACTGTTTGATTTAGTGCCTCCTAATCAAAGAAGTCATTCATAATTATTACAGACAACCTCAACTTACTATTCTGAAGAATATCTTCAGATATTCTTCAAGAGATTCCTGGGAGCTGGGGACTTGAACTATCAGTAGGGGCATTTGAAAAAAATGTACTATAGGAACAAGGGAAAACTGGATATAGATCAAGCTACACAAAAACAAAATGCCCAGAGTTTAATCACTTCAGTTTCAAATTTGATTAATGTAATCTACCCAACATTTCTGCCAGAATTAAAAGAAAATCATATGTAAATCATCCAGAGACCCTATTTTTTCACACACAGTCATCAGCAATCAATAAAATATATTAGGAAACCAATTTAAGAAAAGCAGAGGAGAAGACTGAACACAGAACATGGATCATAAGGGGTAAGTACTTAGAGTCACCAGACACAAACTTGAAAATGAACCTGATTAATATATTCAAGTAACTAGGGAATAAAATGGAAATGTCATCAGAAACCTGGAATCTATAAAAAAAGATGCAATAAATTCTAAAACAACAAAAATATAATAACAGAAATGAAGGATTCAGCAGATGGATTTAACAGCTTGCTAGGCATGGAACACAAACTGAAAATATAGGTCAACAGACAATATCCAAACTGAAGCATGAAGAGGAAACAAAGAAAATATGTGGAAAAGACCCTGTAAAAGGTACATACAGTATTTCATGAAAATGTCTAAAATACATATTAATGGGTTGTAGAAAGGAGAGAATGGGGCAGATAATGGGACAGTATTTTTGTTAAGAAGAGAGCCTATACTTAAAAGAATCTAGTAAAACTGCTTCAAGCTAAAGGCAAAAAAAGAAATCTTCAAAGTAGCCTCAGAATTATTGAATTATTTTCAATAGAAATAATAAGAATAGAAGTTGACCTCTTAACACAAATAATGGGAGCCAGAAAACAATAGATAATATCTTTAGAGTATTGAGAAAAACTAACTACAAACCTAGAATTCTACCAACACACACACACACACACACACACACACACACACTCACTACACACACTCATTCATTCATACACAGTTGAGGAAACTTAGCATCTGTTTGGAGGTAGATGTTGATGAAGAATTGTGGGTGTCTCTAACCGGTTTCCCACTTCAATTTTGAAGTGGATGTTGAGAGCATTTCTTTAAGTAGAAAGGACACAAAGAGGAGAAAGAGTAAGAGCTCAGTTTCTGACACTAAGGCATATAAATAGATATATATGTTTGAGGAAAGAGATCTAAGATAGATCTTGGAATTATCCACATGCATGTGGCAACTGAAGTTATGAAAGTTGATGGAAAATGTGTAGACAATAATAGGATCAGGGTGCCTAGGTGGATCAGTCAATGGGTGTCTGACTGTTGATCTCAGCTCAGGTCTCAATCTCAGAGTCATGAGTTCAAGCCCCATGTTGGGTTCCACACTGGGCATGGAGAATACTTTAAAAAAAAAAGATAACAGGGTCTAGAAATACTTAAATTGGAGGATAAATTTAAAACAGTCTAAAAGTAGTAGGTAGAGAGGAGGTCACTGGTAGGCACAGTAGATCAATTTGAGAAGCAAGGTAGGACTGTGTGAGTCAAGGTTCTCCAGAAAAACAGAACTAATAGAATGTGTGTGTATATATATATATATATATCCATATCCATATCTCTATATCTATCTGCAACTGTCTAAAGAGATTTATTTTAAGGAATTGGTTCACACAACTATGGAGGCAAGCACATCCAAAATCTGCAGAGTAGGCAGGCAAGCTAGAGACTTAGGGAAGAGTTGGAGTTTGAATCTGAAGGCAGTCTGCTGGCAGAGTTCCTGTTGTTTTTGGCTTTTTTTTTTCCTTAATAGTAGGTCAATTTTGTTTTTGTTTTTGTTTTTTAAAGTAAGGTCATCAACTGATTGGATGAGGTACATCTATGCTATGGAGGATAATCGGCTTTACTCAAAGTCTACTATTCAAATGTTAGTGTGGTCTAAAAAAAACACTTTTACAGAATATCTAGAACAAAGTTTGATCAAATATCTGTGTTCCATGGCTTAGCCAAATCGACAAATAAAATTAATCAACACAGGGACCAAAGGCAGAATGTCTTGGTTTGAGAAGCATTAGAGAAGTGGAAGAGGAAGTTTGAACTATTCTTTCAGAAAGCTTGACTGTGAAAGGAAGGGAAAGCAAGAAGGAACAATAGGATTATAAGGTAATTGTGTATAAAAGTAGTATGTCGCTTACAATAGGAGAGACTTGGCATATGTACACTTTGGAGAGAATATTCAGTAAAGAGAAAAATTGATGATACAGGAATAAGGGTGTGTGTTTGGCAGCCAGACCCCTCAGGCAGAATGAGACCTTGAGACTGGTATAAGTGTGAGTCCACTTTTGAACAGAAAATCAGCACACTTTTTCATAGCTCAGATACACAGTTTTAATGTTTTAAGCGTAAAATAGATTTAAGCAGTGATCTGTGTTGGTTTTGTAATATGCTAGCTTTGTTAGTTATGTGAGAAGTTCAGTGATGATCTGATACAAAGAAAAAGAGGAAAACACAGCATTTTATGATTATCGTAATACAGGTAGGGAGAGTGTTCAATCAGAATTACAATGGGAAGGTCAGGAAAAGATTCTTGCAGGACACATTTTAGATTGTGCTTAAAAACATATAGAATTTATCTCAGCAAGGAGAGAAGAATGGAAGATATGGGAAGGATTTTATATATATATATATATATATATATATATATATATATATATATATATGTGTGTGTGTGTGTGTGTGTGTGTATGTGTGTGTGTATATATATGTGTGTGTGTATATATATGTACGTACATATATATATACATATATATTCATGTACATATATATATATATATACATATATATTCATCAGGATAATGATAACTTTTGAGTCCAGGAAGGAGTTTTCTTTAGCTATATTACAACAAAAACTAGTACCATCAGAATAGCAATGTTATTTTAAATTGTTTTCAAATGTAAAGACAATAAGCTCATGTATTTGCTATGTATTTCTTTAAAAATAAAGCTCAATATTTACATCAGCATAAATTTAAGCACTATATTTGTAACACTACATTTAAAAACTTTTAGATTAAATTTTGTTCAATAACTACTTTTGAGCC
Organism: Panthera leo; assembly: GCF_018350215.1. Taxonomy (NCBI): domain Eukaryota; kingdom Metazoa; phylum Chordata; class Mammalia; order Carnivora; family Felidae; genus Panthera; species Panthera leo. The sequence continues at coordinate 110,285,248 of NC_056683.1, read as the reverse complement.
TTAATTATTTTTCGTTTTTTTAACCTTTTAATTTATTCTTGAGAGAGAGAGACAGAGCATGAGCGATGGAGGGGCAGAGTGAGATAGGGACACAGAATCTGAAGCAGGCTCCAGACTCTGAGCTATCAGCACAGAGTCCGACATGGGTCTCGAACTCATAATCCATGAGATCACGACCTGAGTAAAAGTAGGACCCCAACTGACTGAGCCACCCAGGCACTGCTACTTTTGAGTCTTTATAATGGATCTAGGAAAGATGGTAGTCAAAATATATTTTATATAATGCCAAAAAAACCCACACAAAACAGACATAGTTATAGACCTCAAGGAACTTAAATACTATTGAAAACACACATGATATGTGATTATAGTAGGTCAAAATGTATATTGGTAACTTTTACAAAAGTTATTAAAAATTTTTAAATTTTATCATTTTCCTTAAGAATCTGTCACCTATGAGGAGAGAATTATATAATTAATTTTAACAGCTGGTAGAGGAAGATAAGAGCAGGAAAGAGGTACTAACAGAGCTCTATGGCACTCAAGGCAAGGAGAAATTACTTTTCAGGGTGGAAAGGGGGTGGTTTATGAGGGAAAGTGCCATTTGAGATGAACCCCAAGGACTGAGTAGAATATCAAAGTATGGATGCTGTGGCAAATCAAGAAGGAATCCATAATTCCACTTAGTACAAGATAAGTGCAGGCAGGAAGTCACAGAAACATGGACTAAAAAGCTAAGATAGAATTGCTCAGTGTCTGAAATTTAGAATCTGTGTGAAGGAATAGTTAAAACTAAAACTGGAAAAATTATTTGAACCTATATTGTCAATAACATAAATACCAAGAAGAGAAACTCTTCCTTAATTTGGCAAACAATGAGTTACCCTCAAATAATTTTTATGCAGGGAAAGGTGAATTTGGATAAGAAAAGATGGGAGCTTATCACTGGTCAGGGGAATCTTGTAGTAGTTCACACAGGAAAGACTTTGGTCCTTATTTAGTGTGTTGGAAAGGGAAATGGAAATTTAATTTCATAAGCCACTCATAATTTCTTTTTTTTTTTTCTGGAGGACTAACATAAAACATTTTACCTGGCTAAGAAAGGGAAAGTGTTTTCTGGGGGCACTTGGCTGGCTTAGTCAGTAGAGCACATCACTCTTGATCTCAGGGTTGTGAACTGAAGCTTCACATTGGGTGTAACACCTACTTAAAAAAAAAAAAGGTATGTTCTAATATAACTTCATGAACTACTCTGCAGTTAATATTGTCCAGGCAGTGGTACTTAGCAGGTCCTTACTGGCTGGTTGGGTCATCACTTCAACCTTGAGGTCATTCACTCAATTCATAAATAAGTATTATGCACCTATTACGTACGCTATACTCTTCTAGGTTCTGGAATACTGCAATAAACAAAACAGAATCACAGCTTTTTTAGAGGTTATCTTTTAGCAGACAGACTGATAAATGAGAAACAAATATAAATAGACTATGAATAAAAGTAAAAGCTTTGGATTTTATTCTGAGGTAGATAAGAAGTCTTTGAATGCCTCTAACTTTGTTTTAATAGGATCGTTGTAGCCAATGTGTAGAATTTTCATGTTTTAGTAGAAAAGAAGAGATGAACTGGTGCAGGTGAGTTATTCTGCGTGAGGGGTAATGGTAGTGCAGACTGGAGACAGAGCACTGGAACTGAGGAGAAATCCCAGATATTTCCTAAAGCAGAGTTGCCAAGGAGTGTTGATGGTCGGGAATGAGAATGAAGGTTGACACTTTAAGCCAGATAACTCTTTGTTGTGGGCAACTATCCCAAGCATTGTGGATGCCAGCAGCATACATCCCTTAGTTGGAACATCCAAAAATGTCTCCAGACTTTGCCAAATGTCCTCTTGGGGACAAAATGACCTCCATTTGAGAACAACTGTGTTAAAATAAAGAAGGAATAGATTCAAAAGGGAATTATCAAAACTTTGTTTTAAGGTACACTAATTTGGGATAATTCTTATATATCCTAAAGGAGATATCAAGCTGGAATTTGGAGGCACAAATATTTAATTTAAGAGAAAAGTCAGGGCTGAAGATGCAAATGTGAGAGCCATCAGCATACAAATGAGATCAAGTTCCTGAGAAGGAAGGAGAGTCATTGCTGCTACAGAAAAGAAAATGCCCAAGAGGCAAACCTGGAATGTGCCATGTGTCGCTGTGGGGAACATGATTCAGACCCAGGTAAAATAATTGAAAGTAAGCAAGAATGGAGTTCCAGAAGACAAGACAAGGCTGTGTTTAAAAACAGAGAGAAAAACGGCTTCATATGTTGCTGAAAAATCTAGAAAGATAAAGACTGGAATTGGGATTTATTGGTGACCTTAATAAGAGCAGTTTTGTACAGAGGTGAAGACTTAAAAACTGGAGTCAGTTCAAGAGATAATGGAGGTAAAGAAGTGGCACCCACTAAAACAAAGACTACTTTAAAAGAAATGTATAGATTTGCTATAGAGGAGAACAAAGAACTGGGCAGTCCCTGGAAAAAAATGTGAGGTCAGGGGAGGTGTTTTGCTTTTTTGTTTGTTTGTTTGTTTGTTTGTTTGAACAATGGGGAAAACTGTCGCATATATGTTTGCTATGTTAATGATCCAGGAACAAGGAAAAGATGATGAAGCAAGAACCGAGAATGGCTGAAGTCATTGAGTAGGGCGATGGATGCCAGGATCTCTAACACAAGCATGGATGGTCTAATCCAAGGACACCAGGGAATGAGTAAGTGCCAGATTTTCAAGCCACTGGAGCAGAAGTGAGGTCCTACAGGCCACTACAAAGGAATGACTTCAGTCTTACCACTCGAATTTGGTTCCGAAATAATAAACAATAAACATTGTTTAAACAGCCAAAGATATTTTTCAGGCCCCATTGTGAGTGAAGCATGGGCCACTGTAGATGTATCTTTTACACTGACTAAGGGATAAATTTGGACATGTTGGCTGGCTGGATGGATACAATTATTCCCTGGGAAATACCATTCACTTAACAAAAGTTCAGCTACCACTTTCACTCAAAAATCATTCTCTACTTGCATATGTTAATTTGTAAATACATTTACAAGGCAAAATAAAGTCCCCTTTTGTAAAACTCTACATCTCTTAATTCCAAACCTGTCCTATTTTATGTACTCAAAATTTTTCCTTATGGCCTAGTTCAAGTGCCATACTCCCAAGTGATAAAAAATTGAATTGTCATGATCCTGAGAAAAATAAGAAGTAGAAATTTATTTTGCTCTATTTTGCAGCCAGATTTTTTTGCTTGCACTTAAAATTTTATTTTTAAAAAATACACCAGATAGCAATGTAATAATGACTTTGAATATATGTCTTATGAAGTGACTTAAAAAATAATTTCGCATGTTTTGTGATAACACAAACTGGGGAACTGGAGAAGTAACTTGCTTTTCTAGGTTTTAACTGCTTCTACAGATAGAAGGAGAGATCAGCCTTGATGATAATAATACATTTAGAATGAAGTAGTTACCAAATGCATATTGTTACTTTTGTTACATGGTTCAGCTTCATTTGGCTGTATTTCTCCCTTAAGAATAGTTTATTGAAATGATGTCCTACAGCTAGGAACAATTCAGTTTATAAAATCTTATAATACACTTACTTGTAATCACAAAGTAGAAATTTTTTATACTTTTGAACCTTTAGAATATATGCAATGTATTACCTATCTGTTTCAATCCTACTCCTGAATACATTTGGTGTAATCTTTACTAACGGTCCTCAATGTAATACTAATTGGATCAAATTCCCGTAAGCACGTTTTTATCTCCTAATGTGCAACAAAATAAAATGGTTTTCATTGTAGACAAAATAGAAGCTTAAAAAATGACATAAGGAAAATAACATTGAAAATGTATAAAATGCTGGAGTGACCTTTCTGCAGGGTTGCTTCTTGTGGCTTTTTTTTTCTTTGCTAATGTGGTTTTATCTTATCATCTTATCATTTTAACCATTTGACCTTCATTACCTTAAAGGAGGACATTGGTTTTCTATTTTATGTCTCCATTTTATCACCCTTTAAAAATAAATCATAAGCTATCTATAATTGTCTGCTTATAAATAATGCTTATAAATATTCTTAGAGAAAGCATAATATTAAATCCAGAATTTAGCTCATCCACCAGGCACAATAAGAATTTCCCTTCCTTGGGCACCTGGGTCACTCAGTCAGTTAAGCATCCGACTTTGGCTCAGGTCATGATTTCCCCATTGGGGAGTTTGAGCCCTGCATCGGGTTCTGTGCTAACAGCTCAGAGCCTGGAGCCTGTTTCAGATTCTGTGTCTCCCCCTTTCTTTGCCCCTCCCCTGCTTGCACTCTTTCTCTCACTGTGAAAAATAAACATTAAAAAAATTTATTTAAAAAATTAAAAGATTTTCCCTTCCTGTTAACATTTGTGGCATAAAGAACTTAGAAACATTTTGGGTTTCAATTCCTTTAAAAATATTTATTGGTTATGGGGACTATCTCCTTTTCCATACTTTCTGTATGGGAGGCAAAGAAGGGACTCTGTATACAACATCCTTTTTTTTTTTTTCTTTTGAGAGAGAGAAAGAGAGAAAGAGACAGAGTACAAGCAAGAGAGAGGGGCAGAAGGAGAGAAAGAAAATCTTATCTGCATGGAGACTAGTGCGGGCTAAGTCCTATGACTCTGGTATCATGACCTGAGCCAAATCTAGAGTTGACACTCAACTGACTGAGCCACCCAGGCACCCCTTCATTTCCCTTTGGCAAATACCTTTCCCTGCTCCCTAGTCTCCCTGCCAAGGCCCATGAAATGTACTTTTGCATTTCTCTTCCCTTAACCCAAACACATAAGCCTTCAGCATATGAATATGTGCATATGTGTATAGATACACATATACATACACACATATATAAATACACATACATATACATATACATATATATTATTCACATATATGTCTTCTATGTACATATACTAAAATATATAACCTTTCTATATAACATTTTGATCAAGTCCATTCACCACTATAAATATAGAAATGTGTAAAACTATATGGTACTCACATCCATGAGGCCATCCTTAAAAAAAAAGAAACCATCTGACAATGAACAGGCCCTGTACTAAGCAATTTGTATTTGTTATTTTGGTTAGTCCTCACAACTGTACTTATGAATAATGCCTTTTATAAATGATGAAATTAAGGTTCAGAAATATTAAATAATTTGTCAAAGATCAGGCTGCACTGTTAGTGAGTGAAAATCTTAACCCAGGTCTACCCAGCTGAGAGAGTTCACAGTGTTTCCATTTATTAATCCATTTGACAAATATGTATTGATAATGTATTATGTGCCATACACTGTGCTAGGTACTGAAGTACATGCATGAATGAGACAGACATAATCCGGGTCCTCATGTACTTACAGTCTAAAGGGGTCAAACGTATTTTTTTAAATAATAGTACAATCACTTAAGACAAAATCTGCAAAGTAAATGCACAAGGACAATTTTTTTCCTGCAAACATATTTATTTGTTCTGCGTAGTATTTGTCTGCAGAGTGTCTTTATTATTTGAGTTAATTAGTAATACTTATAAATCAGAAGATTTCATACTCAGGCAGACATACACATGCTGGAAGCCGAGCTATCCCAGCCTGAGTGGCAGGACCCGGGCTGTGGACGTATTGGTGACTGCAGGGCGGCCTGCCGACAGTGAAGCTTCTTGTACTCCAGCTTTTAGGTAATTTGGCCTTATTAAATTTGGTATCGCCTGTTGGGGAATTGCCCTCGGCAGGCCCCCTGAGAAAAGAACCATTAGAGAAGAAAATAAGGTTCCGCAAGAAATTGTGCAGCCTGGCCTTATGTTTAGCCCTTGCCATTCCCTAAGGAGACTCCTCTACTTACAGGAAGGATAGCCTCATACATTTGCCAGCAAAGAGGGCCTGTAAAGGAGAGACATATGGATTTGAAAGTCCCACTCTGGCAACTAAGGAGTGTATCTCTGGGCCCAGGTGACTTCAATCCCTAGACCCACCTGGCCCCTGGAGGCATTCCAGGTGATGACTGAACCTAGTTGGTTAAGGTACAGAATGGTTCATTGGTTCCTAGGTGCATTGTCTCTCTGAGAATGTGTGAGGCATGGGGGTTTCTAAGGCTTTTTCGGCCCCTTCCTGGCACCTCAGACCTAGGCAAACACATTGTTCTTCTGGCCTCACGTGGTTAGGAGGTCATGTCCCTGTAACTGTTCCACTTGAGGTGTTGAGAAACAGAGGGCCTTTCACGAGAACAGCAAAGCAAATGCTTTGTAGATTATGGATCTACAAACGCAGGTACATAATGGAATAATGTAAGGAATTAATCAATAATCAAAGGGTATGCGGGAACTTTACGAGAAAATAGCCATGTTATTTCTTAAAGGTTGATTACACATAAGAACATTTTCAAAATTAGGTAATGTTAGAAAAACATAGATGACGTACATTACAAGGAAATCACTAGCATATATAATGCCACGTTTACTACAATAAATTGGCCAGTTCAACACACTGCTGTGTCTGTGTCCTTTTTTATTTTAGTTTTAGTTTCTTATTTTAGTTTTGTTTTATTTTCACCGACGCCTTTCTTCCTTCGGGAACCCCTGGACCTGCTGGAGCTGGACTCGGGCATACACATACGAACACATAAATCTGGATTTCTGGCTGATCTGAAAAACTCAGATGTGACTCACTGGGCTGGAATTGCCTGCAAGGCAATGATTGGCTAAAGCTGAGGAGATATGTGTTTTTTAGATGGCAAGAGGCTCTCTAATACACCACACGCTCTATGGCTTCTTCTTATCACTTCATTCATTAACAAAACCTGCCAGCCATTGTAGGCATTTGAGCTTATAATCCTTGATTTGATTAGAATTTTGGTGAGTGTTCAGATAAGGAAAGAATGCCCAAATGAAATTACATATCCAAGTGAGGTAGGCAGAATTCTAAGATGACCTCCAAAAAGTTACGCCCTTGGAAACCCCTTCTCTTGAGTGTAAAGCCTGTGAAAGAATCGGATGTTAGGCTATATGGCAAAGGTAAAGAGATTTTGCAGATATAATTTAAGCCCTGAGTCAGTTGACCTTAAGTAAAAGGGAGTTTTGTCTGGGTGGGCCTGTACTAATCTGGTCAGCATTTTCAGAGAGGGACCAGGTTTCAGAGACTCCAAGCAACAGGGAAACTCTCCTGCTCACCTTGAACAAACTGTCATCCTGTGGGGTGAGCAATGCTGCAGGAAACAGCAGGCTACTTAAAGGAGCTGAGGGTCTCAGTCCTATGGCCACCAGGAACTGAATTTGGCCAGCAACCAGTGAGCTTGGAAGTGCATTTGACCTTAGATGAAATCGTATTCCAGGTTTAAACCTTCATTGCAACCTTGTGAGATCCTAAGCAGAGGACTCAGCTAAACGGTGCCCAGACTCTTGCCCCATGGAAACTGTGTCATAAGCTGCTCAATTTATGGCAATTTGCTGCACAGCAATAGAAAACTCATAGATATTTTCTAAGTACACAGGTTAAGAGAGCATTGAGAATGAGAGGAAGCAGTTTATGCAAAGGCTCTATGATAGAGATATGGGGGGGAGGGCTTGTAGTAAAGGTGTGTGTACATGTGGAGGAGAGTGGACGGGAGCTGCTGGTGTGCAGAACATGCAGGGACTCATGGCCAACATTTTATGTCTAATCCCAACATTTTAAGAAAACTTCTTTGGAAGGGTTTTAATTTACAGTATGATACACTCACTTTTGTACTTTAAAAGAATAAGTTAAATATAGGAAACCAAGTAAAAAATTATTGAAGCAGACTATGTAGCTAGGATTAAGAAAGAGGATATAGAAAGGTGAATGGATCTGAGAATTATTTAGGAGGCAAAACCATTATGACTTGGTGATTAGATGCAAGAGTGTTACAGAGTGGGGTCTAAGAGCTAAAATCTAGGTACCTCTGTTCCTAACTTAAATCCAAGTCAGTTTCTGTTTCTGAATGACTTGTCCCTTTGTCAGTTTAATTTACCTGAAAGCCTGTTCACTGTTAAAATTCCACCATTTTCTGTATGGAGTAACCATTGCTTAGTTAAGGTTTTGAAGACAAAGGAAGAATATGGAGTAACAGTGACATTTAGCTTAGGTTCTTAATACCTAAACTTTAAAGATTTTCCTTTCTTGGAGGCTTTAGGATGGTGGAACAGTAAGGGGACCTGGGCTGGTCTCATCCCTTGAACACAGCTGGATCAACATCAAACCATTTTGAACATCTAGGAAATTGTTCAGAGTATTAACAGAACAATCTGCATAATTTGAGGAAGAGAACACAGCAGCTTGTCTTAACAAACAGACCAAACACACTTAGGATCTAGCTTCCTTTATTTGATTTTTTTCAATTTTTCAATTTTTATTTCATTCTATTATTGTTGTTGTTGTTTTTCCTTCTTCCAAAATGACAAGAGGGAGGAATTCACCTCAAAAGAAAGAACAGGAAGGAATGATGGCCAGGGATTTACAATGCAGATATAAGTAAGATGTCTGAACTAGAATTTAAAACAATGCTTACAAGGATACTAACTGGTCTTGAAAACAGCATAGAAGACACCAGAGAATCCCTTTCTGTAGAGATAAAAGAACTAAAATCTAGTCGGGCCAAAATTAAAAATGCTATAACCAAGATACAAACCCAAATGGAGGTCATAAAAATAAGAATGAACAAGGCAGAGGAGCAAATTAGTAATACAGAAGATAAAATTATAGAAAATAATGAAGCTGAAAAGAAGAGAGAAACAAAGGTCAGGGATCACGAAGGCAGAATCAGGGAACTCAGCAATTCATTAAAATGTAATAACATTCATATCAAAGGAGTCCCAGAAGATGAAGAGAGAGAAAAAGGGGCAGAAGGTATATGTGAGCAAATTATAGCTGAAAACTTCCCTAATCAGGGGGAGGACACAGATATCAAAATCCAAGAAGCACAGAGAACTCCCATTAAATTCAACAAAAGCTGGTCATCACCAAGACATATCATAGTCAGTTTAACAAAATATACAGACAAGGAAAGAATTATGAAAGCCGCAAGGGGAAAAAAGTCCTTAACCTATAAACAAAGACAGATCAGGTTTGCAGCAGATCTGTCTACAGAAAGTTGGCAAGCCAGAAAGGAATGGTAAAATATATTCAATGTGCTGAATGGAAAAAATATGCAGCCAAGAGTACTCTATCCAGCAAGGCTGTCATTCAAAATAAAAGGAGAGATAAAGAGTTTCCCAAACAAAAGCTAAAGGAGTTTATGATCACTGAAACAGCCCTACAAGAACATTCTACTAAAGAATGAATGGGTTAACCAGGATTAAAGAAGAAATTTAAAAAAAAAAAACACATGGAAGCAAATAAAAATGAAAACATGACAGTCCAAAACCTTTGGGATGCAGGAAGGTCAGTCCTAAGAGGAAGTATATTGTAATTCAGGCCTTTCTCAAGAAGCAACAAAGGTTCCAAATGCACAGCCTAACTTCACACCTGAAGGAGCTAGAAAAGGAACAGCAAATAAAGCCTAAAGCCAGCAGAATAAGGGAAATAATAAATATTAGAGCACACACACAAAAAAAAAGATATAGAAACAAACAAAGAAAAACCAGTAGAACAGATCAATGAAACTAAGAGCTGGTTTTTTGAAATAATTAACAAAACTGATAAACCCTAGCTAGACTTCTCAAAAAGAAAAGAGAAAGGAGACAGATAAAATTATGAATGAAAGGGGAGAAATCAACCAACACCACAGAAATATAAACAATTATAAGAGAATCCTATGAAAAGTTATATGACAACAAACTGGGCAATCTGGAAGAAATGCACAAATTCCTAGAAACTTCAAACTACCAAAACTGAAACAGAATGAAATAAAAAAAATAAAAAAAAAAAAAACAAAAAACAATGACCAGCAAAGAAATTGAATCAGTTATCAAAAATCTCCCAACATACAAGAGTCCTGGGCCAGGTGACTTCCCAGAGGAATTCTATCAGAAATTTAAGGAAGAATTAATACCTATTTTTCTCAAACTGTACCAAAAAAAAATAGCAGTGGAAAGAAAAGTTCTACACTCATTCTACAAAGCCAGCATTACCTTAATTCCAAAACCAGACAAAGATCACACTAAAAAGGAGAATTACAGGCCAATATCCCTGATTAACATGGATGCAAAAATTCTCAACAAGATATTAGCAAATCAAATTCAACCATAGATTAAAAGAATTATTCACCACCATCAAGTGGAATGTTTTCCTGGGCTATAGGGCTGGTTCAATATTTACAAGTTGATCAACATGACACACCACAATTGAAAAGAAAAAGGGTAAGGACTATCTGATTGTGTCAATAGATGCAGAAAAAGCATTTGATAAAATACAGCATCCATTCTTGATAAAACCTTTCAACAAAGTAGGGATAGATGGAACATACCTCAACATCATAAAGGCTGTATACAAAAGACCCACAGCTAATATCATCCTCAGTGGGGGATAACTGAGTCTATCCCTTAAGGTCAGGAACAAGACAAGATGTCCACTCTCACCATTACTATTTAACATAGTATTGGAAATCTTACCTTCAGCAGACAACAGAAAGAAATAAAAGGCATCCAAATCAACAAGGAAGAAGTCAAACTTTCGCTCTTTGCAGACAACATAATACTCCATGTAGAAATCCTGAAACGTTCCACCAAAAAATTGCTAGAACTAATATATGAATTTAGCAAAGTCGCGGTATATAAAACTAACCTTACAGAAATATGTTGCATTTCTATACACCAATAACAAAGTAGCAGAAAAAGAAATCAAGAAATCATTTCATTTGCAATTGTACCAAAACCAATAAGATACCCAGGAATACATCTAATTAATGAGGTAAAAGATCTATACTCTGAAAACTATAGAATACTTATGAAAGAAACTGAAGAAGACCCAAAGAAATGGAAAAGCATTCCATGCTCAAGGATTGGAAAAACAAACATTGTCAAAATGTCTATACTATCCAAAGCAATCTACACATTTAATGCAATCCCTATCAAAATACCGCCAACATTTTTCACGGAACTAGAACAAAGAATCCTAAAATTTGTATGAAAAGACTCTGAATAGTCATAGCAATTCTGAAAAAAGAAAAGCAAAACTGGAGGCATCATGATTCTGGATCTGAAGATATATTACAAAGCTGTAGGCTTCAAGACAGTATGGTTTTGGCACAAAAATAGACACTTGGATCAACGGAACAGAATAGAAAACTCGGAAATGGACCCGCAACCATATGGTCAGCTCATCTTTGACAAAGCAGGAAAGAATATCTAATGGAAAGAAGCCTCTTCAACAAATGGTGTTAGGAAAACTGGATGGCAACATGCAGAAGAATGAAACTGGACCACTTTCTTACACCATACACAAAAATAAATTCAAAATTGATGAAAGAATGGGGCACCTGGGTGGCTCAGTCAATCAAGACATCTGACTCTTGATTTTGGCTCAGAATTATCTCATGGGTCTCATGTGGGTTTGAGCCCCAAGTCAGGCTCTGTGCTGACAGTACAGACAGTGCTTGGGATTCTCTCTCACCCTCTCTGTGCTCCTCTCTCACTCTTACTTGCTCTCTCTCTTTCATAAACTTAAAAAAAATGACAAGACAGGAAACCATCAAAATTCAGGAGGAGAACACAGGCAGAAACCTCTTTGACCTCAGCCAGAGCAACTTCTTACTAGACACATCGCCAAGGGCAAGGGAAACAAAAGCAAACATGAACTATTGGTACTTCATCGAGATAAAAACTTCTGCACAGCAAAGAACAATCAACAAAACCAAAAGGCAGCCTACAGAATGGGGGAAGATATTTGCAAATGACATATCTGATAAAGAGTTAGTATACAAAATCTGTAAAGAACTTATCAAACTCAACACCCAAAAAAACAAATAACCCAGTTAAGAAATGGGTAGAAGACAGCAATAGACACTTTTCCAAAGAAAACATCCACATGGCTAACAGACACATGAAAAGATACTCAACATCACTCATCATCAGGAAAATACAAATCAAAACCACAATGGGATACCACCCCACACCTGCCAGAATGGCTAAAATTAACAACACAAGAAACAACAGGTGCTGATGAAGATGCAGAGAAAGGAGAACCCTCTTGCACTATTGGTGGGAGTGCAAACTGGTACAACCACTCTGGAGAACAGAGTACGGAAATTCCTCAAGAAACTAAAAATAGAAATACTCTATGATCCAGCAATTGCACTGCTAGGTATTTACCCAAAGGATGCAAAAATACAGATTGGAAAGAATACCTGCACTCCAGTGTTTATAGCAGCACTATCAACAACAGCCAAACTATGGATACAGCCAACAGATGAATAGATAAAGAAGACTATATATATATACATGTGAATATTATATATATGAATATTATTCAGCCATAAAAAAGAATGAAATACTGCCATTTTCAATGACTTGGATAGAGCTAGAATATATTATGCTAAGCAAAATAAGTCAATCAGAGAAGGAAAAATACGATATGATTTCACTTATATGTGAAATTTAAGAGACAAAACAAATGAACATATGGGAAGGCGGGGGGAAGAGAAGAGAGGGAAACAAACCATACTAGACTATTAATGGTAGAGAACAAACTATGGGCTGATGGAGGGAGGTGGGTGGAAGATGGGCTAAATGGGTGACGGGTATTAAGGAGGACACTTGTTGTGATGAGCACTGGGTGTTGTATATAAGTGATGAATCACTGAATTCTACGACTGAAACCAATATCACACAGTAACTAAAATTTAAATTAAAAAAAAAAAAGGAAGAGCACCTGGGTGGCTCAGTTAGTTAAGCACCTGACTCTTGATTTCAGCTCAGGTCATAATTTCATACTTCGTGAGATTAAGCCTCACATGTGCTGTAAGCACAGAACCTGCTTGGGAGTCTCTCTCTTTCTCGCTCTCTCTCTGCCCCTCTCCCTCTCACACTTTCTCTCTCTCTCCCCTTCTCTCAAAATAAGTAAATAAACATTATTTAAAAAAATAAGTAAAATTTTAAAAAGGAAAAAATAATTTAAAAAAGGAAAAAAAAGTAAAAGAAAATAAAATAATATTCTCCCTCTTTCTTGGAAACAAAGAGTGGGTCACTGATAGGATTTATCCTTCCAACTGACCCCTTTTTCCAAGCACATATAAACTTCGTTATGTGTTATGGACATTTTCATTTACTCCTTCATATACTGGCCCCTCTCTTTATCTATTTAATTTATCTGCCATGATGAAAAAAGGAAAATGTCATTACCACAACAACAAAAGATAAGAGCAATACCCAGAATCTGGTTGTGTCAGTGGTGGATACTATCCTTCCCCACATCTCATAAAGTTAGCATTGCTCGTTCATGAAACAATGGGATGAAGTAATGAGGTGTTCTGCATTGAGATTTGATTTGGAGGTTGGAATCAAACATTCAAAAGCCTCAAAGGATAAACTCAATGACACTTTTAAGAAGAAGTTTATTCAAGAGAATATATGTGTAACAGGAAAAGAATTTGAAATTTCAGAGAGTGAAATTGCAAGCCCCAGGAATCATGGACTTGGCATGGCAGCAACTAAGATGGGAAATGTGGAGGCATACATCATAACCTGAGTGCTCAGTCCCTCAGAAAGTCGCAGGTACCCAAATTTGGCATGTGAACGTAGTCAGTAAGACTGCCAGTTTGAAGAAACCAATCAGAGAGAAGACAAATGGAGCCTTCCCAAATGCGTGGAAGAACTAAACATACCCAAACTTGCCAAGAACCTGACAACCTCCTCTCATATCCTTTCCTCTTCAGTTTGTTCCTCTTCAGCTAAGTACCAGTGTATAAACCTACTCTTTTATCTCAGCCCCAAATAGAACAATTCTTGCCCAGTAACTCCTGTCTTAACTAGAAAGAAAAATAGCATCCTCTTATGTCTTCCATCTATACTCCCTCTCTGGAAGATTTCATCTAAGCTCCATAGCATGAAAAATCTATGTCCCACCATTTCCGAATCTTTATTTTCATACCTTGGTTTCTCTTGTGAGCTCACTTCTACCTATCTGCTTATTTCTGCTTACATGTCTAATAACTATCATAAACTCAACATGTCAAAAGAAAACTACTGATTCCATATCACTGCCAAAGTCATTTTCTTCCATTCTTTCCATCTTAATTGACGGCAATGCCATCTCCGTGGGTCCCAACCTAGACCTCAACTGTGATGATTTTCACCTCATTCTCAATTGAACAGTAAAAGTTCTATTGATTATTCATCTGAAATATATTCCAAACACTACCTACCATTCCACCGTCTCTACTGCTACTTGCTAATGTAAGATAAGATTATCCCACCTAGACCTCATTAGTGGCCTCTAGGAGGTCTCTAATTCTATGCTAATGCCTTATAGTCCATTCTCCTTATGTTTTTAAACATAATCTTAAAACCCTTCAATGGTATCTGATTGCAAAAGACCAAAATCCAAATCCTGTCATTTCCTGATTTTATCATTTACTATTCTCCCCCCCCCCCCCCCCCCCCCCCCCGCCTCACTAATTCCTCTCCAGAAATACTGGACTTCTTTCTGATCTCTTAATAGACCAGAATCTTCTCCTGGATCATGACCTTAGCACTCACTATTCCATGTGCCTAGAACTCTCTCCCCACTCCTCTCTTTTCCCAGATTGTTACGTTTTTCCCTCCGAGGATTAGCTCAGTTGTCACCTCTTCAGAAAGCTCTTCCCTAACCATCCTCACTGAAGTGACCCTTCCTTCCACCAAGTCATTCTCTTTGCTATTGCCACCCTTATTCTATTTTCTCTACAGCACTTAGAAGTTATCACACTTACTTGTTTACATGATTATAGACTATTTTCACATTAAAATGTAAACCTCATAAAAACAGAAATGTTGTTTATTCCCTGAACCTAGAACATTGCCCAGGGTGGATAAATCTTTGTTGAATGGCATAGACAGAGTCTGACCTCAAAATCATTCATCAAAGCTTCATGTGATTTGACATATACATCCTGAGAAAAACTTTGAGGAACTTTGTTGCTTCTGGATTATGATGAGATGTTACTTAGTCCCCTGGATTATTTAACCAGATAATAACATCTACCTCAAATTTAATAGGACATCAGAGTAATGGTAAAAGTCAATATGAATTAATAAGGAAAACTGTTTCAAATATAATTCCCTGAAGAGTTATTATCTCTTAGAGTTCCAAGAAAAAAAATTCTTACCCTACTTCAAAAATAAGACCTAAAGTTACTATATTTATTTATAAATTGGCTCAAAATTAAGTACTGAATTATAATTTTTATCTTGTGATCCAGGATAATGAGTAATAATTTTTATATGAGAATATTTGATGAAGCATAGTAAATATACATTTAAGTGTTTATTTTTCCTAAAAGGATATTATTAAGTTATACATCCCCAAAATAACTAAGCTTCTATTTATTTCATAAAATGGTGCTAATTGCTTTTGGATTGAGATTCAGTTTCCCTATGTCCCTAAACTGATTAATAAAAGAGAAAGAAAAATCAACTTTTTGATGTACCTTACCTAGATAAACTCCAAATAATGTATTAGCTAGATGCATATCGATCTGAATTGTCATAAAGCTGAGATCCAGTCTCTGGTTTAAAAGCCTTTACTTGGGCACCTGGGTGGCTCAGTCTGTTAAGCAACTGGATTTTGGTTCAGGTCATGATCTCACAGTTCAAGGGATGGAGCCTTATGTCCAGCTCTGTGCTGACAGTTTGGAGGCTGCTTGGGATTTCCTCTCTCCCTCTCTCTCTCTCTTTTTCCCCATCCGCCCATCCCCCACTTGCACACATACATACTCTCTCTCTCTCTCTCAAAATAAATAAATAAACTTAAAAAAAAAAAAAAAGCTTCTGCTTGCTTTACACCTTCCATAGCAGGAAGGGCAACACCACACTCCTTACTTGCCAGCCCCATCCACTACCTGCCCCACTTACCCCATGACCTGGTCACAGTTTGCCTTTTCAGTCTTGCTTCTACACTGTCCCCACAAAACCTCATTTTATAGCCATTGCTGGTGGGTCATTTTCACTAAAATATTTCACACACAGGCCTCCTGTTCAGACATTGACCATGGTTTTCCCTAGAGCTAGAATGTCTTTCTCCACTAGTTAACCTGAAAAATGGTTTTCTCAGGCCTGAAGAACAAGCACAAACATTACCTCAGCTTTTGGTAATTCTGTTTTTACTCCCAACTATCTAATCTTATTCAGAAAAAAAATTGTTTCCTCATCAGGAAACATTTTATGTTATAGCTCTACCACTTTTCTGCATAGCACTGGTGCTTAACACATACTTGTGCTTATACGTTTATCTCACGTACTGGGCCTTACGACCCTCAAGACACAAACTATTTCTTACTCATATTCCTATCATGGCAACTAGATGAAGCCCACCAAATATTAGATGTCCATGACATATTTGCTAAGTTGAATGGGAATAAAAGTTTGTCATAGAGGAAATGGAGCCCATAGGTTTTATTTATCTAGGTAACCTACAGAGCAATCAATCTTGCAACAATTTGTAAGAATCGTAAAGGAGTCTAAAGAAGTCCAGACTTCAGTAGTCTTGTCATTTGACAGAAGTGAGAGCAAGAGTTGATATGCAAGTTACCTAGATTGGTTTCATTGTACATATTTACTATTGTAAATTTCCCCATAATTTGGATAAAATAATTTTTAAAGGGTATTCACTTAATAAATATTTGTTGAGTACAGATTTACAAGAGCTGAGGCATACACAGCCTTGCTCTCTTTAATTTCTCATGGACTAAATAATTTAAATCACAGCAATAAATTATTTTAAGTAACCTGACAGATATCAGCAAAGAATCAATTTTATTATAATGCCTTATGCAAAATTTTTTAGAATTATCATTTCAAATAAAAATGATTTCAATCAAAATTTAAAGTGGCATTCTAGATGCCAGAAAAAAAAAACTTTCTTAGACTGGGAGGTGGAAACAAAAATTTCCTATATTACAAGGTCAAGGATCATGAACCCTAAAGATTCATATACAGAGGGATAAATCAACATATCTCCCTATGGCATTCCTGACAAATAGCTACCTGAACAATATAAATGAAAATTATGTTCTCATTAAATAATGCCCTGGATAAATCTTAACAAATTTTTAACAAAGTCTGGCTTGAAACTCTTTCAAAGCCTTCTAATATCTCCAGGGATGATACATGTTGTTTTCATACCTCAAACTTCTATGGAGAATCAATTATTTACCTAAGTCTAAATCTTACCTTTGAATTAAATTATCTTTTAAAAAAAATTTTTTTTTTAAATCTTTATTTATTTTTGAGAGAGTGAGAGAGAGACAGAGTGAGAGCAGGGGAGGAACAGAGAGAGAAGGAGACACAGAATCTGAAGCAGGCTCCAGGCTCTGAGCTATTAGCACAGAGCCCGATGCAGGGCTCGAACCCACGAACCATGAGATCATGACCTGAGCCTAAGTCAGACACTTAACTGACTGAGCCACCCTGACACCCCTGAATTAAATTTTCTATGCACTTTTCCATGGGTGAGATAGAGTTTGGGGCAAATGAAAGACCTAATTTTTCTTTTAATTTGTTAAATTCCTTATTTTAATATATAACAAATACAACATAACACAATAAAATTTGAATTTTTTTTTTTCAACGTTTTTTTTTTTTTTTTTTTTTTTTTTTTTTATTTATTTTTGGGACAGAGAGAGACAGAGCATGAACGGGGGAGGGGCAGAGAGAGAGAGGGAGACACAGAATCGGAAACAGGCTCCAGGCTCTGAGCCATCAGCCCAGAGCCTGACGCGGGGCTCGAACTCACGGACCGCGAGATCGTGACCTGGCTGAAGTCGGACGCTTAACCGACTGCGCCACCCAGGCGCCCCTAAAATTTGAATTTTGAGTAAGGACCATCTATCTGCTCACCTCATTTCTTCCCAGTTTAATAATATAGTAGTTTGACAGACCCAATATTCAAATACTGAGTAGCTCATCAAAAAAAAGTTAACTTGTTATAAACTGAAATAAGCATATTTAAAAAAAAAAAGATCTTAGGATATTAAATGTTATCACCTCCTCAAAATATTGACCTCTCCAAAGAAGACATCACAGAGCCGTTGCTTTTAATCATTTGTTTTAGGTAATTAATTCTAGCTTGTTAGTAGAAGGTGAAGTACTATTTCTTCACTTATAAAGACTAGTTTAAAAAGTACTCTTTAAATACTACTATAGCATGCATTTGAAATAATGGCCCTCATTTTGAGTAGAGGAAGCTGCCTCTTGCATTTTATGTCATTACTAATTCATAGTAATGAATGAGAACCCAGATCATTTTGAGTAAAGTCACAAGACCATGTGGCCATGAGAGAATACACTGCTGTCTGCTGCTCTTGCTATTTCAATGTACTTAGTGTCACAACCAATACTCATCATGATATGCTTCCACACCACAAACTGGCCAATATGCGTTCTTATTGGTCAGGAAGCCCCTTTCCCTCTGCCTCACTAATTATTAAATAATTTAGATATTACCTCTGAATAACATCCTATTAAAATAAGACTTATATTTGTCCCATTTATCACAAGCTGTGCAAGGCTATACATACCTATATGTGTGTAGGTACATTTATGTACACACACACAGAAATGTATATATTTCTTTTATCATCCTTATAGGTTAATTTTTTTTCTCATTTTAAGATAGCATGAACCTGAGAAAAGATAGTAACTTTCTCCATATCATTTTCTAAATAAGTGATGCCAGCTACATTAGTTTGATTTAAAATTCAAACAAAATATGACCCGGGTATTAAACAAAATTATCTCTCCAATTGCTCGCAGTATGTGACAAAAAATCATATTTTGCAGTATATAAAATTAAAGGTATATTTTGTCATAGTGCTAAGCCTGTGTTCATTGACACAAGCTGTTGGAAATGCCAGGAAACAATCACGACAACTAGATGAGGTGGGAACGAACCCTCAGGCTGTCGCAGGGAGTATTTCGCCCCTGTCATTTGAAAGCCATGGAAAATTCCGACCAATCCTTGAGGATGTCCACACAATGCAGAAATGTAGCTGGACCCACCTAGCACTGCTGCCAACATGTAACCCCGAGACTTTCCCCAGTGAGGTATCACTTGACTTCAGCATCATTGCTCGCTGTTGCCAGCATTGATATCCCACTGCACTGACAAAAGCCACCACTAGCAACCCTGATGCTAAATGGCAACTATAAGGCCTTGCTTCCAGACTGCAGCTAAGTCCCTCAGTTCATAAGATCACAATCAGGACCAAGCGTACGATATCTCTCTTCCCCGTTTATAGTAGCCATTGCCCAGAGTCCATACCTCTCAGATTAGTCAATCATTTCCTCCATTCTCATTGCCACAATGCTGGCAACATATTTTCTCCTAGCCCAATTTCTCATTCTAACATTGTTTCCTAAACCTTTCACAGGGACCACTGATATTCCCTAAATTATCTGTTATATAAACTACTTTAACCAAAACCTAGGTATTCCCAGAAAACGTAATTTCCTTTTTATCCTTCTCAGGCCAGGTATTTTTGTTTGGTTTTTGTTTGTTTCCCTCCCACACCCTCAATGCCTAAGTGTGGGGCTAAGAAGTGGCATTAGGGTCCTCAAGGTTTTTATCAGGAAACATCCAAATGCAAAGTTCCAGAACGTTATGACTTAATTCACCCAGCTTCACCACTCTCCCCGATTCCAAATTCCAGGTCCTTCTTAAAGACTTCAGCACCTGTGCACAATCTCCATCTTTACCTTGGTTGCTATAATCATCCAAATGAGTATATCAGCCTCACGGATGAACCAGCCAAAAGTCTTGAGTCTGTGTTCCCTGGGCTTCCGAAGGATTTCCTCTACTCTACCTAAGCCACGTACTCCTTCAATCACAACCTGAACTCTGTCGTCTCAAGAAACTCAAATTACTCCCTGGGGCACCTCGGTGACTCAGTCAGTTAAGCATCTGGCTCTTGGTTTCAGCTTATGTCATGATCTCGCAGTTCGTGAACTTGAGCCCCACCTCCAGCTCTGTGCTGACACAGAGCCTACTTGGGATTCTCTCTCTCCCTCTCTCTGGCCCTCCCCTGCTCTGTCTCTCTCTGTCTCAAAATAAATCAATGAACTTAAAAAAATTAAGAAAGTCAAATTACTCCCAAAGTACCCATTTCAGATATTCCACGCTGACCCAACTCCTGTTCTTCCAGTCACTTGCTAAGCACGCCCTGTACCCCCTGAAGAAGTTGTCCATAGAACTCTGAGATTGCCAACTCACCACTTGGTAGTGACCCTACCATTTTTTACCACATCTAGCAGCCTTTCTGTCTTACCGTCTTTGCCTACACATCTCCAGTTTGGAATCATCAGTTTGGAAGCTACTCACTCACACTGTTACAGATGCTGCGAATCCCGCTGTCCTGCCCTTGATCATCACACCCAGATGAGAAAACCACACCTCCAGACGAATCTAACTATAAATCTAACTATAAAACAACTCTAAAAAAAGCTTTCTGCAAATGTTTCTTTAGTTCTTCACTTTCACTGCACTCTTCAGTTTAGTCTGGCTTCTGGCCCTAGCGCTTGGGGAAAAAAAAATGCTCTTGTAAAGGAAACTAATACCACCAAATGGCTAAATCACAGGAAAACCTATTTGACTTTCCTAGGATTCAACAAGCCAAGCACCAACTTCTTTTGGCTTTGAAAAAAAAAAAAAAAAAAGATTTCTTTTCTTCTTTAACAAGACATTCTCCTAGTTTTCCTCTTATTTCTCTGACAGCCCCTTCTAGTGACACTCGTGCATGCCTTCTCTGCCTCCAGACTTTTAAATGTTGGAATTTTGTAGGCTCAGATCTAGGCTATGCACATATTTGAATTTACCCTCATTCTTTAAGTGTTTATATCCCTTGCTATTTTTAAAATCATCAATATAAAACACATTTATATCTTGACTTCTCTTCTAAGCCTTAGACCTATAGTCAAATGCCTAAATGATATACCACTTGGATATTTCACAATTAACTTGTTTATTTAATTAACAATTTCCCTCGATCTGCCTGTCACAGTGGCATAATGAAAAGGCAGTTAGTTTCTGTATAATTGACAGATTTTTATGTCACA
Source organism: Panthera leo (assembly GCF_018350215.1). NCBI lineage: Eukaryota > Metazoa > Chordata > Mammalia > Carnivora > Felidae > Panthera > Panthera leo. The sequence goes on along the minus strand of NC_056683.1, from coordinate 110,263,979 downwards.
AATTCAAAAGTTAAAAACTCCATTTAACAAAATAACCTTAATATTTGTTTTATTTTCCTGAATCACCATCAGGCCCCCTGTAGAGTTCTTCAAAGTATATTACACTTGGTTCTTCTGAAAAATACTGTTTTTCATTATTTTTCAAATGTAATTGATCTCCTTTCAAATGCATATTGTCAGCATTCCCTTTCAAAGAGACTTTGGAAGTTAGTTTACTTGTGAGCACAAAGTTCTTTCTTGCCTATGAATTACAAAGTAATTCTTGAAAGCCTGGGGTGGTAGTGGTTGCCCTACACATAAATGAGAACCTGTGATCTTGATGTGTTAATGACTGAGGGGTGGTAGCTTCCCTATGTCTACCTGGTGGCTGTGTGCCTAATTTTTTGTGTATCTGTAGATCATGAGTAAACAATGCCAGCCATATTTTCAAATTCTGGGTCTGTGGTCCTTTTTTTTTTCTGAGAATTAGGAATATATTGATGGCCATGTCAGTGAGCCAATGAATATTTCCTGCATGCCTACTATCGGTGTAAGCCCCAAATATGACACCGGAGCTGGGTCACTATATGAACTACAGGAAAAGTGAGTCTGAGGATCCAATTCAAACTATGCTTTGATAAATAACCTGCTAGAGTTCCTCGTGTGTGTGTTTCATTGAAAAGAAAAACTGTGCCCCTAGCACCGATCCATCTCCAACCCGGTGGAGGCCTGGCAGAGTGGCTTCTCTCTGCAAACCTCTCCGTAATGAAGGCCTTCTAGCAGGAAACTGCATCCTGTCTGTCTGCCTCTCACTTTGGAAAACATGTTTATCAACTCAGAGATGAATCATTGCAGCATTTATGCTAAATGGACAATTCAGGGCCACATAGTGATTTTCCACTGCTTCAGCAGACTTTCTCTTCTATTTACATCTGACTCTCAGCCTACTCCTATTGAATAGAGAGCCTGGCCTCCTTCCAGACTTCCCAAATCTGATTCTGGAGTTCCCTGAGGATAGGTCTGATTGGTGTATACTACCTTGAGGGGCTGCTTCAGCTGGCGAGAGGCGTGCTGCTCTGCTCTAATTTGTGTGTTATGGAGATGTCAGCCACTCTGAGTCATCAGCAAACATAAGTTGGAGTACAAAGTGTCCTGAAATGATGTAGAGCAAAACAGAGTCAGTCTTCAGCTTCGTTCTCCCCTGACTGCTGACAATGCACAAGACACTTAGGATAGAGAGTTTCACATTGACTTTTATAATTCCTTAAACGTAATATCTGTCCTTTGTAAAGCAGTGTTTCGTGGTGATTAAACACCTAGGTTTATGAATGAGACAGAACTGGATTCAGATCCTGACACTTACCAGCTAAGTGTCCTTGGGCACATTAATTGATGTCACTAAATGAGTTTCCTTCTGAGAATTTTGTCTAAGTATCCACACTATAGAGTGGTTTTAAGGATTAAGGTTTTAAGGATTTAAATGGAATACAGTATATAAAAGGCAGAACATAGAACCAGGTACAAGAGGAGAGTTCAAAAACTAGTAATACTATTAAGGGCATTCTATTCATTGTCTGTTTCCATAATAATCCAATGTTCTTCCAGCTGCTACTAACATCATTTATTTCTTTTTATTTAGTCATTCCTTTGGCTTAACTCACCACAGCACAACTCTTTAAATCTTACCTTCCCTTTCACCTCAGAACAATCCATTCATCTAAAGGAATAAAGACAGAAAACTATTCACGTCTAAGAAGAGACAGGAAATGAAAAATACTGATATTACTTTAAAACTCAAACACTAACTTTTTGACATTAACTGGACCCAGGGCCTACCAAAAACCTGGGTGTGGTGTTTGCTTTATTTGTTTGTCTTTTGCTCTTGTTTGTGATTTCTAAAATATGAATGGGCTTCAGAATAGGCCATTGAGCACTAAACCATAGAATATTTATTAATATGCCAACATTCATGGGATGTTACATTAGAAATAATATAAATATAGGGCAAAACTCAAAGAAAGCCCCCATTCATACAATAGCTGAAACAAAATCTATTTCTACCTGTAGATGGGATTTACACTTGGGTTTTCAGCCACATTGGCAATCACTTGATATTTGAATAAGGCAATGGCCCACTTTGATGCCACTGTGGATCTCTCTCTTAGCCAATCCCATACTGCTAAAGACTTTGCTGAGGTAGCTACTTGATGTTCTCTTGGCCTTTTCAGTTTCTTAGATTAACTGACGTTCCTACCTCTGGTCTTCAATCAGTTTCTGGGTTTACAATCTCATATATCCCCAAGTTTGAACAGTTGTATTAGTTTGCTAAAGCTACCATAACAAAATACCACAGACTGGATGACTTAAGCAACAGAAATTAATGACCTCACAGTCCTGGAGGCTGGATGTCCAAGATAAAGGTGTTGGTACATTTAGTTGCCCCTAAAGCCTCTCTTCTTGGTTTGCAAACAGGCTCCTTCTTGCTATGTCTTCACATGGCCTCTTCTTTGGCATTCTTTCCTCTTCTTTTAAGGACACCAGTCCTAAAAAGGCCCATACTTACAACCTTATTTATTAACCTTAATTACCTATTTAAAGACATATTTAAAGACCCCCTTAATTACCTATCCAAATACAGTTATATTAGTGGTTAGGGCTTCAACATAAGAAATTTGGAAGAATACATTCCAGTCCTTAACACCCTTGCAGATTATTCATTTGATAAAGATCAACCTCCTTGACCTTGTCTAGTGGTACCTGACATAGCTGGACATTATTCTATAGGTAGCTTCCAAGAAGCATGGAAGCATGACATTCGCCCCAAGGGTAGATCTGGAACTAATGCAATCAAATTACACAGGGCCTGGAAAAGGCTGAGACACGTCAGTTAATTAGGAGACCAATATTTATTTAGTGAGTTGGATTTAAAAATTTTTTTCTTCTTTATACTGAAATATTTCAAACATATAGGAAAATGTAAAGAATAATAAAATGAAACTTAGGCACTCATCCAACTTAATCAAAACTTAAGAGAAAATATTTTTTTTAATTTTTTTAACGTTTATTTATTTTTGAGACAGAGAGAGACAGAGCATGAATGGGGGAGGGCCAGAGAGAGAGGGAGACACAGAATCTGAAACAGGCTCCAGGTTCTGAGCTGTCAGCACAGAGCCCGATACGGGGCTCGAACTCAGGGACCGCGAGATCATGACCTGAGCCGAAGTCGGCCGCTTAACCAACTGAGCCACCCAGGCGCCCCAACTTAAGAGAAAATTTAAGACAATTATTTTAAAAGAAATATAATTATTTTCAAAGAATGTATTTGAAGTCCCTGTGATTTTTACTTTATCATACTTCCTTCTTTTCTTCTTACAGGCAATCATTGTTTTGAATTTGGTGATTTTTACCATCAGGTATGATATTCTTATACTTTTGCTTCATTGAATAGACCGTTGTTTTTGCCATTATTAAATTTCATATAAATGGCATCAGAAGATACATGTAGCTAGAGCTATTTTGTTGTATGTCCTTCCAGGGTAGAATATATCACAATGTAACTATTTATTCTTCTCCGGATGGACATTTACATTGTTTCCAATTTGCTGGTTGTTACAAATAACACTTGAAGAATTTTTGAATCCAGCCTCCTTTCCCAGCGTGTTCAAAAGATCCTCTAGAAACTGGAGGAGAGGAAAAAGTGTTCCCAGGTTTCCAGGTTCCCAGGTTTCTTCTTTTTCTCTTCAATCTTTTGCTCAATTTTCTATGGTATTGACTGCCTTTTCTTATTGATTTTCAGGGGTTTATATATTCTAGATTCAAATCCTTTGTTGGATATATTCATTGCAAATAGGTTTTGCTGGCCTCTAGCTCATCAGAAATAAATTTGTTTATGGTTTATAATTAAGTTTATCTTTTTTATGGAGAGAATTTTAATTTTAATATAATCAAATATATGTTTTCCTTTAAAAGTTTGGGGGGAGGGAGTTGAGAAATCCTTCCCTACCCTAGCTTCAAGATATTCATCTATATTTTTCTTCTAAAATTGTAAAGTTTTATTTTCACATTTAAAATCTTAATCCATTGAATAAATAAAGGTGTGTGAATCTATTAAGAATACTCAATAATTAAATTGGTAGGCATGCATACTTATAATTCTAATAGTTGAAAATTTAAGGATGGTGATATCCTTGCTGCTGTTTGTTATATCTCATTGATTCTTGTTCATAGTAAATTTGTTCCTCGTGGATTTTAAATTTTGTACTATGAACTTATTTTCAAGATTCCTTTGTATGTGGAAGTCCTGTGAAACAGGTTTAGTGTCTTCCTCCAGAGTGGTTCTGCTTTTGGTTTTCTGGACCACTCATGTAGTGTAAATTGGAACCCTAATTCCATATGGTTACCAATTTTCAGTGGAGACACTTATTTTCCACCTGGGCCCAGAGTAATGCTTGTAAGTTTCCTCATGGGGATAAATTTACCTGCTAAAGTAACTATGTTACTCCTTTAAGGAGGGTATATCACTTTGCAGGGTTTAGCTAACTGTAGGATCTCATTTCTGATTTACTATCTCTTTCTTGGACCCAAAACCTCATTCTACTTTTATAACCAGAGCAAAATAGAGTAGAAACCTCTTCCACCTATTTCTAATGGCACCCTCCCCTATTCCACAAACCCACCACCCAATGTGATTCTAGAGCTTCAATACTTTTACTTTATGATCTTGGATATCTCCCTTATTTTCTTGCTTGCTCAGCTATGCATTTAAAAGGACTAAAAAAACATTGTGATCATTCTAGTTATCTTGTTGCTATTAAGTGTTGCTGTAAGTTGATGTTCTGCTTTTCTATTTATAAATGTTGTATATCACATAGATTCACTTAGTGATTCACTTTAATTGGGCAAAGCAGGATTTATATCCTAAAATAAATAAATAAATAAATAAATAAATGTTCTATAGTTTCTATTTTCTGCATTTTTATACATTTTTTTTCCTATTCAGAAGTCACTTGGGAGGTATAGCAAAGGGTTTAAAATTCAGGTTAATTTCCCATAAACAGTACGATATCATGAATTATTTATTTTCAGAATTTCAGCTGACTGCCTAGCTGCCAAATTTCTGCTGTCATGCAAATTGTAAAATAAATACAGTAAGTAAAGCCCAATATTGCATAACAAGAAATGTTTCTCAACTCTACCACTTGAAACTGAGAGCAGGGGCAATTCAAATTTTTCCAATTTATGTCAATAATGTTTTGGTGTCCCACACAGAACATCTCAAGGCACTTTCCCAGCTGATCTGTTCCCAATAGCACTTACCTAGCTATACCCAGAATCAAAGGATTCAGTCTATGTAACTTTTCATATCTCATTCTAGAGAGACCATCCAGGAAAAAAAGTAAAAATCAACCAAAAGTTATTTTATGTATCTCATCTATCTTTGCTGCTTTTTTTCTTCAAACCCCCAATTCTTGTTTGCCCTTGGGAGACTAGTAAATGCCATATGAATAATATAATTAACCAAGTAAAGATCTGCTTCAATTGTTAGTATTCCCAGAAATCTGTTAAACACCTTTTTTTTTTTTTTTACTATGTCATCTCAAGGATTGGATGAGTAGAGACAATATAACAGATTTTCCAAAATTAAAAAAAGATAAAAGTAAGCATTTAAGTGCTTGTCATTTATGCCTTTCTTTTAACTCCACAAACCTGTCCTGTGAAGGAAGAGAGCAAGAGACCCTTCCAGTGTCTCCAGTCCCCACTCAGTGGAGTTCGTAATGTATCTTAAGCAAATGCACTTGTTCATGAAGGTAAGTCATCAGAAAGTAGGTTTTTCACATTTTTCTTCTCTTATAAAATGCTTTTGATTAAAAATAAGTCTGTAAAAAGCTCCAACACATACCTGTCACATTTTTTCTCAGTTGTCAGGAACATTAGAAATCATTTCTGATGGTCATCCAAGTAGCTTCAGATAATATATGTTTCCAGCATAAATCTCTTTTCTGAGAACGTCCATTCTTATTTTCAACTCATATTTTTATTTTAGTTTTGCCTTGACATAAAAATAGTGACATTTGCCCTCCAGAACATTCACACCATCAGTCACTACACAGAACTGAAAGCACTTCAATACATGTAGATACATTGTTGTTTTAGGAGATCTTCTGTGTCTTAAATCTGTTTATTGACACATTTTGCAAATGTGCCAATAGTGAAAACTACATTGTGCTAAATAAATATGAAATTGTTTTATTACTATAAAATGACAAAAATCAATTTCAATAGCAATTAAACAATTTAATTGTTTGGATTATATAATACGTGCTATATATAATATGCCTGATATGCTGCATTTTATAACACATGTTATGATACAAAATTTCCATTAATTAGAACTCTTCAAAAAACAGAATATCCTGATCTGATATCTTTAAGTAGCAGAAAATTGTAGTAGAAATAACTTCAGCATTAGATAAGCAGGTTTTAGAATCCTGCTCCTTCTACTTACTACTCTGAACTTGTCTTCACAAAATCTTTACTTCCATCAAAGTGAAGCATGAGTTAAAAATACCTTCTTTCCACAAAAACAAAACAAAACAAAACAAAACAAAACTACTTGGCACATGTGTTCTCTCTTTTTCCATGTTTATTAAGAACATTTAAAAAATAGAATAAGCTATGTATTAAGTAATAATTAAGGTAAAGTAATATAATTCTCTCTCTTCAGTCTAATTTCATTTTCTGTACTGGTTATAATATTGAAAATAAAAATAAGCTATTGGGACTAAATCAAAATAAAAAGCTTCTGCACAGTGAAGGAAACAACAAAACTAAAAGGCAACCCTTGGAATAGGAGAAGATATTTGCAAATGACATATCTGATAAAGGGTTAGTATCCAAAATATATAAAGAACTTATAAAACTCAACACCCAAAAAATGAGTATTTCAATTAAAAATTAGCAGAAGTCATGAATAGACATTTTTTTTTCCAAAGAAGACTTGCAGATGGCCAACAGACACATGAAAAGATGTTCAACATCACTTATCATCAGGGAATACAAATCAAAACTGCAATGCGATATCACCTCACACCTGTCAGAATGGCTAACATTGACAACTCAGGCAACAACAGGATAAGGAGAAAGGGGATCCCTCTTGCAGTGCTGGTGGGAATGCAAACTGGTGCAGCCATTCTGGAAAACTGTGTGGAGGTTCCTCAAAATTTAAAAATAGAAATACCCTATGATCCAGCAATTTTACTTCTAGGAATTTACTCCACCCCCCCCCCCAAAAAAATACTAATTCAAAGGAATACATACATTCCCATATTTATAGCAGTATTATCTACAATAGTCAAATTATGGAAACAACCCAGTATCCATCTATTGATGAATAGATAAAGATAAATAGATATATACAATAGAATATTACACAGCCATAAGAAAGAGTGAAATCTTGCCATTTGCAACAACATAGATGGAGTTACAGAGTATTATAGGAAATGAAATAAGTCAGTCAGAGAAAGACAAATATACCATATGATTTTACTGATATATGGAATTTAAGAAACAAAACCAAAGAGCAAAGGGGAAAGAGAGAGAGAGAGAGAGAGAGAGGCAAACCAAAAAACAGACTCTTAACTACAGAGAACAAAGTGATAGTTACCAGAAGGGAGATGGATCGGGGATGGGTTAAATAGGTGATGGGGATTAAGGAGTACACTTGTGATCAGCACCAGGGGATATAGATGTATGGAAGTGTTGAATCACTGTATTATACGCCTGAAACTAATATCACACTGCATGCTAATGAACTGGAATTTAAATACAAACTTAAAAAATGATATTGATAGTGAACATAATAACCAATATTATTTAACATTCATCAGTATTTTAAGACTTTGTCAGAATTTTCAATGTTGCTTATAATACTCATCTCAACAAGGAAAGCCTTGGTCCTCTCTGGCTTCTAGTGTCATGACACTGTTGCTATTTCCCAAGTCCCCGTTTGCCCTCAGTAAGTTGCATTCTCCATTGATGGGGCATGAGTTGTTTAGTGGTAAGAACACATAAGGATAGTTGGTCTATGAGGCAGAAGACATTGGTCAAAAGCACTGTAGCAGTTTCCTCTTTCTTCAGATGGGCTTCTGAGGCTTGGAAAAGGATTAACACACATGAAAATATAAAAGATAAAAGAAAATATCTGGAGCAAAAGAGACCTCCTCTTATAGATGTTCTCCTTTATACTAAGATCAGTTTACAATGACAAAAGGGTCAATCCTTCAAGAAGACATACCAGTTATAAGTCTTTAAGTACATAAGAGTAGAGTCCCAAAATACATGAAGTAAAAAACTGACAGAATTGAAGGAAGAAATAAACAATTCAACAATAATAGTTGGAGTCTCCAATATTGAATTTTCAAAATAGATACAACCTCTAAGATCAATAAGGGAAGAGAATACATGAACACTACAAGCCCACTATCTTCAGAACATTTCATATTTTATGTTTTGTTTATGTAAATGTAAAAACAGAGAGCTTCCATTATAGAATAATTAACACTAATAGTTAACATTTGCTAGGTACCAGGTGCTATCCTAAGTGTTTTGCATGTTTCTTATTTTTTTAATAGTCACAACAATCTTAAGAAGTACAAGGATTTATCTCACAGCTGGGAAATGATAAGCAAGGATGTTATAGTATGCATTATGTCCCCCCACTCCCAAATTCTTGTATTGAAATCCTAATCCCCAGTACCTAAGAATGGGACTACATTTGGACATAGTGCCTTTAAAGTGGTAACTAAATGAAAAATGAGACTCTTAGAGTGGATTCTAATCCAGTCCCACTCCTGTCTTATTAGAAGAAGCTCTTTGAACATGGAGAAATGTCAGGGGAGTTCCTGCACAAGAGGATAGACCATGAGAGGACACAGCAAGAAGGCAGCCAGCCATCTGCAAGTCAAAGAGAAAGGCTTCAAAACAAACAAAATACACCAACATCTTGATCTTGGACTTCTGCCTCCAGAATGGCAAGAAAATAAATTGGTTGTTCAAGCTACCCAAGCTCTGCTTTTTCGTAAGGCAGCCTTAGAAAACTAATACAAAGGACTTAAACTCAAGAGTCTGATCTGAGAGACCACAGTTCTAAATACTACTCTAGAATGACATGGCTTACATGATTATTTTTCTTTGTTCTCAATTTCTAAATATGTATGTGTTATTCTAATCCATCTATATTACTAATTCTTACTTTGAACCTTTTTATCCAAACAACTGTAGAGAGTTATTTAAGAATAAAAGTTACCTTAGGTTCTGAGTAAACTTAGCAACCTCAGGTTTTGTGATGGTTCAAAAATGTTGAATCCTATAAGAGACCACCCCTGATTCTGGACCACCCATTCTGAAAGGCATAAAATGATTTTGTTAAAAATTGTTTTAAAGGCAACCTGGAGGTTTCTGAACACTAAAGAATTTAGAGATAGAAAGAATCCCACTTGAATATTTTGGTTACTATAACATTTCCTCCTATAATCCTGCAATGATTTTATCTTTGTTATATGATTATTTGAAGAGAAGAAATCAGGGGCACCTGGGTGGCTCAGTCAATGAAGCCACCAGCTCTTGATTTCGGCTCCAGTCATGATCTCACCATCATGGGATCAAGCCCCATGTCAGGCTCTGTGCTGAGCATGGACTCTGCTTAGGATTCTCTCTCTCTCTCCCTCCCTCTCTCTCTCTCTCTCTGCCCCATGCCCCCATCTCAAAATAAATAAATAAACTTTAAAAAAAAAATAAAGAGAAGAAATCCAAGGGAAATTACTGCCAGTTGAATACTTCCTGTGTATCCATGACCTCAGAAAATCCTGACTAACATTATGAAAGAGTGCATAGAGTGCAAATAAAATCTGAGAGCTTTTTGCCTAGGCTAATACATAAATTATCTGCAAGGGAAAAATAAGTGACAAGGCAATTGTTATTCCAAGAAAACTTACTGTCCATCCCAACAGATGTGGACTGCCTCGCTTAATGTGCACCAACAATGTCTATGACATTTATTATTAAATCAGTAGGTATTTAGCTTGCTACACCCATAATATCTTTTTTTTTTTTAATTTGCAATATTGGAACACATTACATTGAGGTACATGTCAAAAATGTTAGTAATAAAAAACACATCACAAAGGGAACTCCCAAACCATGAGATCATGACCTGAGCCAAAAATCAGAGGCTTAACCGATTGAGCCACCCAGGAGTCCCAAATTTCAAAGTTCTTAAAATGGCAATTAATTTAAAAGACTTTTGCACTATTGATATATAAATACTCTGGCAATACCTTCCTCTACAGAACAAGTAGAAATGCTATATTTAAAAAAAACTATTTAAATGCTGCTAAACTGTCAATAAAATAAGGGAAATCCTCAGAGGATAAATATAAGGCAGGTGTGAGAATCCAAAGAAGGATACCAAAGACTGATGATAGCCATTGACTTGGGATTTTTTACAAATACTGTTTCACCAGAAGTTTTGGTTTGAATAGTTACTGAAGGTATAGGAGATAAAGGAGGAGGCCCTTACAAGCCTGGAGCATTGGAAACACAGAACAATGAATGAATTCAGGACTGCCTAAGACTGTTAGACACTTGATGGGGGGAAAACAATATTTGATTTCCATCATTCACTACATAGAAACATCAATTCCACTGAGGTTGTCAAAGGCAGAGGTAAAATATTATGAAAAAAAAGAGAAAAAAATCATTTCCTACAAGAAAATCCATAGCTTTAACGATGTTTATTAAAAATAAGAAAGACTAATAGTTCAAAACCCAAATTAGAAATTTATATTAAAAAGACAAGATTCACAAAATTTAACATTAAGAGGCAAATTAAAAAAAGAATATAGTGAAATTAATGAAATAGGAAGCAAAGCTGTAATAGAGTTTCAACTAAGCTACATAAATTTATAAAGCTATATAAAGAAGGTCTAAGACAATACTAATAAAGACACATGTGAATAATCTGAGGAGTAGGAAAAGGAGATGAATACAAACAAGGCATATCTATGTTAAAAGGTAGAGATTATTATAAAATTTCTGCAAATCAATTTGAAAACCTCATTGAAAATGGTCACATTCCTAGAAAAAGAAAACAGTAACTGAAACTAACTTAACTACAAACTGGAAATTTCAATTGTCCTAAAATCATTGAGGATATAGGATTAAGAGTTTAAATATTTACATAAGGAAAATGCCAGTCCCAGATCATCTTAACTGAGTTCTGCCAGACATTCAAAGAAGAGATAACCCAATTTTACATGAACTAGCTGCAAAACTATGTTTTCTAGCGATATATACATAAGTAGTAAACTAGAAAGTAAAATTAAAAGTCAACATAATTTGAGATAGTTACCTTTAAACAGGAATCAGAGGGCATTATGTAGAGACATAAAGGAGGATTTAAACTATTGGTAATGTTCTGTATTTTAGGCTGAGTGGTGGATACATGGTGCTCCTTCTGTTTTCTATATGTATACTGTACTACAAACTTTTTAAATATTAGCAATGTCAAAATGCTTTAAGACAGTAAAAAATTCTTAAGCTTTTTAAATTTGATTTTCAATAAATAATACATTCACAAAGTTCAACAATAAAAAAATGTGGAAAGGTGAAAAATGAAAATTTCCTTCTCACCCTTACCTTAATCCATCCAATTTCCAACTCCCCCAACAAACAACAAATGTTATTAATCCTTTATATTTTTCTGCATTTCCTTAATATACAAGCAAATATGAATTTTTTATTTCCCACCCCAGTTTTTTACATTAAGCATAATATATTCTCTACAATACTCTGTCCCTTGCTGCTTTTCTCAGCAACATATTTAGAGAGCTATTTCAGCACACACAAAAAATGTTTCCTCATTTTTTAAGATTTGTATGGTATTCTCATTTATTTAAACAGATTATATCAGATCTACATAGTATCCTTTCCATGGATATATCATATATTTTTGTTTTTTCTTCCAAATTTTTGGTTCTTGGAAACCATTATCCTATAAATATCTTTGGAAATATTTATTCTTGGAAACACATTTGAATATATCTTATGAAATATTTCTCATGTGTGCAAGTATGCCTGAAGGATAAATTCCCCAAAGAGTAGGTGGATCGAAGTACAGTCTCATTTGTAATTTTGATAGATTATGCCAAATTGTCATCCTTCTTAAAAGCAATATAAGGAGAGCTTATGTCCTCATAGCTTCCTTGAAAAAGAGTAGGTTATTAAACTAGTCCATAGTTTCAATTTCTATTTCTCTCATTTTGAGTATGGCATAGCAGTTTTTCATATTTTTAAAGACACTATATTTTCTGGGAACCATCTGTTCATATCAACTGCCTATTTTTCTACTAGGGTTTTCCTTTTCTTATCAATTTCTAGAAACCTTTTAATATATTAGAAAACTTGACTCTATGTCTGTGATATAAGTTGAAAATTTTCCCCAGCTTTTCATTTGCCTTTTGTTTTGATTTTGCTTATGTTTATTCCATGCAAAAATTGTTGAATTTCATTTTTTAATTTAGTCAAATGTACCCTTTTTTAAAACTTTTTGGAATTTAAATCATAGTATAAGGCCTCTATTCTAAGATTATAAAGGCATTCTTTCATGCTTTCTACCAATACTTCTGTGGTTCCCTTTTTTTAATTTGAAATTTTTAATATATTTGAAATTTATCATAATATATGATGTGATGTATGGAGCTATGCAGTTCCTTTCCTGAAGAGAAATCATATCTAAGGTAGATCACTGTCCATTTAGAATATAATAGTATCATAAGTGCATTTTTAAAAATGCATTATTTTAAGAGAGCACGACTCTGTGTATTATTTATATTTTCAGTATCCGTCTAATACAAGGTCTTCACACAGTATTTTAAAAGCCATAAAAAAGCAGTTAAAAAGTCGCATAAATTGATTGTGCCAAGTGATTCCAAAGCCACTGTCTTCCAAAGTCAGCAATAGCAATGCTAAAACAATCTCAAGTAAAATCTGATGCAGAGCCTTTTTTACTCCCTTTTAGTGAACTGAACTAAAGATTTTTTATGTTTAGATTAGCCAATTTATTAAGACCCGCATTTCTCTCCATTTTTTTTAAGATTTCAGAAAATCTAATCTGTTCAAAAGTCTATTCCACAAAATTCCTGTAGGATATCCTATGAGAACTGCCCATCATAAATCAATACAGTAGGGAAAACACCTGAATAAACTTATGGGAAGCTCCCAAACAGTACCTCAGCTCTCCTATACATCTGCATGGTTGCTTGACAGGCATCATGGTAGTAACATCCTGTCCCACCTGCCCTAACTTACCAACAAAATATAGAGAAGGTGCTCAAGAGCTAAGTGGAGCACCTGTGTTGAGATGTTCCCGATCCCATTTTCTTCTTGAAATCAAGGAACACATGCTTCTAAACACAGTAGTTGGCTTTGTTGAATGACTATTTCTTTTAGAGATAAGCCGGATAAAGTTTCATCTTCCTTTAGGACTGGGCTCATCCTGAAGCTATTGATTGCTAAGATCCTGAATGGTTGGGAATAATGGATATGTCCAATCATCCGCCTCTGATTTGAAAATCCCTGAGTCCTGCCCTCTTTGCATGAGTAGATGTTTACCAAATGTAATGCCGGTGGAGAATTCCAAGCACAGTAAACAGTATGGAGAAAATGAAACAGGTTCATTATGCAGGCAGAACAGAGTTACATAGAAAAAGGGTTAGGGGAACAAGGGAAAGTTATTAAAAGGAACAACAATATCACTGGAATGGTTGAGTCTTGGTTCTACCCTTAATTTGTCGTATGACTTCCAGCAAGACAGAGTATTTATAGGCCTCCGTTAATATGCTAATAAAATTGGCAGCTTGGATTAATCTCTAAAGGATCTTCCAGTAGTGGCATCTATTATTTTCAGAGAATGCAAGAACAGAGGTAGTTTTTGGTTGAGGTGAGGGTGCCATAGCTGAGGGATAATAATAAACTTCTTTTCCTTTTTTACTGAAGTGTTCATAATAATCTGTCAGTCTCCATTAATCAAATATATTTGTAATTGGTAAATATTCTCATAATTATTCCAATTAAAATTATGTATACTTACATATCTTTAGTTTTTTTTAAGTCTTGAATTATACATAGTTTCTTTTACTACTCTCGAGAATAGATTGTTAAAACATGTTTACAATGCCCATTAAATGACATAAGAGCAGTTGTGGCAAAATAAGATTTGAAATTCTTTTCTATAGAAAAATGTTTTCAATCACCCTTTAGTAATAAAGTTGTGTAAAAATCACTATTTTTTTCTGGGACTGGCTAAAATCCCCAGTATATATAATCAATGAGGGAAATAAATTTATAGAGATTTCATAAACAAATAAGTTCACAAAAGTAGGCAATCTGAATGGTGTCCATAACTTCCTGCTTCTAGAAACAAGATGCTTTATTATGACCATACTAAATTATGTTTTTTTCCTTCATAAATGTAATGAGTCAATTGTTGATGTTCTTAAATATCTCTTTATAAAAGTCAGTATGTGAAATAACTCAATTTTTCTGTTTATTGATTAACATAGAATCAGCCTGCCCTAACACAAGCGCTCACCTTTAGTGATTTTCTATATGAATGAAAATAGAGAAGCTCCGTTTCCTTAAGACGAAAGTCAATTTTTGGGTTTTTTTTTCTTATATTTCAAAAAGGGAAACTTTTATTTATTCACAGCTCCTTCTAGCTAAGTTATAATCAATATTCCTGATACCCTTATTTTGAGACTTGCACATGGTGAGTTTTTAAGGTATTTTATAATACGACCACTTTATAAAGGCAAAGATTCTCGTTTCACATACCAAGCAGGAAATAATCCTTTTAATGCTACCTACATTAGCGCCTCTGGAGCTACAATGGTCAGAGTTTCCCCTAACAGTGGGACATAGAATACATCCAAACATGTCCAGGAAAATAGTGGCTTTGTGGTTCAGATTAAATGGAAAGATTAAATTGAACAGTCTATCGGAATTTGTTTATCTTTGGTTCCTCTTTGTCTTCTTTTCTGATGAAAATCAGTGTTCATTTTTCAGTTATAATGAGTTAAAGCAGTAGGAAATTGCCCGAAAAGGGGCAAAACTGGGCAAGAGCTGACACCTCTGGGTCACCCCGAGAGGCAGATTGTGAGATGTTATACCCCTGAGTGTCGATGGCCTTGAACTACTACCAGTGCAGAGCAGAAAGGAAGGAACCAAAAACCGTAATAGTCTTCCCCAAAACAGCATGGATATGAGAAGATGATACTGCATTTTTCCATGAAAAGGAAGGGGCCAGGTTATCAAAAATTAGCTCCTGATTCTGTGCTGACAGCTCAGAGCCTGGAGCCTGCTTCAGATTCTCTGTCTCCCTCTCTTTCTCTGCCCCTCCCCCATTCGTTCTCCCTCTCGCATGAGCTCTCTCTCGCTCTCTCTCAGAAATAAATAAACATCAAAATTTTGTTTAAAAAATTAGCTCATATTGTTGAAACAATAATTGCCCCATTTCACAGATGAGGAAATAGGGCCAGAGGTCACACAAATTAAATTAGGTGTGTTCATCACGCTTAACACACTATCTGAACACACTTTCCAGAAGGGCAGGAGCTTTGTTTCACTGCCATGTCCCTGGAACTTAGAACAGTGTCTGGGGCAGAGCAAACACTCAATAAACATCTGTTAATGTTAAAATTAAATAAACTGAAATCATTCAACCCACTCCACTGCTTCGGGGCTGGACTTTATAACTCATGCTGGTTTGTATCTCCATTCCATCATTCTAGAAATCAAGATGTGACTTTACAGTGATTTGGAGTTTATATCAAATTTTATCAAAGATATTGGATCGAGTCAACAATAAATTCAAAATAACATTAAAATATGCCCATACATGTTTAAAATCCATTTGAAAGCATTATATATTCCCATATGCTAACATCAATGCCATATCTCCATATTTTAATAACAAATTTATTCATAGCTATTTAATATGATAGGTTTTCTAAATTTACAGGAGTTTAGTTTATGATAAAAAGATTGAAAGAAATATATACACATTCACATTTCTGAATCTGAAATTTCATTTAGTGACATTTTATTTAGCAGAACTTCATTCATCTTCAGAGATCCAAAGGGACATGAAATAACCTTGACATGAAGTGAAACATTAATACTATGGTTTTAAGAATATAATAGAGGAACTGTAAAATTTCTAAATCCATTTGAAAGCAGATAGAATTAATAAAATTTACCAATCAATATATTCCCAGGATTCAATCATAAAAATGACACATTAAAAAAACAACAAAATTCAGTATAAGATGATATGAACAACAGCATCTTCCATGCACTGTGTATACTTGAACTTGAACCCTTTATTTCTGATGTAATGCTAAACACATTCTTGGAAACTGGCAAAAAAGGATGTCACAGAGGCAAATACCTCCCACTGTCCAGAGAATTCACACAAGAGAATTCTGCCTTTTCCCAAGCACAGGCCATTTAGTCTCTTCTCTATAGAAGGTTTTCCACATTCCTCATTAACCCTGTCATATATTTGGGTAATCGGCAAGAAATATGATCTACACTGATTACCTATATGCTACATCATGCCTATTACAAAGCAACTGAAAGACTGGTTGTCTTCCGAAACATTTTCAAACATCTATTCTCATTTTTCACATTATAGTTCCTTCTTCAATTTCACATTCAACGCCATACTTATTCTCAGTGTCTTGTTAAGAGAAGACCTGGTAGCAGATTGTAAAACTGGAGGCTTGAATTATTACAATGTAGAGAAAGGCACACAGTGCAGTGGAGTAAAGGGAATAACATAGGTTTGGCGAGAAAGAGAAGATAAACTGCAAAGGATAAAAATCAGAAACCTATCACACCAAGAACCAGTATTGAAGATATTTAGTTACTAGATTATGCCGAAGTCAGTCCAAATTGTAGGGATACAAAGTTTGGGGATAGTTAGGGGTAACAAATGTGATTATGAATTTCAGAAAATGATAGCTGCAATTGTACAGAGGAGAAGGGAGTAAACCAGTTAGAATATATGAACAATTCCTGTCATGTGGTGTTAGAACTAAAATTTCCAAATTAAAAAATATACAAAGGTATCAAATATAAAACCCGACTGATATGACTTCTGTTAAAGTGTTGCCAGACTAAATAGTTATAATACCTATTTCTAAGATCATGAAAAGATTATTTAGAAACACCATACAACTTCATTTATCTTGTAATTGTTTCAGAGAAGGAGTGATCATAATTTCTTTTCCCCCTTCTCTTCTCCTCTTTCTCCTTTCCAGTTAAACTAACTATCTTGGTGTTTTCTCTTAATCTAGTTTCCAATATTGGAAGAGTTATGATCCTTTAACTTGCAAATTTTAAATTGGAACTAAGATAATCAACAAAGAACAATTTACTATGGTTTTGACCTCAAAATGACTTTTCATCTGAGCTATCTTATAGTCTTTCCAAAACTGAGTGTAAGCTATGCATATTATAGGTCAAGAATCAAATGATCTTAGAGTAACTTCCAAAGACAAAGCTCAAACAGTCATGTAAAACTGAAGTTCTGGGGTAGAGACCAGATCTGAGGGAGAGGGGAATTTAATTATTGGTTCATGTTTCCATCATCATCAGAGAGGGAAAAATTCCCCTTTTGAAGATGAATAACAAAAAGAGGTTTCTTATTAAGAAAAAAAAAAACTTTTCCTTGGGGTGCGTGGATGGCTCAGTTGGTTAAGTGCCCAACTCATGATTTCAGCTCAGGTCATGATCTCATGGTTTGTGAGTTCGAGCCCTGAATTGGCATGGAACCTGCTTGAAATTCTCTCTCTGTCTCTCTCTGTCTCTCTCAAAAATAAATAAATAAATAAATAAATAAATAAATAAATAAATAGAAAAAAACTCTCCTTAAAAGCATAACATAGCATGCTGAAACAAATTAAGATCTTCATGCAGTCTTTTTGGATTTGCTGCTAAGTCCAGGCACTATTCAAGGTACCAGTAATGAAAGGACAGGCAAAAACCCCTGCTTGTGTGGAGTTCATATTCTGTTAGAAAAAGATGTAAAATAAACAAAATAAATAAGCTATTTGGTGTATTAGAAGGTGATAAAAGTTATGGGGAAGCAATAGACCAGAAAAAGGAAGTATGAAGAACCATAGGGCCATATAATCTTAAATAGGGAAATTTAGAGAGTTCTAAGAAGGTGACTTTTGAGCAAAGATGAAGGAAATGAGGGAATAAGCCACATGGATTTTGGGGAGTTGGGGGAGAGGCAGAAAGAACAGAAGGGCAAAGGTTCTGAGCTGGAGGAATGTTTAGCAAAGTCTTGGCACTTTGCTTAGCAAGGATGACACTTAGCAAGGATGACAATTTGGCCAGAGTATAAAGAGTAGAAGAAATATTCTTAAGAAATCTCTAGAAAAGCCAAAGTCATGGGTGAGAGGGTATATTGCGTAGAACTTTAGAAGCAAGAAATTAAAGTATTTAACAATTACTTTTGCATTACACAGGTGACAAGATGCAACCCAACCAGAAAATCTGCTATTCTGCTCTTCTGGTGCTTACAAACTTCTTACCAACTCTCCTCATTCTCCATCATAAGGACATTGGTTTTTAGTCTTGCGGGTTTTGAGAAAGTGAAATGATCTGAGCTCACTCTCGCTAATGTGTTATAAATCCACTCTAGGCGCCAAGGGCAGAAGCAAAGAGACCAGTTTTCAGATTATTAAAATATTCCAGGTGGAAAATGTTGAAGTCTTGGGACAGGGTAGTGATGTCCTGGTTAGAGAAGTGGTCAGCATGGATATTACATTTTGAAGGAGAGCCCACAGTGTTAGTGAGCTGATTGGATGTGATTTCGAGACAGAGACAGGGAAGAGAGGATGATTGGAAAGTTTTGAGTCCTGGAACCCAGAAGGTTGAGTTGACACTTGGGGAGATGGGAAGGCCAAAGGGGAAGCAGGCTCAGAGTGAGAGAAGAGAAGTTTGTTTTTTTGTAAATGTTAAACGTGACATGTTCATTAGACATCCAAATAAAAACGTTTAGATAAATTAATTCAAAAGAAAGAATATTACTGGTCTTCTCTGTGGATCGAAGATCCAAAAAACATTTCATAATTTTCTATCATGAAAATCTTATATATTTTTGAAAAACATTTACTTAAGCATTTACAAATCAGTAGGCAAATACCCAATCCTATACAACTGACTGATTTATGTTTTTATGTGTATAATGGCACATTTTTTCTTAAAACATAGCAAAGTGTTTATGGTTTCTGATACTTTTATGATTCCAGTTAGAAAAAAAAAGGGGCAGAAGAGAGCATACTCATTTTTATTTTTAGAGAGAAGTGATATTCAGAGACAAGGGTTTTTGATGTTGTTGCTGTGTAAAGACAGACTACACATCAGAGCCTTGACCATCATGTCCCCATGGACTCTTTTATTGGCCAAGTATTTAAGCCTTGATATCAGAAATCCTTGACATTTTGGAAACGTTTTCTGTATGTACACTTTAATACACTTTAATGTACTTTTTAGTGCGGAAAGAATTCCATATCTCTGGTTTTTCTTGCATTCTTTGGTTGTCCTGAATTCATTCCCACTTGTGATGCTTCTTCAGTTGCTGCTAGAAACATGGCCCCTTCCTGACATGGCTTTACAAAGAGGCAGCAATAATGATCCTTAATAATCTCAAAAGCTGTGTACAGGAAAATCATCTGCATCTGAGCCAGAGAAAGTCATAAAGATTATTACAGAGGGTTCTAGCTAAATGTCTCTTTCCCTCATTAGATAACTTTTCATCTATAGGTAAGTTAAATGAGGGAAACTCACATAAGACACAAATGTGTATTTATTAAGCATTTTTTCCAAGTCAGGCTGAATAGTTTTATTTTATAGTTTGAAATGGAGTTATGTTTAATAGAATTTATTTAAATCAATGCTTCTTTATAATTTTGAATGTATGTCTAATCTCATAACTTTACGTCAAAAGTGAAAATATCAGCTATTTAATGGTCATCCGCATTGCTATATGCAACTTAAAAGTTAATTCACTTCTTCATTCAAACTATCCTTTGAAATCTTGTCTAAAACTTACAGAATACTAAAAATGACGTTTTAATTAAATGAAATATGTTTTCTCCTTTAAGCTCCAATCATGTAAATGTCAGAAGATCTCAGATATCCTAACATAAATAGCTAACTAAAATTTCTCTAAAAAGAAAGTTATTGTCCATTTTTAGATGATATTTTAGAAATTTACATTTCACAGGTGCAACAGATCCAATACTACCAAATTCAACATTCACCATATGCAAAATTATTTTTTAAAGCAGAAATGTATTTATTCAAAAATTATATTATACCATTTATAATGTTGGATTGGAATAAATCACTCCCTCAAAAGGTCATAGGTATTTAAACCAAATAGTAAACAGTGTGCTTGTATTCTTATGTAGGACTTTTATAAATTACCTCTTAGACATCTTGTTTTGTTTTCTTTCTGGACAGTTTGGGAAAAAAAAGTATGTGGTTTTGAAATTTTATTTATCTTCTAAATAAGTCTGAAAGCTGAAAACTAGATTAGAAATAAGACAATGCTTGAAACTCTATTATACGTAAACCTTTATAGTCCATTGCAATTTTTCAAAATAGTTGGGGATTGATGAACTCTTGAAAGTTCTATTAACATTTATTTCAATTTTCACTGAGGTCTCTCTCATTCACCACAAAAATAATTTTGACAGAATAAATGAATTGATATCATTAAAGATACAAATATTTGCATTGAAACTTGAAACTAAGCCAAATACTGACCAACACCTTCTGAATTGTAACATGTCCACTATCTACTAGAAAAGTGCATTCATTGTATTTAAATCTATGCATATTTGGTTTTTTTCTTAATTTAAAAAGTATCATTTGCACCCTCCACCTTTGAAAAACAGTAAAATTTGGCTGTTTCAATCCACAGAATTGCTACTTTATATTTTTTCCCACAATGCAAAGGAATAAATTCCCACACTTATCACAGAATAGACTCCATAATAGTATCTCCATGTGTGGGGTTAACCTATGGATGTTTACAAAATAAAAACTTGAACTTGTGAAAACTTACATTCTTTAAGCCACTAAGATCAAGATACAATAATGTTTCAAAGTCAAGTCTCCTTTTGTAGTCTTACTTATTTGCCCCCTTTCAACTAGCAAATAGTGTTAAATAATTCCAATTGCACATTGCAATCAGTTTTCTTTCAACTAAAATGAACACAAAAAAACAAATCCTTTTTACTACTGAAGATAATTACACATCCTGGATATTTAGCCAATCTTGTACTTTTGTGCCAATACATTTTATGTAACTTGCTGATTCTTAAATGATCTAATGGTATCATAAATTTAAAATGCACCACTATTTTTTAGGCTATATATCTATATAGCATACTTAAAAAAGAATATATGCCTATGAGCTTATTGATGTAAAAATGTAAATACTATATCTGAAAGTTCAAATATCATGCCAGACCTTTGCTCCTTTTATTTTGTGTGTTGAAAATCACTCTAAAATGTCCTGATGGCTGATGGCAGCTTTTCAAGTAATCATTAATAAATACACACAAAATAAGAATCAAAAAAGTTATTAACTAACCAGATCAGTTAGACATTTAGATACAACCACAGAATACATAGCTTCTCAGCAGGTTGTCTTCATATAATTTCTCTAAGGGGTCACAGACACATCCATAAACCTTTAGGTTGTTTGTAGAAGGAAAGGAAATCTGTTTCTGAAGATACACTCTGCCATGGCTCTAAGGGTTTCTTTTTGTGAGTGATAAACATGTTCCCCGAGGTCTAAAACAATGCTCTATTTTCTTGATGCATTAGAGGGACCTCTGCTCCCTCGGGAATAGTACAGAAACTTCAAATGTTTACTTTAACAATGTGACCTAGTTAACAATATTAGAGAGAACCTAGCTGCTTGGCTTTCCTGCTTATGAATGTATGAATTTCAGTATGGTAAAATAAACAAGCATTTTTCTGTGAAAAGACTCAAGCAATGTCTGCCTACACTAAGCAAACTATTACCAAAATAAAAGAAATCATGCATGCCCACTTCAAAAACTTCCTTGAACAAATACTTGTATATTGTTTTAGCATAATGCCAGACTTGTCAATAACGTGTTCAAGTTACGGTATTGAACTTACACAATAAAGACTTATACTCTATGGGAATGTTCAAAGCAAGGCCTCGATATCTTTCTTCAAATGACATTTATATTTCACCCTTATGACATAGATGCATGTATTTACTTTTCCAAAGAGAATATAAATAGAATCCATATTCTAGTATCACTGCTTTATCTCATTTTTAAAGAGGCACTTCTTCATATTTCTTAGAGTGTATTTTCACGATAATCTCTTCCTTTAAAAATATCAGGCAAAAATGTGTATAAATATCACTGACAATAAAAGGAAAGTTATTTATTTTTAAACTAGCTTTGGAAGCAGCCGCCCCTGAAACAATGGGAGGAAGAAAGGATATAAGAACTAGCTGGCAGAACAGGCAGGGTGAGAGAAGTATGAACAACTGGCCTATTCCAAATGAAATGTGGTAATTCTTTGAGGTCTACTATTTTCAATAACGACGGCTACAAAAGTAAAGCATAGATCTCAAAATAGGCAAATCCATGAGGGCAAACAGCTGTGTGTGTGTGTGTGTGTGTGTGTGTGTGTGTGTGTTGTGTGTATGTATGTGGGTGTGTGTGAGACAGAGAGAGAGAGCGAGACAGAGAGAGAGAGAGAGGACTATCACAATTAAATTGAAAGAATATGGGGGTGCTTATTTACGAAGTTATGTGACAATAGATATAACACAGAATATCGCATCAGGGAAAAGCATCCCTAAACGGTGCAAGTTAGCTGGTGCTGAAGGGAAAATTTATAGAGTTGACCAAATATCCCTTGACCAAGCAGCTCCAAAAACATTCCTGGAAAACGAGTCTACTCACAGATTGAACTAGATAAAGCAATTTCAAAAGGCATCATTGTTGTAATTTTTTCATTCATTTAAAAATATTTTACACAATGCAGCCAACTCTGAATTGCTCATTTGAAGAAGAACAGACACACAGCAATGGGAAATGAAGTTTCCAGATGTTGGGCAAGGGAGATAGTGGGAATCATACTTAGATAGGTATGTATACACATAAAATATGCCTTTCTGGTTATTTTTATATATGACACTAGCCTTATGAGAGGGGAAAGAAGCTGGCTATACTGGTTGACATCTGAAGCCGGTAGAATCCTAAAAAATGCCAATAAATAGTGTATTTCAAGAGAAACACATGAGACTGAAAAGTTGACAATCCTTCTGTACTTTGTTTCTCTTTTATCCTAATGCATCCTATTGCCTAACACTTGCTTCTGTAGTATATGAAGTCCAAGACTATAAAATGTACATCAGGTAGGCAAAAACGTAAGAATCTCATGGGTAGGGTTCTAACAAAGATAAGAGTTGCTGTGGCTTTTTATCCCCAGGTCATTCTAATCTCTATCATATTTATGGGCAGGGCAGAGTACCTGACAGTTGTTATTCTTCTGCACTTCCTTGAGGTTGGCATTTCTAAGATGTATTTCAATCATATTATTTATGTATAGATTATGTATTTTTACAAATTTTAGATAGGCCATCAGTGAGACTGCAGATTGGTGTCCTGATCTTGATTTTAAGCCTTTTGGCTATAGAATTGTCACTGCAATTTTTGAAGCTTTTGGCCAAAAATATATAAAAGCAGCTACATGCCTTTATTTCTGTTGGTTTCCAAGAGCTCCTTGAGATATGTTTCTTTCAAAAGAATATTTTAGTGGTAAATTTTCGATCTCAAAAATTGTCACTCTGAGAGGTGGTAAAAATCTTGCTTTTTCACACTGGGATTTGAAATTTAAAGTAAGATTTTAAAAATGTGCTATAATTGTACAATTTCTATGAAATAAAAACTAAATAACATAAGGATTCCACATCTAGATTTGAATTATAATATGCTATCTCAGATGCCCTCAGAAGCTTTCATTATGTCTTATGGATGCAATATGTTCCTTCAGTCTTTTCTGAAAAGAAAATCTGTACTTACAGAGTCATTAAGATAATTACTTGGATTTTTGAGAAAAATTGTATTACTCTTGGTCACCTAAAACCTATGTTACGTTGAGACCTGTTGTTTTTTAAAGGAAAATTTTTTTTCACTAAAATGGCACAGATTCAAGATTGCATTACAAATTAAACTGGAATTCCCTTAAACAGGTTCACTGAAAGTCTATTTCACTAAACATCATTTTCATTAACTTTAGCAGAAGTAGTTTTCCAGAGTTAGTATCTCACATAATCATTTATAACATCTCTAAGACCATTGAATATTTATGATTTATTTTATAAGCCTGTCACATCAAGAATTTATTAGAGCTCAATAAAAATATATATGTGCATGTGAATATATATGTTTATGTTTCCAACCAGTGCACAAGAATTAGAAATTAGCCCCTTATCCGTACATGGCAACTTTTATGCCCAAAATTAGCTGTCAAAACACTATTCACATATGAGTTCTCTTTCTCTTGGTCAAAGAGTTTTGTGGGGGGAAATGTTCTTAAAGTACATTAGACAGGGATACAATGGGGTCTTAAATACTACATTTGACCTTAGCCAAAAGGCCGAGAAACGATACAATGGGGTCTTAAATAAAAGACACATTGTGAAGACAGCAGTTTAAAAAAAATCCACTCTCTTTCAGAATTCGACATCTTAATATGGGGAACATATCTTTTCACAAGACTCCAGGAATTAAACAACATGGAAGAGTTCAAGTGTTTAGTTTACCAGCTCCTCTGCCATTCCTTGTCTCCAAAATTCAAGGCCAGTGATAGTCACTAAGACACATTTTGTGTGAAATGAAAATCACTAGACAGGAAATACACTTATCATACTAATTTCCTAGAATCATCTAGTTACCTGTGTCCATTAAAAGTACATTGGAATATGACAATTTCAGAGAAAAACAATGAAACAATCACTATGATAGCTGAAATATGGCTTCATAGGAAACAGGGCTACATTTAATTAGCTTCCATTGCGTATGTGTCTTTTCTGGTTTTTGTTATAATTCATATCACTGGTATGGTCTCATGAGCCAATCTTTTCCAATTTAAGTTACTACCAAAGTTTACAAACTTGACATGAAGATTACATTATATTTACAAAGAACTTGGCACTTACAGAATAAATTATTGACTTTTTTCTTTAACTCCAGACCAGGGCACCCATGGTTCAGGCAAATGGGAAAGCCCAATGCCTTATTATATATTATGCTACATTAACATGAATAAATAAGTTTCCAGCTGGTCATTCTTCCACAGTGCTGTCCCTGTTGCTGAAAACAAGTACCTTCCATTTCTAATCCATGGAGAGTGTAGAGAATTTATCAGTCCAGAGAGAGCAAAGGTTGCATGTTTTCTTCTTCATTTTTATCCATGCGTTTTAGTACTGTAGGATCCACTACTGACTGGGATCTGGAAATGATAAGGCCAATGTCAGAGAGTTATTACCAAATAATCATGTTCCCTTCTCTGTCTTTTCTCCATTATTACTGCTCTCATGGATGCGGATTATCTTCCCTACATCAAAGGCTTTATGAACTGAGAATGCTGCACGTTTACAGAAAGACATGCTTACCATGGGTTTTGCATCAGAGGGAGAAAAAAATCCCCTCTGAGCTCTAAATAAAATAATGAGCAGCAAAGAATTCTAAATGTACCATAATAGGCTTAAGTTCTACTCTTCCCAATCGATCAAGAGTCTTTTCTTTGAGAGTGAGAATTTATAGCGTAGGACAGATGGATGATAATAGCACATCCCCAAGTGGAAAATTATTACAGTGAAACTATTGTTATGAGAAATGATGTAGAAGTGATAGGAGCCTTGGTTCCTGTTTTAAAGAGCTCTTGGAAACAAATTCAACACTAATGTGCATTTTAACCACCTTTCTAAATGTTTATTTATTTATTTATTTTGAAAGAGAGAGTGAGAGCAGTGGAGGGACAGAGAGAGAGTCCCAAGACAGACTTTGCGGTGTCAGCGTGGAGCCCCATGCAGCACTAGACCTCACCAATCGTAAGATCAGAACCTGAGTGGAAATAGAGTCCATTGCTCAAACATTCAAGCCACCCAAGCATCCCTAACCATCATTTTCTATTTTGGATGACCACAATAGGGAAAGAAAAGGAATCAAAATTTCAATGTGAGCTTTTGTTAAATTTCCCACTAGAGCATCTGAATAAAATCAGTCTTACTCTGGAAAGTTTCATGAAACGATTTAAGGCTTTAAAAGAGTAAAAATCCCTCTTGTTGAGGCAGCAGCACTTTGTGATTACAAGAGCAATCATTCGAACTCCTTATACATGCCTTTGACAGTAGGTAGGGATTATATCTCAATTCATCATTAGGAAACAACTTGAAACTGGGCAGGGGGAAAGTCAATGAAACATACTACTGTTATGGCAGGAAACTGCATTCTTAATAGCTATGGCATTAAAGAAGCAGCTGCCCTTTTAAAATTCTCCTCAGTAATGAAGTTCCCCCCCCCCCCCCCCCCCCGCTGCATTCCAGCCAATTGGCTATTGCTGTGGCAATATGCCTCTTAGCAGACCTCATTAACTCTCAAAAAAAAAAAAAAAGACTGTAAGCTAAAATACAACTGCACATGCTAATGAAAAAGAACAGCAATGGAACTAATTATCAAAGCAAAAATAATTATAGGATTAACTGATTAATTGACTCTTTTATTTAAATAAACCTAAATTCATCTCTAAAGAGGGAGTGCAAAGAAAGGGGAGGACATTAAAATAGGAATGTTTTATTTCCTAAGTCATTTTCACTATTTTATCTCAGTAATAGGTTATACATGTGTATATCAGAAAGGAGACCAACTAAAGTTGAATGAGCAGATGGGTGAGAGAGAGAGAGTGGAGGGAAAAGAGGGAGAGGGACAGGGAGGAGAAGGGGAAATAAAGGAGGAGGAAGGAGAGAAGAAGGAGGAAGAAAAGAAGGAATAAGGGATTGTGTATCATTTTTAAAGGCAATAATAATTTATCTTCAGAAAAATAATTTTTAATGTTTATTATTTTGGAGAGAAAGAGAGACAGAGCATGAGCTGGGAGGGGCGGAGAGAGAGAGGGAGACACAGAATCCGAGCCAGGTTCCAGGCTCTGACCTGTCAGCACACAGTCCAATGCAGGGCTCGAACTCAGGAACCAAGAGATCATGACCTGAGCCAAAGTCAGACCTTTAACCGACTGAGCAACCCAAGCGCCCCATATCTTAGGAAAAATAATTTATTTGATGAATAAAATAACATTTTAACACAGTGGAAAATGGCACAAAACACTTAGGAATTAGACCTTTAACACTGTTTTACTTGGACTCAACTAAAAACAAACAAAAAAATGGTCTCCTAAGAAAAATCCATGTTAAAACAAAAAAAATTCATTTGATGCCCTGCACTAAAGTATTAACGTGACTACTAGTAAATTCCATAAGCAGGGACATGATCAGTTTCTCTCCTTACAGTAAACACAATGTGTATCACAGTCTGTTACACAACAGGATCTTAATATCTTGAATTCTACCCAATAAATAGTTTCCATAACTGAAAGAAGTTTGGTATTAAGCATTTAAAAGCAAGAGTAATAAAGATAAAGCCATTTATCCTATAAAAAAAGAAATTCTTAACAGAAAATCCATTTTAAAATTCTCACAAAGTTAGATTTATTCTATAAATGTTGAAGCATAACCTAATAATATTGAATAAGTACATGCCAAAGCTCTTCAGGCAGCACAAAGTGCACAATTTA
The DNA here is from genome assembly GCF_018350215.1 of Panthera leo. NCBI lineage: Eukaryota > Metazoa > Chordata > Mammalia > Carnivora > Felidae > Panthera > Panthera leo. The sequence continues at coordinate 110,236,013 of NC_056683.1, read as the reverse complement.
AGCATTTGCCAAAAGGTTCTATGAAAACATATATCATACACACACATGTGCACACACACACATACAGTCTTTTAAATCCTTAAGTTCCTTGACTATTTTTAAAGAGTGATTAGAGAATATGGTTATTTTAATATTTTAAATTACAGTGCACTATTCAACCTGGGATTAAATTCTTAGTTTGCTTTTATCATGAACTACCAGTATCAGAATTGTTGGATGATGAACGCTGGCTCCATATGTAGAACAATTCCTCAACAAAACAAGCCAGGCAGAAACGATTTCTGATTAAGATTTTTTGGTATTTAATTGTCCCAAGTGTACCATTATTTTAGTCCAGATTTTTTTTTTTTGCTGTGTTATACAAAAACAGCAGGGCATTTTTTTTTTCAGTTCATTTATTTTTGACAGAGAGAAAGAGCATGAACAGGGGTGGGGCAGAGAAAGAGGGAGACACAGGATCTGAAGTGGGCTCTGCACTGAGAGCAGAGAGCCAGATGTGGGGCTGGAACTCACAAACCGTGAGATCATGACCTGAGCTGAAGTTGGATGCTTAACCAACTGAGCCACTCAGGTACCTCACAACAGGGCTATTTGTGCAGGATCATAATTGTGCGGGATCATAAGTGAATGTGTCTGTTTCAGCTACAATAGAAGGAGTTGTTTATCATTAACTCATAGTATATGGGAACCTTCTCCACATAGCCTCTACTATCTTTGCAATGAATAACCTCTATTTTTTTTTTGCATGAAACCCAATAACTTAAATTTAATCACTCAGTTGTCATTTATTCATTTATTATGCACCCACAATGTTGCGTTATACCTTTGTGTTTAAGAGGACAGATTTTGGACAGAAGTGGATTCCAATTCCAGGTCTGCTATTTGCTAGCTCTGTGACCATGAGAAGGCTATTTAAACTTCCTAGATTTTGTTCTCTTAACTGTAAGAGGGAGAATACAACACCTACATCATACAGATGTACTAAGGATCAAACTCAATAATGCATGCATAAAGTCCAGCACAAACTTTGGCAGGTCACAAATGGTAGCAGTTAAGGAAACGACTGATGGAATTGGATTGTTGGTTTTCCAATATTAGCAGTGCTACTTTGTGTCTATGTGGCATGTGGGAGTTACTTATCTTCTCTTTATCTGGATCTCCTCACCAATGAGAGAGGAATAGTTCTAACCTATTAGTTGTTTATAGAAGCAAACAAGTCAACGTATACAAAGCATTAGATGGAGTTTGACATGTAGTAACAACAGATGTGGAATATTATTCAATAAAATCAGAGCTCATATTACCATGGCAATATTAATATTGCTACTCGCTCAACTGTTACGTGCCTACCCTGGGCACTATCCTAGGTACTAGAGATATAAGGCAAAAGACATTCCTCCACTTTGAAACACCCACAATCTTTTGAACTTTGTATCTTTTCATGGACTATGGTATTCCTCCACAAATTGACACAGAGGCAGAAAGTCTTCTTCCTACACCTCTAGCTAAATGCCCCCAAAGGAGGAAATATCTACAAGTCTTTGGCAAAGGAATGATTTTTTTCCCTCTCAATCTAATGATAATATAAAACTGGGGGGGGGGGGGGGGGGATAGAGAAGAGGAGACAATTTTCTCCCATTCTTAACAGGGAACTGCCATTCCCTGACTTAGAGAAGATGAGACTCAAGTGAAATAACTTTCTTAGGCTCATTCTTCACAAGTTTTCAGATAGCACCCTAAGAACTTCACATAATACAAAACCTACCCCAAACAAAGGATGTCTGAAATTCTAATCAATCCATGTCAGAAGCAAGAAACTCAGGGTTGGGAGGTCAATGTGCTGTGAGCCAAGTCGTCAGAGGACAGAACGGCCTAATTAATTGGAGAAGAAAATCAAGATCCAAAAAGACTTCAAAAGGTGGACAGACTGAGCCAAATCTAACAAGATGGTGTTAATCAATTAAAATTGTCTGCTTGGAGGAAAAAGCTAAACACAGAAAGAGAGAATTATGAGGATATGGATCTGTAAGTAAAGAGCCTTCTAGTGTTAGGGAGCTCAATATGAGTCAGCAATGTGCTTTCGCTGCCTGAACCACAGCAATAGAGTCAAAAACAGAAATCAAAGGAAGCCACTGAGGGCAAAGCTAGGGTTCTGGAACCTAAATGCAAGTAGCGATAGCATCAGATGTCACCTATTCAATTCTGGACATGGCATCTAAAAGGGGCCACTGACAGCAGAGCACTCCTTCATTCACTCCACTGGTACCCAGTGAATACCCTCTCTTTGTGCCAGGCCCTACTTCAGGCACTGGCAATTCAGAGAACAGGACAGACAAAGCCACTGAAGTCTTCATGAAGCTTAAATTTGGGGAGAGGAAATAGAATTAAATAAAATCAGTGATTTGACAGACAAAAAAATAAAGGAAGTGACTGATAAGGAGTGACCAGAATGAGGAGGATGTAGAGTTGATTAAGACCAAGTGGTTGAGGGGCACCTGGGTGGCTCATTCAGTTAAGAGCCTTGTTAGAGTCTCTGTGAATATGGAACAAAACTGTGCTGACATTACCTTGTATGACTTTATCTTTGACTTAACTTTCTTAGACATATACTGATGGAGGCATAAAAGGATTTAAAATCCCACCAAATATCTATTCCCCAAAAGTATAAAACCTGGAGTTAACTGGGGGCACCCTCACACTGGCTCCAGCCCACTGCCCAGCCACCTCCAGCATACCTCTTCATGGACTTGGGAGAGAGTTCCTTTTCCACCTCTTTTACAGGCATACTGTAGGAGTCCACATTGTATTCACTGTCATCATCGTACTCGTGATCTAGCAGTGTTCTTGCCCATGTTCCCATATCATAAGGGGGCAGCATTCCTCCAAACTCAGAAGGCAGGATCTCAGGATGAATTAGTTGGTGTAGACTGTTCAGGTTGTTACCATGCAAAAATATCTACAAATGCAACAAGGGTGAGGGGAAACACACACAGGAGAATAAATACAATCCAAAGGCTAGGAGCAGGGATTGAGGCTAGGAAAAGCAAAAATAAGAGTTTTCCATGTCTGTTAAAATATCTAAGTCCTTCATCCACTCTGTAAAACAGACAGGGATGGTATAGTTATACTAATATTTCATATAAAAATCCTGAGGCATAGGAATTTTAAGTAGTTTCTAGAAAGTCAGAGGGTGGTTGGGTTAAAGAGCTGGAACCCAAAATTTATAGTTTGAGGTCATGAGTAGAATCCAATGTGCATATTGATCTGTACATCATCCTGATGTTAGTTGTGCAGAGCTAATGGTGTGCATAATGAATGCTGTTAAAATAGACCATTCTCATAAGGGACTCATCAACTGTAGAGCCCATCCAAGTTATTAAGCCCAAAAGCTGTTACTACTTTGGCTTTTTCTTTATCATCAATAAAAATAAGAACACTGTAACCACTAAATTACTGCTTTGTAATGCAAAGTGTGTAATGTAAATAAAAGTAGATTAGCATTATCATAATGAAAGGTTGAGTGAAGGTTCACATCCCAAAGGACTTAAGTTCTATAATGTTGCCAGCATCTTCTCTACTAGTGGTTTCTATATTTATTGTTCAAATAAAAATAAAATAATGGAGTGAAAATGTAAAGATGTATGTATACATTAATTGTTGGTATTACTGTCTACATCTAGCTTTTTTTTTAACTGGAAAATTATTCAAGCTACAGATGCAAGATTTATTCCTCCATGAATTGCTACCTCTTTCCTCTTCTTTCATTTCAATCTCAAAACTATAGATTGGTCTCTGAAAAAGCATTGTTGTCATCTCAAATAATTTATAGAACATTTGTTTAAGGATTATAGTTTATAAGTAACTTAGAAATAGTCACTTATAGTTTAAAAGTGACTCATATTTCAGGTTCATGATGAACAAACAGGCTAATATATTTATCTTTGCTGTCTGTATTTTTAAAGTCCGCTAAAGTAAATATATGGGAAAACAAAGAAAAACTAGTCTACAGTATTCAAACAAAATGATAGGGATGGGAATGATCAATCAACAAGTAATTTCAACAGATTATGGACCAGTAAAAGCAGGTGAGAGAGGGTCACTGGCCAAAATAGGCAGAGGAAATGGCTGCCTGAAATACTTGATGTGGGGCCAACGGAGGGAGAAGATGCCATCTGCTGCCAAGTACATCAGGCCAATTGCAAACTTCACACACTTCCACTCCTCTTTGCAGAGCACAACAGTCCCCCTACCTACCCCCACCACACACATACACACACACACACTCTTAGGTTCTTCTTAGGAGAAATTAAAATAATTGAGGCCGGTGGTAAGTTAAGTTCTGGCACCTGAAACTCTTATTTTATTAGTTATACAATCTTATTTCATTAGATGTGTTTCTTCACGTAACAAACCTCCTTTCAAGTCACGCATGAGTTATCATCATAAATCCTTAGGGAGGTAAATGGAATCCTAGCACACTACTTCCTCTCTCTTTGCTAACATTCTGCTACCTCCTCCCTCAACATCATTTTCAGCTTTGGCCTTGCTTCCTCTTTCACTGAAAAAATAGGGCAACCAGATGAGACCCACCCACCAGCATCTGTGTCCATATGCTGTGCCTCCGCTTCTAGTACAATGGAAAGATAAACTCTACAAAGGCCAACCTCTCCACCTGTGCACTAGAATCCATCTTCTCTCCTCTACTCAGTTATACTGCTCAAGCAGTTCTTTCCAGTCTCTCTCACATCATCGCACTTCCTCCGTCTGGTGGATCTTTCCCATTAGAGAACAAACCTGCCAACTCTTCTCTTTCCATTCCCTCTCGAAAAGACACACAAAACCTCTCACGGCCAGATTTCTACTTCCAGTTATTCTTCTATTTCTCTCCTTCTCTTTATAACAAAACTCATCAAAGAAGTTGTTTATATTCACTGTCCAAATACTCTAGTCCCATTTTTCCTGAATTCGGTCCAAACAGGCTTTGCCTCCCACGATAACATGGAGATAGTTCTTGTCAGGCTCTTTCTCATTGCTAAATTCAGTGTCCGATTCTCAGCCTTTATTTTTCTTGAACTCTCAACAGCACTGGATATAAATGACTCTCCTCATTGAAACATTCCCAGCATCTCACGATTTTCTCCTACTTTGACAGATGCTTCTTTTCGGTCTCTTTTGCTGATTATTCCTCATCATCCCAACATCTTAATGTCACAGACTTCCAGGCTTCAGTTCTTGGATTTGTTCTCTTCTCTAAGTGTACTTACTTCTTGGTGACCTCATTCAGTCCAGTGGACCTAAATATTGTCCATACACTGAAACATTTATATATCAAATCCAGACCTCTCCTTTGAACTTTATATCACTATTTCTACTCTCTACTTAACATTTCCACTTAAAAGTTCGATGGGCACCTCAAACTTAATATGTCCAAAACTGACTCACAACTTTCTTCTCAAAATCAGCTCCTCCCTGTTTTCAATGTCAGTTAGTGGTATGACTGCTTCTAATTTCTCAGGCTAACACCTTCAACCCATCCTTAATTCCTCTCTAAGTTGTCAGTAAATCCTTTTGGTTCTTTCTTCAAAATATATCATGAATCTGAACATCTGACCAACTCCACCTCTACAACCCTAAATGAAGCTATCATCATCCTTCAAACTGTATTACTGCACTAACCTTCTAATTGTTCTCCCCACTGCAACTCTGGCCACCTGTGCTCTATTCTTAACACAGCGGCCAGAATGACCATGTCAGATGATGTTATTCCACTCACAATTCCCCATTGGCTTCTCCTTTCTCAAGGAGTAAATCCTGTAAGGTCCTCCATAAACCTCTTCTTTGAACACACCTACCCCTTTACTTCCTGGTAAAGCATACCATGCATGCATTTGTCCCAGGACATTTGCAATGGATGTTCTGTCTGAGGATTTTTGCCTTTAGATATTCCTATGGCTTATTCTCCCATCTCCTGCAAGCCTTTTCTTGAAAGTCTCCTTTCAGGAAGACCTCCTCTGGTGAGCCTTTTTAATATCATAACCCTGCCCAACCTGGAAAGTTCTGTCCACTTTCCCCACATCATGTTTCTTTATATCATTTCTCACCATCTAGCATATTATATAGTTTACTTAGTTTTACTGTGCATTTACTGTTTTGACAATTCATAAAATACTGTCATGTCTCCAAACCCAAGGTTTCTTGAAAAATATATACTATATGAAGATTCCAGAACTCTTAAATGTGAATGCACCTCTGGGATGGGCAAAAGGATGCATTGCAATAATCCAACTATTTAATTTTTGCTTTAGATTTTTCTTTGTTTTAACTAGTTGTTGATAGCGGCATGATTTATTAAAGTTTTGCTATTTTTTTTCTCCTTATATTTTTCTCTTCCACCATTTCATTCAGGAAGTCTTGTCTTTGTGGGCTCCCTAGCCTCAGTGTACCTTACAATTCTATGAATTAGCCTAAATAATGCTTCTATTTTATTTCCCTAAACCATGCCATTAAAGAGATTATGGCAAGTGACCTGAGTGGAAGGGAGGAAAGTGAAATACATTTGGGAATTAGCAAGGAATAGCAGAGTCCACCATATGGAGGAACAGGTGGAAATCTGCACCCATCAGTAGGGAAAGCTATATCCTGTCATCTCTTGGTGAGTGGCAAGACCACAGCCCTAGAATAGCTGAAGGGTGCATGAGAGTTGAAGCCTAGCCATTGGTTTCTAGCTTAATTACAGATAACTTGGGAGCAGAAGGAAACCTTTATTCAAGGAACTAGTACTGGCTTCAACAATGAAGATGTCAAGTGGCCATGATGGATGGGAAGTTTGGTTCTGCATGAAAGACTCCAGATATCAATGAGATTTGGGGAAGAAGGGACCCTTCTACCACTTCGGGTTCATATGCCTATCCGTCCAGCATGTTGGAGACTCAAAGTCAGATTTCATTTAATGAAAATAAATAAATAAATAAATAAATAAATAAATAAACAAACAGAAAATCAGGTGTTTCCTTTTTGTGACAAAAGATTCACAATTATTCCTTAAGTTTTCTTTTACCAGTTTTTCACAGCATAGATTTATAACATCTGAGGAAGTGTTTGAGTAATGTGGTGATGCTGAATGCATCACTTGGAATACCTGTAAAGAAATATAATTGCTTTGTACATTACATTAATTATTTAAGTAAAAATTAAAAGTGTTTTAACCTATAACTATTTATAAGTCATATAGTTTTAATTAAAATGGTAAAGCTCAGATACCTCACTTCCATCTGGAATAATGCTACCAAAGAATTTTTCTAGGAATTGTCAAAACTGTTCAGTTCACTCAAATAACCGCAAACCTGGAACTTTCCTCATTTTTCAGACTTGATCCTCTTTAGTCTTTTTACAGAGCAGAACATTGTGCTCAGAACAAGTCACCCCTGTACTCATAGTCTTTCAAAGTATTTCTCATTTCACTCTGACTGAAAGCCCAGACCCTTGCAATGGAATACAAAGCCCCATGTGATCTGCCACGCCATACCCCCTTCTATCCCATCCTCTACTACCCTCCTCAGCGGCTCATTCTGCTCCAGCTTTCTGAGCCTCCTTGCTTTTGCTAAGTGTATATACCAGGCATGTTTCTACCTAAGGGCCTTTGTCTTTGCTATGCCCTCTGTCTGGCACTGTCTTTCCCATAAATCCACATATTCAGCTCTACTACCTCCTAGCTGTGATTTAGAGCAATTTGCTTAACCTTCTGTAACTCATTTTCCCATCTATAGAGGGAGAAAAATAACAATGCTTCCCCTTGAGCCATTGTTGTAAGGATTAAATGAGTTAACATATGTAAAGTACTTAGAACAGCATGTGGCATAGAGTGAATACTACAGAAGCATTCACTAGTATAATACGTACTAAAAGCCCCAGCAGGTGTTTTGGATCACCTGATCATCTCTTCATAAAACAAAGTTTGAAAGTGTTACTTGTGAAGCACATCAATACATTTTTCTGAATTCTAACATGTAAATTAATTTGACTCTCACTGGTAGAAACTATTCCTGATATAAATTATAATTGTTTACAGAATTCTTCCTCCTAAACTACTGAAACATTTTCAACAAATTCATATCCAGAAGACCTTCTGCTCACTAATGCTTGATACAAACACATACTTAACAATTACTTCTCTTTTATGCTCACAAGGAGGCTTCTACAACATGGCATGGAAATACCTGAAGTGCCTTCTCATTCATTGGGAAACATGGAAAATTGCCTTCAATAAAGATTTAGAAGTAAAGCATACTTTACTTTGGAACTAATCGTTTGAAAATTGGTCACAGCACGGTGATAAAAATAGCTCTAAATCTGGAGATGTCTGGATTCCTATACGAGCTTTATAGCTGTGGAACTGAGTAAGCAAGTTACTCCATCTTAAGACTTACTTTCCTTAGCTCCGAGATAGGAGATACTGCTTACTAAATTTACACTTCAGAAACTTTTGGAGGCTAAAATGAAATAATGTGCGTTAAAACACATTTTAAAGTCTGTATTATTAATAATAATGAGAAATGCGTTCAGCATTTATCACGTACCATGCACTGTGCTAAACGCTTTATATAAATCATCTTATTTGCAGAAAAAATGATTATTTTGTTGCATGTACTTTGAATATCCTCATTGTTAAATGAAACCGAGCCTTAGAACTCAAGTAACTTGCAATCTAAACAAATATTAATATTTTTAAACATCAGCATTCTTTCTGAAATGTGTGATCGATCATGATGATCACCACAAAATTATATTAGATTTCACAAAATTCACTATATTCAATATGATACACATTGTGAAATAACTAGCATTCATATATCCACTAATAAAATGATAACTTTTCTCTAGATCTTACTTGAAATTAGGTGTACTAATAACAATCTAGTAACATGGCATAATTTTTTTTTTTTTACTTTAAACTGGGGCTTTATCATGAATGTACTGACATGTTCTCCCAATTTGTGGGAAAATAGACAAGCAGGCTTGCGGGCTTTTGAATATTTCTTTTATATGGTCTTTAAGAATTTTTAAATATCTTGTATGTTGAATATTTACATGCAATATAGAGGTACATTTACCACACCTGATATTATATACACATTATGCATCATAATTCATTGAATGTGGGAGGAGAAAAAAGTATAAAAACAAAGAAACAAACAAATACCCTTTTCCGAGTCTTCTCCTTTAGGAAAGGCCGGATCACGGTATACAGGGCATGGATATACCATGGCTGATTGACAAAATGAATTCCTCCAAATCGTGCTGGGAAACTATCCTAGAGTAACACGAAGCGGGGAGAAAAATCAAAACATGCTTTAATATATTGAGAAGGCTTAAGGAAATCATATGGTATATAAATTTGTTATTCCACACACTTAAATGAGATTATTTGTATAGTTAAGATGAATAAGAAAGACCCTTACCATATTAAACATTATAATGTTCATACCGAAAGTGAAGCAATATGTAATAAAGCAAATCCTTCTCAAGAACAGTTAATTACTAACTTCAGCGCTTTTAAGAGTGCCATATTTTAAGCCTACAAATTGTTAACAGTCATTATAGGCCAAGAAGAAGAAATAAATACTTTTATTTATTTGTCAAATACTGAATCTAGTTAGATAAGTGTTGTATTTAAATCATTTATATTTATATTAAAGTGTACCTAATTTAAAATATTTTATTAAGTTCACTGTAGTCAACAACAATGTGAGCACCATTATATTTCAAAACTCACTTTATCTTATTTTGTCAACTTCATTATAAACATTCTCCTTCCCTTATCTCAGCCATAAAAAAGGGGAAACAGACTTACGCAAAATAAAACCTTAGCGCTGTAGTGTAAGAAATTTGGGGTTGTATTTTGCTAGGTTAAATTAAGTCAAAACCCTTTGAGCTCACCCCACAGGATGAAAACGGGCCTGTCAGAAAGCCACCCTCCTCTTCAACAAGAACTCACCTGTGTAAGGTTCGAATCTGAAGTGACGTAGAGAGGTAGAGAGGGCTTTTCTTCCTATCTGTAACTAAATAGGTGCATCCCATTCACTCTATAATATGAAGGGAATCCTTCAGCTGAATGAATTACAACATCTCACAGTGCACTTGAGGAAGCCACATAAATGGACTGATTCTTGCTACTAGTTGAAAAATTCCACACTGAACTGACTACAAAAGTCTTCTTTAAAAAAAAAAAGGGCTATACCACTAGAAGTCTCTCTCAAGGCGTATCATGATAATTAGCATTCTTCTGGATTCTATTTAGAGCATGAATGGGAACAAATGAAAAGTAAAGGAACTGAAATAATCAGATGCATTTTTTTAATTTAATATTTTCTTAAACAAGATTGTCTAGTCAAAAACACACATGGCATAACCCCATTAAAATATTTTAGTTTTGGGGGGACACTGGAACATTAATAATTAATTCGTGGTTTTGCATATTGATTTTCAGAGCGAATAAGCATTTTTTTTTTTTGCCAAGCGATATCTATCTCTGAGACTAACACATTATAAAAAGACAACGGTACTGGCTGCCTAGGTGGCTCAGTCAGCTAAGCATCCAACTCTTTATCTCGGCTCAGATCATGATCTCATAGTTTGTGAGTCTGAGCCCCACATCGGGCTCTGCACTGACCGTGTGGAGCCTGCTTGGAATTCTCTTTCTCTCTCTCTCTCTCTCTCTCTCTCTTTCTGCCCCTCCTCTACTTCCTTTCTATCTCTCAAAATAAATAAAAATAAACTTAAAAAATAAAAAGAGAACAGTACTAGATAAATAAATAAGAATAACTAAAGATAAAATTTGTCTCCTTTAATGCCAGTGTCTTACTTCTTTTATAAATACATAGTTTTCATTTATCAAGAAATTATTACAATAATAGAAATGAATCAGATAGAAATACAGACATAGTATGTTTTTAAGTTATCACATTTTTATACATAAAAAGAAAATAATGTATATACAATAAAGAGAATGCTAAGATAAACACCCATGTGCCCTCCACTCACCTTAAGAAATAGAACATGGTTAATAACCTTAAAGTTTATTGTATTCCTATTCTTTGATCTTCTACATTTTAAAATTTATATTGTAATTCTTTTGCTTATATTTTATTTTATAAACATTATAAATATATAAATATAATATTTTACTTGCTCTATAGTTTATATCTTATATATTTTCTTTATTTTTATATATTATAGTTTTTGCTGGCATGTATATATAGATTTTAGGGATATATGTGTTTATATATATGTATGTATATATATATGTGTGTGTATATATATATATAGAGAGAGAGAGAGAGGGTTAAGTTTTCTAACTACTTAAACTTTATCAAAATGTTAGTGAATGTATTTTTCTGTTGTCACATAACATTGTTTTTAAGGTTTCCTGTATTTGAGTTTTCTACATGCACAGGTATAGTTCATGGTCACTATTGTATAGTATACCATTGTATGATACCTCACAATTTATTTTGTATTGTCAATGCATGGTGTTTTCCAAATATTTTGTCTGTTTTGCCATTACCAGTACAGCTGCTCTGCAGACTTCATTCTTGGACATGTCTCTTGGGCATGTTCAAGTGTATATGTGGGGTATATATCTGAACTGTTAACACTGAGTCAGAGTGTAGAGACTTCAGCTTTACACAACTGGTAACAGCAAGTATATCAATTTATACCCCTCCTTCCCCCAGCAATGAGGAAAGTTCCAGCTCTTACCCATACCACACTTGGTACTGTCAATCTGTTGAATTTTGCCAATTTATTGGGTATAAAATAGATTTTCATGTAACTTTAATTCCCTAGTTACTTGGTCTTTGCTTATTTTAATTCCATCATTAATAACATTATTTAGTAACATAACCATTTAATTAATACATACTTATTTTGTTTTATAGTCCTTGAGCGTGTGAATTTGCTTACTGTCTCTACTGATCTTGCTTACAGTATCTTGTTTATGGTGAACTTATATTTGGCTAATATTATCCATTGGGAATCCTGAAGGAGCTGGCTTGAGGATGCTTTTCCCCAGATGAGATCTGTATCAGCTCCTACTCAGTGCCATCAGCTTAGTTTGGCTTTAATTTAATTTCCCATCTTGGGGTTTCTGATTGTACAGTGTATATTCAAACCTCAGCCTCATGAGATAATTATGGCCTCAGACTATCACAGAAGATAATTACCATTATTATTAATACCAATATTATCATTATTATTATTTTCCCACCTGCTTATGGGAAAGGCAGAGAGGTTTACTTAAAGGTTTCCTAGCCAGCAGTGATTTTCCTAGCACAAACCTTCCCTAAGGGTGCCACACCTGGAGGAATGCAAAATCTCCCATCTAGTCCCCCATTTACCCTCAACTAGTGCAAATCTAGTCTCTGCTTCTGCCCACCCCACACCTTAGGCAATCATTACACTCTAAATCTGTAGGCTCCTGCAGCCAACATTTGCCTCCAGAACCACCCAGGCTTCACTTAATCCCTGGGTTTTTTTGTTTGTTTTGCTTTGTTTTTTCAGTAGACTTTGTGTTCTTGTCTCAGGGTCCAGAGGCAGGTGAGGGGTAGGTGTGATTCTTTTGCTGTGATTTACCTAACACCTTTGTGCTTCCTGGCAGGAAGATCTTCGAGAAATTTTAACCTATTGCATTACCTGAAGCAGAACTACTTGGAATGCTTTTAAAATACACTCTTGAATGAGCATTTAATCTCTAGAACAAAACTGAATAAACACCAGCTATCAAGTTTTATGCCAAGTGTTTAAGACAGTGATTTTTAAACAAAATCACACAGAGGCCATGCTTCTTCTATTGAAAAATGAATATGCACACATATACACAAAACTTAAGCATGAGTTCATGGGCATTCTTGACTGTATCTTTACATAAAGAATGACTTAATCAGTACCAAATCACATTTAAGACAGGGTGAAAGTGGAGAACACTGACTTTGCAATCAAATTAATCCAGGTTAAAATTCTGATTCAATGCCATCTCTCAGGCATCAAAGTCCAAAACAAGGATGACATAATCCCTGATTCCTTCCTTCTCTTTACTGTGATGCCCTTGTTTCCTTCCTCTCTCTCTTCTACTTGTGGTATTACAATTACACATACGTTATACCTTCTATAGCTGTCCTCCAGTCCCTGGATACTCTATTCCATTTTTCTTTTCAGTGTTCTTTCTCTTTGCTTTTCAGTTTTGGAGGTTTCTATTGATATATTCCCAAACTCAGAGATCCTTTCTTTAGCCATGTCCAGTCTAATAGTAACTCCATCAAAGGCATTCTTCATTTGTTACAACATTTTTTATCTCTAGATTTTTTTTTCTTTTTTAGACTTTCCATTTCTCTGCTTATACTATCCATCTGTTTTTGTGTGTTGTCTACTTTATCCATTAGAGCAGTTTGCTCTGACTCTTCAAGTTGTGTTTTTAGACTTTTTTTAGTATACTTTATAATTTTTTTCTTGATAGCCAGACATTATGTACCAGATAAAAGGAACTGCTGTAAATTGGCCTTCTGTAATGTGGTGGTGAGGTGTCATGGGAGGGAAATGTTCCATAGTCCTATGATTAGGCTTCAGTCTTTTAGTGAGTCTGTGCCTCTGGACTGTGAACTCCCAAGTGTTTCTCAGTTGTTTTTTTTTCTCTTCCCTTAGGTGGGACAGGTAGCCTAGAGTTGTGTATTTCCCTTCTGCCACCGGAAGGCTGGAGTGTGGTATCTCCCCACCCCTAGGTCAGTTAGGTTCTATTAATACCCTTGCAAATTATGCTCTGGTTAACTAGCTTCTCCTGAGGGCAAGCCCTGTTAGGAACAGAGGATGGCAATTGTGATGAGCACCAGGTGTTTTATGTAAGTGCTGAATCACTAAATTCCACACCTGAAACTAATAATACACTAAATGTTAACTAAATGGAATTTAAATAAAAACTTGGAGAAAAAGGCAGTAAAAATAACAGAGTGCTCTGGCATATTTCAAAGGTTTTCTTCTCCTTTCCCCTTGACACAAACACAAGGGGATTTTTACCTAATATTTACTGTGAGAACCTGGTCCAGCTCCTAGAAGTAAATCTCACAAAAGCGTGGATGGCCCCCCAAGACTGGGCCCCCTGGAATTTTTAACTCTCAAGTTCATTCCCAATGAGACTCCAGCAATTTGTCATTCAAATTTCATGATGTCCTGCCTGGACACTGATTCTCACCATGGTTTGTTTCCTGTTAAGAGTCTGCTCCAGTAAGCCAAGACTCCCTGTGTTCACCTGTCTGCCCGTCCAGTCTTGTTGATAGTGGTGTTCCCTGATACCTTACCTCTCTTGTGAATCTAAGAAGAGTTGTTGATTTCTCAGTCTGTTCAGTTGTTTACTTGTTAAGACAAAGTGGCGACTTCCAAGCTTCTCACAAACAGAACTGGAAACCAGAAGTCTGATTCTCTCACTTCCAATCATGCCCGAAGCCCTGCAGTATTTATAGCTTCAGCTCTGTGTAGCTTCATATTTTCATATTCACCCTCATGACCACAATAAAAACCCAAACTCCACTGTGTCCACTCCCCTGTTTGGCACCATGTCACTTCCCTGCAGCCTCTTCATGTCTGTTTACGTTCAAGTGTAGTTTTATAGCATGTTGACTTTGTTCTCTCCCTCATGCCTGACATGGCCTTCCTCCCTCTTTGAACTGTCTTCTTGTGCTGATCTTTTAAGGCCTAGCTCATGCAACACTATCTCAAGGAAGCTCTTTTTGATCTTTTCTCATTTTTCCATGCCCTACTCTCTCCGTGAAAAGTCCATTCTCTGTCATCACGAGCACAGTGTCTAAGTATCTTAGCGTACTTGCCACAAGACCCTTAAATTTTCTCTTTATTTGTCTGCCTCCACTACTAAACTGTGAGCTCTGAGTGTGCGATTGTGTGTTGTATATGGTCTGTTGGTGCTTGGCCTGGCATCCATTTCCACCCACTTCATGCCCCACCCCATAGGGCAGGAGATGGAAGGCTAAAACAAAACAACTTTAGAACTGGGATTCTAAATAACAACGTTCTGTCATTCTGTCGATGAGAAGCCCTTCAGCAAGATTTGAAGAACCAGTCATTACATTTACATACAGAGGCCACCATTACATTGTTGCTGCAGTGGCAGCTGCTAGGCAAGCTCTAGAGGGGCAATTCTTTATCGCAGTGTCTGAACACTACCTTCCACATCCTAGGTGGCACTTTGGAGAGTGAGAGACCCCTGGGATGGGAGTAGTGAGAGGGTGGAGACAGCAGTTTCTTGACCTCTAGATCACATCTGCACGGCTGTGACCTCAAAACCAAGAAAGCGGACATAGTCTGCTAATGACATTGTCATCCCTCCCGTTCTTCCAATGAGGTTTTAAAGCGTGAACTCCCTGTATTTAAATCCATTTGTCTTTGAACTATCCAGAGAGATTTCTGTTTTGTGCATCGAACTCAGTTCCAGACTGTGTGTAATTCATCTTCACATTCCCAACATTTTGAAAACGTGTGTGTATGTGTGCGTGGGTCTGTGTGTTTGTGTATATGTCCTATAGCAAAGCTAGGTGGATGTTTCTTGAAAAGAATAGATTCTGATATTTATTATTTAAGTAAACTATTTAAGTAAACTGAGCCACAATTTCCTTATCTGCAAAATGAAACATTTAATAGGACTGCTAACAGCCAACCATAGCTGTTAGCCATTAAACACACCTCCTAAGTACTGGGTTACCATATTAATAATCTATTTTTTTACTCTACACATATAGAAATGACTATGGAGGCAATTTTATAATGTGGTTTAATGGGTAGTTATTTGGTCCTAAAACACTGCATAGTACAAAATAATAATCAAAATAACAATATACAGCGTGCTGATCATTGACTCTGCTGGCCACAGTGTTATTCACGGGAGACAATGAAATAAGAAGTACATTGCAATTAGTGAGAGTGCAGTCAAGATAGGTGGAAGAAAGTTAACAGAATTTCTACCTTCTGAAAGCTTTTGGCAATTCACCTGCTCCCATTCATTTTCCTCTTGAGTGGTAAACTTTGTTGTGCTGGTTGCACAGATTATCTTGCCTGAATGCTTGAGTTAATGGAAACTTGGCCCACCAAAGCTCCAGTGGAATTCAACATTTCTCCAAGCCTCTGTTGACCATATGCTCAAGTAAATATCTTTCTTTGGGAGAAGATAGATTTGGAAGTACTCCCTTCATGCAATATGTGAGTTTCCTTAAAAGTTGATTGCTATTGCAAACAATTACAAAATGATATCAATCAAAGCAAAACCTCTACCTTCTCCTCATTGGCATATAAACAATATACACATTATAGATATTAGCAGTATGGGCACTATATAGAGAGGTAAATATATGTATATGTATCAAATATACATAAGTAAGTTATTCATATATTTCTAGCAAAAATATGTATGCCTTACATGTCTAGCTATTCAAGAAGAAAAATTAGAAAATGAACCATTAATATATTATTCAATTTTTTAATTGATTCTGATGAAATAAAAAATTACATGTTAGGATAATACTATTACAAGTAAATTGTTAGATCTGAAAACACATAAATCAAAATAATGTCTGGTGTAATCGCAGTACAGTTTGTAGTCATAAACATGAACAAAATGAACTCTTCCGTGAGAATTAAATCCACAACTTTGGTCTTGTTTCACAAGATTGTCTAAGGTTCATAAAACGATCAAGTGTGTTAAGAAGTATCCTCAGTGTGAACATAGGCAAAAATTGTATGTGTAACTCACTCATTCAAAACCAAGTTCATTAGCCTTTTTTAAAAAATATAACTTATTATCAAATTGGCTAACATACAGTGTGTGCAGTGTGCTCTTGGTTTTGGGGGTAGATTCCCATAGTTCATCACTTACATACAACACCCAGTGCTCATCCCAACAAGTTCCCTCCTCAAGGTCCATCACCCATTTTCTCTTCTCCTCCACTCTCCCATCAACCCTTGTTAGCCTTTTTTCAATGCTTGTTTTTCTTTTCTACCTTTACGGTACTTTTCTGAAGCACATAATTTCAACTATTATGTGCACTATGGCAAAGTGCATACAGTGATAAGTCAATACCTAGAAATTACTCTTCTAATTCCATAACTCTCTCTCTAAAATTATACTGAGATTAAAAATATTGCACTATTCTGTTAATGTTTTTAGTACAATTAGAGAACATGATTATTGTAGAAATTCTGAACATCAAATAATGTATAATTTTTTTAAAAAGCTACTCATAACCTTACCAACCAGAGACAAAAGCAATATTTAGGCATCTTGGTGTGTGCTTCTAATTTTTTTTAGTTAAGCTTTATATAGATGACATGAAATTCTATCTAAAAGCCTGGAATTATGAGAATAATTATGAGAATAATTTTTACAATGCCTCATAGGAATACTATATATATATATATATATTATACATATATGTATATATATGTATAATATATATATATATGTATATATATGTATACTCTTTAAAAATATATATATATATATACAATATACATACAGTATATATACAATATATATATATACTCTCTAAAAGTGTGCCCAGGTATAGAAAGAAGAAGGTGGCTATTATAGCAGATGGTACTACTAGTTCCTTAGATCTTATCAATATTTCCTTCAGATATATTTAAACTTATTAAGATTGGTCTGCTTTACAAAGAAGTGTTAGGAAGAGGAGAAATTGGGGAAGGCATCCCTCAGGCAGAAAGATCTAAACGGCAGCCCAGAACATTGAAGAGAATGGAATGAAACTACAAGAGTGACTAGTGAAAGGTTGCCATTGTGAGAATACAGATCTAACATTCTGGATGGTTTTAGGAAAGGCTCAATTAAGAGTTCTGTTAATAGAGAATTCAGAAAATTTTATTAAAAAGTTTTCTTGGCCAATCTAGTAAAGAAAATCAAGACATTGCCAAAAAAAAAAAAAAAAGAAGGAGAAGGAGAAAACTTTGATGTGTCTTGATGTGCTAACCACACCATATTTTCCCAAATATGTCTTTTGAGGGTATTCTTTCTAGCTGGTATAATAGCATTTGTATACTTATATCTACCTTTTTGAATGAATGTTGTGTAAGCTATTTGTATACACACTCTACCTATCTTGTAAAAGGTTAAGATTCCTGAAGAAAGTCACGTTTGCCCTACTTCCAAAGCCTTGCTTCCATTCCCCACCTCTAGTATTCTGTGCAGTGTCTGAAACTAAAGAGAATAGAGCTACCTCTATAATCTTATATTTTTAGTCTCATCAATACTAGACAGGCAAACCTAGGCAAGTCATTCCATTGCTTTCATGAGGTAAATAAGGATTGTTACCAAAATATGCTAACTAGCATATTTTGCCAAATTGAAGGAAAATAATCAGGAAACTATTTAATGACCAGCTAATTGGAATGTCTTTTTCTATGCATGCTTCATAACTGGTAATGAGCCATGTGTAAATGGATGCAAATAACAGATGGAAAACAAAGGCTCTTGACCTGGTACAGAGAGATAGCAGTTTAAACTGGGGAGTACAAATACAGAAGGATGCTTCTCCTCCAATCTCTTAACTTCTAAATGCCCATTAAAACCTCATGCTGCCCAGGTAGCCAGACAATAAAGGAGATGGGTTAGATACAAAGTATTGTGTAAGAAACAAAATTTCACCCAGATAGGTATTGCTCTGACATGTAGGGAAACAATAATTATTAACATTTTCTATAGTTTACTTAACACTTAAAAGGGAAAAATAAATAAATGGTTAAAAAATGAATAGTCAATTCTTGATAGAGGAAACAATCAGCCTTCAAAGATATATCACATTGTATTTCAAAACAAGCACTTAGAAAGCTTTTCTATTTGATGAGCAATCTCTGAAACAAAATGCACACAAATTACATGCTTAAATTCTAATGATTTCTCAGCAAATAGTGTCTTAATTTTAATAAGTGTTTTAAGAAACATGGA
Source organism: Panthera leo (assembly GCF_018350215.1). Lineage (NCBI taxonomy): Eukaryota > Metazoa > Chordata > Mammalia > Carnivora > Felidae > Panthera > Panthera leo. Next base: position 110,217,001 of record NC_056683.1, on the reverse strand, counting down.
TTAACTGTGATGGATCATTTAAAAAAGTAATTAATAGTATACATTAACTTTTCATTAATGGTATTTTTATAATTAAATTTTTTTAAGATATGAGGGGCACCTGGGTGGCTCAGTCACTTGAGCATCTGACTTCAGCAGGGGTCATGATCTCACAGTTCATGGGTTCAAGCCCTATGTCAGGCTCTCTGACTGTCAGTGCAGAGCCCGCTTCAGATGCTCTCTCCCCTCTTTCTGCCCCTCCCCCCCAAATAAATAAGTTTTTAAAAAGATTTAAAATTTTATGGGGCGCCTGTGTGGCTCAGTTGGTTAAGCGTCTGACTTTGGCTCAGGTCATGATCTCACAGTTTGTGAGTTTGAGCTCCCCATCAGGCTCTGTGCTGACAGCTCAGAGCCTGGAGCCTGCTTCTGCTTCTATGTCTCCCTCTCTCTCTGCCCCTAACCCACTCGCATTCTGTCTCTGTCTCTCTCAAAAATAAACAAACATTAAAAAAAATAAAAAAATAAAAAAAAATAAATAAAGTAAAATTTTTAAGATATGAGTATATTTTGAAATGATTTTGCCCCCCCAAATGGTAAAATACTAATCTAAATATGCATTAAAACAAAGATACCTTCTTAGATTAAATTTTTTAATTTAAAAATAATGTCCCTATTTGCATTTGCACACTTTACATACATAATATCTGTTTGTTTTAAGACCTTTGGCAAAATGTCAGCTATTGTTTAAATTGTCTATCATGAATACAGATGTGTCAACATGTATATCTCTTAAGGGTGGTCAACAGAATATGCTCTCCCCAAAGGCAAATACATATCATTTATAACATTTTTAATTAAAAAATAGCCATCTCCCCCTATATAAGTAAATATTTAGCTAATGAATATTAGCTTCATGACACTGTGACTCCTAGTAATTCTCTTTTGCTCTGTCATTCTCCTTTTATAAAATCCAATTCCTATTATAGAGATGTGTTAGATTTTCTCTTTTTCAGTTTTGTCTGAGGGTGTCCTCTGGTTTAATTTTTAAGTTAATTAGAAGGGCGCCTGGGTGGCTCAGTTGGTTGAGCGTCCGACTTTGCTCAGGTCATGATCTCACGGTCTGTGAGTTCGAGTCCCACGTCAGGCTCTGTGCTGACAGCTCAGAGCCTGGAGCCTGTTTCAGATTCTGTGTCTCCCTCTCTCTCTGATCTTCCCCGTTCATGCTCTGTCTCTCTCTCTGTCAAAAATAAGTAAACATTAAAAAAATTTAATTTTTTTTTTGGGGGGCGCCTGAGTGGCTCAGTCGGTTAAGCGGCCGACTTCGGCTCAGGTCATGATCTCGCGGTCCGTGAGTTCGAGCCCCGCGTCAGGCTCTGTGCTGACAGCTCAGAGCCTGGAGCCTGCTTCGGATTCTGTGTCTCCCTCTCTCTGACCCTCCCCTGTTCATGCTCTGTCTCTCTCTGTCTCAAAAATAAATAAACGTTAAAAAAAATTAAAAAAAATAATTTTTAAGTTAATTAGAAGTGGTGCCCATGTACAATGATGCTGCCGGATATTCTCCTTTATAGGGTGCATAAAAGAAAGCATGAAGGGACTTACTGAAGGGCTATGTCTTCTCAACGCAAATCACTAGGAAACCTGCCATAGGATTCTAAGGTGTTAAATAATCATGGCTTTTAATTGTGAGTGGACATATGCTGTAGGAAGCTCAGGTCTCACGCGAACATTTTGAATGCAGAGGGATTGGATTGCATTGCTTTCATGATGCTACAATCAGCATCTATTGTTTGGACTGAGAGAGTCTTTTCACTTCGATTCAAGAGGACTAGGAGGAATCTGCTTGGGTCACTCAGAACACAGTGGTGGTCAAGGGCTACTCCAGTTTATAAAACTGAAAGTCTAGAGAAAAGCAAGGAGTTACACTTTCCTCATCCAAGATAGCACATGATTATCATCTGCTCAAAGTGAAAACAATGTAATCTTAATATAGACCATCATTTCTAAATTTTTACTTTTGTTTTAAAAATCTTAAATAATGGTAAATTTGGCTTGTTTAAATCTATAAGCAACCCCAATTCCTCTTCAACCAGTAAATTACCATTTATAAATAACAAATACAACAATCGCTTATAAATAACATTTAAATATATTGTAAATAACAATATAATAACTTGTTTTATCCTGATGCCACAGACAAAACACAATGTTATTCCTTTTTTTTCCTTTTCCTGCTAGTTATGAACACATGTATTGAAGGAATCCATACACTCTTGGCTTCTAGGTTCCAATGATAAATCTACTTACCCACAAGATAAATGAGTCTCTGTCAGCAAAATATCCCTGCCACATATACAGAATTACTAAATAGAACAAAGAGACTATAATGGAGAGAAAGCCTCTTAGAGTACACTATGACTATATGGTCAGGACCTCTGAAATTCGTGGACTAGAACTGACCAATCTATCTCAAAATCTCAAGTATATTCTAATTCTAGACAAATCATTATTTTGTTATTTTTTCCTGTGCCCACCATTAATCAGTTAATGCTGGCTAACAGGGCTTCAAACACAACCCTCCTTACCCTACAGGGGTCCCCGGGACACAAATTCTGGTGTATTCATTTAGATAAATCCCTACACCTAGATAAAATTCTTAAATTACACTGATGACTCACTTTGCATGTGGAGAGGAACATCTGAGTCTTTTGGGTTTTCTTTTTTTCAGTAGGCTCCAAGTGGAGCCCAATGCAGGGCTTGAACTCAAGACCCTGAGATTAAGAACTGAGCTGAGATCAAGAATCACATGCTTAACCAACTGAGCCACCCAGGTGCCCCGATCTGAGTCCTGACTAGGGTAAAATATAGGCAATTTAGTGGGATACTAGATAAAATATTCCTCCTTAAAAGAGTTCTTTCTAGCCAAAACTATTTCTTAAAGTAAAACCAACAAGGAAAACTAATTGCAATACATTTAGCCATCATGTAACTGAATGGGCAGGAAGATCTTTCTTTTGTGAAAAAATTAAGTGTGGTGTTCTGCCCAGCCACTTTTTCTGTCAGAGAAAGTTGATAACAGATTGAAGCAAATCACAGCTATTGAGCCTTAACATGGAGACACAAGCTTATTTAAGTTTGTCGCTGCGGGTGTGTGCCTGGTACAGGCAGAAGTCAAGACAACCTGGAGAACATGACACCAGCCATTGTCACAACTCTTCACAATCCATGAAATACAAGTTTCAATCAAGTATAATAGCAGGAGAGAAACCAAAGTAAAAACTACCAACTTATAAAATTGTCACATCATCATGTTTCTAAGTCAGGTTCTTCTATTAAAAGTGAATGCATAGCAAGAGTAACAAATAATGGTGACATTTCTAATCAAAATAAAATATGTAGTCATTTTCTATGACCTGTATCTTGAGGCCTGTAGCTCCAATCTCTAAGTCAGCTGCAACAGGCCTTACTATCAATAATGGATTAGGTCTCTCACTTGACTTTTAAACTACTTTAGTAACACACATTCAGAAGTGCTGACATTCTCATATTCAAAATTGCCAAAGGGGAGTTAAGCTGCAGAACTTCAGCTAGAGGAATTGAGAAGAGCAAATTATAAAAAGAATTAGGCAGAAGTCCTTAAGTGGATATTTCAAGACACTCCTGCCTACATCAGGCATGTGCAACTAGACCAGATTGTTTTTAATGATGAAACTCAATCCTGCAAGGGTTTGGCAAGATGGGAGCCATCAGATTCTTTTGAGGGGATATAAATTGGTAAAACATTCCTGAAAGAAACCTCAAAATATACTTCTTTTGTTTCCTAATACCAGTATGAGAAACCAATTATAAGGAAATCATCATAAATTGGGGTAAAATTTTATGTACACCAATGTTTCATACATATTTTGTGGTGAGGAAATCACTGGAATCAATTTAAATTTATTTAAAAAGAAATATAAAAGAAAATATTTAGGAAAATATATCAAAATATTAACCTGGTTAATTCTGTGTAATTGAATAATAGATGACTTTTATTTTATGCTTTGTGTATTTTATACTTTTCAAATGTTCTAACATGACCATGTACCGTACACAAACACACACGCTTGTAAATATGTATAATAGTAAAAACATTATCTACTTTAAAAATATCAACACAAGGACAACAACATAGCCCTCTAAGCATCTATTAAATTTAGCAAATATGTACTGCACACTACTCAAGCTTGGGAAATGTAAGGGGAATGTGAATGAAGCAAAGTCCTAACTGAAGAAACTTATATAATACTGGTAAAGAGAGTAAGTAACATAAAGCAAGAAAAAATAATTTCCACAAAATGTGACTGGGTTTGAAGGAGAGAAACAATTCCATACTGAAGAGAAAATTTGGAATGATGATGAAAATACTCTCCAAAGAGGTAGTACATGGAATAGATCATGGGGCACCAATGAGAATCTGGTACTTGTGGATGAGGCAATGGAGTGAGTGTAAGAGTGTCCCAGGGAGAAGGAGCAGTAAAACCAGAGATGGGAAGACTGGGCCACTTTTACAATATAGTTTTCAGGAATGTTTGTCAGGAGTTGAGGGTGAATGTGAGGAAATGGTGGCAGCGTGGCTAAGAAGACAGTTATGGGGTCTACTTGGACCGCCATCCAGGTTGTCTTGCCAAAGGGCTTGTAGTGGGCATTCTTGAGAAAAGAGTGGTATGTTACAGTTGTGCTGTAGGAACATTAGTTGAGTAGGGGTGTGTAGTCTGTTATGGAATTCTGACATTTTAATGTTTATGTTTTAGTGCAACCACTTTGATGTGGAGACATTCTTTCTCAGGTTAAAAATAAAAACCAGGTAGACGTTTAGTTTAATTATTTTTTAAAATGACCAAGTAATGTGTGACCCACCATCTACCAGGTCTTCCATCATGGCCACCTACCACAGGGCAGCAGGGATGAGGTGGTGAGGGTTAGGGATGGATAGGGGTGGAGTTGGACTAGGGAACTGTTAGAGTTAAGGATGAAATAAGGGTTATGGGTGTCTCGGGTGCATATTTCTTGAAATAGAAAACGGTGATTTGATGCTTTGACCTGCCCAGTTTGTTTGATGAAGTCTTGTGAAATGTCCTACTTTATTTGATTTCAAGAAGATGGAGACATGCAGTCAAATCTATTATCACTATACAGATAACTAGAGCTGAATCTGAGTCCTATCATGGTGGTAAACCATAAAAGGAAAACACGTGACATATGTTAAGAAATGACTGGATATGGAGAAGACCTGCCATCGAATGGCTGAAAACAGGTTGATACTTTTTAATCTTGCTTAGTTCACCACTAATTGTACTAGAAACATATAACAAAAGGATCATAGTTAAGAGGAGGTCTGAAATGTTGAGCTCTCAGTGTTAGCAGGCCATATGTGTGAGATATCCCCAAGCTTGGATAGCTCACACTGAAATAAAGACATAGAGAAGCAGAAACAGAGAAAGAAATTGAGATTCACGAATACATTGAAAGGCTCCAGTAATCTGTGTACTATTAAAATAGTAAAAATACACATTTTTCCCCTAATTGAAGTCCCTGACCAATATCATGGAGCTGGCTTGAGTAAGGGGTTGGAGAGAGGAGGTCACTGAAGCCAGAATGATGTTTTCCAATCATTTGCCAGAACGCTTTTAGCTCTACTACCGCCTTCCAAGACTGTGTGGTGTCCATATGGGTTGTGAGGCAGTGGATTATAAAGACAGCTTGAGAGAGTCTAAAGATGTTTCAGGCACGTGTCCTTCAGAGAAGCACACATGAAAAACAGCACGACTAGGGCTCATGATGTAGGCAATCCCCCATCCACCTGTCTGCTAATGAGGAATTCCCATTCAGTCTCTGAACATCTCCTGCAGGGCTGGGGATAATGAAGACGATGTCACAGTTTAGCTAATCTTGGAATATTTGCTTGTTCTTACTTGTTAGTTTTATAATGGGAAGGAAGCAAGGGTTCAGATTGGGATCATCATCCCCTCTCCAAAATTCAGAAACACTTAATAAGTGTACCTCTCACTACAAAAAGAACTTTTAAGTTAATGCTTCAAAGATTTCACTGTGCTCTTCTTGTGTTTATCACACAATTTTATAGACACTTAAAAGTTTTCGCTAATTTGAGAATATTCTAATTAAACACCAGGAAATTCATGTGGCCTCAGAAAGATCCTTTTTCCTTTTGCTTTACTCCCTGTTACTTTGTTGGCAAATAATAATCATCCAAAGCTATTCTTTGTAAGTTTTCCTTTCCATTGCTGCAAAGTCTTTCTACAAATAAAGTTCCTTAGGAAGTAATACTCAACAAGTTGTTTACCCATGGTACACTTCACTGGATTAGCAATGTCAGTGATTAGCCTTTACTGTCTCCCCATTGTGGTACAATGCACTCAAGGTCTCCATTCATTCTGGAATCTTGCAGTGTAATTGGAGAGTTCATATTAGTCTTTGGTCTGCCAATTTGTATAAACAAGATATGCAAGCATCTATATCTGATCAAGCATTGACATCAGGGCAACCATACACATTTGCAATCTGTCTTTCCATAATCTCAGTAATGGCATGTAAATAAAAAAACAAAATTTCCAGCCCAGCCACATAAAGTTGCATAAGATCTCAAGGAAACACAGATTTTTCTGAATTAAGAAATGTTCCTGACTATTGCTGTGTGTATGGATATGTGTTCGTGTGGTTAAGAGAGTTCCGTGGCTTTGACTTCTTCCTTGCAACTCATGAGTAGAAGCAAGAGATTACATGCCTCGCCTTCACTCAACCTTGAAACCTAAGCAAACACAACAATTCTGAATTAGTGACAAAGCTGATAGAGATCTGTTTTATGTAACATATGAATCTGACTTAGGGTCATGCATGTCATTTTAGACATTGAAGTATGTGACATATTTAGGCTGCTTTTGATCTATATAATGTTTTAATTCACTCTACTTTTTAGAATAGATTGCAGTTCATCTGTGAGTTACAACTTAAGTGGATTCTAAAAATTTTGTAGACAAAACAGTTACACCTTTTCTCCAACAACTTTATCTTCAATACTCTCCCAACCCCGTCCATGTAGTTTGCCATTAGATCAGACTTGATGATATTCCTTTTCTCCTACCATCGAATTCCCATTCCTTCAATATGGATCTTATTTGTTTTGAAGTTCATGTGTGTGTGTGTGTGTGTGTGTGTGTGTGTGTGTGTGTGTATCCAAAAGAAAGCTGCATTTGAAGGTTTATGTATTAACTCTGAAAAGATAGTCCCCATGCTTAGGTAAAGTCATCAAAACATTCCTTTACATATAAATGTTAACAAAGAGGTGGATTTTTCTTTGAAGAGTTTTGCTTTTATCTTTCTAATATTCTTTCTGTCATATAATCAAAACCAAAATGAAACAGCAAAAAAGCCCCAACTTCTTTTAATAATTCAAATAAAAATGCTTTTTAAATATTATCCCATGGTGTTCTTCAAAAGAGATAATAGACAGTATCTCTTCATTCTCATTCAACAATTATTTATGGTTCCTACTATATATTTGCACAATGCTGGTGGTGGGACCCAGATTCTGTTACTTTGTCACTTTTTTCACCATTAAGAAGGTATCTGTGTCTATCTATTGACTAATTTTTTAAATTTTGAAATAACTATAGACACACAGGAAGTTGCAAAACTGAACAGGAAAATCCTATGCACCCCTCACCTAGTCTCCCCAAGTAGGATACCTTACTAGAAAAAAAAAATCAAAACCAGGAATTTGATATTGATATAGCCATAGAGCCTATTTAGATGACATCAGTTTTGTAAGTACTCCTTCGTGAGTGTGTAGTTATGTACTTCTATGCAATTTTATCACCCATGTAGCTTTCTGTAACCATCACTACATTTCATATTATTGCTGCTATATAGATATGATATTTGTAAAAAGAACAAAATCTATGTCTTTTAAGGATGTAAATTTAAAATACTTTCTGAATATAACCCCATGTTCTCTGAACGTTAAATAAAATGGATTTTTAAGGAAACAATACCTTACCCAGAAAGAGCTAAAAAATTACCTTGTTTTAATTTCATGAGCCAAATAGTATTGGTTTGAAATGTTTCCTTTAAAACAAAAAAAGATTAATATGCCAACATGGAAAAGATAAAACACAATATTGAGTCAAAATTACACATCTAAAGATTGAGAAAATTTACTAGGAAAGCATACCACCCTAAGGAATAATTCATTTTTAAATATCTCACATAAAATAAAAACTAAAAAAATCTCCCATAGGTAAAGAAACAACAGACAGCAAATAGACTTTTGGTGTTTATGATTTACAGAATGCCCACAGCCTCTTGGACTGGCCTGTGATTGCACCATCTTAATTTTATAACTGAGAAAAATGAGGCACAGAAAGCTTACAGATTTGAAAAATTAAAGTTCCAGTCAAGCTGTTACTGCTCAAGGTGATCATGGACTTTACCATGGTTTCAAATCTACTTCTTAGTCCACTCTGCTGTAAGTTTATATTCATTAGTAAGTGCAAAAGAGATCAAAATTTGCCTATTAAGCTAGCTCTATCATCCTATGAAAACACAGCACACACTCCTACAGCAGTGGCATTGTTCGGTCACTCTACAACCAACATTACCTTTATCATTTTCGTAGAATAGGCAAAGAAGAAGAGCAAATTTTATTGATGATATATTCATTTAAGAAACATGTGTTAAGTCCCATTTTTTGCCATCCCTTAGTGATATTAAGACACCATCCCTGCCAGCTATAGATTTTACCACTTAGTTGAAATAAAATGTTTACACTCTATTTTACCAGGGAGCATTTCCATGGCTCACAATGATACATAAAATTATTTAAAAGTAGATGAGTACTGGGGGCGTCTGGCTGGCTCAGTCAGTGGAGCACACGACTCTTGATTTCGAGGTTGTGGGTTCCAGGCCATGTTGGGTATAGAGATTGCTTAAAAATAAAATCTTTAAAAGAAAAGTAGATGAGAATTTTCTAATTTAAAATGACTGAACACATATACTTGTTTCCCTTACTCCTGAGACACCATTGAAAATGATGGAAGATGAATATTTTTTAAAGGAAATGAAAACTGTAAATAGTGAGTGAAGAAAAAACCAACATCACATAAATTATTTCAAAGCATTTTTAAAATAAAAGAATGAGATAAAACTCTTATTAGTAAAACAGAAGCAATGTAGATGTGAAAACCAGGGTAGGGGAGAGAGAGAGAGATTCAACAAGAAATGATAGATTTAAACCAGTTCAGTGACAAAAACGATCCAGAGTGACAGCCATCCAGCAAGATTAGAAAGCAATTAGACAAGTTAGAAGAGAAGGCCACTGGGCTAAAAGAAGAATGGTTTTTAAAAGAATAGAAGAAATTTCATGAGTAAATACTATCAAAAGATAATAATATATTGGCAGGAAATAGTAGAAAAGGGCCTTTTACTTTTTATTATAAGCTCTTCTATTGTATTTTTATGAAGAGGTAAATATCTTGTATGATATAATATTTTTGAATGGAATTAAGTATAAAAGAAGGAAAAATAGGACCGAGAGGCTGAATCATGAGACTAAGGCAATAAAAAATATCCAAATATATATCCATGTGTGTTTTAGCAGCAGAATTTACAGGTGTACTCCCTGACAATCTTCTTAAAATGACCGCTTGAAAGCTTATCAGATTCTTTAGCAGATATGTGAGCCAGAGTTAGAACTGGCATTTGCTTGAGAAAACAGAGGTGACCTGTTAGAGACACCTAACACAACAGAAATTTATCCTTCCTCTGCTCTCTGATGAACTAAATGATAACCTTTCAGGCAGGAATAAGATGGCCTTTACTGAATTATTTCAACCTCATCCTAATGCATTGCAAATAAAAGTACCATGTGAAGCCCTAGGATTTACTCCATGTAGTTTGTCAGAGGTAGTTTGAGTTTCAGATACTAACACGAAGAAGAAAGTATGTGTTGTCATTTGGGTCTGCACAGCTTGGTTCCACTCCATTACCTGGACAGCAAAGTTCACTTTGGAGCTATGGAAAGAGACAAAGGGAAGCACATCTAGAAAAAATGTTACTGAAGACTGGGGTGACCTTTATGCTTAGCCAGAAAGGAATGAGCAATTCTCCAAGCATTCATATATGAGTCTGAACAACATATACTTTCAGGTGACATAAAGCTTGACTTCAAAGTGACTCATTCCTACTGCTCACTGCTAGAGCTTTGAGAACATTAAAACAGAATATGAGATAAGGTTCTTGGATAACTGGGACTCCACTGAAGATTAAATATTACACAATGGATTCAAGAATCCTCTTACCTGTCTCTTATAATAGCTCCGTAGGACCAGAAATGAGATCAAAGATCAGGCACAGGTAGAGTCGAACAAGAAAAGAACTAAATTTACACACTTTTATTAACAGCCTATTTAAAAACGTGCTTCAAAGAAATAAGAAAAAAATCATAAAAGGAGACACTGGGATATTATAAGACAGCACTGTGATGGTGATAAACTGTAACTTCCTGCCGTTTTTGACAGTCGGCATTTGCAGTGCTTTGACAGAGCTTTGCTCTCTTTGTATGGCTTGCTAAATGTCCAGTGTGCAGAGGTTACGAGCATCTCACTAAGTGAGGGTGATACATCTTCAGGTCTAACAGCATTCTCCATGTAAGATGATTCATGAGAACTATTCTCCCAGTGCATTTGACAAAAACTGCCTCATCAATCTGTGTTTTAATACACTGCTGCTTTGCTATCTATGAATTCATCATCAGGAAGTATTTATTAGAAATATGGTTGATGGCATGCTTACAGTGAACCACCAGCATGTTCCAACTGTTACAATGCTTCCCTCTGCTTAATCCATCCTTTATCACAGGACCACTAGATTTAGTTATCTATTGAAATATACTATCCTGTCAGGTTGAAACTTAACTGATCACCTACAAATAAAAAAACCTTAAAACACTTAAGAGCGGCATTCATGACCTTCTACTATTAAGTATCACCTAGCTTTTGCAGAATACACCCTATTTTACTTCTTCATGAATGTTAAGATACACTAAATTAACATACTTGATAATACCCAAATGTACTGTGTACATATTCATCTCTGTTTCTCCCCCAAACTGTTCTCAGCCTATAATGTTGCTCACAATACATTTTCCTTCATTCAAAATCCTTCTAGGGCCTTCTATGGATATCTCTTTTCTTAATCCTTTCCCTAAGTAAGACCTATTCGCCCTGTCCTTGCTTTCCCTTTGGTATATCATTTTCACTTTTACAGAGCCTTGTCTGTTTAATAATATACTAAATAATATAATAACATATATTAAAATAATATAAAATGATATAATACATGTACATAATATATTAAAATATAATATTTTCTAATAGTGAGAAGTATTTGCCAAACTGATCAAAATATATTGGAGCAATTATACTTTTACTTGGGGATAAATTGACAAAATATTTTGGGTTTAGTAGTCAACCAGAATGATACAATATTTAGAAACTATGTCATGAGAGAAAGGTTGGAAGAATAGGTGATATGTATTTGGAGAAGGATATTGTAAAATGAAAAATATCAGATCACTTCTAATGTTCAAAGGACAGACATTCTATGTTTTTGAAATATTATTACATAAAGGACAGTGTATTCGGTGGTCTGGCATTAATCTTGTTTTCAAGAGCTGGCATAAAGTGCAAAATTCAGAGGCCAGTTTTAGCTGAATTTAAGGAAGAGCTTTGTTGCCAAACTCTTAAAGATGAAAAGGTCTGCCTTGCAAGGAGCTGCACTAGCAGCTGAGTGTGTATAAACAGAACTTGCATAATCATCTCTTAAGACTACCACAGAAGTAATTCTTATGTAAGACGGCCTGTGTGATTTCTAAGTTTCCTTTAAATGCTAAGATTCTAAGATTCTAGACATGTCTATACTAAGCTTTTCATTACAGGATTTGACAGTACATGCTCCTGTGTCGTGCACCTATTAAAACTGATTTAGATCTGTACTGAATAGCCAACAGCCCAATAAAGAATCACACAACATGACACGAAATAGCATCCCTATTAGATGAGGAAGATCACATTAGGATGCTCTCTGATATTTTAAGACTCAGTTTCCCATTCACCTGGTCTTAATTACTAGTCTAGAAAGTCTCCAGGAAAAAGAAAAATCCAATCATGTATCTGTAACCCTTAAATATTTAAAAGTATACAAATAATACAACAGGCTGTATGAGATCATGTTTTAGGAAAAAAAGTTCTGATCGCCATGTCGAAAGGGGACTGGACAGGGGCAAGTGGGACTCAGGGCCAATCACTTGTCTTTTGAGATTACCAAGGTGAGAGGTTAAGGAAGATTTAAATGATGACAGGAGAAAAAGGTGAATAGGAAAGGACATAGACAAAAAGTACCCTCCCCTTCTTTTCCATTATTACTTGGCCTGCACTACTGTGGACTTGCAGCATCTCTGGGCTGAATTGCTACAAAAGTCTCCTGACTTCCCGCTTTTCCAAATTCTTCCTTTAAAATTATTCCACACAATAGATATTTATAGAATGAAATCATGAGCAGATGATGTCAATCATTAATTTTTCTGTTGTTCATTTCTCATGAGTTATTCTCCTCAAAATACTCATTGATTCTCCATTCTTCATAAAATACAGTTTAAATGCAAAGTCGCTCCTATTTTGACCCCAACCTGTCAGATTCCTCAAGCTTATCTTTCTTGCCTATGTTGTATCAACCCTTTACATCAGACTGCCTAGACTCGCTACATATTCAAAATGCAATATATGCATTTTCACCTCTAAACCTTAGCTCTGTTGTTTCCTTCCTTATGTCTCTCTACAGACCAATACCGTGTCATCCTTGAAGATCTAGCTCAATTTTCAACTCTTCCATAAAAACTTTTTAGCGTTTTTAGTCATACACTATAATCCCCTCCTCTGAACTACAAATAATTTCTGTCTGTAAAATTTATTTAGTCACTTATTTAATTGATTTTAATAACAGGAAATCACTGACAGAAATAGCATGTATTCTCTAAAAATCATGATTGTCTTTCTCAGGTGTAATTTATGTTCACTTTTTTGTCTTTTACTTAGTTCCTCTCTGGCTATCTTATTCAGATTTGCATAAAAGTATTTTTTTAAATAAGGCTTACTGGTGGTTGCTTGAATTCAACTTCCTTCCTTCCTCCCACCAAAAAGTAGTTAATACATGCCAAGTATAGTAGTATAATATTTCGAATTATATGCCAGCCTGGTAGCTTCATAAAACATGTTTTTTTAATCATGTTTGACTTTTTACTCCAAAGCATATTTATATTTCCATTGACTCTGCTTCCCTGAGTCTTCCTGTAAATTTCTTTTGTGGTCCCCAAATGTGACCCATCACAGCCATGTATGTTAGCACTGCATAATTTTCTTAAGATTAGCAGCTGCAGCTGCCTGATTCTATTAATTTACTCATCAACCTATGTTAATATTATTTTAAAATAGAAACTAGCCTTTTTAACATGGCATATTGTATGCTTGTTAAATAATTTGCTTTGTTTTCTACTGTATATCATGGCTATTTGAAATAAATATTTTATATTTAAAATACCATGTCTCCAATGGTAAAATGTATAAAATGCAGGAAGTAGAAAAAAGAAAATGTTACCATAGTCCTACAACTCTCGCATAATTGTTCACATTCCAATGCATTTCTTCTCTTTTTTAATACATTATTAACATAAATGTGATCATATTTTACATTCATTTATATCATACATATTTCACTTAACATTATATATAGCCATTGCCTATATTATTACAAACTCTTTGCAAACATCACTCCTAAGAGTTGAAAGAACACTCATCAGAGAAACAAGTTGGTGTTGCAAGGTCCTTCTTTATGGGGCTCTGTAGTCTTTCTCTTGTCATGAATTCTGAGTCTGAGAACCAGCTCAGCACCTAGAAAACTAGGCATGGTATTGTAATTTTACACTGGGATAGCCGTCTTCATTCCTTTTCATTTGTTTTGACTGAATATTTTAAGCATCACTTATCGTCTTCTCATCTCTCTTTCCCATAGGAGCACCGTTGCCCTGTAAAGGCCAGGCCCTTAACTGCCACTTCAGCCTTGCCCCTCATTGTAATAATTGCTCCCAACACACTTCTGATGTTTAAATGCCATCACCTGGCCAATATTGTTTCCGAATCCTACCACCCCCATTGGTCAAGAGGTCCTTTTACTGAGTTACTCAAATGTATGAGCTCTCTTTTCCCCATAGTTCTTTCGATTTCTACTTCCTCTGAATCTTTCAAATGCCTGAGATATTGCATCCTCTAGCATATGCTCTTGCAAAAGTCTCCCATCCTACTTCACCATAAGTGAAAGTTTTAAGAACTGCACTTCTACTATATGCCTTTAGTCCACCCAGAACGAGTGATATGATCCTCCTTGCCAGCCAGCCTGTGAGTCATTTAGCTGAACTAAATGTCATTCTTGCCATGGAGGAGCTTATACAGCTGAGAACAGTGAGGAGAAATATGTATACTAATCACATCTATACCAGTCTCTTCATGTGGTTTTAGTAGAAAATATTTGTGATATTCCCAAGAGTGAAAATCTCAAGAGTCTTACACCACAGGAGTAAACTGATGAGTTCCACATGCCATAAAGCACCCATACTTATTATAATCATATTTGACCACTATCTTACAGTCTGGAAGGACAATGGTAGGGGCTATAAACTTCTAAGAGAAAATTGCCTACAGTTTGTCTTAGAAACTGGGAGGGGGGGGGTCTTTCTTCTCACATAATTTTAGTTGGTGAGTTTTGTATGATCTGCCAAGTTAAGCTGATTAATTACATTACATAAAAATAATATTACAGTTTAAAGGAATAACCTTCTTGTTACATCAGTTTGCATAGATTCTCTTCTGGAGTACAGGGCAAGAAGTACATGGCCAGAACCTATTTAACCAAGTGCCTTTTCTGACTAGGTATCATGCCAATCTCTCTCATATTATATCTTGTTTAATTCTCATAATAATACCAGGTAGAAGGTATTAATCCCATTTTTAAATATGTAATAACAAAGACTGGGATCAGTTAAGTCGTCTATCTAAAATTGAAATCTGGATGTGGCAGAGGCAAGATTTAAGTCCAGGAATACCTGATTCTAAAATCTGACCTATTCTGGCAATTGTCAGGAGACGATTTTGCTTTCAACCATATACCTTATCATTGTTCTCCAAACAAACAGTGCCTTCTAGAGAAAGCAGATAATCAGAACATGAGTTTTCCAGCAGTTTGCTTGAGTGAAAGAAACTGATCTCTTTCTTCCTTATATGGTCTCATGATGAAACACAAATTATAGCATCACTTCTCCTACCCTAAATCCAACTTAAGAATGGTTCATGTTCTTTTTTTATTATTATTATTTTTAGAGAAAGAGAGGAAGAGAGAATGTGTATGTGCATGTGTGGATAAGGGGCAGAAAGAGAGGGAGAGACAGAATCCCAAGCAGGCTCTGTGCTATCAGTACAGAGCCCCATGTGGGGCTCGATCTCATGAAATGTGAGATCATGATCTGAGCTGAAATCAAGAGTTGTTCAATTAACTGACTGAGCAACCACCCAGGTGCCTAAGAATGGCTCATATTCTTAAAATTAGGTTATAAATAACATGTGGGAAGACTCCAAGAAGAAAGGAAAGGGAAGGCATAGTTCTAATTCCAATGCCAATACATGAGCTTCCAATAAACAATGCCAAAAATAGGAGTTAAATAATAAAGGAAAAGTCTTAAAAGGAGAACCTTGAGCCACATAAAAAATGAAGCCTTAATTCAAACACATAAACCATAAGACTCAGAATAATGAAAGAAATATTTACTTCTGCTGGGATTGTGACCTATTCTAGAGGTAGATGGGCTTACTTTAGAGGCAGTGATAACTAGAGAAAATCAAAACTGGAAAGCATAAAATTACAAACCACAACAATGGAATTTCTAGGAGCTCTCCATGGTGCTACTCAATTCAGCCTCAGCCTCTTTTGATGATTTTTATGCAGTACTGACGTCACCTTAGCTCATCTTTGGGTTAAGGTCTTTCCCAGATCTAAAGATTTATAAAACTAGAAAACAGCCTTATATTTACAAAACTATGATTTACAGCAGAGTGATTTGACTCTTCTTTCACTAACTTAATCACATCTCTAAGTTTAGCACATAGCAGTAACCCATTATGATGCTGACCATCTACCTTGGTTGAGATAGCAGACCTCAGTTACCACTAAATGTAGTTTGTTTGCCAATTCTGTAGCAATACATTATTGTCCTGTGTGGAGTAGAATATGCTTTCCTTATCCATATTAGCAGAGATAATGGGCTGACCAGAGGCATCTCTTTGAAATCTTTTGATGGGGCACCTGAGTGGCTCAGTCGATTAAGCATCTGACTCTTGATCTCGGCTCAGGTCATGATCGCACAGTTGGTGAGTCCGAGCCCTGTGTCAGGCTCTGCAATGACAGTGTGGAGCCTACTTGGAGTTCTCTCTCCCACTCTCTATACCCCTACGCCCTTGTGCTCTCTCTCTATCAAAATAAATTAAACTTAAAAAATAAAAAAAAAGGTTCTGAAATCTTCTTTTGAAACCAGGTGATAAAGCTGCCTATCTGTCTGAATCACTACCCAGTTGCAAATAAACCCAGCTTTCTGCGCTTCAAAGTTTTAGTTTAAGTAGGCCTATACTTATTTATAAAAAACTGTAAGTAAGTATATTCTTTAGAATTTTGATTTTGGAAATAAATTTACTCTATATTTCACCTCAGAAAAAATATCTCTGGGAATTTAGATTGGAAAACATAATAATAACAACAAAACTACTACCTCATGAAAGAATAATTTCTCTCTAGACCTATATGTAAAAGTAAAAATATTATGCCTCCTGAACTTTATTTCTATCATTCTGTGATCATAAACCTGATAATGACTGGCTTTAAGGCATTACTTACAGGCATTTAAAAAGACTTTAAGGCATTATGGAGCTTCCAAGTCAATATAGCAAACTGAATGAGCTTAATGTCCTCACCTCCCTCTATAAATTTAAATGATAGTAAACAGTTCGAACAATAACAAATTTATAGAAAATTTATACAAACGCTGTAAAAGAGGCAAAGTAACATTATTAAATCAAGCATTTGATAAAATTTTAAAAGATGAAAAATACATGGGGGTCTGACTTCTACTTCCAAGAAGATGGGATAGTCATACTTTTCCTTATTCTTCCCATTAAATATAACTTTAAAAACTGGGCATTATATGCAAACCAAACATAAGAAGACTATGAAAGTAGTTTCTAACCAGCTAGAAACTGTAGGACCCAAAGAATGACCTAGGTCAATTCCCTGGTTTGATTTTTGCCTTATACATTTCAGACTTAGAGCTCAGGAAACTGGCACCTGGAAATTCCAATAGGCACAGACAAAAAAAAGCCCTAACAAAAGCTTGCCCTCACTGGGCAAAGGACCAGGAAAGGTATACTCACAACATACAAAGCTTTTAGGCAACAGCTACTTTACTCCAGCTGTACACCACAGGGAAAAGAAAACAGAAGAAAAAGAAAAGAGAAGAGAAGAAAAGAAAAGAAAAGAAAAGAAGAGGCAAGGAAACGCAAGGAAATGCAAGGCAAGGAAAAGAGAAAAGAAAAGAAAAGAAGAGAAAAGAAAAGAGAAAAGAAAAGAAAAGAAAAGAAAAGAAAAGAAAAGAAAATCATGTGACCTCACCACCATCCATACCAACAAAGGGGGAGAAGGAAGCCTGGAAGTGGCACATTTCCAGGCTGTTATGAGGCACCCCATCCCCCACAGAGTAATATCAGAGCAGGTTGAGTGAGCAGTCAGGACTTTCATTCTCTATTCTATCAACATTAACACCCTAGTTGTGAGATGCTATAGTATTTTTACAAGATGTTATCACTGAGGGAAACATGAGATTTCTCTGTACTGCTTCTTACAACTGCACATGAATCTACAATGATCTCAAAACAAAATTTAAAAGTTTAATAAGAAAAAATACATGTGATCATGAAACATTATGATATGCAGAGGATTAAGACCACAGACATAAAGTCCATGCTATAGAAATACAAGAAAAAGGATCAGAGAAAAATTCAGAGGAAAGAATAATAAAAATGTTTCTTTTTCTAACTAAAAGGAATAATAAAAAGTTTCATTATGATCTGGTACACACATAAAAGATCTGCTCCCAAGAGCATGCTTGCAAATGCCAAAGGTGAAGAAAATCCTAAAATCTTTTACAAAGTGTAGATACCTACAGAGCAACAAAGGTTTATCTGAAGCCAGCCTTCTTATAAAAAATAATGGATGTCTAACAACTATGAAATAATGATTTCAAAGTTCTAAGGGAAAATTATTTTGAATTCACATTTCTATATCTAGCAAAACTATCAACAAGTGTGAAAAACAGAAGAAACACATTTAAGAGAATGCAAATACTCTGCCATTTTACCTCCTCTGTACTCTTTCAGGTAAAACAAACCAAGAAACAAACGAGGCATATAAATTGCTAGCCCTTTACCTAGGCAGAACTAGTCTGGTACAGAGTCATATAATGAATTGTAGGAAAGATGCATTTATTCCATTGTGCTTGAATGTAGCAATTAAACTTCCTTGAAACACTGTCTAATTATCACCTCTTACTTTCAGAGAGCATAAGCAAACACTTAAAAAAAAAGTTATTTTAGAGACTCAGTTTTCTAAAAGAGAATACAAGATGTCCACCATTCCTCTTCTTCGTATGATCACAGCTAACCTACATTTCTTCACCTCCTTTATAGCTATGGGTGTCTACTTGGCTGTTTTTTCTAGCCAATAAAATTTGAAAGAAAGCAATGTGCACTGTTTTCAGGTCTGTCCCAAAGAAATATATAATGTGTGATTCTCCATGCTTTTTCAACCTTTAGGGAAATAGAATGGAATTGAACAAAGTGACCCTGAAGACTATACCTAGAAAATGGCAGGACAGTACGGTGGAAGGAACGTGGGTCATTGATTCACTAGGAGAAGCACCTTATTGGACTGCGTGGCAAGATGTTTGAACCAATGTACACATTTTGATCTGTTTGTTATAGCAGCTATTAGTACCTTATGTAACTACCTCATATTGGTTCACATCTTAAAATTCCAACTAATTGGGGCTTTGCAAAATGCAGTCAACTTTAAGCTATAGAAACACACTGTTATTAACTGTGCATCAAATAGTATTCTAGGAGGCATTCTTCTTATGAATTTATTGTGGTTTCTCTAACTGCAGCTCTTTTCAGAATAGTTATGATGAAGGATAAAGAGTATTTTATTTCCAGATAAATCTTAAGAAAATATAGCAAATGGGAATGCAAGCTGGTGCAGCCACTCTGGAAAACAGTATGGAGGTTCCTCAAAAAACTAAAATAGAACTACCCTACAACCCAGCAATTGCACTACTAGGCATTTATCCACGGGATACAGGTGTGCTGTTTCGAAGGGACACATGTGCCCCCATGTTTATAGCAGCACTATCAACAATAACAAAAGTATGGAAAGAGCCCAAATGTCCATCGATGGATGAATGGATAAAGAAGATATGGTGTGTGTATATATATATATATATATATATATATATATATACACATATATACATATATATGTATATGTGTGTACATATATACAATGTGTGTATATATATATATATATATATACAATGTGTGTGTGTATATATATATACACACATTGTATATATATATATATATATATATATATATATATATATATACAATGTGTGTGTGTATATATATATATATATATATATATATATATATACAATGTGTGTATATATATATATACACACACAATGGAGTATTAGTCGGCAATCAAAAAGAATGAAATCTTGCCATTTGCAATTATGTGGATGGAACTGGAGGGTATTATGATAAGTGAAATTAGTCAGAGAAAGACAAAAATCATATGACTTCACTCATATGAGATGAACATAAGGGAAGGGAAACAAAAATAATATAAAAACAGGGAGGGGGACAAAACAGAAGAGACTCATAAATATGGAGAACAAACTGAGGGTTACTGGAGGGGTTATGGGAGTGGGGGATGGGCTAAATGGGTAAGGGGCACTAAGGAATCTACTCCTGAAATCATTGTTGCACTATATGCTAACTAATTTGGATGTAAATTTTAAAAAAAGAAAAAAGAAAAAAAAAAAAAGAAAAGAAAATATAGCAAGAGTGCTACCCATGGAAGAGACAGAAGAATCACGTACCTCCATGATTTGGGCAATATGGTACCAGAATTTTAAAATTTACAAAAACAAAAATGACACCTCAATTTGATATTCCAAAAAATTTTGATTTAGATGTCCATGAAGTTATATTTATGAAGGTAAAATGGCTAAACATTTGAAAAATAAGCATGTCAATTTTATCAACATCTGTAGGAGAATCTGATGACACTAGGGTCCTAATATTTCCCCAGAATTATTTAGTAATGACTGACAAATAAAAATTGCATATATTTAAGGTACACAGCAGATTATGTTACATACACACATTGTAAACTCATTGCCACAATC
The DNA here is from genome assembly GCF_018350215.1 of Panthera leo. Lineage (NCBI taxonomy): Eukaryota > Metazoa > Chordata > Mammalia > Carnivora > Felidae > Panthera > Panthera leo. The sequence continues at coordinate 110,196,354 of NC_056683.1, read as the reverse complement.
AAGCTAATTAACATATGTTTCACCTAACATAATTACCGTGTGTGTGTGTGTGTGTGTGTGTGTGTGTGTGTGTTAAAAACACTTAATGTCTACTCTCTTAGCAAATTTCAAGTATACAGTATACCACTACTAACTATAGTCACCATGCTGTACATTAGGTTTCCAGACTTATTCATCTTATAACTGAGACTCTGTATCCTTTGGCCAGCATCTCCCCATTTCCCTCATCTCTCCGCCCCTGATAACCACCATTCTATTCCTGTTACTATGAATAATTTTTTTTAGATTCCACGTATAAGTGAGATCATGTACTCATTCGTCTTTCTGTGCATGGTTTATTTCACTTAGCATAACGTCCTCCAGGTTCGTGCATACTGTTGCAAATGGCAGAATTTCCTTCTTTTTTAAGGTTGAAGAGTATTCAAAACTAATTTTTTGAAAGGATAAGTGAATGTTCATTTTGCAGTTTAGAATTGAAGAGAGTAAAAAAATAAAGTGCCATTGGGGAAGAGGGATATATCAAGATGCATTTGCATTGACACTAAAAAGAATAAAAGAGAACTTGCACTTACTCATCTTTTTGTTCTCTAGTTAAGGACATGTCTAAACATAGCAAATAAAATGAAATGCAGAGCAGCTCATACGGTTCGTTCAGTTTTTCATTACAGATAATTACTTTCTATCCATTTATCATTATCTCACTGACTCAGACCAAAAGATTGCTATTTGCTTCTTTCCATTTTGTCACTGCAATTATTTGGCCATTTGAAGCAAAATGATAAGTAGTCTCTTCCTCAGTAGTTGAAAGTGTACACGTAGTAAATTTTATTGATAATACTCTCTACTTTAAGTCAGTAAATACGTGTTGAATAACTCAAGAGCACCAATCTCTTCATTTTTGTCAAAGTTGACACCTACTTCCTACAATGACATTTTAAACAGATTTAGCTGCTAATCAAAAAATAAACAGCAATTTTGGGGCACCTGGGTGGCTCAGTCGGTAAGCATCTGACTTCAGCTCAGGTCATGATCTCATGGTTTGTGAGTTCAAGCCCCACGTCCGGCTCTGTGCTGACAGCTCGGAGCCTGGAGCCTGCTTCAGATTCTGTGTCTCCCTCTCTCTCTGCCCCTCCCCCGCTTGTGCTCTGTCTCTCTCTGCCTCTCAAAATTGAATAAATGTGAAAAAAAATTTTAAATAAAAAATAAACAGCAATTTTAATACAAGATAATGATATATACATTTATATATACATGTATGTGCTGTGTGTGTGTATATGCATAGAATTAACCTAGCCCATTATCAAAGATTGTATAATCCTTAGCTTGCTTGCTGAACTAAATATTATATATAGCTTTTACATGCCTATTGTCAGCTTTTAAAAAGACTTCCAACGTCCTACTTCTGGGGACTAAACCTCTCAGCCAAACCACCACATTATCACACCATGAAATAAAGCAACTTCAAGGGTTTCACTCATTTGTTTTAGGTTAAGTAACAACTGAAAGGAAGCACACTTAGCTCAGACAGCTATGCATGTGATGAAGAAAATGTCACTTTTTTTACACACTGCCCTTGTCACTGTTTCTCAATATGGTTCTGCCTGTGCATACACAATGTGGAAATAAACTCTCCCACCTTCAGGCTGTCTGAATGAATGCAGTTCATGAATCTGTGTTCATTTTTAAAAAGACAGGCATTGTTTCAGCCCTCTCCTATCAATGCACCATAATGCTGCCTTAAGTTTACAAGGTAGCTTGAATGCAAGAAGTTTCTGCTGCTGTCCAAAGCACTATAAGCTTGCAAACTATTGGCAGGTTAACAATCATTGCAAAGAACACTGTTGCAAAGCACAGAGCCCTTTTGTTTTATTAGGAATTCCTAATTAACTCAATATCTCACTGAGTTCTTTTTGGATATTCTCTTAACCATTCTACACACACACACACACGCACACACACACACACACACACACACACAAACACGTGCAATTTGGAAGCTGCCAGAAATTGTAGGTAGGATTTGGAGGACTGCACAAACTAATGCTGGACTGAAGTTAATGGGGCTCGTCACCCGCTAGCCTTGGACAGTGATGTTCCAAGTCATTAGCATGTCTTCTGTTTTTGGCAAGCTCCCCCTGGTAGGACTGGGCTTCCAAACAGTCAGAGCCAGAATTTGTAGCAGCAGCACTTTCTGCCTTCCACATGAATGACTAGAGCTCTCAAAGCTAGCAGATTGGTGACCGCTTCTAACACTAGACCCTTTAGACAGAAGAAAGGGCTGCCATTAGGTACTGTGAATTGATTACATATTCTTTATTCTTTCACAAGTCCTACTTATTAAGGGCTCTTAAAATATCTGGCACTGATTTAGGCATTTTGCGATGGCCCTTACATCTGAGTCTTAAGTAGAAACTCAAAGAGCTATTCAGTTCCTTGTTACAGCCAACCCCCCTGACAGCAAGCTGCGCCTTGACTACATTATGTACTTTTCAGCAGATGGAGTTTGGGGATTCCTGTGAAATTGTGAAACAAAAGCACTGAGACACAGGAGAACAGAGCTGGGAGGGAATAACAGATAGATATATCCAAAGAACAACAAACAACACAGGTAGGGTTAGGATAAGTTAAAAAAAATGACAAGAGATTCTGGATTCATAAGAGTTTGATTTTTTCATTACTAAAGAGTTTTAAGAATGCTAGTATTTTAGAAAAATAGGGCAACAATGACAAAAAAATATTAAAAAGGACATTGCTTCACTGTAAATTCAAGCAGTCTAAGCTGTGCCAGGTATCTCCAAACATTTCATGTTTTAATTGGCTTCCCAGGGCTACAAGTCACATCCACTTAATCGTGTATTGATTTTCTAAGATGCTTCCTGTTACTATGACTACCCCAATCAATGAACTTCTTATAAGTAGCGAGATAATTTTCTTTCTTGTTTCTTTCCAATGAAGTCTGAATAATTTATTTCCACAAAAATATCTGATGTTGCTTCTCATCTATCAAGGAGCTACATTATATTGGTAAAATTGTTTGATGCCTCTCATTTATTTGTTTATTTATTTATTTAATATTTATTTTTGAAAGAGAGAGAGAGAGACCGCACACATGCGAGCAAGGATGGGGCAGAGAGAGAGGGGGACAGAGGATCCAAAGCAAGCTCTGTGCTGACAGCAGAGAGCCCTATGAGGGGCTCAGACTCACAAGCTGTGAGATAATGACCTGAGTCAAAGTCAGACACTAAACTGACCGAGCCACCCAGGTGCCTCTGATGCCTTTCATTTAAAAAAAAAATTAACAACTCAGGCAACAACAGATGTTGGCAAGGATGTGGAGAAAGAGGAACCCTTTTGCACTGGGAATGCAAACTGGTACAGTCACTCTGGAAAACAGTATGGAGGTTCCTCAAAAAATTAAAAATAGAACTATCCTATGACCCAGCAATTGCACTACTGGGTATTTATCCAAAAGATACAAAAATGCTGACTTGAAGGAGCACATGCTCCCCAATGTTTATAGCAGCACTATCAACAATAGCCAAATTATGGAAAAAGCCCAAATATCCCTAGACTGACAAATGCATAAAGAAGATCTGCTATATATACACAATGGAATATTACTTGGTGATCAAAAAGAATTAAATGTTGACATTGGCAACAACGTGGATGGAACTGGAGGGTATTATGCTAAGTGAAATAAGTCAATCAGAGAAATACAAATACCGTATGATTTCACTCATATGTGGAACTTAAGAAACAAAACAGATGAACGTAGGGGAAGGGAAGCTAAAATAAGATAAAAACAGAGAGGGAGACAAACCATGAGAGACTCTTAAATACAGAGAACAAACTGAGGGTTGTTGGCAGAGTCTTGGGTGGGGGATGGGCTAAATGGGTGATGGACATTAAGGAGGGTACTTGCTGGGATGAGCACTGGGTGTTACATGTAAGTGATGAATCACTAAATTCTACTCCTGAAATCATTATTACACTATATGTTAACTAACTTGGATTTAAATAAAATTTTTAAATTTTTAAAAAAATTAAAAATAATTTACAGATTCTGCACAGAGAAAGCATACAGAATTATCTTGGACCATGATCATGAGTGGTTTATCAATCTGTGGTTGTGTTGATAAAAGTTTTTTTTGGCTATGAGAAAAGTGCCTTTCACGTGGGCCTTCATCACAGGGACTGAGAGGCTGACAATCACTCAAAGTGGATGCTCACTGGGAAAGAAGAAAGTGGTTCTGCCACTAGGAGTCAAAGAAAGTGCAAGGCCACGGGCCAGCCATTTGCGACTTCGTTAGTTAGAATTGTTCTCTCTACCCCAAAAAACAAATTGTATATTGTGAGGATTTTGGCATGGGGGAGGGAAGTCACTCTAATCTGAGCCTACCCACTTTTTCTGAAGCACAGCCCTAGAAACAATAAAACAAGATTCAGGAAACACATTGGTCTTTGGAGTCAGACAACCTGGACTCAACCCTTCATGTCAGGTGAGAAAAATTGGTTAAGTCTCTTAAACTTCTTGAAGTTTCATTTCCTGTCCTATAAAATGATATCAACATAGTTACCACCACGGTAGTATGGAAGCTCTCTAAAATTTTTTTTTATGTTTATTTTATTTTTGAGAGAGACAGACAGGGCACAAGAAGGGGCGAGGGGGAGAGGGAGACACAGAATCTGAAGCAGGCTCCAGGCTCTAAGCCGTCAGTGCAGAGCCTGACGTGGGGCTCGAACTCACCAACCATGAGATCATGACCTGAGCTGAAGTTGGTGCTCAACTGACTCAGCCACCCTGAATCTTGTTTTATTGTTTCTCTACTTGAGACATCTTTCCAAAGCAGAAGAGTGACCAGGTCACTTTCCTGTCCCAAACCTCCCCAAGTCTGGAGAAACACAGGCCAAACCACATAGGGTGCCATCCGCTACCCCACTGAAACAGTTCTCAGCCAGTCTTTCTTTGCTCATCTCTGATCATTTGCCTCAATTCACTTCTTGGTCTAGTTTCCTCAAAACAGATTTGTCATGTACTTTTGACCCCTTACAGCTGTGTGTTTGCTCAAAACACCTCCCCAAAGTTTTCCTGTCTGACAGGTTCTTCCTGTCCTCATCCACTTAGTAAACTCTTGTTCATCCATCCAGGCCAAGGATATCCACATATTTGCTATCTTTCCCACTGTGCCTGGAGTTTCTCCCCCAAAAAATAAAGATTAATTTTCACCAGGTGAAACAATTTCGTTTTTCATTTGGTTTCCAACATGAACAAATATTTTATTTGGCGTCTAACGTGAAAATATCTAGATGTTACTTAACCACACAGTGAAGTGATAAAAAAAAAAAAAATGCAACCTGTGTATTGAAAACCTGAACACTAAAAGCAAAATGTGATGTTATTCAGATTCCCAAAGTCAATCAACTTTAAGTCTTCACAGTCTAAGTAGTCACTGAATTGTAAGAAAAACAGCACACTTGCAGAAAAACATGCCGCCTGACAAATTAGCTTATCCACACCAATTACTTTGAGCATTGCTATCACCTCCTAAGCAAAAGATGTATCATTTCTAATTTAATACTCTAAAATTGGTATAAGTGAATGGACTGAGATTCAAACAAGGTGCGTCATTTGCCCAAGTATTTAATATGTAGCATTGTTGTCATCCAAACCCAGGTCTATCTGCCTCTAAAGACCATTCTATTTCCACCCCTGTGCATTATCTTTCTATTGACATTGCACTTTGATCATAGGTGGATCTTAAAAGCAATGGTCTATGTGTCTTTTTCCCAGGTGTCAGGTGCTATCTCTAGCCAGATCATTCAAAATCCTCTTTTGCTTGAGAAAAGGGGGGGTTGGTGTGTGAATTTAGAAAGGTTATACAATCACTTGAAAAGGAAAAGAGATGGGGCCTCTTCAAAACACAATTACATCATCCTATTAACAACACACATAATTAAAGTAAGTTTTCTTCCTGGCACTAGACCCATTGGTAGCCTTTCTTATTTTTGGTTCAAGTACCTTGAATATTTGTTGTGTTCGCCTAAATAAAAGTAACATATTATAGCAAGATTATAGCATGGTATAAATTCTCACTGAGTTGTTACAAAATATCCTATCTCTTCATTTCCCTGACTAGGTTCATTGGAAGGGGTTTACTATTGTGGTAGTGGTGGTGGTCTTGATGAGGGTAGTAGTTGTATTTAGCAACCTGATATTGTGTATATATCTTACTTCAAACTTTTTTTGGACTTACATTAATCTCAAAAAAAAAAACCAGTTTAAATTGATGCTTAGAGTGAAACATGTATCAATACGCAATAATATGTCATACATAATATATGCAAAGTAAAACAGAGTCATGATTACGAAAGCCGTAAAAAAATGTTACTTCAGTAGAAGACTATGAAATGTCCCATGCCCCAATGAATGGAATGTTTTTAGCACATCTTATATTCTTATTCAGAATTACTATTGTTTTTAGATCTAGATATAGAAGTAGTCATAGATACAGACAGAGACAGAGATACAGAGCATTTAAAAATCAATCTGAACTTGAGAAACATCTAGTTTAAAGATTAGTAACATGTCAAATTTATTCCCAGAAAGAGTTCCTTTAGATGGCTTCCCAGTTGGCAATTAGAGGAAATCAACTCTCTTACTCAGTCTGGGTCCTGGGAGAAAGGTAAGGGGACTGAAACATTTATGGGAAATAGAAACAAGGCGGGTCCCTACGTGCAGCCAGCACAAGGGATCCTTCCCTCTCCAACACAAACACAAAGATTTAAATTGACGGTAGCTCCTGTTGTGCTGACACCTAGCACTTAAAGAAATTCTGATAGTAGCCATGCTTATAGGGAAGTTCCCAAACATGTCCAAGTTGTCAGTTTTCTCTCCTGGAATGGCTTACAATGTTACTATTAAATGACTCCAAAAACCATGTAAGTTGGTAAATAGCAAGATACTGAGTCTATCCTGAGATGCTTTTTTTATTTTCAATTTCTTACAAATAATATGAGTTCTCCAGTCCTTCATGTAGCTGAAGGCCTGCCTATCCCTAGTGCAGAAAGAAGACGACGGCAGGTAGGGGCACCTGGGTGGCTCAGTCAGTTGAGTGTCAAACTTCGGCTCAGGTCATGATCTCACAGTTCGTGAGTTTAAGCCCTACATCGGGCTCGCTGTTGTCAGCACAGAGCCTACTTCAAATCCTCTGTCTTCCTCTCTCTCTTTCCCTCCCTTGCTTGTGCTCTCTCAAAAATAAATAAAACATTTTTAAAAAGCTGAAAAAAAAGAAGATGGCAGGTTAAAAAAATTATAAAAGGCTAGATTACCATTATGTGTTAAGTAGCATGGTTGTAGAAGCCAATTTTCTTTACAAAGTGACACTTTATTTATTTTTTTTAAATGTTTATTTTTGAGGGAGAGCAAGTGGAAGAGAGAGAGAGAGAAAGAGAGAGAGAGAGAATCTCAAGCAGGCTCCTCAATTCAGTGCAGAGCCCAACATGGGACTTGAACTCACCAACCGTGAGATCATGACCTGAGCTGAAATCAAGAGTTGGATGCTTATCGGACTGGGTCACCCAAGCACCCCACAAAGCAAAGGACACTTTACACACTGCTGACAACAGGGTAGAATCAGGAGTGATTCTACATGATATACACATTTCCAAACATGCTTATCCTATGTCCTCTCCCAACACCTATTATCTATCTCTATGGAGTTTTAAAAAAGGTGTTGTTGAAGAAAAGGCAGCAGCAAGTCTGACTCACCAAGAGCAAGTCAGGAAACCTGCATCAGGAAAAACCTATATAGAGAAAAAGGATCAGTGTGTCTCATTCACTTCAGAGGCAACATCCAAACTGTGAATTCAATTTGGTTATGATGTCCTGCTGCCTGGAGAAGAGGACCATTTTTATTGAGTCATCAGCCATCAGTTTAGGTGCCTACAGACACAGTCAGAAATTCCTATGGAGCAGAGGTCTGCATGATTTTGGCTCTTCAACATAAAAAAATAAAGTCTGACCTTCCAGCCTAATGAATGACAAAGATATAATTAGTTATTTTAAAACGAGTGGTATTTTCAGTGGTAAAAGTTACAAAAATTGACTGTTGACTTGCAAACCTCTAAAATGCATGTTGAATACACGGAAAGTAAACAGTAAATAATATCACTGAAGAGTTACTTCTCAAATCTTTTTTAGGAATTTAAAATTTATCCCATAAATATCGTATACAAAGTACCATAAAGCAAACTACAGAGAGCAGAAGGACATCCTAAAAGTTAAAAAGAAATTATCACTAGTAGGTTTATGACATGTCACTAATTAATAATTGATTTTCCATTTTATAATTCCTAACCAGGTAAGTGTCATTCCCTGGAAGAAGCAGCATTCCTATATAAATTCAATGTGATAGGCTTTCCACCAAAAATAGCAACAACAACAACAGCAGTAGCAGCAGCAGCAGCAAAAAAATCCCCAATTAAGTCTAGAGAAGTAATTCAAAACAGTTATTCCAAATCTTAGATATCAAAATACATACTGACCGATTGCCTTTCTAACAGCTTTATGGGCAACACAAAGATATTAATAATCATATCCTCAATTCATCAGGTTAAATTGAGTAGTAAAGCAAATAGTTACCTAATTAATTAATACACACAGAAAAAGAAAGAGAAACAAAACAAGAAAGCTAAATAGCTAATAATTAAAATCGAAAACGTGCTCTTTGTTCTGCTTCTCAAGATAAAAATCTCCAATTGGCACCCACATTTATGTTTAGATGTAGTAAGATTTGCACTCAGTATTACAAACTCCCATCTACGAAAAGGCCACATCTTTCAACTTTCCTTCTATAATCCTTTGTCCAGTTATGGTTTTAGTGCTTGTGCTTAAAAACTATTTTTAAAAAAATGTTTTTATTATTCTTTTTTAAATTTTTTTATTTTTAATTTTTTTTTAAGTTTATTCATTTTTGAGAGAGACAGAGACAGAGTGTGAGCAGGGGAGGGGTGGAGAGAGATGGAGACACAGAATCCAAAGGAGACTCCAGGCTCTGAGCTGTCAGCATAGACCTTGACGCAGGGCTCGAACTCACTAACTGCAAGATCATGACCTGAGCTGAAGTCGGACACTCAACCAACTGAGCCACCCAGGCTCCCCCTTTTATTATTCTGTAAGACATTTCGTCATTCTAACACATCAGATGAGAGAAATCAAACGTGAAAGACTGAGAAACTGGGTAATTTATAAATCTTTACCTGAAGGCCTTCAATAGCCAGTCGCAGCATGCTTGGTGTAAGTTTGGAGGCTTGCTTGAAGGTGAAGTTACTCCAGTCTATGATCAAAACAAATCCATTCACTTGAAGCTCAGGATCTTCAATCATAGCTTCTAAAGAAAGTAAGATGGCACGCAAAATATCCACCAGTGTGTACCTATCAGCAATAGAAATGTACTGCATTAAATTTGACAACCACTTTCACCAAAACTATAGATAGTGTTTACCACACTGTAAATTTCCTTTAAGATACCTCAGGAGTCTTAAGATTATTTTATTTAAAAATCTTCTCCTAAGAGGACATTTATTTACTGCACTCAGGGGACATATTAGAATTTAACATGTATTCTACCAAACCAAACTAAAATGCTTTTGAAAACATACACTGTTTCATATTTTACAACCATTTCTTTACTTCCAGGCCTTCCTATGATTTTCTAAAATCTCATTTCGACTATCCTGAAAACTAGGCATGGTAGTTTTTTAAGCAGCTCAGGAACACTCTCAGTAATTCTAACACTTTGTACCTTCATATTTCCAAAATTTAAAAAAAATGAGATTTGAAGAAATTTCACCAATAAACAAGAACACTAGGGTTAAATAACACTAGGGTCTAAAACTGTCAACAGATTTTAATTACTTGTACTGAGTTTATGTCATAAAGCTGCAAGAAAAGAAAGGTGATTGAGTCTTGATCTTTTTCAGCCTTGCACTTAGCACAGTGCCTGGCACATTGGAAGAACCCAATGAATGCTCTTTATGTTGCTGTAAAATGGGAGTAGACTAGAGCACAAGAACACTAATTGTGGAGTAAGACACAGCCTCAGTGAAGGCAGCAGAAAGAAGAGCAAAAAAAAAAAGGCAAATTTGAGAAGTATTTTAGAGATGAACTTGTTAAAATTTGATACTTGATTAGATGCTGAGACTAAGATTAAAGGAAGAGTAAAAGATGACACACACAAAGATTTTCTAGCCTCAGAGCCTGAGTAAATGGTAAAATCTTTAATCAAAATCAATAATGCAAGAAGAGGATACCTTTGGGGATAGTTGGAAATGTAGAGTTTAGAATAAAACCCATTGTATGAGAAATATGTGGTACACTCAGAAAGATATATCAAGTAAATATCTGAAAAAGTAGATCCTAAACTCAGGAGAAAGCTCAAGGGTGCAAATTCCAGAGTCAAAAACATACAGATCTTAAGTTCAAGTAAGTGAAAGGGTAATGTAATCAGAGCTGAGAAGAAAATGAGATAATTATTCAAGAAGGAAATCCCAGCATTTCAAGAGGAATCACTGAATTTATGAAAATGTTAACAATTTCAATTTTTGAGCAGCCTGCATTTTAAGTTTTCTCCCCTCATATATTCAGGTGGACATGTCTAGGAAAAGCTAGAGAAATAAATCTTGACCTCAGGAAACAAGTGAGATGAAGAGGATTGCTGGATTAGGTGAGTGGAAGTAATGGGCTCACCAGGAAGACAGTATGAGACAGTGAGTACATATGAGGGAGTAGTTCTATTTTTACTTCTAAAAACATTTGGAGGCAAATGGAGAAAGCATAGTAATTCAGAAGGAACTTCAGGTGATTTTTCACTTGCTTTGGGTATCATTTCCTCATCTGTAAAATCAGTAGTTTGGAATAGAATCCCTTTGGGATCCCAACATTAATCAAGCATGGTGTCAGAAGACTTCAAGATGGAATTCCTTCCCTGTCCCTCATTAGCTGTGTGGTCCAGGACATGTCATTGATCTGTAATTCTGAGCCTCAGTTCCCTAATATGAAAAATGGAAGTACCTATTATTATCTTACTATATCTCACTGGCAAAGGTGGGGTGGGGGGTGGGGGGAGGAGAGGAAAGTCAAAGACATGATGCAGGTGAAAGCACTTCCATAGCGCTAGGTGTACAGAAAGTGCTCAGTAAATGTTGGTTGGAATACATACAGAGCATGCTTTTTATTGTAATGGTAACCATAGACATAGTGTACTAGGCAGGATATAATCAGAACTGAAGGCTGTTTATACTTAAAAATTATTGATGATCTTTAGATAACTTATTCTTATAAAAGGCGAGGATCAAAAAATTATTTTTAAATCTTTGGAAAGTATACAGGCTTTTTATAGGCCTAAGGATATAACATCTCAAAATACTTCCTGAATACATAAGACAATAAAACTTTGTGTAGAGCTCTGTTACCTATTTGTCTTTAAATCTATGAAATATGTATGGCTGAATACCTTTATTTGTCACGCCATGGCTGGCCTATCTCCTTTATAAATATAATAGCCTAACTTAGTGTTATGACAAAAAGTCTATAGACCTACACAGACTGGAAAGATGAAGGAAAAAGGTTATATTTCTGGTTTAGGCTTAGAGCCCCATTTAAAATATATGTTCATTTTAATTCCTGAAATTCATCATAATATCATGCTAAAGTATTTTTAATTAGAAAAGCCCAATTTAGAATCTATCTCCGTTATGATCATCCTTATGTTACCTATAGAAATACCAAATAGCATTAATACCAAAATAGCATTAAGTAACACTTGAATCTGAAATCAGCTTTGGAAGGATGATGTATTATTTGCAGTGAGAATAAACCATAGCACCAGTGAAGGCAGAATTCAAGAGGCATTTTGTTTCAAATAACACACTTTGAGTATGGTTTTCCAAAACTGAGGCCAAGTCAAGAGAAAAATTTACACATATATTGTTATTCCAAAGGAAATAAAACAAGGCAAATCCTATTATCAGCAATGAAGAAAAGCATGTTTGCAAAGTTTTCAAGAGTAAATTTCATCAAGTTTTTAAATTTAATATCTTGCTTCAAAAAGAGAATCAAATGATCTTTATCTAAATCATTATATGTCTAAATCAAAGAAAAGAAACATTAAAACATCTTAGCTAACTGTATTCAAAGGGCAGGTCAAAACCACCCTTGACACGCCAGTCCTCTGTTGTCAAACATGTCACATTACTACCATTAACAGCTCAGCAGGCTATTCATAAGCAGAATCTTATTACATGAGATCTTGCCAAAGTCTGTAAAATATCTTCCAAAGAAATGAGGGATTTTATATCTTCAGGAATCCTACCTTCATCCTTCTCTTTGAAATTATGTTTAGCTGTTGTACTCTACAAATCTGAGGTCACTGCAATAAATATGTTCATGTGTGAGGTTTACATCCCAACAACAGGAGCTCCACCATTTTTCTTCTTCCCTCGTATGTTGGAAGAAAGCCATAAATAACAAACTAGCACATTAATGCAGCTCTTGACTCTGGATTGTGCTTTCCAAAACAGCATTAAGTAAATCCTGAATCTGAAATCAACTTGGAGAGGATGATGCATAGCATGTAGTAAGAAGAAATAATAACACCAGAAAGGGATTTTACAACTGGGACACCAAGCTATACAGACCATGGCTCTTGAAAGACAGCAGAGCTGCTAGAATATGTAAAAACTGTATGGAGAAGACTGACACCTATATCTCCTATTTACTACCTGTACAATCAAGACCAAGGAAGCGTGTTCTCCTGCCTCAGACCACGCAAGGATTTGGGGGGCTGACTGGCCTGTGCTCTCCTGGGGCATCCTCTACAACTTACAATCGGTGCAAAGAGCAAACTAAATCACAAACAAGTCATTACCTTCCTACTTCCCAATCTTTTCTTCCAGCCTGACAAGGAAAAACTGGCATCTTGGCATCACACTGAACAGCACAACAGCAAGCAATTTCCCTTTGTCACTAAATCAATCAGCCATTATTAAATTCTTCATTAAGGCTGCCCCTCCCCTCAGTTTTCATTAAGCCATGTTTCTAATGTCTGAAGCACTTCCTATTAGAAAGGTGCTAAGGGGAAAGACAAAGGCGAAGAATTGCCTGTATTAACGCCTCAGGGTATCATCAGTACTAAAGTTGATGAACCTATCTAGGTGTTTTATATTACTCAGTGGCAATAATAACACCTCTATCTGTGTAATCATTTAAGAGTTCCAAGGCGATTTCAAATGCATTATCTTAATCTCAAAACAAGCCCAGAGTCTCTGTGCTGGCTTCGTTCCTATTATTTTGGAGATGAGGACACAGGGTCTCAGGGAATTTGAACAGTTTGCCCACAATCACCATGGGAGTAAAGCGGGGAGCCTAGATGAGAAGCCGGGTCCTTCTGAATCCTCAGTTCTCTCCACACCCCATGGTGCCTCGTACCTAGAATGCAGTCTAATGAATAGCTGATCTGCTTTTTCAGGTCTCGGCAGTATGTATGTCAGAAGACAGATCAAGAAGTCAATACCAACGTGGCACCATGCCAGGTTCCAGGGCATGTTCCAACCTGGCCCCAGCAGCAGGCTTTGGTGAAGGAAAGGCAAGAAGACATTCATAAGAGTCTGAATAGAAAGAGGAGAAGTCTACAAACCCTAGAGAAAATATGAACTCTGAAATATTCATCTGTCTGGCTTGTGTCACTGAGTGCAGAAGATTAGCTGTCTGAGCCTTGCTTTAGTTTTACTGCTGTGGGAGTGTAGGTGAGTGAGAACAAGTGAATCACTGAAAATGAAACATCTACAGGAATAATGTCTTTCTTTGGGGGAAAAAAGTTTTAAAAAATGTGCACCTAAAAAAAAAAAAAAAAATGTGCACCTACTGCCACCAAAATAAAATAAAGTAAAACAAAACAAAATAGAATTGTAATGGAAAAAATGCAAATGTCAGAAAGGCAACTCTTCAGGGTAGAATACTCTAAGCAAATGTCTGCTAAGTCTTTGTCTTCAGAAGATTATTCTAGCAATTTAACTTTCTCATTGTCTATTCTGACGTTCAATCAAGATTTTGTAAATGACAGATGGAATTTTTCCGCTAGGTTTATGTTTGTCCTTAGACTTACGTTGATAGCTGTCTACACACACAAAAAAAGTTTGACCAATTCACCTACTAGTTGTATGATCATGGGTGAAATATTTCACCGCCCAGTGCCTCAGTTTCCTAATCTGCAAAATGTGGATGTTAATAACACTGGCCTTGTAGGATTGTGATAAAGATTTACTACGTTAATGTTTGCAAAGGACTTAGAAGAGTGCCTGGCACATCACACATGCTATAAAAGTGTTTTAAATCAATGAATAAATAAAGTAATTAATTAAAGCATTAAAATGAGACAATAAAAGGTTGAATTCAGTTAACAGAGAAGGCGATGTTCTCTCGGCACAACACTGTGTAGTCCACAGCTGCCCCTTTGCCCTGAACTTCGAGCGCAGGCAAATGGTACTCTCATTAAGCACTTACAATCTTTCTAGTAGTTATTTAATGTTTCATGTTTTTTCCTCCCAGAGGTCATATATCTCTTGATGGTACAAAGAATATGTCATATGTCTTTATTTGCCCTGTCACCTACTAAATTTCTTTTATATAACAAATGCTCAACTCAGGTGTATTTCAGCATTTATTTATTTATTTATTTATTTATTTATTTATTTAAAATATTTATTTTAGAGAGAGAGGGAGAGGCAGAGCATGAACAAGGGAGTGGCAGAGAGAGAGGGCGACAGGGGATCTAAATCTTGACACAGGGCTCAAACTCACGAACAGTGAGATCAGGACCTGAGTCAAAGTCAGACGCTCAACCACCTGAGGCACTTTTTGTTTTTAATGATTTGAATGGAGTACTGTTTGTTCAGTTATTTGATGTTATAAGGACCTGACGTACAGGGACATCCTTTCCCTCATGTCAGTAGTACTGTTTATTATGTTAGTAAAATATATGTACTTGCCCTCAGTCATGTAAAAGAGCTCAACCTTTCTAAGAATGGAAGAAATGTATTCATTGACTAAGGATAACAGTAATTTACTAACTATTGGCTTATGTTTTAAAATATCTTTAAACATTTCTTTAGAGGTATCCTGTCAGTGCAGTGTAGTAAACGTCAAATCCTTTGCTTCTCTTCAACTTTGTTTAAAGTTGTATATCTAAAATATGAAAATAGCCCAGTTCAAGTCAGACCCAATCAACATCCTACTTTAAGGTTGGCACTCTTGGTCTTTGCTGTTATTTCAAGATTATTTCACTAATTACTGTATAATTGCCCCAGTTTCTAGAGACCGTCCTATTTTTTTCCAGAGATTCGTTCCAATATTCCACTAACATTTCGCAGGACAATTTTTTTTTTCTTTCCCATTTTCCATGGTATGAACCAAGGGCATAGTCTGGAATAAGATGCAGTTTCCAGAATCTTTGTTAAAAGAGCCTCCTTATAAGGAAGCAATACAGAGAGGTTCTGCTGGAACAGAAGTGCCATGGAATCCACACATGCTTTTCCAGTTTTGACTGAATCTCAAAACCCACCCATAACATAGCACAATGATGTCTCCAGGGTTTGAAAGGTAAGGATTCCTGACCTTGACACGATATATAACACCGTAAAACAAAACGTTGAAACACAAATAAATATAAACTTTAATAAACTGAGTCTTCAAAAATCAGGCCTCAAGATGAAGCCTATTTTCTTTTGTTTGTTTTTTTTGTTTTGTTTTCAAGATCACTGAGTGTGAGTGTTTCTCCCTAATTATCTAGTTAATTGTGCTTGACTGTTCCTAGCAATTTTTACTTCATTTTGTTTTATTTCATAGCACACTTCCAGAGAAGAATAAAACTTCATGGTGGGATTAAAACAAATCTGTGTAATCTATGTCTATCTTAAAATTTTAATCTATTATCAACTTAACTGTCTTTCAGTTTGGAGACTGACAACATTATTTTAATAAATGTGAGCAGAATCATAATTCAATCTGAACTTGCAAACATTATCATTGTCTTTTTTGTGAAAAAGCCACACAATAGGAACAAACAAACTACAATGATATGTTTTTTAGGCAAATTCCAGGATAAGTTAGAGAATCGTAGCATGATGTTTGACCTGCTAGTCTTCTATCCCTTCCAGAGCTTCAATACTGTAAGTGATAATCAATGTTTATCATGACAAGCCAAACATAATGCAAGACGGTCAGTGCTTCTGAATTGCCACTATATTAGGAGTCGTTTATTTTAGCTGTATGTAATTGTTTTCTAAAGGTTATTAACCAGCTTCCAGATAAATGCTTGTTTGCTGTACAAAAGTGTAGAGGACTACCCTGAATTCTAATGAGGTAAAATGCTACTTGCATGCTGACAGCCTACGGGCCAACTATCAGAATGGGTGTCATCAGGACGTTTCAGGTGACATAATTTCCTCACAAGTGTTTGCAAGAACTACGGTCCAGTGAATTTCAACTTCTCAGATACCTGCTCTCATGCTCTAGGGTCTAAACTGTGATCTACTTTCATTCCAAACGTCCTTTTCTTAAAGTAGTATGATCCCTTCTAGCTTCAGTGTTACATTATCCTCATGTTCTGTTGTTGCAATCAAATGGACAGTTTGAAGGTACCTGTAGAGTCCTAATCAGGGCACTATCATCCAGGAAAGAAATACAGCACATGATATGTGGAAGATTATTTCATCCTAGTGATGTGGTGTAACGATTCAATTGTTTGTAATTTTGTGGAATTTACTTTTGTTTTCAGAAATTATGTCAGACAAACTGAAAGAAATGATATGAAATTGTATGAATCTTTACCAAGGTAGAGCCTACTCAATAAATGTAATAAGTAATCTGAGCCTGTTCTATCCTTTTGAGAAAAACCACAAATCACATTGAAAGTCATTTTGACATTTCAGTATTTTAATTATTTTTTAGATGTATTAGAATGTGATAATGCTGTGAATATTATTATTTTACCTTAGTCTTCCTGAAGATTCCATGTCTCTTATAAAAGCTTTGGAAATGGTCCAATTCTTTGCAATAACCTGAAACTGACCTGCACTACATTGCAGTGGAAAGAGCCACTATTTTATTTATAGTCACAGCTCACACACATTTACTTTTGCTAGTCTCCCGAGGAGCACAGAAAACTGTCCTACAAATTTAACATAGGAGAAAGTATATATAAGATAACTTCCTACTTAGAATTCTTTCTTTTTAATGCGTAACTCACTTCAACTCAATATAGATTTGCATTAACTCTAGGTCACATGCTATTGTAAATATAATAACATAAGACTTCATCTTTGTTGTTATACAGATCAGTTATTTCAGAGATCTTTACAAATTTTTTCAAAATTCATTAAAAAAAAAATCTTGCTTTTCCCTTGGGAGGTTGGAAATAACCTTATTTCCAAATAAAGGAGACACTTTCTTCTACCTCGTTTCTGGAATTTCCCTGTGTAATCTTGGACATTCCCACCTATTGTCTCTTTAAAACAATGCTATTTTATTTTCTTTAAAACAATGCTACTTTTCAAAAAAGTTGTTGAAAGCCAGGCAATTCACTGAACAACACAAGGAAGGTGGTCCAAATCATGATCAGATGTGCAGTCTTCTCAAGAGACCCAGGTTGTTTGGTCTGGAAGGATGAGAGCAGGATCTGACTCCCAGAACAGGGAAGGCATGGGAACGAAGAGAATTTGGCAGGTAGCATGTTCACCTAACAGAACAGCAGCAAGGTAAACATCAAGGGAAGGTGACACAGACTTCTGTAGAAGTCGAGTCAGTTAAAAATTGAGGCTGTGCAGTGTGGGAAGGAAAAGGATTCAGACCAAAGGTAGGAGAAGGGCTGGTGAGACCCTGATACTGCCAGAAAGGTATTGCCAGAAACTGTGCTGCAGGCTCCAGGGCAGTTCTTAGACACATATCTCAATGATAAAAGTTTACAGAGAATGTTAAGACGATAGAACTGATGATCCACTAGTCCTTGTTATTGGATACATGTAGATCTGAGATAGGGGGCAGGTAGGAAGAAGGAGGGAATGATTTTTTTAAGAATATAGGAGGAATTTTAGACAAGCTCAAAATAACTTGTGTACCTTCTGTTCTTGACATTCTATAACTTCTTGATTATACCTGTTTATTTCCAACCATAGAAACAGAATTTACAAATTTTAGCCTAAGGATCCTGATAGAGTATTTTTATAAGAAATAGCTTCTCATTTTTAATTTCACACATATGAGATTTTAATGTTTAAATTATAAAAATAATTTTATATACCAATTAATAAATCATCACCCATTATGGATTTCCAAGGAGATAGATTCTGATTACTAGTAACCTATCCTTTCTATGAAAGAATGAGATAGAGAACTAAAACATATTCTTTAAATCTGGAATATTAACTTCCCATATAGAGGAGAACTCTTTCATCTTAATTAGATTTATGTCAGTGTGAATATTAGTTCACTTATAAAGATAAGTGAATAAAGGTCTGATGTATATGCAAGTTTCACTGAATGCAATCTGCCTCTCTAATATCTTTAACAGAGAGATTTTGAGATATATTTAAATATAAAATTTCCTCAGCTCCCATTTTACTGTAGCTCACAATAAACAAAATGCCACTCTGATATATGGATTAGGTTCTTTCTTGAAGAAATTTTTCAATTTTGATATACACAATAATTGATTTGCATAACCCTACAATGTCCATCTCAGACGGGAAACAAAAATTTCTTAAAGATAAATTGTGGCCAAATAGTGGCTTTTCTTGGTCCTTTAAACTTTGCCACCTCATAAAAAGTAGAGTGAGATCTTTATAAATAACCAAAATAAGAAACAGAACTCTATTCCCCCTCAATAGCTAACTCTAAGTTTCTTAGCTTTATGATTCTTCAGGTAGTAATTTGTCTTTATATTTATCTAAAAGAAATCAGAGTAGTTCTCAACTTAGAATTACAGGGAATAGGTGACTATATAAAGAGTAAAAAAAAAAAAAAAACCTGTTAGGGGCATCTGGGTGGTTCAGTTGGTTAAGGGTGGCTCACTCAGTTAAGCATCTGACTTGGCCCCAGGTCATGATCTCATGATTTGTGAGTTTGAGCTCTGTATCTGGCTCTCTGCTGTCAGCACAGAGCCCACTTTGGATCTTCTGTCTCCCTCTCTCTCTGCCTCTCCCCTTCTCTCTCTCTCTCTCTCTCTCTCTGTCTCTCTCAAAAATAAATAGAAATATTTTTTAAAAACTTAAAAAAAGTAAAACCCTGTTTAAAATATTAGCTCACATTCTAAGGTTTCAATAATCCAAGAAGCCTATCTAGAAAGCTGTAAGATCAATAAACTTTCTCAGTAACTGTAAAAGTCTTTTACAATTGTTCCTGAGATGTTTTCAACTAACCAGATGCATCAAAAGTCACCATTCACAGAACTAAAAATACACCAATGTTATAACAACCAGCTTCTTATGATTCATAGTTCTGCTAACATTTTTAAGTCCCATGAAATATATTTAGCTTTGAACTTAATTGAAACTACCTTACACAAGAGTCTTTCATAATTTTTTATATCTTTCAGTCTGAGAAAATAATTTTGACTGAGCAAGTGGAAGAGTCCCTCTCTGCATCTTGCTATTATAATGTAGATGAAATAAAAATATTATTTCCCCTCCGTTAAAAAGCAATAGAGCTCAAAAGTCTACCAACTGACATTATCTGAACATTTTCCACTCCCTTACAAAAGATGAGAAATCACATCAGACAGGAAACACATTCTTTAGATTAGTGGCAGGTGTAGAACACACACACCAGTCAGCCTTTATTTTCAGTGTCAGCAGGCATGCTCAGCGAGAGGGCACAACTCTTCCTTTTCATTGAAGTGACACACATCGTATTATTCCTTCATCTACACATCACCAAGCAGAAAAGTTCCCAAGCCACAAAACTACTTGATCTTGCTTGAACACCACGCTATTCTTTAAAAATAAAACTTCAGTGCTAAGAAGAGGGATGATGGTGATGGTGATGGTGATGAGGAGGATGATGGTGATGGTGATGACAGTGATGATGATGATGAATTTAGTTTAAGAATTTCTTTAGGAACAAGGAGGAAAAGTGGTCTCCACTCTCAGACTCATTTTTCCATAGAACAGTAAACTTATTCAAGAGGTGAAAAATATAGCAGCTGTATTTAGAAGGCGAATGATTCAGATTGCAGCACAATAACACAGTTCTGGAAAACACTGAAAGCTGCAGTAGAAACTAGGTGCTCACGAAGCAAGAGTTTCAAAGGTAAAAAGAAAAGCCTTTCTTCCACTGCCCAGGATGGCCACCAAAACCTCATTTTGTAGTTTCAGTTTCTTTTCCCCTCCCCATGAGCCAAATAAACAAAAACACCAAGGCTGTAAAACTATGACATGACTCAGGGTAAAATCCGGAAAATGGGGGAGTAAAAGAATCCCTAGTACAAGTTTGAATTTAGGATTTACCTGCTCTGATCCCAGTTGGCTGCAAAAAGGACTAGAATCTTCCTGCCATAGTGGTCCAGATTGGCCAGGCCCCCAGGGAAGCCATCTTTCAGTGCCTGCTTGATTCCAGGGTCAGTGGCCTTGAAGCTTTTGAACATGTCCAGGTTCTGCTGCCGGTACTCAAAGTACTGGGCCAGAAGGCGGAAAGCTTCAAAGTGATGAAACTTCCTGGCCCGCAAGAAGCGTAAGATGAAGGCATCATCTGTGCGCAGAAAGCCAATGTCCGGCCTGGTGATGACCATATCCCTCACCTCCTGGATGTCCTGGTGCAATGTGTCTGGGTTCTCGTTCAGCTCCAGGCGAGCTTTCTCCAGGGTCTCAGGAGAGAGACCAGCTTGTAAATGAGTCATCGTCCCGCTTGTTCCTGAACCTTCCCTTCCTCCTGCTGACTGTCCCACAACAGACCTGGCCCTTGCCACCACCACACTCTGGCCTCCAGACCTCCCTGCTGCCTGCTTCCTCTTCTGTACAGGAAATTGTTTGTCTTGGCGTCCAGACCAGTACCCTGTTGCTCCTGCCTCTCGGCAGCTCTTTTGTGGGAGTACGAACTTCTTTTCCCACCACCTAAAAACAACACCTCACTTTGGTTCCCTCTTCCCTTTCCTTTAAGGAGCTGTGGACCTCTGGCGGGCCCAACACTCCTTGTCCTTCCTCAACCCTAACAAAACACCCCTAAGCCCACCCAGCACGGTTGGCACTGATCTTGATGCTGTCCTCTTCTCTTCCAAGATGCAACAAAAACAACCCCCACGCACATCTCAGCCCCAGCTCTGTGATGCTTCTGCGGTCCCTACTGAAGGATGCGCCTGCCAGGGATAACGATGGGAATTCTGATTAATAATAAGGTGGCTCTTCAGCGCTGAGCTCCAGGGCGGGGAGAGAGCGTCTTTGCCAGAAAGAAAAAGAGAGAAAGGGGGGGGGGGAGGAAATTATTTTTCCTTATGCTTATTTAAAGATGTTATTCTTAAAAGGCATTTGTGGGATTTTGTTTAAAATGATTATGATCCAATTAGGCGGAGACTCTGCAGATAGCGCACCTTCCCTCCTCCCTTCCTAGATACACCGTGATCTCAGAAGGCACCAGAAGGGTTTCGGTGGCGTTGGCACCAGCGTGGGCTACCCACCCCCCAGCCCCACCCGCAACTTCTGCCTTCCTCTAACCCTTTATTTCGACGGAATTATCCCGGGGGTGGAGGGGGGAGGTGGAGGGAGGAGGGGGATCTTTCCCAGAACACACATTTCAAATGCGAGGTTGGGGGCGGGGGACGGGGGGAGAGAAGGCAGAGAAGAGGAGTGGAGGATAAAATTAAAATGTCTCTACCTTTTCTACAAAACCCCAAAGCAAGAGAGAAGAGCGGCGGGCTCCTACCAGCAAACCCGGAGGCGGGGACGCTAAGCAATGCGGCACTCCCTGGCATCCATCAGCCCCGGCTTCGGCGGCGGCGGCGGCGGCGGCGACAGCAGCATCAACTCCTCTCCGCGGGATGGAGCGAGCAGCGAAGAGGGGCGGCAGCTGGGACCCGGGCCGGAGACGCACTGGGGAGCAGCCGCGACCACATCGTCAGCCAGCAGCCCGCTGCCTCTCCCAGCGGGAGGGTGGGGGTGCGGAGCTAGGGCCACCGGCGTCCCAGGTCCTCGCCCGGCCCGGCCATTCGCGTCCCTGGGAGAGGAGAACGGAGGGAGCGGGGTTCGAACGCCTGGATGGACAAGGCCACGCCGGCTGCCGCCGCCTTTGTGCGCCGGAGCCGCGGGGCGGTGGGCGCGGCGGGGCGGCAGCTGCGGGGCGCGGGCCTCTCCACGGGGGCCCCGGGCGGCGGGAGTCAGGCGCGCCCCTCCGGGCTCTTGCTGCCGCTGCTGCTGCCGCTGCTGCTGCTGCTGCGGCCCCGGCTGCCGCTGCTAAAAGAGGACTCGGCTCAGCCCAACTCCTCTCTAATTATCCCAGCACAGATCTGGCTGCGACGTAAGCGCTCACTCAGCTCGCGCACGCACCCCGCTCCTCTCACCCTGACTCCGCTGGGGAGGACTGCGATTTCCGCCGCATGCAAATATCCTGAGTCCCAAGTTTAGCCTTCCCCTTGTCCCCACTCCTCGGCAGGCTACTCGAGCGGGCATCACCTGGCCAGGCGGGCCATCGACGCCTCGCGGCCTCCCCACGCCCCTCTCTCACCCTTTGTGTGCAAGACCCCGGAGCGGCCGGCGAGTAGCTGTTGTAGATGGCAATGCACACGAACACACATTTTCTAAGTCCCTTAGGAGATAATTTCGATGTGGGAAGTACACAGAAATATTTTGTACTTTTTGCATTTGTTGTTGACAGATATGTTTAATTTAGAAAAGGAGACCAGAGTGGTCCCAAAGCTTTGTGTTGATGATTACACCTCTGGAGGAACTTACATGAATAGTATTTCAACGATGAATTCTGGCTGCTGACTTACTATTGAACAGAATGGAAATGAGCACCGGGGCAAAAAACAAAAACAGTCCCAGAGGAAGGAAAAATAGACACTTCTCATCTCGTAATAAAGCATATATTTCTGGAGACACGTGCAATCATTCTCTTTAGTGTTACACACCTGTATACTGGAATTATCATTAAATGAACAGTCTTTCAGCCTCAGATGACTGTCTAAGGGTTTGAGGAAAAGGATTGTTTTCTCTTTTCAAAGCACAGCATGTTTTACTGCGCATGTCCCTAAGAGCAACTTTTGGCTTACAAACTAGAATAGGGTCCTAAATTCAAGTCAACTCAATGCAACAATTATTTCCTGAGCTCCACTGTGTGGGACGTTCTTGTAGATTCTATGGATTGGCGGTCTTGAAGACAAGTAAACATTGTCATCCTTGATGACTATTAGAACCCTCAGATTACAGGCACACACTTCTTATTGTTCTTTAGCAATGATGTTTACCAAAAGAAAAAGGAGAAGGATGACAGACCTCTGGCATTTTATTCATTAATTTAATGCAAAGTTTAGTAAGAACCAGAATAAAAGAATACATTACATACACACACACAGTCATTACCCCCAAGGAATTTACACTTTAAATGGGAAGGCAGAAAATTACACACACACTCACACACACTATATTTTTTAATATAATATATATATTTATTTATTTAATGTCCTTCTAGGACTTTATGTAATTATGACTCTTCAAAGGCATTCTGAATATAATGTGAACTATCAACATAATTTAATTCACAGTTCAAAAGATTTCGAAAAGTTTCTTTTTGGCCAATATTCTAGAACTTGAAGAAAATTTGTCTCCTGTGGATTCTATAAAGAGATTTTCTGAAGAGGTTTCACCAATATTGAGAGACAGTTCTTCATGGCTCTCTTGTGTTTCTGAATGTCATAGGAGCAGGGCACAAACTGCCCTTTTTCTCCTATCTTTTCAAGGCTGTGTATACAGTGTTAGTACACAGACTTGGAAGAGATTGGAAGCTAGAGATAGTACCTCCATCTGAATGAAAGGTTTGCTTAGAGTTTGGGAAGATAGAGGTAGTATCTCCCTTCTTAGCACAGGGCAGGCAGGTTTATTTTGGTCCCCTGTTCTCAAAGCTACTGTCCTGTAACACCACCTACTATGTGGGCCAATAACATCCGACCCTCTTCTCTTAGGCTTGTGAGAATCAGGGCTTAGAAAACAAGCCTAAAATATGTTGGTGCTTAGACTACTTGCTGTTCTTGAGTAATAAAGTTGTTTATCTCTAACTCAGAGGTTTTGCAACTTCCACAGCACACATGAAACTCTGGCCAGCTAACCTGTTAGCATGCAAGTAGGCTTAAATCTTAGAACCTAAAGGTACTTAAAAACCAATTACTTAATTTTGCTCTCTGAGATGGAAACAGTAGACCATATTTTTAGAAAGGAATTATAAGATAAAATTTACTTTGTTACTCCAAAGTATGGTGTGACCTATATTTAGTGATTATATTTTTATTATTTATAAATGATAGACTTCTTCAAATAGGTTCATTTTACTATATCAATATATGGTGTAAATTGCCTCTATCATGCAGTAGGTTTGTTGGAATAGGTCAGACAGGTATATATAAAAATTTTCTTCATTATATTTACAAACTATTAAGTCCTCACTCTGATAATTTTACTATTATTCTCCCTCTACTCTTACATTTGAAATCAGTTCTGAAACCAAAATAAATATGCAAAGTAACCTAAGAATTAAACAAGGTGTTTATCCAGATGACTTCAGAGTGTTTGATTCTTATTCAATATTAATTTACCTTGCCAAATTAATGCAAAGTAATGTAAGAACTAGAATAGAAGAATAAATTAACTAAAGGATTAATTAAAGTATTATTGGAAAAATAATTAAATTAAGGACTTCTGGTGTTTTCAAGCAACCTTAAACCACAATTTGGTTTGCTATTATATTTAAAGTGGACATAGTAAGTAATTTACATTTTAAAATACTTTATCCCATTTGCTGTTAAATAAAATACACATACAGAAAGGGGCACAAAACAAGATGCACAGCTCAGTGGTATATTACAAAGCACGGACTTGTGTAAATGCCCACCCCAGTTAAGGAATAGAGCATTGTCAGTACCCACATATAGCCCTTCTCTCCTCACCTCCTAACTACTTGCCTTGCCTTCCAACAAAGGAAGCTACACCATCTTCATTTTGAAGGTCATCACCTCCTTGTTTTTCTTTAAAATTGTATAAACTAGGTGGCTGTGCACTACAATTTAGTTTTTCCTGTTTTTTTTTTTAACTTAAATGAATGCAATCATTCATTTTAACTTTGTGATTGGCTGTTTTCATTCAGTGTTACGTCTGTGAAAGAGGGCTCTTTTCTCCATGGTGTTGCATGTAGTTAGTTCATATTTGGTGATGGTGCATGGAATTCCATTTTATAAACAATATTCTTGTCTATTCTACTGTTGGTGGAGATTTGAGTTGTTTTTCTATTTTGGGGTATTATGAATCATGATGTATAAACATTCTAATATATGTCTGTTGGTGCACATGGGTTTATGTTGGAATGAAACTGCTGGGTCATGTGGGATGAGTATCTTCAAATTTACTAAATGACACCAAACTCTTTTCCAAATGGTTGTGCTATTTCACCCTCCCCCCAGAAGTATATGAGATTTCTCACTGTGCTCCATTCTCACATATCTTATTATTATCCATCATTTTAACTTATCCCATCTGATTTTGAACAGGCATGTTTGCATGGTAGTTTGAGTATAATTTCCATGATTTTTAATGAGGTTGAGCAAATTTTCATGTTTTTTGGCCATTTGTATAAACTTTGTGTGTGAAGTGTCATTGCACTTTTAATATGGTCTCTGATTAGTATAATTTTAAATTTTAAAATAGTTCAATTTTTCTTCAATGAATAGTATTTGGGGGGTTTTGTTTAAGAATATCTCAAGGTCACTCACATATTCTCTGATAGTACCCTTTAGAAGTTTTATTATTTTTGCCTTTCATTTTAACCTACAATCTCCCTGAGACTGATTTTAGTGCATGGTGTGAGAAAGGGATAGAGTATTGTTTTTTTTTTTTTTTAATATGAATATCCAGTTGACTCAGCACCATTTATTGAGACTGTTTATTGAAAAGACATCTTTTTCCTATTGAACAGAAGAGCTACCATTGTCACAAAATAATTGTGCATATATGCATAGACTGAATTCAATATAAATTTTAAATTTCACAAGGCATCATTGTTTTATAAACCAACGTTCCTCAATGGTTTGCAAAATGTGAGCTTCAGACCAGCAGCATTCGCATTACCTGGGACCTTATGAGACATGTAAATGCCCACCTCTGACATCTTGAATCAAAATCTTGGGATGGGATCTCACAGTGTTGTCTGGCCAGCCTTTAAAGTGACTCTAAATTACATTAATATTTGAGAGTCATTGCTCTATATTTACATACATGTGTATCCTTTTCCGTGTTCTTTATTCCTTCTACACAAGGAGTTTCCAGAAATTCTGAGTTTCCTGAAAGAATTGTTCTTCTTTTACCAGACGCACACCCTTTAATATGTCCCTCAGTACAGATCTGAGGGTTATAAATGACTTGTTTCATCTGCTTGAAAGTCACTATCTTACTTTCCTTCTTGAATATTTTTGCTAGGTATGAGATTCTGGATTTGCAGCTATTTTCCTTCAGCACATTAAATATTTTAATTCATTTTTTTCTGGCCTATAGTATTTCTGTTGTAAAGTTAGATCTCTTTTCATTTCTCTTTTGAAAGTGTTTTTCTAGCTGAATTTATTTTTTCTTCCTGTCTTTCATAATCAGCAGTGTCCTGTACTCTTTTTATTACTTTGCTGTTTCACCACTTTTTATACTTCTATTCCTTTATACATTTTTTAAAAATCCTTCTTGAGTTTTATCAAGCTTCTTGATGCTATCGTGATGTCTTTCATGTGTTTTGGAATGATTTAAGTCATACTATCTCCATATGTTGCCTCTATTCCATTTTCTTTCTCCTCTGTTTCTGGAATTCTGATTATACAGATATATATCCTCACTGTTTCCTCCATGTCTCCTTAATGTATCTTCTGCATTTTCCTTCAATTTTCTCGGCATCTTTCCTTTTGGATATTTTCTGTCTGAACTGGTTTCAATTTATTAAATAATTTTTCAAATCTCATTAGCCTGCTAGTCTGCCTCATAACTGTCTCTTTATTCAATCCTTAATTTTAGTTCCAGGATTGCTGCTTAATGCAAAGAGAGATACACATATGTCAATTATGTAGGAATTGTCAAGCTCAGTTTTTATCTCTATAAGCATAATAAACATAGTTATTTTAAATTCTTTGATAACTCCACTATCTGGGTTCTTGGTGGATCTGCTCTATTATTAATTATTGTTTCCATTGTTTCTGCTGGTTTTCATTTGTTATTGTATTATCTATCCCCTTGAGTTTCCACCTATTTTAAAAATTGTATCTGTTCTTACTTCCCTCTGATCCTGTTTTTGTCTCTCTAATATCTTTAGGCAGGGTTTCCTTTTGTTGATTGTCACTTCTAGATGTTCTCACTCAGCACTCTGATCAATCTCCAAAATGCCCAAACTGCATCTTTTTTCTTAAGAAACTATCAGATAATTTAAACCAGTTTCCGAATTTTCTTATTACTGATATACTTTTTTAGATGTTGAAGACCATAATTTTATATCTACATCTATAATGTATAATTAAGAGATATATGAAGACGTTTTACCTGCACAAACAATGCCTGCATAAGTAAATCACTCCTAGGAGCTCATATGTTCATGAAAAGAACAAAATTTTACTTAAACATTAGAACACATTTCTAAATTTTTCCCTTAGTATTTATTTCCCAAGTGTTTTTTTATTTCATCATCTGTGAGTCTCATTTGCAGACAAGTGACAGCTGAACTCTAAAATATAAGAAAACATTTGTATGTTTAAAATTTTAACTAAATTAAAATTTTAAGTTGGGAACTTTTATTTAATTTTTATTTTGAGATAATTTCATATTAATATGCAGTTTTATGGACTAATACAAAGAGATTTCACTCACCCTTAACTCAGTTTATCCCAATGGTAACACATCACAATCACGATATTGATATTGATAATCAAGAGACAGACATTTCAATCACCACAAGGATCCCTCTTGTTACCTTTTTATAGCCACACCCACTTTTATAAGCTCTACTTAACTCTCAGACCCCAAACTCCAGTGCCCCAATATATCTAAATACACCAAAATTTTAGAATCTTCTTCCTTCCACAATTAGAGGATTCATAACCAGTAGTCTCTCTAACATAAGAGAGCATTAGAGAACTTTGAAATAATACCTTGACAATCCATTGTCACTTGTACACAGTCTCCATTATGGTAGTTAATAGGCAAAATTCTTTTTTCCAGAGGTTTATTTTAATTTTTTTACTTCTTTTTGTCATATCTATGTAGTACTACAGATAAGTTAAAAATTAAAACAAAGGTATTGCCTTTAAAAACATCACATTGACTGGTGTTGCAGACGGAGTTGAAAAATTCTCATTTCATCTTAGTGTTGTGTTACCAATGATATCACACCTTTACAGAAACTAGTAATAGGAAATTGATCCACCTATTCCCCTCATGATACAAATGCTTCCCAGAAACCCTATTAGATGCAGTGGAGGCGATTGTATTGCTCTTCTTCCTTTCAGAGGAGTAAATGTGATCGAGGAGATGATTATATTAAGTCTTATTAGTCTGATAAGTTTTATTTAAAACCATAATAAATAATATATATGACAATTTTAATACTATTTCATATTACAGATCTATATTAATTAAGTTTTGCAATTTTGTTTTATTTTATTTTGCCAAGGTTCTCCCTACTTTTAATAAAGGCTTTTCTAAATGGATACACCTTGCCCAGGTACATTGCCCAGGTAGTTCCAAGTGTCAACAGTTTCCATGTAGTTGTACAGGTGAAACTAGATTAAAATAATCACTAAGGACCACCTCGAGGAAAAACACTCCATTAAAGATTGAGAGGTGTGTGTGCACATGTTTGTATGTATGTGTATAGGTAAAAGAACCGGTGAAGTTCTGGATGGATGTATATAAGCCTCAGCTATTTTTAAGACAGCGTGCAATCATGTGTCACTCCCTGGGCAGCAGTTTGGGATCAACAATGCTAACCTCCCTAAAATGTGTTTCCCTATTTACAATACTAAAGAGTCTGTCAGGGTGAAGGTCCTTCGACAGATAAACATGGTAAAAACTACTATTTTGCTGGATTTCCCAGAGTTGTCATTTCTTAAATGAATGCACTTGTATTCAGACTTGCCGATGTAGTGCACATGCCAGTGAGTAAATGTCACCCTGTTGGTGATGCCGTGTCAGTAGATAAGAACAAATTCAGTTCTGCCTCATTGCTCTTGTTTTGAGGCATATAATTTCAGTTGTAACATATTTTCAGACCAACTGCTCAAACTTAAATCTCTTTCATTTTCTCAGGAATGATTTTGTCCTTCAAAATATTGACATTCCTGTTATTGTATCATATCTACTAATAATCATGGGATAGGACCTGAGTTTCTTTTAATGGAATATAATTAGCTAAACTTCACGAGAGTTAGAAGTAAATTTTCTACAACAAGCACATAGCAACGATAGGTGTTTGCCCTTCCTTACAGTCCCAATGCTAAGTACACATTAAACACTCAAAGGCCACCAGTGAAAACAAGTGGAAGAAAAGTAAAATTTGTAAAGTTAAAAAAAAATCCCTATGTGTTTCATCTGTATGTTTTTTTAAGTGGAAATAGTCCTCAAAATATACAAGTAACATATTTTAGATTCTTGAAAGAAATTGTCTTTGACATTTGATTCAATGTGTAATAAATTGGTTTTCTATGATTTTTTTTTTTGTAGTTCACTTAAATCATCTTTTGAAAACGTTTCCCTTAGATTTCCAGTGGTTCACTTCCTCTCAAGCTGCAGTTACAGACATTCACGTGTCTTTCCCAAAGTATTTATCTTCTGGCTTACTAAAGAGGATTATATTATAGAAGAAAGCCTTGAAAATGTCTAGCCGACTATGTCTTAATGGATTATTAAGATGAAATTCTTAGTGATACGAAGAATGATTTAGGAAGTCATGGATTAATCCTCCCATGAAGTTTGAAAAAAAATGTTGTTTAAAGATGCAAATGCAGTTTCAATCCTTTACTAATTCATTTGTTCTTTCACCAAATATTTATTGAGAACCAATTATGATGTGCTCCCTGTGTTAGGCAACTCTGCTTCATTTTCAGCTCACCACTGTAGGATATACTATAGATAAATTATCTGAACTATTAGAGGTTTATTTTGCCAAAGCCTCATCTTCAGAGTTGCTAAGGTGATGTTTTCTAGTTTAAGATAGGCATAGTTCCGTAAATTTAAACAGAATCCTTCAGGATAATGACCACTACTGGTGATAGTATAGCTTTTCACATTGATGCTATGACCAAAACGTTCTCCTTTTAGCATCTTACACACTGATTGGCTGTCTGGTATTCTGGCTTTGCTTAGTCTGGTTGCTCTCCTTGTTGGCTAGAACACTGCCTTTTATCTGATACCAGGCACCAGTCATCAATAGACACTTTCTCCAGAAGATGACTGTGAACTCTCTGCCTTCCAAATGTTCTCCCACCAGTCGAAGGACTGCAGGCTGTTCCTTGACTACGTGAGCATGAGGCCAGGTCCCAGAGCCTCCTGCTTCCAGAATCATGGTCAAGAGCACATCCCTCCTCCAAAACTGTGTGAGAAAGAGATAGGCCCCTCCAAAAAAGCACCAGGGGCCCAGCAACATCTCAGAGAGTAGATTTTTTGGCTCCATCTTTCTTCCCTTATCTAGCCAACATTGTTCCTCAATCTACCAAAATTGCAACTCAAGGGAGAATATAACTTGAATAGCCCAGAATAGGTCGTAATGTGGCAGTCAGCTCAAACTGTTAACCGTCCATTTTCACAGTACTTGATTATAAAAGTTTAGAGACAGGTTTATGATAAAAGTTTCCCATACCTCAGCAACTCTGCAGTATATGCCTGGGTACTATGAAAAGTAACTATGGAAAAAGATTTGAACAACGTTCACAATGAGATAAAACATAATAAGACAATATCATAATAAGAAAAAAACTGTGAGTAGTAATTTATACAGCTAGGGTTTCCAAATTGTATATTTCCAGAACACTAATCACTGAAAATCATATCCTACTTCTATCTTCTGATCTTATAATCCTTTGGAAGTTACAAAACAAGACTCTAAAGACAGTTGCAAGTTTTCTAGGATCCAAGTTACAAGGGAATACCAGAAGAGTTTGATGAATATCCACTCTAGAGCAGAAAAAATAAAATATTGATGTCATGATTTCAAAATTAATCAAAGAGTAAGTAACTTTATAAGGTTATGAAAATTCCTAAAATATAAAACAACTGAGGAAAAATAAAATTTGCAGCTCAACTCTTCAAAATGCCCCTTGCTTCATGCGCATGGATTTACTCATGACTCCCGATAAGCATACTTTCTCCAAAGGCTACGCATTACTTCTGCTCACAGCCTTGGAGTGGAGCTCCAGCCAGATGGGGGCAGGCTTCCCAGCAGAGGGAGCCACAAACTTGCTAGAGCTTGACTAACATCCTGGGGCCAAAGGGGCAATGGTCACCTGGGGTCTGGGCTGTGTAATGCCATCTAAAAGTAGGGTTGCCTGTTTTAGGGGGGAAAAAGGTTCTTAGATAAATTTAAATTTCAGATCAACAACAAATAAATCTTTTTTTAGCATAAATATGTCCCACGAAATACTTGAGGCATACTTACACAATTTTTTTTAATTAAATTCAAATCTAACTGAATATACTGTATTTTATCTGGCAGCCCTATTTGAAAAGTCTGTTGCCTACGGAGGGGATGAAAGAAACTTTAAGAGTAAATACAGGACCTATTTTACCAACATGAGAAATTTAATGGAAACAGGAAAGAAATAGGGGAAGAAGATGGAAAGCAAGACCAGCCTCATGGTGATGGCTCTGCACCCATTGGTAAGGTAAGCAAATGCCTGGATGAGGTTGGGGTGATGGGGAGTATGAGCAGTAGATTGGAGAAGCAGTGGATATAGGAAGTCAACAAGGTGCCCACAACCTGGAAAGCTGCTCATTTGATTTATCTGGTCCATCTTACTTGTCTGCCTGGACTCTTAGCGGGAGGGTAGACTCCAAAACATGCCTCTGTCTCCTGCAAAGAGAACTGGGAGCTGGAGAGTAGGAAGTTCAGAGAAACTCAGTGAACGAGTGAAATGTGTCTTTGAGTGTAATCTCAGCCTTTGAAATGTGCTGTGGCTTAAAGGACCTGGAATCATCAGGCATGACTGTGTCTGCTTGTCTCCACAAGGAGATCCTTGGACTTCCTGAAGAAAAGGACCAAGTCATATTGATACTGACTTCTCAATACCTGATGTGAGCCAGTCTCAAAGGAGCTTGCTGTGGATGTTTATGCTGATTTGATATTTTGTGATTATGAGACTAAAAATTGTTTTTCTCCAAAGAAAAGAAATAGGCCTTTCAGAGCATCAAAACTATATATTTATTTCAAAAATGATCAAGAAATCAAAATATAACTCAGACTTTTAAAGGGGGGAAACAAGTAATCTGGTAAAAATGATTGCAACTCTTTATTAATATAAAATTTAACTATTTCACTTTCTTTGAACATTAAAAACTATTGAAGCTGTCTCTGAGAAAGACAAAACACTCCTGTGTTACAGGAAATAGTTAGCTACACTCTGGCATAATGTGACCAGGATTTAAATTATTGGATGGATGAGGAGTACCATGCAGAGAAGCAATGAGCTTGATTAATTTCTGCTGATGTGCCTCTAGAATAATGTCCCATCTTATCTCCCTTCATGTCACGCCACCAACCAGGTGCCTTGACTGCCATGAGACTCACTTTTATAAACAGCACATCCTTTCCACTAAATGAACAGCATAATGCACAAGGCAGACGGGTGCTTCAGCCTAAGAAGCTTAACCTGGAAAAAAATCATTCTGAGCATAGAATTTTATATTAGACACTTTGACAATAAGGAAACGGCATGCAATTAAGAACATCAGTCAGAGCGAAAGCTCTGGTTTATCTCATAAGTTTTATCTTTTGCTATAATGCCCGGACTGCCTGGTTTACATAAAAATTAACTTAGCTGGTGTGGGTTAAATCACCCTCTAAAGTTCATTTTACCACGTGTATAAAAATATCTTCTGAACTTTTTCAAAATTGAGCATTTCTCACAGTGTCAAATAATCGATCAATATTTTATACTAATGCCTATTAGCCGTCATAGTGCTTCCATGAAAATGTATTCCTACAAAAAATTTTACCTTCTAAAGAGAAGTCACCAAGTTCATAATACTGGCAGCTGTTCAGGTGAAGACAGAGAGGCAGGGTCAAAGAGGGATACCATAGGGCTTTAAGTAATTTAGTACCATTTTATTTTTTAGTATGTTAGTGGGTATAAGGGTTTCCTCATAGTATTTCCATTTCTATGTCTTCTTGAATGTTTTATACTAAGCTTTCAAGAAAGAAGACATCAGAATTGCTTTAATCATACGCATACTTTGGTGATGCTTATATACAGGTCATGGTATATGAGGCACATTTATTCAGTATGTAGTATTTTGTATAGTATTTAGTATTTTATTTAGAATTTTGTCTTGTTTTTTCACCCATCCTTTCTGATGTTTACATATTCATTCAATTACAAATCAAAGGAAAGCATTCTGATGAACTATAAAAATGGCTTGGATTTTAACAAATGGTATCGCTTATAGAGTTCTTCAACCTCAGAAACCCCTCCAACTACCACCCTATCTTTTTCCTCTCCTCTCCTTTAAAAGGTTTGAAAAAGCTGGTTAAGTCCCCATCTCCTCTGCATCACCTTCTAGTCACCTTCGACCACGCCCTCTGACTTGCTCCATTAAAATGTATTCACCAGGCATTAGTGGTTGTCACTAACAGGTTCTTGCTAAAGATCACTTCATCTCTGCAGCATTTGCACTGCTAATACCCCCGTCTTTCCTAGCACGTTGTCTTTAGGCCTCCGACGTCTGATATGTATTCAGCTTCTCTCTCTTGAGTCCTATTTCCACCATTTATTACCATTTTCCCTGACAATTTTACCCTAAGCCTCTTATAAGCCTCATTTTCTTCACTGTGAAGATTACTCATTGTAGCATTACTTGAACTGTGTTTTGCATCCTTACAATGGAATACGAGGCCGCTATTTTAAAATATAAATCAAATCTGTTGCAATCATCTGGAAAAATTAAGCTGCACAAAGGTAACACAATGCTTTAAAAGAATTATCAATAGCAATATAAATATGCAAAATGTAGGAAAAGTTAGAGGGATTTGCACTAAACTTCACCAAAAGTTTTTTATAAAATGGAATAGATAGTAGAGTTACATCCTAAATTATGTATTTGTATCATTGTAAATTTCGTGAAAGCATACATTACTTTAGCAGCTATAAAATATGAAAGTGAAAAATATGGATATAGTAGACATCATTTTTGTCTGATTAAATGATGTAGCACTTGGCACTATGGTATATGGAAAGCCCACAACACACATTTACTATTATTGTTATCTCACTGCACCTTTGTAACAGTTCATTATGACTTCCTCCAGTCCTAAAATGTTTGTGTTTCTTAAGCTTGCATTTTCAGCTCCTTCCTCTTACTCTATTCATGTGTCCTGCCACTCTTATGTCAAAGACTCACACCTCTCTAGCCAAATTACCCTAAGAAGCTCCGGACCCTCATACTGGCGTTTTGAGCATATTTTTGCTTGTAGATCCTTCAGGTCTAAAGATGCATCATGCAGGGGCCCTGGGTGGCTCAGTCAGTTGAACCTCCAACTCTTGGTTTCAGCTTAGGTCATGATCTCATCATTGTGGGATCTAACCCCATGTCAGGGCTTGCAGTGACAGTGTGGAGCCTGTGTGGGATTCTCTCTCTCTCTCTCTCTCTCTCTCTCTCTCTGCCCCTCCCTATATGTGTGTACACGCTTGCGCATGAGTGCACTTGTGTGCACGTGTGTGTGCACGCGCTTTTGCACTTATTCGTGCTCTCCCTCTCAATTTAAAAAAAATTAAAAATACAACATGCATAACACTGAAGTCTTGAATTTAACCTTCTATAAGGACTCTGGCTTTGAGCTCCCTGTTTTAGTGACTAGTACCAAGACATTGCACAAGCTAGAAACCTAAAGATCAGCCACTATTCTGCCATCATCCTTCACAGCTGATCTCTGGTCCAGTCAGGTCTTCCCCTTTTTATCCTTTACAGCCCTAGAGATTATCCCCTTCTGTCCAACTCCATTGCCATTCTCTTGGTCAGGCCCTACACCACATCTGTAACCACCTTCTATTGGTTTCATTGTCCCAGCTTTATACCAATTCATTTATTCAACAAGCATTTACAGAGTCAAGTTTATAGCCAGTGGGGAGAAAAATAAGTAAATCTGTAGTTACAACTTATGTTTTCATCAGTGTCAGCTCTATTACTCTTATTTCATAGAATACCACATACACATTATTCAGGTTCAATTTTCTTAAGAACACAAGAATCTTAATGCAATCATATGATAGGATGACAATGATATTACAATGATAATACAATTGGCCTTGAAGATATAGAGTAGACAAAAACTGGCTTAAGGATTGGGAGATTTCAGAGAAAGCTTCCTGGAGGAAGTGATACTTGAGTTGAAGCCTAAAGTATGAGCAGGTGCTGCCTGGACAAACAGAAAGATGAAAAATGTCCCAGGTAAGAAGCACCATCTTCAATGTCCCAGAAGCCAGTTTTCTTAGCATGAAGCATTCCGTTCTAGTATAGCTGAAATTTGGCATCAAGATGGAAGAAACAGACAGATCCCTGTAAATTCTGTAATAAGATTAGTTATACTCTGTCCTATGGAGGCTGGCAGCCATTGCATGATTAAAAGTAGGAAAGTCACATAGTAAGATGATCACCCTGGCTACAGGGGTGTCAGTTCCAGCCCTTGAATGAGAGTGAACTTTGCATCTCCTCTTTAAGACCTTTCAACAGATCTCTATTTCCCTCAGCTTAATGTCCAGGTATTATCTGACCCTGGCTTACTTCTCTAACTCATTTCTCTTGTCATTCACTCAGCGTCAGCAAAATCAATCTCCTAGCACATCCTTGCAAGAGTACTGCACAGTCTTGCTTCTGAGCCTTTTCACACTCTGTTCCACAGTCTGTTCCCCAATCCTGAAATATGCTTCTTGCACCCTTCGTCACTGGTTATTTCTGGTTATTCAGGACTCAACTTGAAATCAACCTCATTATAAGACCTACCCACCTCTGCCCAAGATTGATCTGTGCTCCTATTCTGTACTCATAACTTTGTATGATAACCTCATATCATATCACATATCATGTTCTAGTGCAATTGCCCACATTCTCTTTTTTTAATCTCATTCTCTAGTGTGCATAAGTTCTGAAAAGTTAGAGCTTTGTCTTTTAGGGATGTGATAAATATATGTTGAATTAATGAATAGCATCATTTGGTTTTCTGGTTCAGAGTCAATGCCAAGTTTTTCAAAGAATTCAAAAGCTCAAATAAATATAGCAAATAAAATATAATAACAATGATTTAAAACAGATAAGAAGTAGCTTTATAAATTATATGGTAGAAATTACATTAGTAGGAGTCAAGATACCCGATATTAGTTATGTCTTTCTCACTTGCTGTGCTGCTAAGCTTGATTATTTAAGATCACTTAACCACTTTTTCTCCACTTGTAAAGTAAGAGTGTTCAGTTAAATGATTTCTAACATTTCCTTCAAATTTAAAACCCTTTGTTCAGATAATAACATTAAATGTAAGTAGAATATATGTAAAAGTACTAATGTTTACCAGACTGCTTAACTAACAACATGCTTTATTTACTTCTATTCAGTTGTGTAAAATGGGAGTAATGGAAAAAAATATTTATCTCTATAAGCCATCATGGTTTGACTAAATATGTTTCACACTCTCCTTAAAAATCAGTTTGTCTCTTGTGATTTT
Source organism: Panthera leo (assembly GCF_018350215.1). Taxonomy (NCBI): domain Eukaryota; kingdom Metazoa; phylum Chordata; class Mammalia; order Carnivora; family Felidae; genus Panthera; species Panthera leo. Next base: position 110,159,165 of record NC_056683.1, on the reverse strand, counting down.
GCTACTGAATGGAAAATCTAATTTTTAAATAAAATTGAAGTGGAATACAGTTTATCTCAACTATAAATGGTGACTTGAAACCTACTTTTAAATCTATTCTCAGTAATTCAATTCTAATCACTATGATTCAACTTTAGATAGAAATTCACTTATCAATTGAATGATCCTTTTCTCTGTGTTTTATTAATATATTTTCATGCATCACCTTCTTTGATTAGAGCAATACAGAAACTGGCATGGAGAATTCAAAGCCTTCGGATTATACTTCTTCAAATGAGTATGATTTAATGTCAGAGCGTTGCCATATGGCTTATAGATGTAAAACTTTCAGTTTTGGATGAACAAGGTAATATCACCTTTGAGAATCTATCCACAAACTGTCAGAGCAAAATTAAAAGCAATTCATCAAAAGAGCATGCTGACTGTCTTAGTAGAATGGACATTGATTATGTACCAATTAAAGCAAACATGACTCACACTGAATGGAAATCAATTGACTCCATCCATATAATAAGCTTGATCCTCCCCCTCACTGTCTAGGAGAAGGGGACTACGAAGGTGGCTGGGGGAAGGAGAGGTGTCTGCATGTTACACAGCGCTGTCCTGAAGTTCAGGTAAGCTGAATATAGTCCCAGAGAATGTGTGGCCAAGTTGAAAACAGACAGGCCAGCATACAGGCTCCACTCCACTTAGCGGCTCGCTGATCTGAAGAGGGAACTGTTCAGGGACCCCTGTGCAGTGCTGGCCCCCAGGGAGAGATCCAGTGCTTCCCCATGGAGGAAGACTGCACTAATGGGAGATCTGGGTGAGGGGCAGAAGAGGCCCCTTTCCCCATTAGAGCCAGTGGTGTGCATTCCTCAGGGCAAAAGCATAAAGCGCGTGCTTTCTAAAGCGTTGGGTGTTGGGGCCCCTGGGTGGCTGAGTCCATTAAGCGTCCGACTCAGTCTCAGGTCATGATCTCACAGTTCCTGAGTTCAAGCTCCGTGCCCCCCCCCCCCCCCCCCCCCCGATCAGGCTCTGTGCTGACAGCTCAGAGCCTGGAGCCTGCTTCGGTTCTGTGTCCCCCTCTCTCTCTGCCCTTCCCCCACTCTCACTCTGTGTCTCTCTCAAAAATAAATAAACACAAAAAAAATTTATATAGTGTCAGATGTTGACATATCCCTCACAGCAATGGGAATTTCACGGCGCATTCTCCCAGTGCTGCTATCACACAAAGATTCCCAAATGCATTTTTTAAATGGAAAAAAAAAAAAAATCTGTTTCTATATAGTTTGTTACATAGTGCTAGAATGGTGAGAGCAAAAGACTTAAATCTCATCAACTCCATTTATCAGAAGTTGTAAACCTTTTCTGGTTTATACAGACAATTGAGGATTGCAGTGGGAGAAAACAAAAGCAACCACTGTGGTGCCTGAGAAGCTCTCTGAGTAGCGTGAATTCAGTAAACCTTACAGAAAATCATGACTACATGATTGACTAAAAAAGCTTACTATAATTCTATGCCCTTTTTCCCACAGAAACTGTTTAATTACATGATGTGATATAGCACATTTAGAAAAAATTGCAGATTATAATCGTCTGTTCTCTTATTTTTATTTTAAAAGGTGTTCTCTAATATCAATTACAAATACAACTCTATTTTCAACCTTCCTTTGAGCTTGTGGATAAAAAGAAGAAAGGAAAAATCTGCATATATTTCTTTAGACTTCACACTTGTTTCATGCAATTTTTTTTAAATGGTCTCTCAGGGCAAGAAAATATATTACCTTATATTTTATTTTTTCAGGCTCTGATTACAATTGCAACCCATTAGTCCAACATTTTGTTTCTTTACCATTCAACTTTTCCTCTGGATTTAATTGCATCTTACTTTGTCCTAACTTATTTGCACCTCCTTCAAGTACATGTTTTATTCTGTCTAGCAGCTGACGCTTTTTTTTTTTTTTTTTTGCATGTTTTTCTCTATGACAGGATTGCAAATTCTTAAAGGGCAGTACCCATGGGTCTTTCATCCCTTACAGCAACAAAAAAATGATACTCTCTGAAGAGAAAAAATACTCAATATTTTTGTGTCTAATTGAAAGGACTTTAACCATTCCAAAATAATCTTTTTTTTTTTAATCATTTAGGAAAAAAACTAGTTTCTTGTAAACAGTCGATCATGTTCACCATGAACAACCAATGATCTGGAAGAGTCTTTGTGAGAAGATCCATTTAATCACCATGTGAGGCAGCAACACACCGTAAACTGAATGCAAAGATAGGATGCTTTAGTGTAAGCAGCAATGCACGAAACATAGCACTTTTTTCTTGCTATTCCTACATAACAATAAACATCTAAATGAAAAATAGAAATGTCTGTCAATTATATGGTGTTTTATCGACAAAAGACCAAAACTTCAAATGGTCTAAAGGTATACTTTATATACACTATATATTCAATTACTATTTCTAAATAGCTACCTGCTTGACGTCAGTTGAAGTGACTCACTTTATACTTTTCATACAACCCTGTACAGACTATATCTTTAATTCATTTTTTACATACTGGTTCTGCCATTTAGCACATTTTTATTTGGTACTTACATACTCAAGCCTTGATAAAATGTGCCTTTGTATTTGAGGTTTATAAAGCCAATTTGCATTCTTTACATGTTGCATCCTTGTAACAATGCAATATTTGGCTCTGTGGTAAAAGACATTTTAAAATTCTCACCTTAGAAACAAGAACTGAGGGCCCAGAGGTTAAGGTGCATGACTGAAGCCCCATTGTCAATACTGAGTTAGGACCAGTAACTCAAGGGAACTAAAAGTTTTCAAAGGCTCCTTTCCACCCTCTAGGACATGACTGAAGCCCCATTGTCAATACTGAGTTAGGACCAGTAACTCAAGGGAACTAAAAGTTTTCAAAGGCTCCTTTCCACCCTCTAGGACATGAGCATCTATAGAGGAATAACTGTGATTGTCACATTCATTTGAATATTTTCTTGCATAATTCTTACCCTTTAGCAAGAGCTCTAAGCGCATGAAATTATTGACAGGTGAAATGACGTGATGTTATGCTAGGAAATGGGGTGCCTGGGGGGCTCACTGGGTTCTTGATTTTGGCTCAGGTCATGATCGCAAAGTCACGATCTCATGGTGATAAGATCCAGCCCAGCTTCAGATTCAGCACTGGGCATACAGTCTGCTTAAGATTTCCCCGTCTTCCTCTCTCTCTGCCCCTCCCCCACATGTGCACATGCTCTCTTTCCTCTCTCTCTCTCTCTCTCTCTCTCTCTCTCTCTCTGTGAAAAAAAATTGCTAAGGAAAAAAATTGAGAGTAGTAGAAAGTTTAAAAGCAATGGAGAAAATGTTGATAATTGTTGAAGCTGGGTTATGGATATTTGGGACTTTGTTATGGTCTTCTCTCTAGTGTTGTGTATGTTTGAAAATTTCCATAATGAAAAGTTAAAGAAAATAAAGAGGATTTTGAAACACCCACTTGGGAGCATAGATGGTAAATTATTCAAGTGAATGGTTCCTTCTGATGCTTACAGGAAAGTAAGTTTGGAGAAAGTCCAAGGTTACAACTCAGAATTTTAGACCTGGATGTTCTGCTTAAATCCATTCCCTTTCAATAAATAAAACTTTCACTTTCCAAAGCATTCACTGACTGCTCAAATTATTCCATGGACTAACCAAACAAATAAACAGTCCAAGGTACAATTAGGCATAAAAAACAAAAATTAAAATTCCTTTTCAGAACAATGGTGAGAATTATACAGAAGCGGGAAATGATAAGAAAACACCATTTGAATATGTTATTTTCAAATTCTATCTACTATGACTTGGCAATCTTTAAGTTTAAGACATTTTTTTTTAAATTATTTTAGGGAGAGAGAGAGCACAAATGAGAAAGAGAGACAGAGAGAGACAGAGAATCTTAGGCTGTCTCCCCACTCAGCACAGAGCCCAAAATGGGCCTCGATTTCATGACTCTAGGATCATGACCTGAGCCAAAATCAAGAGTCTGTCTCTCAACTGACTGAGCCACCCAGGTAACCCTTAAGTTTAAGCTTCTTTAATGAGACTTGGAGAATATCATTTTAAATAATTCACAAATAAAACCAAGAACATATATAAATTTAACATATTATTAAGAAGAAAAATGAAGGGCATTTGACTGGCTCAGGTCAGCTGTGTTCACAGCTCAGAGCCTGGAGCTTGCTTCAAATTCTGTCTCCCTCTCTCTCTGCCCTTTGCTCACTCATGCGCTCGCTCTCTCTCTCTCAAAAATAAATTAACATAAAAAATGTTTAAAGAAGAAAAATTAAATTTGAACCTGAAAATCATGATATTGGACAAGTACTTTGAGATCCTTCTACAGCAACATGAAGAAAGGATGATACAGGAAAATGGCTACGGATTCTTTACTGCTGCACCACAGGGTAGGTGTGACAGCCCTCAGCATGCCACCTATGAAGGAAAAGGAATGTAAAGTAAGAATCCAAAAGTAAAAATGGAGATGTAAAACATCAGGCTTGCTCCCACCCGGAGTGACACAAGAGTAAGACTTGGCCCAAGAGATTAAATGTCCCCTGAGAAAAAGACAATTTTTCCCATTTCTTCTAAAGACACACAGACCTGAACTTTCTGTGGAGTGTAGCTAAACTACCTCAAATGATTTATGGCCACCACTTTGAGCATTTAATTGTAGTCTATGTCTATCAAAGTAGGCAGCAATTAAGAGAGAAAAATAGACATATTAATAGTTTCTAACTGTTTCTGCATTAACTAAGGCCAGTAGAATTCAGTTTTTTTCAGGAAGTCAGGAACATACCAAGCTTGAAAACTGAAGGAGAAGAGAATATAAGTTAGCAACACATCAAGTGAGACCAAACATAAATGGTAAGTAATGCTCCTAGCTCTTTCCTTTACCTTCACATCATCGCCCAAGATGCTGTGAATCAATGTCAATATTTCTGTTGCTTTTGAGCCGCCATAGTGACTTTGCCAATCATTTAAGGAAGGCTAACACTAATGTAGATTTTCTCCTACTAGAACCCTCGTTAGCTTTCTCTCTCATGTTTTAAGAGAATGGACTCTGCAGTTATGCTGCTTGGGCTTGAATTCTTCCACACATCACTTAGCTGGAGCAAGCTGCTTAAACTCTCTGATCTTAATATATGTACAGGTAAAATGGGCATAATTGTGTCTACCTCCATAGAATTTTTATGTGGGTTAAATTAGATAATACATGTACAGAGCTTACCAAAGAATTTGACATAAAAGTAGTACTTAGTAAATGGTAGTTAATAATATACTGCTCAATATAACATATATTCCTTTTTCCTAATTTTTTTTTTCTATTTAAGTGAAAACTGTTGGTCACAGGCCAGTACATCCCAATTTCTGATGCTAACATATAGTTTTGATTCCCCAGGAATCAAAGATCCTATCTTATTAGAATATAATCAACTTCATTGTTTACTTACCCAGAATCTATCCTAAGTCCCTTTTTTCTTCCTAATAGGACTTAATTGATTTTTATTTGTTTTTATAGTGGTAAAAAAGAAAAGAAGAAAACACAAACATACATGTGAAATCTACCTTCTTAAATGTTTAAGTGTGCAGCATAGTATTGCTAACTATATCCACATTGTTGTACAACAAATCTCTAAAACATTTTCATCCCATTGAAATGCAACTCCCCATTTCCCCATCTCTCCAACCCCAGGCAACTAACATTCTACTTTCCATTTCTATAACTTTGCCTACTTTAGATACCTTACATAAATGGGATAACACATTATTTATCCTTCTGTGACTGACTTATTTCACTTAGCGTAATGTCCTCAAGATTTTTCCATATTGACAGAATTTTTTCCTTTTTTTTTTTTAAGTTTATTCATTTATTTGGGAGAGAGAGCACTGGAGAGGCAGAGAGAGAGGGAGAGAGAGAAAATCCCAAGCAGGCTCCACACCGCTAGAGCAGAACCAGAATCCATGAACTGTGAGATCATGACTTGGGCCGAAATCAAGAGTTGCATGTGCAACCAACTGAGCCAGCCAGGTGCCCCAATTTTCTCCTTTTTTAAGGATCAGTAATATTCCATTTATGTACACACCACTTTTTAAAATCTTTTCATCTACTGATGGAAATTTAGGTTGTTTCTACATCTTGACCATTGTGAATAATGCTGCAATGAACATGGGAAAGCAAATACTTTTATTTCACATCCTGTTTTCATTTTTTTTTTTTTATATATATACCCAGAAATGGGATTTCTGGATAATATGGTAGTGTTTTTAATTTTTTTGAGGAACTTTTACATTGTTTTCCATAATTTACATTTTATGTTCCTACCAAACAGTGTACAAAAGTTCCAATTTCTTCACACAATGACTCATTATTTTATCTTTGTTTATAATGGCCATCCTCATAGATGTGAGGGTTTTGACTTGCATTTCCCTGATGATTAGTGTTAGTGAGCATCTTTTCATATACATTTTGATCATGTGTATGTATTCTGGATAAATGTCTATCCAGGTCCTTAGCACATTTTTTCATTGGTGTCTTTGTTTTTTTGATATTGAGTGTTAGGAGTTCCTTATTTTTTATTGGAAATAAAACCTTTTATCAGATACATAGTTTGCAAATATTTTCTCCAGGCTGTCTTGTCTTTTCACTCTGTTGATTGCTTCCATTGCCGTACAGAACTTTTGTCCGAAGTAGCCTTACTTGGGTTTTTTAAGATTTGTTTGTTTTGCTTTTGTTACCTATATTTTTGATGTAATGTCCAAGAAATCATTGCCAAGACTAATATTATGAAGCACAGCCTATATATTTTCTTCTAGGAGTTTTATAATGTCAGGCTGTGTCTTTAAGTTTTTAATTCATTTTGAGTTGACTTTTATATATGATATAAGGGTCCAATTTCATTCTTTTGCATGTGGATATCACGCAAAAGGTACGTGGATATCCCAACACCATTTGTTCAAGAGACTGCCTTTTCCCTGTTGTGTAGTCTTGGCACCCTTATGTGGACACTTTAACAATATTACTTCATCCAATCCTTGAAAACAGGATGTCTTTCCATTTGTTTGTCTAATTTCTGTTGCAATTTTTTGAGGTACAAGTATTTCCACCTCCTTGGTTAAGTTTATTTCTCAATTATTTTATTCTTTTAGATGATATTGTAAATGGAATTGTTTTCTTAATTTCCTTTGGGATTATTCATTTTATTGTATGGAAACAAATAACTTCTGTGTATTGATTTTGTATCTTTAAGTTTTCCTGAATTTATTTGTTAGGTTTAACAGGTATTTCTTTTTAATAAGTCTTTAGTGTTTCCTTTATGTAAGGTAATGTCATCTGTGAGAAGAAGAAATAATATTACTTCTCACTTTCTAACTTTGGTAACTTTTATTTATTTTTCTTGGCTAATTGTTCTAACTAGGATTTTTATTTGCTATGTTGAATAGAAGTGGTAACAGTGAGCCTCACTGCCTTATTCCTGATGCTAGAAGAGAACTTTCCAGGTTTTGTCATTGATAATGTCAGGTATGAGCTCTTCATATATTATAGCCTTTATTATATTGACATAAATCCTTCTATTCCTAGTTTTTTGAGGTTTTTTATCACAAAAAAATGTGTTGAATTTTGTCAAATGCTTTTCCTGTGTCTATTGATCATGTGATTTTTGTCCTTTGTTCTGTTAATATAGTGTACCACACTGATTCATTTTCATATGTTTATGCTTACTTCACAGGGATAAACATACTTCATATGTTTATCCTTACTTCAGCCACAGGGACCTTCAAAAGGTCATGGTTTATGATCCTTTTAATATGTAGTTGAATTTTATCTCCTACTATTTTGCTAAGGATTTTTGCATCTATACTCACTGGGGTTACTAGCTTGTAGTTTTATTTTCTTGAGGGTTTTTTGTCTGGCTTTGATATCAGGGTAATGCTGATCTCATAGAATGAGGAGTGTTGCCTCCTCTTTCATCTTTTGGCAGAGTTTGAGAAGACTTGGTGTTAACTTTTCCTTAAATTTTTGGTAGAATTTGCCAATGAAGCCATCTGGTCTTGGGCTTTTTTTTATTTAAAGTTTCTTCCTTCCTTCCTTCCTCCCTCCCTCCCTCTCTCTCTCTATTTCTTTCTTTTTCTTTCTTTCTTTCTCTCTCTCTCTCTCCCTCTCTCCCTCCCTCTTTCTTTCTTTCTTTCTTTCTTTCTTTCTTTCTTTGAAATTTTCTGATTACTGATTCAATCTCTTTAGTAGTTAAAGATCTGTCCAAGTTTTCTCTTTCTTCATGATTCAGCATTGATATGTCATATTTATCCATGTCTTCTTGGCTATCCAATATGTGGGCACATAATTGTTCATAGAAGTTTGTAGAATGCTTTTTATTTCTGTGACATCCACTGTAATGTCTCCTTTTTTATACCTGATTTCATTTATTTGGGTTTTCTCTCAGTCTCTCTCTCTCTTTCTGTCTCTTTTAGCCTAAAAGTTTGTCCATTTTGTTACTCTTTTCAAAATACAAGTCAGTGTCATTGATTTTTTCAATTGTTTTTCTATTCTCTATTTCATTTATTTGTTATGATCTTTATTATGTCTTCTGTTCTGCTAACTCCTGGTTTTGATTGTTTCTTGACACATAAATTTAGTTTATTTGAATTCTTTCCTCTTCTTGAACATAAGCATTTACTGCTATAAGCTTTCCGGTTAGTACTGCTTTTGCCACATCCCATAAGTTTTGCTATGTTTTCATTTTCATTTGTCTCAAAATATTTTTTTAATTTCCTTTTAGATTTCTTATTTCATCCATTTATTGTTCTAGGATATATTATCTAAATTCCACACATTTGTGTGTCTTCCATTTTTTCTTTGGCTATTAATTTCTGGTTACATTCCAGTGTAAGGCAGAAAGTTATTTGGTGTAAGTCTCATCTTCATAAATTTGTCAGGACTCATTTTGTGACCTAATATGTGATCTACCCTGGAGAATATCCATGTGTGCTTGAGAAAAATATATTTTCTTTTGCTCTTAGGTGGAACGTTTTGTATATATCTGATTCATTTAGTCTCTAGTGTTTTTCAAGTCCTTTGTTTCCTTATTGATCAGTCTGGATGTTCTATCCATTACTGAAAGTGGGGTATTAAAAATCTTCTATTTCTATGTTACTGCTTATTTCTCCCTGTAGTTCTGTCAATGACAGCTTCATATTTTGGTGCTCTGGGGTTGGGTGCGTATATGTTTATCACTGTTATATTTCCTGTTAAAGTGACCCATTTATCGTTACATAATATTTTACTTTGTTTCACGTTGTGATAGATTTTTACTTAATTTTTTTTTTCTAATGAAAATATGGCAGTCCTTACTCTCTTTTGG